>NC_045765.1:19592707-20192707 GCF_008692025.1 Phocoena sinus | reverse complement strand
CCACTCAGTGTCCAGCGGCAAAGGGCGCGCAAGGGCAAAGAGTCCGGGGCCTGGCCTTCCAGCCGCCCCCTTACTACTGTGTGCCCTTGGCGAGTGACTAAATAGGAAAGATATTACGACTCCGTGGTCGTTCAAAGAACCTTCCCTTAGCGGACAGTTTGTTCCCCTCCCTCAGCCTCGGAATTGTGTGTGTGGGGTGTGTGTGTGTGTGTGTCAAGGATCGATATACAAAGATTAAAGACTATGGGGTCAGCATTTCTTGGTTCCTCACTTTGTGTCGTTCTGTGAGCTTCAGTTTCTTCGTCTGTGAAATGTGAGCGATGATACCGCCTTTGGGCAGTAGGGAGACTAGTGATAAGAGAATGCGTGTGCCCATGGCTAGAGCTAGCCTGGACCAGAGCGTGGCTGATACCTGCTCAGGCCGGGCATCCCCAGTCCCAGAGGGGATCCCCGCCGCCTGCATCCTTGGGTATAATTAGCCGGCAAGGACTACAACTTCCAGCGCGCCCCGCTCCGGCTGGGTCTTTACGGGAGTTGTAGTCCCCGAAGTCCTCACCTCTCAGAGGCTGCCCTCAGGAGGCCCCCTTTTCTCAGCCCAGGACTTGGCACCCCTGCAGAGGACTGTTTTAGACCCGCTACCTCGAGGCCGATTTATCTGTTAAAGCTTGCATTTGTTGAGCTCTTCCCACGTGCCAAACAATATACTAAGTGCTTAAAATGAATTAACTTAGTTGGTCCATAAAATCCAGCAACCCAGTGAGGGAATATTATTATTGTCCCTGTTTTATAGATTTGAAACCGAGACAATAGCCAGCTAAGGGATTTTGCTAGGAAGCAACAGGGCTCAGGATTTCTGCTCAGGCGGGACATTCAGAGCCTGCTTTCTACCCCACTCTGGTTCATCCTTTAAACAAACAAGTTTGTTTTTTGGGTTTTTTTTTGTTTGTGTTTTTCTTTTTAAATCAGAACTACATTAAAGCCTAAATTAGGGTATACTTTGTAACTCTACAGTAAAATAAACAAATCTTACGTGTATAGCTTAGTGCATTCTTCATAAATGTATACCTCTGTATGACTAAAGTCCAATCAAGATCTAGAAAATTTCCATCACTCCAGAAAGTTTCCTCTCACCCGCTTCGAGTCAATTTACTCCGGTCATAACTATCGATCTGTTTCCTATCACTATAGATTTGTTTTTCATGTTTAGAACTTCATGCCAATGGAATGGCTGACGGTATAAATACTGCCTTCTTTCATTCTGCATCATGTTTTTTGAGATCCAACCTGTGGTGCGTATCAGTAGTCTGTCCTTTTTTTACCCCCAGCTTTATTGAGATCTAAGTGACATATAACATTGTGTAAGTTTAAGGTGTACAGTATTATTCGATACATGTATATATTGCAAAATGTTTCCCAAGATAAGGTTAGTTAACACATCCTTCACCTACACAGTTGCCATTTTGTTGTTGTTTTGGTGAGAACATTAAAGGTCTACTCTCATAGCAACGTTCAAGTATAAGATAGATCCAGGGTTTCCTCGGTGGCAGAGAGGTTGAGAATCCACCTGACAATGCAGGGGATACGGGCTTGAGCCCTGGTCCATGAAGATCCCACATGCCGTGGAGCAACTAAGCCCATGTATCACAACTACTGAAGCCCGTGTGCCTAGAGCCGGTGCTCCACAACAAGAGAGACCACCGCAATGAGAAGCCCGCGCACCATGGCGAAGAGTGCCCCCCGCTTGCTACAACTAGAGAAAGCCCGCGCGCAGCAACGAAGACCCAACACAGCCAAAAATAAATAAATAAAAATAAATAAATTTATTTAAGAAAAAAAGATAGATACAGTACTGTTAACTATAGTCACCTTGCTGTACATTAGATCCCCAGAACTTACTCATCTTATAACTGAAAGTTTGTATCTTTTGAGCAACACCTCCCAGTTTCCCACAGCCCACAGCTCCTGGCAAACACCATTCTACAATCTGTTTCTATGTATTTGACTTTAAAAAAAAAAAAAGGTCTACACATAAATGAGATCATCCAGTGCTTGTCTTTCTTTATCTGGCTTATTTCACTCAGCAAGGTGCCCTCCAGGACCATCCATATGGTCACAAATGGCAAGATTTCTTTATTTTTTATGGCTGAATAATATTCCATTGTGTGTGTGTGTGTGTGTATGTGTATGTGTGTGTGTATATATATATATATATACATATATATATATATATCACAGTTTCTTTATCCATTCATCCATTGCTGGACACTTAGGTTGTTTTCAAGTCTTGGCTATTGTGAATAATACTGCAATGAGCACAGGTAAGTTTTTTGTTTTAGTTTTGTTGTGTTTGTTAACTTGCTGTCTAGTAATTCATTGTATGAATGTACAGTAGTTTTTGAAACCTAATCCTTTGAACAAATGACCCTTGAGTTCCAGCCACCTTGGTCTTTCAGTTCCCCCGAGGGCCCAGTTCTTTCCACAGTGGGGTTTGGACACACTGTTCCCTCTGTCTGGGCTTCCCTTTCCTTCCTCTTGGCCTGGACTACTCTGCTCTCATACAGAGTGTCCCTCAGTGGGGGCAGGGATGCTGGTCCCCACCCCACCAGTGCCCACCGCAAAGCACAGTGCCTGGCTAAGGTGAGCAGTAAGCCCCTGTCTGTTGAATGGACCCAGAAGTGGCAGGGGACCCCAGGAGGGCCGTGTGACACCAGGTTGCATTCCTAGAGGGCTCAGAGGCCTGTTCAATCTCAGAGCTCCACGAACTGGACTGACAGAAAAAAAGCACATGTCATTTCACTTCCCCCTATTTTCCTGATGTGGAAACTGAGGCTCAGAAATGGAGAGTGGTTTGCCCTAGGGCACACAGCCAGGAAGGGACAGAGCTGGAATGGGAACCCAGGTCTGCCTGGCCGCAATGCGGGCCTGGGATGGTGGTGGTGGGGAGTGATGGGAAGAGCCCGAGGGAAGGCCCTGGGAGAGTTGTTCCAGAGCAGAGTGGGGAAGTGGGGCCTGCTGCTCCGGAAAGTCCAGCCCCGTGGAAGTGGCTGGGCAGCTCTCAACTCAATAAAACAAATACAATTGTGGCCATGGAGTGGAGGTCATGGGATGAGGTGAGCTCCCCATCACTGGAGGTGTGCAAGCCGTGGCAGAACAGCCCCTTGGAAGTGGTCCTTTAGAGGGACTGTGTGCCCTGGGAAGGGGCTCAGTGGTCTGGGGGGAGGTGAGGAGTTGGTCTTATGGGTCCCCAAGTTCTTTCTAAGGTGGGAGGTTGTGAGTCTCTGACACCAAGGGGCTCCTCTTGGTCTGGCCCCTCAGCTATAAGACAGAGCGATGAAAGAAACTTTTACTCTGCAAAGCTGTGTGCAACAGGGAGGGATGACTGGAAGGTTGAGGAGGGATCAGACACATGCACAGAAAAGAGCCACACTCAGCGCAGGCTCTCCAGGTCACCTCTGAAGCTGCACGCTGTGGGGGAGGGGTGGCGCCTCCATGTTGCTGATGAAGAAGTGGCAGCTGAGGTGAGTGACTTGTTGGACATCATACAGCTGGTCAGAGGGCAAGTGAGGACTTGATTTCAGCTTGATTAATTTCTGAGCACATAGTGAGTGCACACAATAGGTTGCCAGCAAAGACAAGCAATGAGAAGTTTTTCTGATCAAAACTTTTAAAAACCACACCCCTGAGACAGTGGCTATGAAGGATCCCTGATGTGTGTCTGAATTGCTACCTCAGGTGCACACCTCTTTATCACTTGCCCTGTGCTGGTGCTTTACCATGTTACCTGCTTCATCTTTTTTTTTTTTTTTTTTTTTTTTGCGGTACGCAGGCCTCTCACTGTTGTGGCCTCTCCTGTTGCGGAGCACAGGCTCCGGACGCGCAGGCTCAGCGGCCATGGCTCACGGGCCCAGCCGCTCCGCGGCATGTGGGATCCTCCCGGACCGGGGCATGAACCCGTGTCCCCTGCATCGGCAGGCAGACTATCAACTGCTGCGCCACCAGGGAAGCCCCGGCTTCATCTTTATAACAAACCTATGAGTTGGTTTCTGCTGTTGTGCCCATTTTACAGATGAGGATTTTGAGGGTCAGGGAGATGAACTCCCTTGCCCAAGTCCCCAGCTGGTAAGCGGTAGGGAGATGATTAGGACCCAGGTCATCTGAGTCCACATTCTGGCCTCTTAGCCCTACTGTGTGCCTGGCTGTCTGCCAGTACCCAAAACTGACTCTGGGTCTGGATCTGTGACTCAGACCTGGATCACCACAGCCCAGAGCCCAGTGAGATTTTCAGGCCGCCTTGTGGCAGGCAGACAGGTGCCCCTTGAGATGGTTATGGCACCATCTGGCCATACCCGGCTCATCCACACACTGGCCAAAGGTCTGGGCAGGCCAGGACATGCCCTGTGGGGGCCGGAGCAGTGATCCAGAGCTGTTGGCCCCAGCGGTCAGAGCAGGGAGGGATAGCAGGGCCTTAGGTTGGGATCTGCCCTACTTGGTCCTGGGCAGAGAGACCAGGCTAGCTCCCTTGGTCTGCGGTGGGCCTGGAGCCTGGAGCTTTGGGCAGTGTTGCCTACCTCTCCGCCTACCAATTAAGCCACCAGTGATCCCACCACAGCACTACAAAGCTAATATTCCATGAGCCTTCAGTCTGTTAGTCACTGTGCTCGGGACTTTAAGTGCATGACTTCATTTCTTCCTTACCACCACCTTCTGAGGTAGGTTTCATACATAACCCATAATTTACAGATGAGGAAACTGAGGCTTAGAGAGATTCTGTAACTTGCCTCACTACAATTGAACGCAGCCCCGACTCTGAACCTGATCTCTTGACAGCTACGTTATAACAGCCGTGTCAAGTGCCATCCAACCTCCTGCAGCATCCTTTCCTTGGAGACACACAAGAGGAAACACATCTTAGGTATTAGGAATTGCACCATAGCTCCCAGATCCTGGTTCACGATTCCTCTCTCTCTCTTCCACCCCCGGTCTCTGTTGCATGGATGCTGAGCTTAATGGATCCCAGATCCTGTTTCCCTCTTTGCCTTGCCTGCTGGGAAGCTCAGAACCCAATTCATGGCCTACCTCTGACATTTATCCAGAACTTCAGGGTAAATATTTAAATATTTTATGGACTCTACTCAGACCTAAATTTTCCTCATTTTTCTCATTTGTTTTCCTTTCATCCAGGTTTCTTCACTTTTTAAGCTTGTTGTAGCACATAATTTTTCCAGATTTTAAAAATTGTGGTAAAATATATAACATAAAGTTTACCATCTTAACCATTTTCAAATGTACAGTTCAGTGGTATTAAGTACACTCATATTGCTGTGCAAACATCACTGCCATCTGTCTCCAGAACTTATTTCATCTTGCAAAACTGAAAGTCTGTATCCATTAAACAATTACTCCCCATTCCTCCCTCCCCCAGCCCCTGGTAACTACCATTTTCCTTTCTATCTGTAATTTTGACTACTCTAAGTAGCTCCCATAAGTGGAATCAATTTTTGTCTTTTTGTGACTGGCTTGTTTCACTTAGCGTAACGAGGTTCATTTATAGCATTTGTAGCATGTGTCCAAATTCCCTTCCTTTTTAAGGCTGACTAATATTCCATTGTGCGTATAGACCACATTTCGCTCATCCATCTGTCAGTGGACATTTGGGTTGCTTCCACATTTTAGCTATTGTGAATAACACTGCTATGAACACGGGTATACATGCAGCATATATATTTTGATAATCTGTTTTAAAATTGAAGGTTTAGGAAACAAACATTCTTTAAAAGTGCCTGGCATATTGTAACTACCTGATACATATCTATTGAGTGTAAGTCAGATGTGGCACCTGCCACGAGGAGAGGGCCACCCAGGATGATGACAAGACAGTGGGCATGTGTCCTGAGCAAGCTATGGATTCAATGCCCTGGGAGCTCAAACAATTGGTGGGTGGGGTCCTTGCTATGTGCCAGTCCCCGTGCCAGGAACAGTATCTCAGTGATCTGGTTTTATCCTCACAAGAATCCTGTGAAGTAAGGAATATTATTTTCTCTAAGTTATGAATGAAGATGTCCAATATCATGCTACAGGGAGAAGTGGGGACTCCAGGAGGCTTAACAGGGAGATGGCCAAGCCAAGTTAAAACTCTGGCCTCTCTTACCCTAACTCTGTGCCCCATCCTTAGCATCTGGGTGGGGCGGTATAGGGATGGGGAACTTCCTGCCTGAGGGACATTGTAGTCAGGACAGACTAATTCAACCAGACCTAGCAAAAAAAAGAATGTATTGTTTCAATAATGGAAGAGTCTGGTGGTGATGGCTTCAGGCATGGCTACATCTAGGGGCTCACACAAAGTCTTCAGAAGTCCACGTGTCTCCATTTCTCAGCTCTGCTTTACTCAGTCTTGGATTATTTCTCTATAGATCTTTCCCTCATGGTAGTAAGACAGACAGCTGTTGGAAGTCGCTTTCTCACAGCTTGGACATCCCAGCAGGGAGCAACGAGGTTCTCACTCTCAGCAGTTCCAACAAAAGTCCTTTATTTGAGTCCCACTGGTTATAACTGACCCAGCTTTGGGGCACATACCCAAACTCAAACCAACAGCTCTGGCCAGGGGGATGCTGTGTCAGACTGGTCAGGCCTCATCACATGCACCCCATGGGGTAAGGAGAAGGAGGGGTGAGGAAGTTCCCCAAAGGAAAACTGGGTGTTGTTACCAGGGAAGCGAGGAGAGCTGCTAGGTGGCCAGAACAGGGGGTGGGCAGGGGTAAGTGTGGAGGAGGCCCCACTGGGTGAGGAGAAATGGGGAGGGCTGAGGTGAGCGAGGAGGACTCTTCCCTCATTGCAGGGCCTTGGTGCTGCGGTCAGAGTTGGTTCCTGGCTTACGGCCACTTCCCCTCTCTGAGCCCCACGACACTTCTCTGTAGCGTAGGCATGGTTATAATGGAGCCTGCCTCTCCTGGGCAATGTCAGACATCACAGAGACCATGATGTAAAGCACACCATAGGTGCTCAGTAAATGCTGATTCCAACTCCACTCAGGAGGCTCAAGGACATCCTCCCCTAGGACTTCCCTGGAGCTGAGAGTGTATTTGCATCTCACAATCTCTTTTGGTTGTTTGAGGCCTCACTGAGTGCCCATCCTGGGCTGGGTGTCTCCCTGGCCACCCTCACTTGCCCCTGGTGTGGGAGGACCCAGCGCCCCATGGTCCAGACACAGGCAGCATGGCTCAGAGAGGGGCGGTGACTTCCCCAGGCCTCCCAGCCCCAAGAACTTGAGATCCCCTTTCTCCTGTGTCAACACGGGGATGGTTGGGCCTGAGACTGGAGGAGGAGTTGGGGGTTCGGCCTCTGCTGGGAGGCCGTGGGTTCTGGGAGGATATTTAAAGCCAGTCTGAGGGTGGATGAGCTCCTGGTGTGGGGGGGTAGATACCCTCTGAGGGCCTCAAAGGAGGGGAACAATCAAGGTTGCCTTCACTCCTCAGTGAAGACCTCGTGTTTGATCATTACGCTATTTTACTAGTTCCCTTCCCTGACCTATTGCCTTTCTCACCTTCCTCACAGGTCCTCTGCCACGGAAGACTCTTGTAGCAAGGAGGGGATGGAGGGCTCACCCTCCCCGCCTCCCGCCTGCCCCAGGGCTGGGCCTGGTTCCCACATTATCTGCCCTCGGTTCTGCCAGACCCTGGCTCCTGTGACCTAGGCCCCCAGGCCTGGGAGCACAGGGACTGTCACCTTGATCCTGCCCTCCTACCCTCTCCTCATCTGTGCTCCGGGCCTCCTGAGGAGTCCTTTCCATCCCAGGAGGTGTGGTCTCTCTCAGGGTTAATGATTGCTCAGGAGAGGCGGAGGTGGTGTCAAAGTCTGCTGGCCACACCACCGCAGGCCCCAGAAGGTGCCCACCTGTGCCGCAGGGCCCATCATCTGCCTCCGGGGCCCCTTCTGGGGCACAGGTAGGGAGGGCATAGCTCCTCTGCAGCAGGCGCGCGGGGTCTCCTGGCCAGGGGTAGGGACCGAGTGGGGTGGTTGGGGCCATGGCGTGCTCTGGGGGTCTCCCCCGCAGCTGGGTGGGAGCGCTGGGAGGAGGGAGCAAGCACTGAGCAGACCTGGAGTGAGTCCCAGCCTGGCCGCAAGGCCTCAGTGTCTCTTGCAGCGTGAGGCTAGTAATACCTATTCTCAAGGTTCCGATGGCTCCCTTCCTTCTAAGGCCTTGGGCGCTTTGGATCCAATGAGGTTTCTTCTCAGGACAGAGGGAGGCAGGTGCCCTAGAAAAATGAATTCACATGCCCCAGCCCCTTTCACGGGAAGCCTGAAGTGGGGAAGACAGGGTGGCTGAGCCAGGGGCTCCAGAGCTCAAAGAGAAAGGACTGGGCTCCAACTCCAGGTGCTTGGGTTCAGATCCCAGCTCCATCCTGACTTTGGGTGGGCTCCATAACTCTTCTGGGCCTCAGTTTCCTCATCTGTAGAATGGGGACGGTAATAGTGCAGGAAAGACGCTGGAGAGCCCCAGAGCAGTTTGGCCTGTGGTCGGTAATGATGTCCGGTGCCTCCTCGGCCCAGACAAGGAAGTGTCTAGCTGGGACTCACTACAGGTGGCCCCCAGCTCTGGCACATTCCCAGGCCCCGACACATCTCTTTGCCCTGGGGTACCAGGTGGGACTTGGCTGAGAGCTGAGCCGGGCCTGGGCCTCTTCCCTGAGGCAGGGACTGCTGAGTTGGGGCACCAGGCACAAAAGCAGGGGCCTGGGGACACTGAGATCCAACTTATGGAAACAGGCTGTGACCAGTGTGTGGACTCTGGTTCTTATCCACACCCTATTCTCAGGCGGGGGGGGGTGGGGTAGGGGGAGAAACTGAGGCCAGGAGGATAAGGCCTTGCCTGGGGTAAGTGAAATGAGGCAATCCAAACTCCGGATCATTTGACTCCATGTCTGTTTACCAGGGAAGCAGCCTGGGGATGGGACTGGCGGGGCCCCAGGGCCCTGGTGGCACCAAGTGGAGCCCAGATCGAGGCTGGCCCAGGGGCTCCTGGCTTGGGAGCCAGTCTGGGTCTAACACTCTGCCCCTTCCTCTGGGCCATCCCTCTCTGAGCTTCTCTGAGCCTTAGTTTCTTCACCTGGACCCCAGAATAATAATTCCTACAGCTGGGAAACAACTGTGAAAAGTAAACAAGAAGGTGAGAAAGCAGAAATGAGAGTTTGTGGTCAGTTGGAAGTGGTGGAGTGGCTGGTGGCTGAGCCTGCCTGCAGGGGCCCCATGGGTGAGGAGGGCCACCTCCCTCTCTGACCCTCCTGGAGGCCCTGAGCAGTCCTAGGGTCCACACTCCCAGTGCCTCCGAATTCTAGAAAGTCTTGGAGCCGTGGGCTGTTGAGAGCTGTGGCTGTCGCAGGGGGTGGGTATGCCCCTCCCAAAGGGACAGGCCCAAGGGCCTGCGTGTCTCATGGGGTGGGGGCCAGAGCCACTCTAATTTACCTCTGCATCCTTTTTGCTTTGTTTTGTTTTGTTTTTGTTTTGCGGTACACGGGCCTTTCACTGTTGTGGCCTCTCCCGTTGCGGAGCACGGGCTCTGGATGCGCAGGCTCAGCGGCCATGGCTCACGGGCCCAGCCGCTCCGCGGCATGTGGGATCTTCCCGGACCGGGGCACGAACCCGCGTCCCCTGCATCGGCAGGCGGACTCTCAACCACTGCGCCACCAGGGAAGCCCTCTGCATCCTTTTTGACCCTTTCCCAAGCACTTTTTGAGGTCTGGGAAAGGGGAAGTGTAGAGAGAGCTTTGGGGACGGGGCTTGGGGGAAAAGAAGCTGTAATTTCTAGAATGTAGGTAGTCTCATTTTTCAGGAGACAAACTGAGAGTCAGAGAGGAGCAAAGCAGAGCCCCAGGGCTCAGCTGTGCAGGGACTGGGGCCTGGAGAAAGCCATGCCTCCTTCACTCCCATGCCTCGGCCTAGGGCTGCCTGGCATGAAGGAGCCCTGGGGAAGGGACTGGCCTGGGCCCTGTCAGGTCCCTTCCCCAGTATAGTCCATGGGCAACTCCATTCAATTCTCCTCCCCCTCTCCCTCCCCCTCCCCTCCTCTTCTCTTCTCCTCCTTCTCCTTCTTCTTCTTCTTCTTCTTCTATTTAATAGTATTTTCAATGTTGTTAGTTTCAGGTGTACAGCAAAGTGATTCAGTTATACAAATATTCTTTTTTCAGATTTTTTTCCCTTATAGGTTATTACAAAATATTGAGTATAGTTCCCTGTGCTATACATTAGGTCCTTGCTGGTTATCTATTTTACTCCATTCACTTCTTGTTCATTGGTGCTCGCTCTGTCCCTTGCCCCTGCTGGCGGGCCACGAGCTTAGGGGCCAGTGGAGGGGCCACCAACGCCTGAATTCGGCTCCACACCTGACCTGGCCTTGGAGGATAGAGAGAATTTGCACATATGCAGAAGACTAGGGAAGGTGTTCTGGGCAGAGGGGAGGACATTTGCAAATGTCTGGAGGCAGGAAAACAGGCTGTGTACTGAGAACAGGAGCATTCAATGCCCATGGGCCACAGGAGGAGAAGAACGGCGTGTGTGGGAAGAGACCCAGCAGCTGTGAGGTCCTAGCTTGCCAAGCAGAGGGACAGGAAGTGGCTTCCGCAGCCAGTGGGAGCCATGGCGGAGGTTTGAGCTTGGGAGTGGCCGAGCCTGGTGACGTGGGCAGGCTCACTGGTGGGGCAGGTTCAGCCTGAGCCTTCCCCGGCTCACACAGACTCTGTGCATTTTTCTCAGGTGACTGAATCCAGGGGATGATGCTCTGACTGTAGAACTTTGGCCTCATTATGATCAAGTTAGTGTGCATTTATAAAAGTTTTTGTGACAGGGAGGAGGCAAGATTGCGTGAAACCCAGGGCTGGGGCGAGGCAGTGTGAAAGAGCGCTGGACCGGGAGGCAGCAGGTTGGCGTCCAGGCTCTGCCCTGGGCGTGGCGTGTTGAACAGGAGCCTGAGCTGCCCTGGGATTCAGCCCTCTCTTCCTTCCCGGGGGATGGTGAGGGCTTGACGCAGGTAAAAGACTCCGTGTGCCTCACACAGAACATCAAAGGTCATCATGCTGCTCTGAGTAAGGGTCACAGGCTTCTTGAGGCCCCATGAGAATGGGAGGGGGGAGTCAGAAGAAACTTTGATGAGTGATGGGTAGAGCTGGGCGGGGGAAGGGGGCCTGGAGGCAGAGGCCTCAGGGACCCTGCAGAATGAAGCCTGTGTTTAAGGCTGTTCTGCCCCCATCTCGACCCTGGGGGCTCTGCACGGCCTGTGGGAGAGTCTGGCCAAAGGGGAAGAGAAAACCAGAAGCCTGGCAAGAGAGAGCACAGTCATCCTGCTCTGAGTTCTGATCCCATTACTCATTGGGTCACGGCCCTTCCCATCCAGGACCACAGTGCGCTGAGGAATCAGTGGTAATGGGTGCAAAGTTCCAGCCACAGCACTCGGCCATCGTGCCTGCTCCCTTCCCCTGTGGACTGGATCCCAGGACAGGAGTCTCCTGTCTTCCCTACTGCACTTTGACTTGGTGAGGAGCACGGCTGGCATACCTGAAGCTGCACACTTAAATGTCCAACAGTCCTATGGCTGCTGATTCACCTCTAAAGGAGGGGAAGCGAGGGAGCAAAAGAGGTGAGGGTGTTAGGTCCAAGATCACACCCCAAGGGGGTGCCAGGGCTAGCTGCATCCGGCCACTGTTAAGTGTCCCAGATTTTGCTCGCACAGTGGATGCCAGCAGTCTATCAGCATCACCGGAGCCCAGCTCCATCTGCATCTCCGCTATCAGCCCACCACCACCATCATCATCTCCGCCCCACAACCATCAGCACCACCAGCTCCATCTGCATCCCCACCTGCATCATCACGAACATCACTGTTGCGTCCACCCCCACCTCATCCCCACCGCCATCACCACTTCCACGCCCTCTGCCATCCCTACTCCTAACCAAACTGCTCTCTCTGAACCCCAACTCCATGGCGCCAGCACCTCTCATGGCATCGCCATCCCCACAGCACAGTCGTCGTCTCACTGAGGACTGTGGCTCAGCACACGTGATTCTGAGGACTGAGGGCTTTTTTTTTTTTTTGGTGGTACGTGGGCCTCTCACTGTTGTGGCCTCTCCCATTGCGGAGCACATGCTCTGGATGCGCAGGCCTAGCGACTACGGCTCACAGGCCCAGACGCTCCGCGGCATGCGGGATCTTCCCAGACCGGGGCACAAACCCGCGTCCCCTGCATCGGTAGGCAGACTCTCAACCACTGCGCCACCAGGGAAGCCCCTGAGGGCTTATTAATTCCTTCCAGGAAGCGGGTCCATCTGCACTTCCCAACCTGGCTGAGCATAACCCTGCTGTCCAGCATGTGGGCTGTCCTCAGCTATCATCTTTGGAGACCTTGGCAAGCCAATAGTTTTCACAGCCGCTTCCCCAGGGGCACTGGCTAGAGTCCCACTGCAGGTGATGACCCAGAAATACAGTCCTTGGTGTCATCCACACACAGCCCTGCTCTGTTCTTGACCTCTACACTCAATCTCAGGGCATGGGCAGGATCATGGGCACAGGGGAGAGATGGGAGAGGTTTCTGTGGTGACCGCACTGGGAGTAGCAGTCATAAAGTGAAGATGGCCCCACAAGATGCACAAGGAAGGGATTTGCATTTGCTGAGCACCTACTGTGTGCCAGGCACTGAGCTGGCACATTCTATTCTCATTCACCGCCTCCCCCCCTCCGCCCCCAACTTATCACTTATTGGAGGTATCATTCCCATTCTACAGATGAGGAAACAGGCCCAGGGAAGGGCAGTGAATTGCCCACTGCAGCTCTGCAGCTTCTCATCTCTGTAAACTCAAGCAAGGCTCTTCACCTCTCTGAGCTTTAGTTCCCCCAGGTGTAAAGTGGGTATAATGGCTTTCACTCTTAAGTGCTCTTGTGAGTGTTACATAGCACCCGGGCCAGGGTCTGGCACGTCGTAGCTGTTCCTTACGTGGCAGCTCTTACTGTTCATCACCACAATGTTGAATGGCTGCCACACGTTCTGCCAAGGGCTCGGCCGCATTTTTCTTAAGCATTTGCTTGTGTTTCATGTTTAGGTTACTTCCATTTTCCAAGGTCAGAAATAATCGCTTGTGATGAGCAACTTCCTGCAAAAAGTTTCTTTATTTTAGGTTAGTTAGATTACTGGGTCAAAGAGGGCGCGTGTTTTAAAGATTTTGAGTCCACAGCTGAACTGGGTTTTTCCTCCCCTGCTGGAGTCCTGGTGGAAGGTGGGGCTGCACCCTTCCCTCTGTGCATGGGAGAGACCAGGGCCTTGAGCTTGGAGAACTGTGTTTGAATCCCACTCATTTCTAGCTGTGAGATGCTTAGCGGATCAGTCTGAGCCCCAGTTTCCCTGTCTGCAAAAGGAGATTAAATTATGTGAATTCCAAACATCCGGCCTCCAAAATATATCTCTATTCTCGCCTCTTCTCTCCAGCCCTGCTGCCACCATTTCAGCCCACTGGCACACAGCAGCTGGAAAGATCTTTAAGAAAAGTAAATGAATCCCTGTCACTCCCCTGCTCAAAACCCTGAAACGACCTTCTGTTTTTCTTAGAATAAAACAAACCATCCTCACCATGTCTTACAGGGCCCAGCATGATCTGGCCCCAGCTTACTTCTCCAGTCTCATCTCCCACCCCTCTCCCCTCTGTCCCTGTGCTCCAGCCACACAGCCCCTCTTTCAATTCCTGGAACACACCTGGTTCTTACCTGACCCGGGGCCATCTCTTGTATTGTCCGTACAACCTGGAAGGACCCTATAACAGTGCTCGCTCACAGGGCCTGCCCAGATGTCTTAATTGTAAAACCTGTGGGATTTTTATTTATTTATTTTTATTGAGGTATGGTTGCTGTACAATATTATATAAGTTTCAGGTGTACAACATAGTGATTCACAATCTTTAAAGGTTACAATCCACTTCTAGTTATTATAAAATGTTGGCTATATTCCCTGTGTTGTACAATGTATCTTTTTAGCTTATTTATTTTATACCCAGTAGTTTGTACTTCATCCCCTACCCCTATCTTGCCCCTTTCTTCCCTGTTCCCACTGGTAACCACTAGTTTGTTCTCTATATCTGTGTCTGTTTCTTTTTTGTGATATTCACTAGTTAGTTTTATTTTTTAGATTCTACATATAAATGATATGATACAGTATGACTTATTTCACTTAGTATAATACCCTCTAGGTCCACCCATGTTGTTGCAAGTGGCAAATTTTTATTCTTTTTTATGGCTAAGTAGTATTCTACTGTACGTATGTGTGTGTGGTGGACACTTAGGTTGCTTCCATATCTAGGCAATTGTAAATGATGCTGCTATGAACATTGGGGTGCATTTATGTTTTTGAATTAGTGTTCATTTTTTTCCAGGTACATACATGGGAGTGGAAATGCTGGGTCATATGGTAGTTCTATTTTTAATTTTTTGAGAAACCTCCATGTTGTTTACTTAGTGGCTGTACCAATTTACGTTCCCACCAACAGTGTACAAGGGTTCCCTTTTCTCCACATCCTCATCAACATTTGTTATTTCTATTCTTTTTGATGATAGCCGTTCTGACAGGTGTGAGGTGATATCTCATTGTGGCTTTAATTTGCATTTCTCTGATGATGCTCAACATCAAGCATCTTTTCATGTGCCTGTTGGCCATCTGTATGTCTTCTTTGGAAAAATATCTATTCACATCTTCTGCCCATTTCTTAATCAGGTTGTTTGTTTTTATTGATGTTGAGTTATATGAACTGTTCATGTATTTTGGATACTGAGCCCTTGTCAGTTGCATCATTTGCAAATATTTTCTCCTACTTGGTAGGTTGTCTTTTCGTTTTGTTGATGGTTTCCTTTGCTGTGCAAAAGCTTTTAAGTTTAATTAGGTCCCTTTTTTTTTTTTTTTTTGGTACACGGGCCTCTCACTTTTGTGGCCTCTCCCATTGCAGAGCACAGGCTCCGGACACGCAGGCTCAGCGGCCGTGACTCACGGGCCCAGCCGCTCCGCGGCATGCGGGATCTTCCCGGACCGGGGCACGAACCCATGTCCCCTGCATCGGCAGGCGGACTCTCAACCACTGCGCCACCAGGGAAGCCCTAGGTCCCTTTTTTTAAGTTTTGCTTTTATTTCCTTTGATTTAGGAGGCAGATCAAAAAAATATTGCAACAATTTTTGTCAAAAAGTGTTCTGCCTATGTTTTCTACTAGGAGGTTTACGGTTTACCTGTCTTACATTTAGGTCTTTAATCCATTTTGAGTTTATTTTTGTATATGGTATGATAAATTTTTCTAATTTAATATTTACATATAGCTGTCCAATTTTCCCAGCACCAGTTATTGAAGAGACCATCTTTTCTCCATTGTACATTTTTGTGTTTATTTTATTTGGCCACGTTGCACAGCTTGTGGGATCTTAGTTCCCCAGCGAGGGATTGAACCCAGGGCCTCGGCAGTGAAAGTGCGGAGTCCTAACCACTGGACTGCCAGGGAATTCCCCAGGATTTTTTTTTTTTTTTTTTTTGTGGTAGGCGGGCCTCTCACTGTGTGGCCTCTCCCTTTGCAGAGCACAGGCTCCGGACGCGCAGGCTCAGCGGCCATGGCTCACGGGCCCAGCCGCTCCACGGCATGTGGGATCTTCCCAGACCGGGGCACGAACCCGCGTCCCCTGCATCGGCAGGCGGACTCTCAACCATTGCGCCACCAGGGAAGCCCCTCCCCAGGATTTTTAATTTATGCAGATGACGTAGTGATGACCTGGAGAGACTAAAGCCATTGAAGGAAGATTTTATTACTCACAGTTCCCTAGAGGAGGGGGCATGCCACTCCATGCAGGGCCACATGGGGAAGCACCAGGTTTGGTCAGGAGGCAGAAGAAGCGAGGGGAAAGCAGGGCCCAGAGCCCTTACTGCATTTTCCATGGGAACGAAGGTGGGAAGGAAGCTACAGGTTAAGCAGCTGAGCAGGCTTAGGATTGGATAGTTTGATTAATTTTGGCAGGTTATAGGAGTCATGCTTAGTCATCCAGTACCTGATGCTGGGGAGATTTGAGGCAGCAGGAATATTGGTTTGGTGTGTGTGAGTTGATAAAGGTGGCAGCTGGGAATACAGGCTTTGATTTGGTTGGTTTATACATGAGAGGAGTGTTTGCAGACAAATCACTTGTTATCTCTAAGAATTAGCTAGCCCTGATAGGGGCAGCCTTTCCCAGACCAGCAAAGCCCCCAAAATGTCAAAGCATCATAAAATACAGAAA
Source organism: Phocoena sinus (assembly GCF_008692025.1). Lineage (NCBI taxonomy): Eukaryota > Metazoa > Chordata > Mammalia > Artiodactyla > Phocoenidae > Phocoena > Phocoena sinus. The sequence continues at coordinate 20,176,433 of NC_045765.1, read as the reverse complement.
ATAAAAACATGATGAATGCACCAGATTGAAGGGGAGCAATTCTCACATCTTGCTGAGAGGAGTTTTAAAAAGTCTGCAGCCCACTTTATCTGCCAGACTGCCTAAAGTAGTGTCCCTTTACTGTACTCTCGCAATGCCCACATTCTCTTCCTTCATAGCACTTAATGCAGTAAACAATTAGACAGTACTTTCCTTGCTTGTTTAGGGTCTGCCTTATTCACTAAGCATAAATTTGGTGAAGGCAGCACCTTGACTGTTATACCTACTGTTGTATCTCCCCAGTGCTAGGAACAAGGTCTGGCACATAGTGGATCAAGGACACCCAATAAGTATTTGTTAGGGGAATGAATGGATAAATAAGGGTACTCAGCACAGAGTAGGTGCTCAGGAAATGTCAGCAGATATTTAAAATGACCAACCCTCTTGATACCCCAGTAGATCTGGGCAAAGTTGGGCAAAGACAACTCTGAGTTAAAGGGGGAAGACTAAAGCTGGAACTTCAGGACAGGTGGAGGCAAGCCAAGCCCAGAGGATGGTGGCCAGATTGGTGCCAGTGTCCCTCTGGCTATCTAGGGGACATTGACTGAGAGGGGCCTGTGAGGTGACCAAGGCTGGCCAGGGCAGAATATGGGGCTCCCAATGATGAGGGGGGCAGAAGACAGACTTTTATCTCCTCCATAATAATAGTTGCTGACATATTTTTGCTAACATACTTTGAGCCAGGCACTGTGTAAGCCTCACACAGATCCTGTAGTGTAGGTGCTGTTATTATTCCCAATTTACAGATGGTGGAACTGAGGCCTAGAGAGGTTAAGTTACTTGCCCAAGATTACATTGGATTGACCCTCAGGCTCTCTAGCCCGTATGTTTACCCCTTGCACCCTGCCCCATCTCTCCGGCTTTCCACGTCGGGCCTCTGGGGTTACAGTGATTCACTGGCACACTCATTTATTCATTTCTGAAATGCCCCCTGAGCTTGCCCTGGGCTCAGCCCTGGGCTCTGTCCTGGGGTCACAGAGATGAATCAGACCTGGACCTTGCCTTCACATCTCTCCTGGTCTGGAGGGAGAGGCTGATCTGCAAAGAGATAATGGGCCCTGAGAGCTACAGAGGTTAGGCTAGGATCTGAGCAGCGTCTGGTGAGGTCTCTAGGCCAGTGCAGGAGTCAACTCCTCCTGTGGGAACACTGAAGGAGTGTCTGGACAGAAGATGACCTTGGGGCTGCTCATCAGTTAGCAAGGCAGGGAAAGGCATTCCAGAAAGAGGGAACTGCATATGCAAAATGAGGGAAAACGGAGTGGGTCTGTGGATGTGGGAGGTGTGAGGGAGGGAAGCAGGGCCGGATGGTCTGTTCGAAGCCTTTGTATGCAGTTTAGCAATGGGGAGTCACTGAAAAGTTTGGAGCAGGGGAGAAAGGTGATTAGAGGGAGTGAGGAAGGATAATTTTGGTTGAGAGGACTTGATTAGAGACGGAAGGGAAGGAGACCGTGAGGAGGGCTGAGCCGGGGAGAGAGGAAGCCTGTTGCAGGATGGAGAGCAGTGTAAGAGGTTCAGGGACTGGATTTGATGTGGGACATTCGGGAGAGGGGGAGTCAAGGGTGACGGGGGAAATGGGTGATCCCTGAGGCAGGAACACAGGAGGAGGGGTAGGTGGTGGGAGGGAGAGGAGTTGTGGTTTCTGATGTGTTTCACGGTCAAGGTTCAGCTCTGGAAGCCATTCCGCATCCCCCTTGGAGGGCCTGTCATATGGAGTCTACCGTGGGTGAGGGTCCCTCCTTCTTGGTTCTCCCGTAGCTTTGGAGCTGGGCTCCTCTGGAAAACAGTGCCTGTCTCAGCCGCACTGGGGCAGGAGTGGGAGCTGCCCAGGACCCAGTGAGGGTGCTTAGCAGCAGCTGTGTTCCTTTGTGTGCTTTATAGCTTTAATTTATCTTTGGAAAAGTTAATATATTCACTTAGCACGAAATCCAAAAGGTACAAAAGAGTATGCAATAAAAATCCTGTCTTATGGAATGATTATGTACATGCAAGCACGCAACACATTTTCTTGACAGAGAGCAAGAAGCATTTGCGAAGTGTATCCTGCTCTCCCTCTTGCTTTGGTAACAATTGTCTTTTGGGATGAAAGAGCCTTGGGGGTTCAGGTATCTCTCGAGGACAGTGAATCAAAGCCCCTCTTTTCCCAGATGAAGGATAGCTTGCAATGTAAGATGACCAAGAAGACTGGGCAGGGCAAGGTTTTCCAAGCGTTCCTGCCCAGCTGTCAATCAGCAAGTAGAGCACAAAGCCCTTCCCAAACTGACTTGACCAGGGAACCCTTCTGTTATGGGACATCTTACAGGGCTGGGGTTCCATGGAGTACACTTTGAGAAAGGATGCAAAGGCAGCTATTAATTGTGTCAGCAAGTGGGACAAAGGACCGAGCCCCCCCCCCCCCCCCCCCCCCACAGAGGCTCTGGATGGTCCTGGACAAGTCATAGTCCCTCTCCAGGCCCCTAATTTTGAAGGATGCTATTAGCTTGGACTCTAAACAGGCAGGTTAGTGCAGTGGTTGAGGGAATGAATTCTGGAGTTCAAAAGACCTGTTTTGAGAGCATGGGCTTGCCATTGACTCTCTGTGTGGCCTCAGGCAAGCCCGTTAGCAGCCACCTAGTTGTAAGAATAAAGAGATTATGCACGTAATATACTTGGATCCGTGCCTGCTACACAGTGGGCACTGAACCCTGGGGTCAAGTTCAGGGTCAGTCTCAGGCTGGGGCTCTAGATCAGGCTCAGCTACCCTGCCCCTCCCTGCCATGCCTCCCAACTCCCTATCCCCTGGAACATCTGGCAAATGGGCAGAATTTTTTTGTGTGTGACGGAGGTGAGTTGGCCGGGTTCAGACCCGACTGATCAGGGTCCACCAGAGGAGGGAGGCCTGGGTTCATGTGCCCCTCCCCTGATGCCTCTTCCCCCAGGTCCCTCCAGACGTGATGGTGTGGCCGTGGCTGTCCTGCCTCTTGCTTCCTGCCCTCATGGTGTCTGGTGGGTACCTCCCCTCCCCCACCAGGGCAACACTAACCTGGGGATCCTCAGCAGAACCCTATGGCCCAGCCCCGGGCTTGGCTGCTCTGGGGAGGCCTGGAGAGGAATCCAGTCCTGGACCGGTGAGCTGGACTGAAAGTTGGCCAGTGGGACTGGTGTGGGCTCCCACAGGGGCAGATGGGGGTCAGTCTTTATGGAGGTGTCCAGATGTTCCAACACTCTGTGTCCCTACAGTGTCAGCCAACGTGGCCCCAAAATTCCTGTCCAACATGTCGTTAGTGAACCTGCCCGAGGACCTACCAGTGGGTGAGTAACTGTCCCTGTGCCCAGACTGCACCAAACGCTTACCCACAAGAGGGCCCCAGGGGCTCCCCTGTGGGCTTGCTCGCCATCCCTGCAGCTCCATGGCTTGTCATGGGGCAAAGGTGGCCTGAAGGAAATTTGTTCCAGAAGTTTGTTTTCTCCTTTGCAGCTTTTGGGTCGAGGGCCCTCACACAGCACCAAATAATCAAGACTCACCCCAAGAGAACATTCCTCCCATTTCCCATCTCTTTCAGTCTTTCTGATTTCCCAAGGGAGAAAGCATCCATTTGGTACCATTATTTCTCTTCTACCTCTCTCACGTGCTCATCTCTCTTCCTCCTCTGCTATTTTTTTTTTTCAGACAGAAAGAGAGCAGGCTTTAGGCTCAGAGCCTTTCATGCACACATCTCACCAGAAATTGATACTTTTGTTGTCTTCGTTTGTAGAGTTACCTTCCCTCTATGGCGAGTGAGATGAGTTTTCTACGTCCAGTAGCCATCTAGTTTGTTTTTAAAATAAATGTATTTACGTGAAGCAGTAAGTCACTTAAAAGGAGGGTCATAAACAATGAGACGTGGGTGTGGTAATGATCTTGGCAGTGTACAGGAGTGAATGATGTTCATGAAACATTGTTTTGGATGAAGCCACAGGGACTGGATGCCAAATTCCCAGCAGGCAGGATGGGGGTTGAAGAAGCTGAAATGATAGATGACTGTATTCATTGGGATACAGGGTCAGCTGCACATAACAGACCCCAAATAACAGAGCTGTAAACAAGGTCAAAGTTTCCTATTCTCTTACATAGTCATCTAGAGCAGTGAGCCCAGGGCTGTCAGAGGCTCTGTTCCATCAGGCTGTTCCGTGCCCTATGCTTCTGGCATCAGGGACCCTCCTTCCATTTCCAGGTTCTGCCTCCCCTAGGGCCTGGCCCTCATCCACATGGTCCTAGATGGCTCATGTCACGCCCTATTCCAGTGAGAGCTGGGGGCAAGAAAGGGCCAAGAGGGCCCATTTCTTTCTCCTAGGGACAGGGCTTCAGGTTTTACACATGTTACTTCTGCTCACATCTCATTAGCCAGAACTTAGCCACATGCCCTAACTGCAAAGGAACTGGAGAAATGACAGAACTTAGCCACTTGCCCTAGCTGCAAAGGAACTGGAGAAATGACAGAACTTAGCCACATGCCCTAGCTGCAAAGGAACTGGAGAAATGACAGAACTTAGCCACTTGCCCTAGCTGCAAAGGAACTGGAGAAATGACAGAACTTAGCCACATGCCCTAGCTGCAAAGGAACTGGAGAAATGACAGAACTTAGCCACATGCCCTAGCTGCAAAGGAACTGGAGAAATGACAGAACTTAGCCACATGCCCTAGCTGCAAAGGAACTGGAGAAATTACAGAACTTAGCCACATGCCCTAGCTGCAAAGGAACTGGAGAAATGACAGAACTTAGCCACATGCCCTAGCTGCAAAGGAACTGGAGAAATGACAGAACTTAGCCACATGCCCTAGCTGCAAAGGAACTGGAGAAATGACAGAACTTAGCCACATGCCCTAGCTGCAAAGGAACTGGAGAAATGAGGTCTTTATTTTATTTAGCCATGTGCACAGCTCGAAATCTGGGGTTCTAATTAGTCTGAGAGAAAGAGGGCTGTGAATACTGGGGGACAATTTACAGTCTTTGTTGCAGTGTCAGAATTGGGTCCCCAAATATCTAAATCTACTAGATGAAGCAAGAGACTGCATCAAAGGTGAAATCCAAAGTCTGCCTTGGAATCCAGAAACCCAGGTCTAGATACACGAAGAAAGGTTGGGCGATGGGCTTCAGAGCCACGAAAGCCACATCCATTTGCATGTGGTTGCCAGGACAGCAAAATCTACTAAGGGCTATATTAATAAAGGTTTAGATCCCAGGATGAGGGAGGTGATAGTCTCATTACATTCTGAGTTGGCACAATCCTCCCTGGAGGACTGGGCTGAGGTCAAACTATTTGATATCTGTGAATACAACAGAGAAGTAGTATATACACGTTAATGATATTTTATGTATATTTTCATAGCTGTTTGGTCGTGGATAAACACACACACACCTCCAAACAAATGTTACAAACATATGTAACCCAAATGTCCTCAAGATCTCCATTCTCTTGGGTGACCCTTTAATGTCAAGTCTGATCTCAGGCAGACCAAATGAGAGTCTTTTCTTTGATAACCACAGGGCCCCTCTCTGGGCTTTCTTAATCCGAAGAGCAATTTCTTCCTTTCTGAGATGAATTGTATGGCTCTCTTGGGATGAGAAAGCATTTTCAGTCAGGTTTTTAAAAAATGTTGTTTAGACCTTTTATTTTGAGGTATAATATATATACATGGAAGCACACCGACCCCCTCTCTGCCCTTCTAGTCACTCCCTGTCCTTTCTCTCCTGCAGAAGACCTGTTTTCTTGACACTCACACTGTATAATAGTTTAGTTTTGTCAGGAAGACGTTTTAAAATACGTCAGATTTGAGTTTAAAGACAGACACCTAATATATGTCTTTTATTTCTGTAGCTCTTATTGATTTATTTGTTACAGTTAATTCTTTTTCAGGCAGACTTTTCAAAAAGCTTTTTCTCCCTGATCCTTCTTTCTGTGTCCATGAACACATGTTTACAGAGGATTTACACATCCCCACTCACTTCCCATGGGTATGGGTATAAGGGCCATATCAGTTTACATTTTGACATTTTTGAATCAGGATGTGTCTTATATTTGAGATAGTCAGTTAACACAGAGTGACTCCCCACCCCAGCAGTCATTAAATTGACAGTGTGTCTCACAACAGAGGAAACATACTGTAGATACTAACAGCTTTCTAGCCCGATGGTCTTCCTGGAGGAGGGGGCCTGGGTGGGAAGGGACCAAGCTTTCTAAGGAGTTTCTGGAGGACCCAGAACTATTTGGTCAAAGAAGAGCAGACTCCAGATGTGCTGCCCAGACTGTCCCTGCAAGGCTGTCGTGGGCAAGGGTGGGGGCACGCTGGTTCTCTGAGACTCTTGGGCTGGGTGCTGGGCCCTACCACCATGTCACTGTTCTGGCACTTCTGTTTTTGTAGGCCTCTCCCTCCAGAAAAATACATTAAAAATATACTTTAATATACTGCATTGGCATAAAGACAAATATCCTGAGGGCTAGATTATAATCATTTATTCCTTTTGATTTTTTTTTTTTACCGTTTGAAAAAATGAGGTATAATTGACATACAATATTATATTAGTTTCAGGTGTACAACATAATGATATATTTGTATATATTTCAAAATGATCACCACAATAAGTCTATTTAACATATGTTACCACACATAGTTACAGATGGCTTTTTTTTTTCCCTTGGGATGAGAGCTTTTAAGACCTAATCTCTTAATAATTTTCAAATACCCAATACAGTATTGTTAACTCTAGTCACCATGCTGTACATTACATCCCCAGGACTTATTTATTTTATAACTGGATATGTGTACCTTTTGACCCTCTTCACCCATTTCTCAGTCCCCCGCACCCCACCTCTGGCAACCACCGATCTTCTCTGTATCTATGATCTTGGTTTTTTGTTTTTAGATTCCACATGTGTAAGTGAGATCATACAGTATTTGTTTTCCTTTGACTTATTTCTCTTAGCAGAATTCCCTCTAGGTCCATCCATGTTGTCACAAATGGAAAGATTTCATTCTTTTTTTAAGGCTGAAAATATTCCATTGTACATGTATACCACATCTTCTTTACCCATTCATCCATTGATAGACATTTAGGTTGTTTCCATGTCTTGGCCCTTCTTTTTTTTTTTTTTTTTTTGCGGTACGCGGGCCTCTCACTGTTGTGGCCTCTCCCGTCGCGGAGCACAGGCTCCAGACGCGCAGGCTCAGCGGCCACGGCTCACGGGCCCAGCCGCTCCGCGGCACGTGGGATCTTCCCGGACCGGGGCACGAACCCGCGTCCCCTGCAACGGCAGGCGGACTCTCAACCACTGCGCCACCAGGGAAGCCCGGCCCTTCTAATTTTAAAAGAAGTTTGACATTCTTGTGGGCCTCGTGGGCAGCTTGGCCAGGCCAGCATTGAACTAGGTGGCCGTGGACCCTGTGCATTCCCTGTCCCGTCTGCAGGTACTGAGGTCTTCTGGCTGATAGCTCAGGACCCGGACAATGACCCTCTGACCTATAGGATTAGTGGCTCATATGCCTACTTCTTCAATGTCACCCCGAATACTGGGGAAGTGAAGCTGGCCAACCTTCTGGACTATGAGGTAAAGGGAAGCAATCTGAGAAGGCCTCGTGCGGGATTGGGGAGGTAGGGAGGGCTCTGGTGGGCACCCGAACAGGGCTTACCTTGTTTCCCTTCTCTCTGCCCACTGCAGACACTCTACTGGTTTTCCATCAACATCTCTGTGAGCGACGGTCACAATAATCCAGTGAGTCAGAAGTGGGGAGGGAAGGGAGGTCCAGGGATTAGAGAGCAGGGGACTGAGGGCCCACCACTAAGTGCCCACCGCAAATAAGCAGAGAGAGCCCCAGCTAACAAAAAATGAATTGAATGTTTATTTTTATTGAAATTATACTTCTCCATTTTTCGTCATACAATATTAACCAAGATTTTAGTATTTATTATAATTTATATTAATTTATACAAATATATTGTTTATCTTTTGTGTATTTTGTATATCTATTGTATATCATTAATTACATTATTATTTTTTTAAAGATTTATGTACTATTTTTTATTTATTTTATTTACTTTTGACTGTGTTGGGTGTTAGTTGCAGCACGCAGGATCTTCACTGAGGCATGCGAGCTATTCGTTGTGACGTGTGGGCCTCTCTCTAGTTGTGGCGCATGGGTTACAGAGCACATGTGCGCTGTAGTTTGCAGCAGGCGGGCTCTAGTCGAGGTGCGAGCTCAGTAGTTGTGGCGCATGGGCTTAGTTGCCCCGTGGCATGCGGGATCTTAGTTCCCTGACCAGGGATTGAACCCGCGTCCCCTGCATTGTAAGGCGGATTCTTTACCACTGGGCCACCAGGGAAGTCCCAATTACATTATTAACTTGTATTAATATACTTATTAATAAAAAAACAAGTGCCAAATACCTCCCTACCCTCTCTCCACTGAGGTCATCACTTTCAGCCCCTATGGCTGATGGGTTGGTCTCAGTGTTCATGTTTCTCAGTAACACACTTATACAGCTGTGTCTTGTGTCTGTGAAAGTTGGGGGTTTTGTCTTTATAACCTATTCCCCAAACCCTATCCATTTAAAAAATCATTTTAATGACTTGGATATTCATAAATATTTTCTCTTTGTAAACAGTTTTAAAAGTGCAGATAGAGCTCAAGTCCCCCTGGGCAACCCTTCCCAGCCCACTCCCACCTGAAGTGTCTGCCATCACCGTGTTCTTTTCTATCCATCGCTAAACACTGACATGCATATATGCATCCACGGAAGAGAGATGGTAGTTTTGGGTGCGTTTTCTGAAATCCGAGTGGGATCCTACTGCATATATGGTCTTGAACTGCCTTGATGACTCGACAATCAGCTTTGGAAGACTTCCCTGGTGGTCCAGTGGTTAAGACTCTGTGCTTCCGCTACAGGGAGCCCGGATTTGATCCCTGGTCAGGGACGTTCCGCATGCCACGGGGTGCAGCCAGAAAACAACAATCGGCTTTGGGGTCCCTTCTGAGTCTGCACATGAGTCTTCTGTTTCCTGTATGTCTATAGCCCAGTGTGGGGACTATAAGCTCCATGGCGCTTAGCTGGTCTCCTCAACACTTAGGTTGTTCACAGCTTTACGCTATGGCTAACAAAGCTAAAAGGAACATTCTTGTAATAGGACATTTTAGATTTTTTTTTAATGACCTAATGATTTCTACAACATACTCTCCAAATGGTTCAGTAAATCTGTGGAGAGAAAAACTAAATAAGGGGTAAATCTGGATAAAGAGTATCAGGAATTCTTTGTACCATACTTGCAACTTTTCTGGCCTTTGAAATGGTATCAGATAAACACAGAGGGGAGAGGGGGAAGCTGGGGCAAAGTGAGAGTAGCATCAACATATATACATTACCAAATGTGACATAGATAACTAGTGGGAAGCTGCTGCATAGCACAGGGAGATCAGCTCGGTGCGTTGCGACGACCTAGAAGGGTGGGATAGGGAGGGTGGGAGGGAGGCTCAAGAGAGAGGGGATATGGGGATATATGTCTTCATATGGCTGATTCACTTTGTTGTACAACAGAAACTAACACAGCATTGTGAAGCAATTATACTTCAATAAAGATGTATAAAAAAAAGTTACCCCAGACACCACCTGATTGTTCTCCTGAGAAGCTATACCAACTTGCACTCCCGTCCTGATACTCCTGAATTTGTTTTCTCAAGCTCCCACATTTTCTGGGCTCACCTGGGCTTTCTCACTTGCAGGTGCGGAAGGAAATGGTGGTGATCGTGGAGGACAGAAATGACAACGCACCCATTTTCCAGAACACAGACTTCTCCATCAGAATCAATGAGGTAACATCTGCCTTAACGGGGTGTGTGTGTAGGATGCAGACATCCCACAGATCTGCTCAGAGTGGGAAGGACCAGAGATAGACAGCAGGGCATCCAAGATTGGGAAGTGCACCTCCTAGAAAGGGCAGCTTGATGAACCAAATTCAGGGGGTTGCGTGTAACCCCATGTACCATAGTTACAGCAACATTTTGCAATCTAAATGCAATCTAAATCTAAAGATTGGAATTCTTTAAGTATGATAGTCAGGGGTGGGGGGGGGAGGAATTGATTTTCTCATGTTTCTGAAAAATTTAACAGTATATCTGACTTCAGGCATGGCTGGATCCAGGTACTCAAGCCATGTCATCAAGAAGAGATCTCTCTCTACCTAGAAGCTCTGCTTCTCGTGTTGCCATCATCCTGGGGTGGGGCGAGCAGTTCCCCCTTATGGTGATAAAAGTGTCCCCCAGCAGCTCCAGGCTCACATCCCACCGGCTTTGCAATTGCAACACAGACTGTCTCTTTCTCAATGGTCCCAGCCAAACCCCCAGGACTGACTCTCATTGGCCCATTTTGGGTCAGGTGCCCATCAGTTGAGGAGTATGGAATGCTCCAGTTGTCTAGGTCTGCGTCACGTGCTTTCCCTTCTAGCAAGAGGAGCAGCCCCACTTCAACTGCATAGGCAGGGAGGAGGTTTCCCAGTGGTCCCAGGGCAGCAAACACAACAACACTCCTGAATCTTCATTACCACGTGGCTTCAAAGTCCTGACAGGTGTGGGTCCCCCTCCCCCAGGCCAGACTTGAGGCTGGTGAGGTTCAGACAGCCCTTCAACAGGCTCTGATTGAGCGCCTACTGTGTGTCTGGCACTGTCCTTGGTGCTGAGGATATCCAGTGAAGACAGACTTGGTCGCCACCCTCGCTAGCTCACATTGTAGTGAAGAGCACAGACAACAAAACATTTAATCAACAAAGTATTAAACAAACAGGATTATTTCAGATGGTGATGAGCTCTAGGAAGAGCATAAAACATGACTGGGGAGGGGCCTGCTTTAAGTTGAGCCAGTCAGGAAAATCTTCTCTGGGTAGGTGACATCTGAGCAGAACTAAATGTTGAGGAGCCAGCATGGGCTGCTCCAGGAAAAGGATATTACAGGCAGGGAACGGCAGCTGCAAAGGCTCTGAGGTGGGAATCAGCCTGGAGTGCTGTAGGCATAGCCAGGAAGCTCATGTGTGTGGGGGGAGGAGGCTGAGGAGAAGGTGAGGTCAGAGAATTGGGCAGTGGCCTGAACCTGGAGGGCCATGGAGGCAGTCTGGACCGTATTCTAGGCAGAATGGGGGAACCACTTGTTGGTTTTGAACACGAGACTGATGTGGTCTGGTTCAGGATTTTCAAAGATCTTTTTGGCCACCGTGAAGAAACAGTGAGGGTGTGGACAGTTCCTAGAGGAAAAGCCTCCCAAAAGAACCTTCCAGCTCTGTGAGGTGCTGTGTGGAACCTATTGCTGGATGCTACAGAGAACACACAGGGCTGTTTAAGCAGAGGAGTGGCACAACCTGAGTTCTGGAATGGTCACTCATGGTGGTCCTGAGGGGCGCTGCAAATCAGAAGCCAGCTCAGGTTTCAGGGAGGCTGTGTGGGGAGAGGAGAAGGGGGAACTCTGCTCCCTGCCTCCATCCAGATGCCCCCAGAAGCCCAGCCCAGGTGGGAAGGAAAGGGGGACATCTGTGGAATGCTGGGTTTCAGGTTCTGGAAGGTCCATCGCTATCCCCGTGGTACAGTTGGGGGCACTGAAACTCCAGGAGGGGGCATGATGTGCTTGGGCATGGAGATGTGTTGGAGCTCAGAGGTGACAAAACCCTTGTTACAGACCTTGCCGGTTGGCTCCCTGTTGCTGTCTGTGCTGGCCAAGGACAAAGACACGGGGTCCGGAGGCGCCGTGGTGTACTCCATAGAGAAGGTAAGTGTGTGCGGGTCCACGTGGGAGTGTGGGCGCCACCTCTCCTCATGGCCGCCAGGGGGCAGCATCTCCCACACAACCTGCAGGGACCTTGTGGAGCAGGGGCTCTGCGACGGCCTAGCCCTGGTCCCCACGCCTTCCTCTGCCCCCCCCCCCCCGCCCCCGGACCTCATTTGGCCCAGCCGCCTAAGGAGGGTGCCTGCTGCAGACCGGACTCTCCTTCCCACCCTCTCGCCTGGGGCACTGTCTGTGTCTTTGCGCGATTAGCGTCACACCACCTTGTGGCTGCGGCAATCCTGGCTTCAAAGAAGAGGAAATCAAGGCTCAGAGAGGTCCAGGGTCTTGTCCAAGGTCACAGAGACAGTGGCGGGTGTGACCCCAGTTTCACGAAGACACATTGGCTAGCCACGGCCCCCATCATTGAGCACCCACTACGTGCCTGGAACCTACCTTAGCTCACTTGACCCTGTTTTCGTCCCACTGAGGTGATATCTAGCCCATTTCCCAGGCTCAGAGAGGTTAAGTGACCTGGTGAGGTTGAGAGCAGGGCCAGGATTCGACCCCAGGTCTCTCAGAGCAGGTCTTGGGGGCAGGGCTGTCTGGGTGAGCCTGGCCTGACTCTGCTCTGCCTCAGGTCATCCCTAGCACGGACAGCAGTGAGTACCTCTTTGGGATCCTGCCCAACGGCTCCATCATCCTCAACGGCAGCCTCAGCTACAACAACAAGAGTGCCTTCTATCAGCTGGAGCTGAAGGCCTGTGTGAGTGCAGGCGCAGGCAGGGTCGGGGGCATCGGGACCTGAACCCCCGGCTTCACGGAGACCCATCTCCCGGCAGGACTCAGGCGGCGAGTACAGCAACAGCATCGTCGTCCAGTGCTCCTCGCCTGTCTTCGTGTCCATCTCTGTAATCGATCAGCCGGACCTGGACCCCCAGTTTGTCAGGGAGTTTTACTCGGCCTCTGTGCCTGAGGGTGCACCCCAGGTGTGCCAGGGAACTGGAGGGGTCTGGGTGGAGACAAGAGGTGGGGAAAGGGTCTGGCCACTGACCATCCCTTCTTGCAGGGAACCTCGGTGCTGAAGGTGGAGGCCATGGATGGCGACAGAGGCATCAATGACCCTGTGATCTACAGCATCTCCAGTGAGAATGGGGTGTCTCCAGGCTGGGGCTGAGGCAAGGGAAGGGGTGGGGGCTCCGTCAGAGCCACTGGAAGTAGCTGGTCCTGCTGCCTTTTCCCAGACTCCACAAGGCCTGGCTGGTTCGACATTGGGCCAGACGGGGTGATCAGGGTCAACGGTTCCCTGGACAGAGAGCAGCTGCTGGAGGAGGATGAGGAGGTGCAGGTGCAGGTCACGGTGAGTGAGAGGGCCACTGCCCACTTTGTACCCTGACTTTCTAAACTCTGATCTTTGATCTCAGCTCTCTCTGAATTCTGGTTTTCTGATCTCTGCCTCTCGGCCTCCGCTCTGCTCTCAGGCCACCGAGATGCACCCCAACATCTATGGGCAGGAGGCCAAGGTGAGCATATGGGTCACGTTGAGAGTGACAGACGTCAATGACCACAAACCTGAGTTTTACAGCTGCAGCCTCCCAACCTGCACCTTCACCCCCCAAGAGGCTCAAGTCAACTTCACTGGCTACGTGGACGAGCACGCCTCCACCCGCATCCCCATCGATGACCTCACCATGGTGGTCTACGACCCAGACAAGGCAGGGGCACCCAGACCATGCGCGGCAGGGCTTGAAGTGATGGTTGGGAGATCGCGTTGGGGGAGGGAAGTGGGGAGTGACCAGCAGAGTGCGGTACCACAGTGCTCGGTGGGGCCGTGGGCAACAGTGGTGCTGACCATGAGTGGTGGTCAGAGTTGTTGGGTGACGCTTGGAACTGCTGAGTGTTGCTGAGCTGGCTGGTAGTCTTGTGTTCAGGGTGGTGCTACGTGGCGGGGAGCAGAAAGGCAGCACTGAGTGGAGGTTGGTCCTGGATGCTGGGCAATGTTGAGTGGAATGTAATTTTTGGCGGTGTTGAGTAGAGGGGGTAGTGATGTGTGGATGGTGAAGTTGCGGGGTGCTGGGATAGTACTGGGTATTGGGGGATGTGGGCAGTTTTGAGCACAGTGTGGTCTGGGTGGCTGTCAAGTTGGAGAGTATTCCTAGGTGTTGGTTGATCCTGAGTGGTGGGTGATTTGGGTAGTATCGAACGCTGAATAACTATGGATGGTGTTTGGTAGTATTTGGTGATAATGAGTTGGTACAAAATGTCGACTGGAGGGTGATACTGGGTAGTGGTGGATGGGTGGGTGTGTTGAGATGGTGGTTGGCCTTGACTGGAGAGGGGTGTGGAGTAGAGGGGGTGTGGATAATGGACGGATGCTGGACATTGATGATGTTTGGTGTTGGTATGGGTGGTGGAGGGTGGTGCGTGGTGGCTGGTATGGAAGACTCAAAGGGAGTGAGGGGTGTGTGTCCAGGCGCTGCAGCCCAGGCTGGGGCCTCAGGGAGGTCTTCTTCTGATGAGCCCACATTGACAGGGACTAGTGACTAGCCTATCCTCCTGGGACCTGTGGCCAGGGATTGGGAGAAAGATGCAGGTGGGTACATTGCAGGAGTGGGGTCCCTAATATACAGCCCACGTCTACAGGGCAGCAACGGCACCTTCCTGCTATCCCTCCGGGGCCCTAATGTTGAAGCCTTCAGCGTCTCCCCGGAGCGGGCGGCGGGCTCAGTGGATGTGCAGGTGCTGGTGAGAGCACCGTCGCTGGTGGACTACGAGACACAAACGGTGATGCTGGTGCAGGTGAGGGGTACTCTGGGGCACCACGGAGAACGGGCCATGGGGTGCTCCAGTCCCAATGTCGCTGCCTCTTCCCCTGTCCTCAGGTCGTGGCCACTGACTCGGTCAGCAGAAGCTCCTCGGTAGCCTTGGTGACCATCCACCTTAGAGACGTTAATGATCACAGGCCCACATTCCCCCACAACCTGTACAACCTCAGTGTCTTCGAGCACAGTGCGGTCGGCTATGTGGTCACCAACAGCATCCAAGTGAGTGATGGGGGACAGGGCTGGGCAGGGCTGGGAGAGATGCGGAGATGGGCAGGGCTGGGAGAGATGCGGAGATGGGCAGGCCTGGGGCTGTGGCCCTGCTGGAGTCCCTGTATCATCTGATGTCAGCGGGGGCCAGCAGGTGTGTATGCGCGTGCGCATGTGTGTGATGTCTACGTGTCAGTCTGAGTGTGTCGGGGGCTGCTCCCTCTGGGTCAGGGAGCAGGACGGCCCTGTCCTCGTCAACTGCGCGGTTGACAGTGCAGGTATGGCTTCTGCTCAGTGTCGCATTATCTATCTCTCTGCCTCACAGGCCTCCGACCCAGACACGGGTGAGGAGGGCCGCATCACCTACAGCCTGCTTCCGGGGAATGGGTAAGTTACCCGGGTGGGCAGCGGGCAGGTGGGCGAGGGGGACCCAGGCTCACCTCTCTGCCTCACAGCAGGGCTAGAGGAGTCAGATAAAATATAGGGTACCCAGTTACATTTCAACTTCAGATAAACGATGAATGGGTTTTCTTTTAGTATAAGTAGGTTGCAAATATTCCATGGGATGTCCTGAAATATTTTTCATTGTTTATCTGAAATGCAAATTGAAGTGGGCATCCTGTATCTTTATTTGCTCCATCTGGCCACCCTGCACAGGGTGGACATCTTTGCGGTGGATCCAGGCTCGGGGACAGTGACGGTGAGAAACAGTGAGCTGCTGGATCAGGAGAAGCAGGCCGTGTACTACCTCACGCTGCTGGCCACGGACGGCGGGAACCTGTCGTCCTCCACCACGCTGCAGATCGTTGTGCTGGACATCAATGACAACAAGCCCGTGGTCAGCGGCTCCTACAACATCTTTGTCCAGGAAGAGGAGGGCAATGTCTCCGTGACCATCCAGGTGTGAGCCGGCCTGTAGCTGATGGGTGGGAGGGGCACAAGGCATCAGGCCTGCCTCTGTAGTCATGCTGGTCCTGGGTTGGAATCTGGGCTCTGCTGTGTAGTCCTGAGAAAGTCACTCAGTCTCTCTGGGCCTCCGTTTCTTCTTTGGGAAATGAAGACCATCTCAGTACTTATTCCCTGGGTCATAACGGATGTAAAGTGCTCGGCACAAGGCCTAGCACAGAGCAAGCCCTCAGAAACATATTGCTCTTTTAAATTCAGACGCCTGCCTCATTCCAAAAAGGATTTGAGGTGGCTTAGATTTAAAAGTGTGATAAAAGAAATAAGGGAAAAGAGAAAATAAGGACGGTATTTTTTTAAAGTGCACAAAGGTAGAAGCCATACAATTGCTAAGAGTGGGCTGAATACTCAGTTATGAGCTTCCTAATGGCCAAAGCAAAAATGGAAATGAGATCAGTGGTCAGGTTCACAGACTCTGTGAGATAAAAACGCACTACTGGCTCCAGAGGAACACTGGAAAGAAGCTTCTCCCCTGATTCTGAGGCCTTCAGAAGCTTCTCCACTGAGTCATCTGTAAGGGGATCTTGTGAGAATTGAGAAACCAGGTCCTCGGAATGACAATCACATGGCCGTGGAGCCCTCCCGTCTTTCTGGGGCTTGTGGTTTCTGGAGTACATTCCCATCCCTGATCTCTTGACAAACTTATGAAGTAGGTGCTCTAATGCTCCCCATTTCACGGAAGGAGAAAACCGAGGCTCAAAGAGGTTAAGTGACTTTTCTGTGGTTATACGGCCAGTCAGTGGCAGTGCTGAAACCTGGGCCTTCCTTCATGCACCTCAGTGCTCCTCACCCTGGTCTGTGAGCTCTTTGGGGCAGGAGCATTTCAGATCTGCTGCCAGAACCGTGGTGCCCAGTGTGAGCCCTGAGAAGTGCTTGGTGAATTAACCAGCCTGAGTTCAGAGTGCCAAGGAATGAACAGACAGAGTTTTTCATTTCATAAACACGATCCCAACAGATCTGAAACAAAAACCTGAAGGTGGCAGTGGGCAGAGAGGAGGGGAAAGAATTGGATCCAAGTGGGACTAGCCTAGCTCTGTATTCAAAGCCATGTTTGCTGAGCACCTACTATGCACCAGGCCCTTTGCTGGGCCCTGGGTCCTCCGAGATGAACCCACCATAATTCCTGCCTTCAGGGAGGGTGGCGGACCATCATCCAAGGGTGTCACTTTTGCTGTACTGAAGGTAGCACAGGGGTTGTGGAGGACCAGGGGAGGCACCAATCTGACCTGGAGTCAAGCAGACAAGGTGTAGAGGGCATTCATGTGCATGTGCAAAGGCCTGGTGGCAGGGAAGAGCATCTTGTGCTCTCCATGCTGGATCACCCCAAAAGCACACATGTGTTCACGACCTTGGTAGGACAGAAACACACACACACACACACACACACACACACACACAGATTGGATGAAGAATTTCAGCTATTTAAAAAATACAGCACTGAAGTAGTCATCACGGGAAAGTCAGAATCTTGTTGGACTTCACACTTATTTATTTATTTGGCTGTGCCGCATGGCTTGTGGGATTTCAGTTCTCCAACCAGGGCTTGAACCCGGGCTACAGCAGTGTAAGCCCAGAATCCTAACCACTAGGCCACCAGGGAATTCCCCCACACTTTTTTTTTTTTTTTTTTAAATTTATGGCTGCGTTGGGTCTTCACTGCTGTGTGAAGTTTTTCTGCAATTGCGTTGAGCGGGGGCTACTCTTCGCTGCGATGAGCGAGTGGCTTCTCTTGCTGCGGAGCACAGGCTCTAGGCGCGCGGGCTTCAGTAGTTGTGGCTCACAGGTTCCAGAGCACAAGCTCAGTAGTTGTGGCGCACGGGCTTAGTTGCTCCGCGGCATGTGGGATCTTCCCAGACCGGGGCTCGTACCCGTGTCCCCCGCATTGGCAGGCGGATTCTTAACCACTGCGCCACTAGGGAAGTCCACACACATACACTTATTTGTGTTTATTTTAAACTTCGACTGTCTATATTATACTGCCCCCACTCCTCCCTTGCCATAAGGGAACTGTCTTGATCGTGGCTCTATTCCCAGTACCTAGAACAGGGCTGAGCATGTAGTAGGTAAACATTTGTGGGATGAATGAGTGACCTCAAGGTTTCAGACCTCAAAAGCTCTTGAGAGCTGGTGGTCTGTCCCTCTCAGATGCAAGACTGAGACTGGGAGATTGGGGAGCATCCCTCTGGCTTTAGGCCCAGTTACTGCCCTCATGGGCCAGCGCTGGAGGGAGAGTCCAGACTGCAGGGCAGGGGCCGGGGCCGAGGAGCACCTGATGGCTGATGTCCCAACCCTGCTTACCTGCACAGGCTCACGACGATGACCAGCCAGGCACCAACCACAGCCTTCTGCGCTTCAGCCTGCTGAGCAGCCCCTACAGCCACAACTTCTCAGTGGACCCCGACAAAGGGATCCTCAGAAATCTGGGGCCCTTGGACCGAGAGGCCATCAACCCCACCCTGGGGGGCCGCATCGTGCTGACCGTGCGCGTATCTGATTGTGGCGAGCCTGCCCTCTGGACTGACGTTAATGTCACCGTCACTGTGGAGGTAAGGTCTGGCTCCGCCGGGGACAGGGTCCAGGATGAGCCCTGTACTGGGGGGCCCCTGAGCAGATGGCCAGCTCTCCGTCCTCCCAACTCAAGTCACATTTCTGCCCTTTGCAGTGCGGTGGGTAAAAGAGTTCTGGAGCCAAGCTGATGGGTCAGAATCCTGGCTCATTTGTTGTGTGGTCTTAGGCAATCGCTCAACTTCCCTGTGTTCTCAAGTTCCTCATCTGTAAAATGGGGATGAAAATAATATAAAACAAGTTAAAAAATGGAAAGTGTTTCAAAGAATGCCTGGCCCAGAGAATACACTCAGTGTATACCTGGTCCTGCAAGGGAGGGATTGTTTAGCACCATTTTATTGATCAAGGGACTAAGGCACACAGAGGTTCTGTAGCCTGCCTCGGGTCACAGAATGGGGTTTTGAATCCAGTCTGTCTGGTTCTAAGGCCGCCACTGGGTCACAGGCACCTTCCTCTATGATGTCCACAATGTGGTTGGTGCCCCCTCGGGTTGTGCAGTGCACAGCCTGAACCACCCCACACAGCAGCCCTGTTTCCCACTGGGTTGGGATGTGCCGCTTTCCCACAAGGATCAGAATGAGACCTCAGGGAAAATAGAGAAACAGAAGTCGGATGAGGACTTGCCAGCTGTCTTTGGGGTGGAAGTAGGCCTCAGAGAAGGAAGAAAGCAAAATTGCATTTCCTGAGCGAGAAGAGTCCTTTCACACCCATGAGCTCTGTAAGTAGGGAGGACCACTCCACTTTGCAGATGAAGATATTGAGGCCCAGAGAGGTCAAAGTCACATGTGAGGAAGAGGTGGAGCTGGACTGAACTCAGAGCTGTGCTCTTAGCCCCTCCTGTGAGTTAGGACGACCTTGAGAGTGCAGCTGGCCATGTGCCCGGAGGCAGTAATGCCATCGCTGGGAAACTGCCATCAGAAATTGCATCTAGTTAAGGGGGAGAGGGCTCAGTTTTCAAAGATGTTCTCTCTACCATTATTTAGAAAAAGCTGAAAGCAAAAGCAGACACCTCTGGGCCATCCTGGGGAAGGACTGGGAAAGCCAAGGGCGCCCAGCACGCACCAGCGTCAGGGGAGGAAGCACAGGCAGAGTTGGCCTGATGCTGTGACAACAGGGGCAGCACTCTGTCTGGGCGGGGCGACCAGGGCTGGAGAGGGAAGGCAAGAACAGAACACAGCGGACGTCTCAGGACAGGACCAGGTCAAGCCCTGGCAGGTACCCCCAGCCCAGCCCCACCTGAGCACAGAGTGAGTGTCTTGGGGTTGACCGAGGGCTGGAGGAGAAAGGAGGGGACCAGGGAAATCTTGGGCCTTTGTGGGATCATGGTGGTATTGGGGCCAACCCAATAAATCCGAGAGATGGGGAGTCAAGCTGGGCCAGACAGGGACACAGGTGGGGACTCAGAACTATCCCTCCCAAGAGCAGGGTCTAAGACGGCTCTGAGTGGTGCACAGGGAAACAGAGTGTACACCAAACTTCAGAGTGCCGCCACAGACCTCTGAGCCCCGGGGGTGGGGTCTGGGTGAGTTCTGTCTGCTTGAAGCCTGTTCCATCATCTAGGAAGCGGCCGGTGCTGTCTGAGGAGACCTGGACAGAGAGTCTGGGCCTCGGGCCAGGGGAAGTATGGGCTTCTCAGACTGGCTCTGGGGATGCTGAACCTGGGGTCTCCTGAGTTCCCTGGGCTCAGAACTGCCTCTGTCTGCAGGACATCAATGATAATCTTCCCATCTTCAACCAGTCCAGCTATTCCTTCTCAGTGAGGGAGAGAGACCCAGGTAAGTCCTCCCTCGGCCAGGATATGCAACCCCTTTGAGGGCAGGCCTGAAGCCCCCAAGGGGAGTGAGGACAGAGGATGCCCCCAGTGGCCAGGTCAGGGGTTCCTCCACACTCTGCCCCTCATTCACAGGCGTGGTGGTGGGCGTGGTGGAGGCCTGGGATGCAGACCAGACAGAAGCCAACAACCGCATCAGCTTCAGCCTATCAGGGGGTGGTGCCAACAACTTCTTGATCCGAGGCTTGGTGCTGGGGTCTGGGCTGGCAGAGGGCCACCTCTGGCTGCCCTTGGACGTGAGCCTGGACTACGAGACACAGGACTTCTTCAATCTGACAGTGAGTGCTGAGAGCCCAGACCCCCAGGGGCGTGACGCCACGGCAAAAGTCCTCGTGAATGTGGAGGACGTGAATGACGTGCCACCCACCCTGGACTCAACCTCGCTCCGGGGCATCCGTGTGGCTGAGAATGGCTCGCAGCATGGTATAGTGGCTGAGGTGGTGGCTCAGGACAGGGACACCATGTCCCAGGTGGAGGTA
The DNA here is from genome assembly GCF_008692025.1 of Phocoena sinus. Lineage (NCBI taxonomy): Eukaryota > Metazoa > Chordata > Mammalia > Artiodactyla > Phocoenidae > Phocoena > Phocoena sinus. The sequence goes on along the minus strand of NC_045765.1, from coordinate 20,155,771 downwards.
CAGCTTGTGAACGTCATCTGTACCAAGGCCGGGGTCGACGTGGGCAGTCTGTGCCATGGCTGGTTCTCTGTGCTGGCCAACGGCTCTGTGTTCATCCATCAGAGTGAGGTCATCGACTATGAGACCTGTGACCTGGTCACGCTGGTTGTGCGGGCCTATGACCTCACAACGGACCCCCGCTTCCAAGCCTACAGTGACAATGGTGAGGCAGCCTGGCCTGCAGGGCTCAGCAGGCTGTAACATAGGGGCTGTGGGAAAGAACTGGCACCTGCAAGGTCTGGGCTCAAATTGTGGCTCCAGCCCTTACCAGCTGTTCCACTGGGAAAGTCATGACACCTCCCCTAGCTTTAGTAGCCCCATCTATCAAGTGGAGCTGGGTAGTAGGTTGGCTGTGAAGATTAAATGAGAATATATATGTAAAGCATTTCATGCAGTGTTTGGCACATAGTAAGCACTTAATTAATGCTATTACGTTGTGAGACAGCATAAAAGAAAGAGCACACTTCAGAGCCAGATGTGCACTCAGATCCCACCTCTGACACCAAGTAGCAATAACAATCATATTAACAGCTAGCGTATATTGAATCCTTACTACAGCCAAGAGCTATGCCAGGTACCTTGCAAGCATTTCTTCATTTTATTCCCACACAATCCATGTGGTAGGTGGTCCCTATCCAATTTTATAGATGAGGAAACTGAGGCAGTTCAATAATCTAGATTACACAGCTAGTAAGTGTCAGAATAATGTTATGGTCAGGTGGGACATACCTGGGTTGGACTCAGTCTTGGCCCACTGCTCTTGCTGTGTGACTTTGGACAAGTTGCTTATCCTTTCTGAGGTCTGGGGAGGATGCTCCCTCCTGCGAAGGCCAGAGGAGACTGAGTCAGGAGCAGGGGAGGGGACTGAGCATGGGTGATGCATGGGAGGGAGGCTGCTAGGAGCAAGACTGAGGATGAGGCTTTCTGGGTCAGGTCTTTGCTTAGATACCAAGGCCAGCCAACATTTCCCCCCTAGGAAGCCTCCCCATCACCATCGAGGATGTGAATGACAATGCACCCTACTTTCTGCCTGAGAATAAGACTTTTGGTAAGCAGCAAGCCCCTCCCTCCCCACCCACACTGTACTCTTCCAGGACTACCTTTGGGCAACTCCCACAGATGCTCCTCAGACCCCAGGTGTGCACTGGGAAGAAGGCCTCCAACCCTGCCTCTCCCTCAGGGTTTCAACAGGAGGGGAGACCTGAGTTTTCACCCCAGCTCTGTCCCAACTCACATCTGACCCTGGGCCAGGCCCTCCTTCTCTGGGCCTCAGTTTCCCCATCTGCACAATGAGAGGTGGAGGACCTGCTAACTTAACGGCTTAGGGGTAGTTGTAATGGGGGTCTCTGGTGGTAGAGAGGTTAAGGGCAGGTTTGGTGGGATGAGCCCTGAGCTGGGCTTACGGTCAGCACTTGGCCAATTGGGCACTGGTCCTGACCCCACTGACCTCTTCCTGTCCACACCTGTAGTGATCATCCCAGAACTTGTGATACCCAACCAGCAGGTGGCTTCTGTCCAGGTAAGTCCTTGGCTCCAAACTTTGTCATTCACATTAGCTCCAGGAGACACAGGGCCTAGGCCTTTAGGTCCTTCAGCTGCCCCCAGAATGTTTTAACACTAGAAAGAAAATCTATTGGCTCCGACCTATGAAAAGAAAACCTCAGAATGGAAATGAACACCTGCTTAATTGATATGATTAAACTCCATTAACTGTTAAATGTAGTATTCATAAAAATTTCATGACCGTAAAAATCACTTGCAGTGGTTTTCTCACTACACCAGAATTCTGGAGTATTACAGAGAAATCATAGTAACTGTAAATTAAACAAGTTCCTCATATTAAATAATTTTCAGAGCAAAATTGTAAAAATACTTTCAATTTTTATGGCATTGTATGTGTTTATTAGAGGGTGGCAGCTATGACGTGCAGGGGGGGCGGGTGGTGTGGCCTCCCACACAGCCCTGGGGCCTGGGCCTGGCTGGGCCTCTTACTGAGCTGGGGAGCTGCCACACCTTTCTGGAACTCACTTTCCCTCCTGGACAAGGAGCTGTCAGTTCTTTGCAGTAACTCCTTAGGGTTAAGAGATGGGTTATATGTGGGCATCGCGCCCTGTGCTGTGGAAAGGGCACAGGTGTGGAGATGGATGGGCCTGGCCCTCCCCACTTAGAGCTGTGTGTGCCTGTGGGCAGGACAGGGTCTCTCTCAGAACCCCGGCATTCTCCCATAAAAGGGGGATAGTGATTCTCCCTCTCTAGGTTCTTTCTAGGCTTAAACATTCAGTTTTCCGGTCTACAGCCAATTGCATTCTAATGTCATGAGTCTGGCCATGGCTTTGAACAATTTTCTTTAAATGGACTGCTTTTTGAAACATAAACACCAGCTTTGGCCTCATCCTGAAAAGTGACGTCAGTGGACTCACAGCTCTGTGTGTTGGTTATATTCTTCTCTAAAAGGCACTAGAATGAATAAAATTGCTTGTGCCCTCTCCCCCCATCATTTTGTGGTCCACTAGGGGAATTCGTACTCATGTTAGCAAGCACTGAAACGAGGGATCTAAGGGAAGGTGACTGGCACACAGTGGGTGCCCAGGAAATCTGAGTGTCCCTGAGCTTGTGTGTGTGTGTGTGGCAGTGGTGGGGGTGGGGGAGAGCAGGGTGGGATTTCCACACGGGAAGGACTTTGGGCAATGACCTGTTGAGCTGGGGCGCCAGAAGCAGGGACTTGTTCAAACACTGTTTGTTTAAAGCATTTGGTCAGTGGCCTGGGGAAGGCTGATAGAGATCATGGGGACCAGCCTCCCAGGCCACCCTGGCCTCAGACTCCTGCTGGGGATGGAGGGGTGCCTGACCTGGCCTGGTCCGCAGTTGTTGTTCGCCCTTGCTCCTAGGCCAGAGACAATGACTCAGGGAACAATGGGGCCATCCTGTTCTCCATCTTCCAAGTGGATTTCATCGCTAAGGATGGTGCCACGATCCCTTTCCAGGGCTTCTTCCGTGTCTCCACTTCCTTGGAGGCCAGCGTGTTCATTGGCAACATTGAGTAACTGTGGGCAGCCCCTGGATGGGGTGGGGGGAGCCAAGCAGGGCCTCAAGGCAGTGAGTTCCTCGTCCTGGGAGGTGTACCGGGAGGTTCCAAGGAGACTTCAGCTTGGGTTTCAAGACTGAGCTCTGCTCTCCTACCTTCCATAGGCTGGTGACCAACCTTGATTCCACTCTCCAAGGAACTTACCAAGTGACGGTCAAGGCCCAGGACAGGCCATCTGAGAGTCCTGCCCAGGAAGCCAAAATCACCCTAAATGTGAGTGTCGGGTTCTGCCTTCAGTTCCTAGTGCCCTCTGCCAACCCCTGGGTCCCCTGTGCCTCATCTTCCCCCTACCCTCTTTCTGTAGCTCTTCACTGTGGACCAGAGTTACCGTGTGAGGCTGCAGTTCTCCACGAGCAAGGAGGAGGTGGGCGCCAACACGCAAGAGATTAAGGCGTAGGTCTGGGGAGCTGGGAGGGACCTGTGGGGAAAAACACGGCCTGGCAGCCTGGTCCCTGACAGAAACCTGGATGGCATATCTCCTAACCCTGTCCCTGACCCACACTTGACCTTGTCCTTGTCTTTTATTTAAAATTAATTTTTACTGGAGTATGGTTGCTTTACAACGTTGTGTTAGCCTCCACTGCACAACAAAATGAATGAGCCATACACATACAGATGTCCCCTCCCTTTTGGACTCCCCTCTCATTTAGGTTACCACAGTGCATTAGGTAGTGTCCTTGTCTTTGACCCTGTACCTGTACTTGCACTTCCTTTCTGCCTGTCCCCAGAAGCCTATGGTTGCCTGGGCAAAGACAGGCCTAAATAGGGCTGCCATGTACAGTTGCAAAGGCTGTGCATCGCACAAGGGCACTCTGCTTGCTAAACTGGAAACCCAGTCCCAGAGGAAGGGGCATCCTTGTCTAATTTGCACAGAAGTGCAACTTGCTTAGCCAATGGAGCTGTCCAGAGGTGGTGCCCCTCACACAATCCCTAATTCCACTGGCAGAGCCCTGGCCACAGGCCTGGGCTAAGGCCCCTACCCCAGCCCTCTGTGACACCTGCCCCCTTTGCAGGGCTCTTGTCCAGGCGACCAGGACTACTGTCTACATTGTGAACATTCAGGACATAGAATCCATGGCTCGGTGAGTGCCCACAGGACCGGTGGTTGGGGCGAAGAAGAGAGGACCAGCAGTAGGAGGGGCCTGCCTGTCTGGTGGTTCTGCACTGCTGGCTTCACCTCTGCCCCATTCCAGGGCCCGAGGCCGTTCCTACCTCGATGCCTACTTTGTCTTCTCAAATGGGTCAGCCTTGACCCGTGATCAGCTGAGTGTGTGAGTGGGGCTGCCCTTGGGGTGGGCAGGAGGGTAAGCAGGAAGCCTGGGGGATGGGGATGCCAACGTCCCTCGGGCCTGAGCGGGGCTCTGTGGCCAGGACGATCCGGAATGACAAGGACTCCCTGACCAAGCTGCTGCAGCTGGGGCTGGTGGTGCTGGTGAGTGTCGGCAGGGTGGAGGTAACAGGGGGGTGAGGAGGGGGGTGTTGACCCTACATCCTCCCCCATCACAATCCTTCTTCTCCAGGGCCCCCAGGAGAGCCAGGAGTCAGAGTTGCCGGACACGCTCCATAACGCCGTCATAGGATTGGGAGTGGCTTTGCTGCTGGTCATCGTGATCATGACCACGGTCCTCGTGTGTACCCAGAAGAGGTGCTGCTCCCATCACCCCCTGTGTCTTCAACCTCGCCTCTCCCACCACCCAAGATATCTGAGGGGTAGAAAGACCTGGGGTTTAGGTGTCAGGTACATCTGTATTCAACCCCAGGTGACCCGTTATGACCTCTTGGGTATGTTAAACTCCCCTCCCCAAGCCTCAGTTTCCTCATTTGCAGAATGGGCATGACACTAGATTCCTCAAAGCATTCAAGGGAACCATGTGCATTTCATACCGAGCAAGGTGTCTGGCACATACTATACATTTAATAAATGCTGCTTCTTTTCACCTTTCCAATACATATGAAGCCAGTAGCCACATCTGGGTTTGATTCTAGGCTTTGCCACTGGTCAGCTGCGCGTTCTTCAGCAAATCATTTCCCTTCTCTGGTTCTTCCTTGTACCCTCTGTTAAATGGAGCTAACACTCCCACCTGCCAGGGTTGTTGTGAAGTCACACTCTCAGGGCCTGCACTGGGCACACAGTAGGTGTGCAGGGAAAATAGTGATGCCCCCCCGCCATGTTCCCCCCAGCTACCACCGGAAACTTCGGGCTCTGAAGGCTTCCAAGGAGGCCCGGAAGACAGCGGCGGGGGTGACGCCCCCAGTCTCTGCCATCCCCGGGACTAACGTGTACAACACTGAGCGGTAAGTGGGGGTCGAAGGATGGGTAAGAGGCCCCATGGGGTGGTTGAGGCCCACGGTCGCTTGACTGGGCCTTCTTTCCAGTGCCAATCCCGTGCTGAACCTCCCCACCAAGGACCTGGGCTTCGAGTCCCAGTCTTCCTCCAGTGACTTGGACCACGTCAGGTGAGCAGTGCTGGTTGTAGTGGTAGTTATGGTGGTGGTAATGGTGATGGTGACAGTGATGGTAGTGATGGTGATGATGGTGATGGCGATGGTGCTGATGGTGATGGTGGTAGTGGTGATGGTGATGGTGGTGGTGGTGATGATGGTGGTGATGGCAGTGGTGGTAATGGTGATGGTGGTAGTGGTGACAGTGATGGTGGTGGTAATGGTGGTGGTGATGATGGTGGTGATGGCAATGGTGGTAATGGTGGTGGTGATGGTAGTGGTGGTGAGGTGGTAGTCGAGGTAGTGATGGTGATGGTGGTGGTGATGGCAGGGGTAGCTGTTGGCCAGAGATAGGGAGGGCTGGGCCTGCCAACTCTCTGAGCTCCATTACCTCCCTTTCAGCCTCAACTCCCTGGATGACAACTCTGTGGATCTGGAAAAGAGCAGGCAGGAAATCAAGGCAAGATGGGGGATGAGCTGGTGCCTGGGGCTTCTGACTTGGGGCTCTTCTCTGAAGGGGTGGGTTTCAGGACAGAGCTCGAGGGACCTCCTGCTGCCATGGGTGTGTCTGCATCCGGCCCTGGGAAACCCCACGGCTTTGGAATGGGGCCCGATCCTTGCTCCCCTACTCATTAACTGTGACCCTGGGTGGGTGAATTCTTCCCTCTGGTTCTCAGTTTTCTCATCTATAAATGGGGATCAGAACACCAAATATGCAGGACTGCTGTGAGGATGAAATAAGAGTGGGTATGAAAACGATCTGGCATAAAACGAGTGGTCAGGAATCTGGTTCCCTCCCTTTATATCCTTTATATAAAAGCTGGTGGGGCAGGGGGAGGAGATCCAGAGATGAACATAATCTAGCCAGGGAGCAAAGGTAGGCTCAGATGAACAACAATACCATCATTTATTCAATAGGTTAGTTGGTTCAGTTAGACCAAGCATTTGTGCAGCCTGGGCTGCTGACTGGAATCACGTGGGGAGCTCTTTAGACCTGAGGATGCCAGGTCACAGCTCAGAGATTCTGATCAGATAGCTGGGGTGGGCCTGGGCAAGAAGGTGCTGCTAAAGCTTCTGGGGTTCTAATGTGCAGGCAGGAGTGAGAACCACGAAAGTAGGAGAGTAGATCAGAGGGCTGAATGGGGGATGGGACGCCAGAACCAGAAGGAACTACCCTCTCCTTCCCACTCTGAAAACCACCACTGGAGTAGAAGCTCTGAGACCCACTGAGCTTTTATAGTCTGCGGTTCTCTCTCTGTGTGTGTGTGTGTGTGTGTGTGTGTGTGTGTGTGTGTGTGTGTGTGTGTTTGCGCGCACGCGTGCGTAGGGGTGGATATCCACCCACCATTCACCTTATCCACCCTACTTTGGGTCCTGCCCTCAGCCGGGCCCTGCCCTTCCAGGGGGTCCCTTGCTGTTCCTCATGATTCAGGACTTATTTTCCCTTGAGGACCCCTTACTTGGAAAGATTTGGTCAACCAAAGCCTCTCGTGGGTGTTAAAATATCAGAATGCTGCCCAGGGACCTGGCTGTAACATGGAGGCCTCCAAATGGACCCCCAAGGATGGGGGTCATCAATGGTGGTCCAGGCTGCCAGGCAGTGCAGGAGGCCTCTGGGTGGATGGCTCATCTCTGGTTCAAGATGGTTTGGGGCAAAAACTCCAATAAACATATCTGGGGGGAACTGAGGCAGAAAGGAGCAGTCTTGTGGGCTGGAGCTTGTGACCCAGCAGGTAGGCCCTGGTGGAGGCCAAAGCTGACCCCCAGAGGGGAGTGGAGTCAGAGACCCCAGCAGTGGGGCTGGACCTGTGGGCTGAGGAGGTTCAGGGAGCTCTGAGTCTGGAAAGGGAGAGGGGGCCAGGCCGCTAAGAGTCTTCAAAGCCAAGAAAGAGCCAATCCTGCAATGGCAGGGGGTTGTTCAGTTTCTGAGAAGCTGCCCGAGGCTCCACCCCAACTCCTGCAGTGGTAGGTGGGCCTTGGGGTCTCTGGGTGGGGAACGCAGGTGGGGCTTCCTTCCACAGATCCCTTGGTGCCCTGACTCACCTAAGACTTCCGTAAATGTTTGTGTGGAAGGTCTGTGAGATCTGAGGGCCCATCCAATCCAAACTTTTCAAGCAAACAAGGCCAGGGAGGGGTGCTGAGCTGCCCAAGGTCAGAAAGCTTGCAAGGCCAGGGCAGCCCAGAACCCAGGTATCCTGTCTCCCGGGCCAGGCTGCACTTCCTGGGCTGTACTGCGCCAAATGCTCCCACTGGGGATCTGTGTAGAGGGCTCTGGGAAGCTCAGGCACAACGTTTAGTCCCTCCTGGGGCCCCTCACGTGTTCCACTGTTTACCAGGGACTGGAACAGTCCCAGTCTGGAAAAAGCCCTTCGTGTGCCCTGGGGAGGATGGAGGTGGTGGAGGCTCTGTCCCCGTGGGTGTCTATGTGGTGGAGTAGCTGAGCCTTGGGGCCTGGCTGGTCCGCAGGAGGGATTCTTGTGAGGGTGTGACACATCACATGGGGAGGGGTAAGAGGAAAGGCAGGAGACGAGAGAGTGTGTGCCATGATGGCCTGCAGGTGGGATCCTGGGTGTGACATGTCCCTCTGGGGTGGCAGAAGGACCTGCCAAACTCAGCCAGGAGCAGCGCTGAGCCATGGACAGGCTTTACAGCCAGCAAGACCAGCGGTCCAAACACCGCTCTGTCCCTTCCTGGACAGAGAGCGCTCCGAGCCTCAATTTCCGCATCTGTAAAGTGGGGGACATGATCCCTCCCTTGGGGGTCCTGTGGGTACCTCAGGTGATGGATGGTTGTGCCCAGCACGGTGCCTGCCATGAGGTACAGGTGACAGGAACTGTGCTGGACTGGCTCCTTGGCACAGGACACAGGGCCTGGCATCATTCAGGACTGGGCAGAACACCCAAATGCCACCATGTCCATGGGTGGGCAAAGGCCAGAGTAGACCCCCTAGGCCCTCCCCTTCACCTGAGCCCATCTGTACCACCAGTATCCATGGCCCCCTCTGGGACAGTCAGGAAACTGAGGCCCCAGCCAAGGAGCCATCTGGTCGTGGGCTTGAAGGGCCACCCACTCTCCTAAGGACTGGGGAGATCACCCCATCTTGGCCCTCCCTCTTCCCACAGACGGAGCCCCTGCACAGTCTGATGGGGCCGGATCCAGAGCCCCTGAACAGAGTGCTGTCAGGAATGAAGGTGGGCACACGTGGACAGCAGAAGGAGGAGCTGGCCTTCACCAACACTGGCCTGAATACCACAGACCTGTGATGGGGGCCCTGCCACAGGACCCTGGCCACAGAGCCCCACATGGGCCCCCACTCTTCTGGGTCACCTTGGAAGAGGCCTTGTTACCCCCAAATTATACCTACCCCTCCCCGAACATAATAAGATATCATGTTGCTCCACCCCCGTCTGCTTGTAGCCAATCACAGCTGACAAGAGTTGGGGGAGTATTTTATTACCAATGTATATATTGTGACAGTTTGTAGCCAAAAACCGCGGCTGGAGGGGTGGGACACGGGAACTGAGTTGTCACAAGGGACTTGTGGGGCTCACAGCACTGGGGGACCGAGGGCTGGAGAGGGTGGTCTTTCAGGGACTACTGTGGTTGTAGAATGAGCTCTCCATCCTGCCCCCAATACCCAAGACCAGTTGCCACCCAGGCTGTCTGTGAGCCTCTGACTCTGATCCCCGGACCGGTCTGAGCCCTCTCCCCTTTCTGTGACTCAGCTGCGCCCCCAGGGCACTCCTGCAGCTGCCTTTGGCCTGTCTGGGAATTGTGGACCAGTGTCCAGTGGGGGTGGGGATAGGGTTGGGGATTGGGCCAGGTGAGGGGGAGACAGGAACTGGGGACAACTACCAGCATGCAAGAGATGCCCAGGCCATGGGGCCAGCCCGCTGCATGGACATGCACTCGCATACACCCGGGGCCTTGCACATCGGGGGTCTCACATGTCAATCCTCGCACACTTGGGGTTTTTGTACACAGTCTCTCCCGTTCTGGGGACCTGGCCGCCGCTGGAGACCACAGTGCACCAGTCTGGACATCTCAGGAGCCTGCCTCAGCTCTCAGGGCTGGGAGCGTGGGTGCTGAGCGGGTCCCCAGAGGTCGCCCAGTGTGACCGGGAGGGGGTGGAACTGAGGGCTGTGAGGGGACAGTGGGGTGTCAGGGCTGGGTTCGTGGGCTCATGACCACGAGGGAGCCGGGTAGAGGGCGTTCATTTGTGTGTTTAGGAGGGGAGGGGGCTGGAAAGACAGGATAAGACCCTAGAGGCTGCCCGCCCCTCGGAGGCCTGTCACGCGTCGAGGGGATCCCTTCTAGGGGTCTGGGGTCAAGAAGGGAGCCTGAGAAGGTTGGAAACCCGGGCGTACAAAAGGGGAGCAGATCACTCGGCCGTGGGCCCGGCCCGTGAGCAGCACCGCGGCCGGCGCACACTCTGCAGCAGCGCGCGGAAGAGGCCGGGTGGGCGCTTCGCTGCGCCCTCTGGGGGCGCGGTGCGCACGGAGCCCGTACGGCCCGGGCCCTGACGCGCAGCGGGCGGCGCCGCGGGCGCCCCTTGGCGGCCGTGCTCCTCGATCTGTCGCTCCAGATGCTTCTGGATGGCCATGCCCAGTACCTCCACCTCCATGGCGGCGCCGTACACCTCCCACGTCATGCCCTTTTCGTCCCAGCTCACGTCGCGCACCGGCTCAGCGGCCTCTGGGGGCGCCACGGCGGCTGCCAGTGCGGAGCCCGGCCGCACCCGCACTTCGGGGAAGGCGGGCGGCGCGGCGGCCTGCGGCGTCATGGGCTCCGTGGCCACGGAGCGCGTCTCGGCGGCGCCCAGTGACACCTGTAGGCCCGCGTCCCGGCGAGAGGGCGGCCTGGGCGCGGGGCTGGGTGCGCGCGGCGCCGCCTGGAAGCTGAAGGCCAAGCCGCCCCCGCCGTCCTGCGGAGACATGGGGCTCACGGCCACCGACACACAGGCCTGCGAGCCCGCCTGCGTGCCCGCGTCCTCGCGTGGCGGCGTGGCGCTCGCCTCCCACGACGGCGCCTTGGTGAAGTTGTCGCGAGTTCGCGGCCCCGGCGACGGCGCTACGGCCTCCAGGCCCGGGTTTCTCTCGGCCCTAGCGGCCGCCGGGTCCTTCTGGCCAAGGCTGCAGGCCTCGGAGCTGGGCAGTGGCGCTGGCTCCACGCGACCCCCGCTATCCGCGGGGTAAGAAGCGGAGCCGCAGGGTTTGTCATCTGCCTGCCTGGAGGAGGAGGCCTCCGCCTTCTCCAGGGTCAGGTGGGCCTGCTTCCCCGAGGATGGGGGTTCCCCTTTTCCCTGAGGCGCAGAGTCAGTCTTCCCCAGGGCTACAGGCTCCAACTTCCCAGAGACAATAGAGGATCCAGGATCCCCCTTCTCCGAGGTCAGCGGCTTCTCCTGCAAAGATTTAGCCTCTGCTTTTCCTGATGAGGCGGTGCCCTCCTGCCCAGGGGGCCTTGTTTCTGCTTTGCCCTCAGACTTGGGTTCTGCTTTCCCTGAAGCCCTGGGATCCACCTTCGTGGAGTTCATAGGATTGCCCTTCTCTAGAGGCAGAGGATCCACCTTTCCCTCTGGGACAGCTTCTGCTTTTCCCGAGGATGCCTGGACTGTTTTTCCTAGGGTCGTGGGGGCCACCTTTCCTGCAGACTCGGAGTTCATGTCTCCAGGGGGAGCAGTTTCTGCCTTTCCCTTGCATACAGGGTCCACTTTACCCAAGGTGGGGGGATCAGCCTTCCCTGAGGCCGTGAGACCCACCTTTCCAGGGGCCACAGGACCTGACGTTTCTGAAGATAGTGGATCTGCTTTTCTCCCAGTCACTGCCTCAGTTTTTACAGAGGATGGGGGACCCGCTGGGCCTGAGGACACAGGGTCTGTCTTTCCTGATGATTCAGGATTCACTTTTCCAGAAGATGATGTTTTTGTATTTCCCACAGAAATGGGATCACCCTTTCTGGAGGACACTGGGTCCTCCTTTCTTGAGGATGCAGTTTCTGTCTTTCCCACAGACATCAGTTCTGCTTGTCCAGGAGAAAAGGGCTCTGGCTTTCCTGAGGACACAGGATCCACTTTTCCCAAAGAAACTGGACCCGTCTTGCCTGAAGACACAGGGTCCATGTTTTTCAAAGATGTAGGATCCATCCTTCCTGAAAACATGGGATCCACCTGTCCAGTAGACATGGTTTTTGTCATTCTCATAGACATGGACTCTTGCTTTCCTGAGGAGGCAGGATCCATCTTTCCCAGGAACTGAGGGTCCTCTTTTGTAGAGGACACGGTTTCTGCATTAACCATAGATGCAGGCTCTGTCATCCCTAAGTGAGTAGGATCCACCCTTCCAGATGACCCCAGAGCCACTGTTCCAGGGGATACAGGCTGGATTTTGCCTGATGACCCTGGAGTCAGCATTCCCAAGGACCCGGGATCTGTCTTTCCTACAGATGGAGAATCCGTGTTTTCCAAGCACATGGGATCCACCTTTTCAGATAGCTCAGGATCTTTCTTTCCCAAGGATACAAGATCTGTCTTTCCCGCAGATGCAGGACCCACCTCTTCCGAGGACACTTGAAGGTCTTTTCCTGAATACCTGGGCTCCTCCTTTTCTGGGAATGCAGGATCCACTTTGCCCAAGGATACAGGATACTCCTTCCTTGCAGACATTGTATCCACCTTGCTGGAGCACTCAGGATCTACCTTTCCCAATGATCCAGGATCCTCCTTTCTTGGGGTCACAGGATCCATCCTTCCAGAAGCCACAGGCTCCGTCTTTCCTGTAAACATGGGATCTGCCTTCCTCAAGGACCCGGCATCTTCTTTTCCTATGGAAATGGAATCTGCCTGCTTTGAAGACTTGGAATCCATCTTCTGAAATAACATAGGATTTCTGTTTTCTGAGGATGAAGGGTCAGTTTTCACTGAGGACACAGGCTCTGGCTTCCCAGAGAAGGTGGTTTCTGGTGTCCCTGAGATCAAGGCTCCATGTGTCCCTAATGTCTCCTTGGTGGCTGCCTCTTGGGGAGGGATGCAGGTCAGGGAGGGGAAGGCCAAACTCCTGCCAGGGCCCTCAGAGCAGGATGCCCTTTCCCCAGCCCCAGTGGGGTTGCTGTGTCCATGCCTGGGCTTTGGGCAGGAGTGTGCCTTGGGGGTGCAGGGCTGGCCTTTTGCTGGGAGGGGCAGCAGTCCCTCATGGCCGGGCTCCCAGCCCCCAGGCTCCCATCCTGTGGGCAGCAGAGGGCTGTGGGCTGGGGTCCTGGGGGGCTGGAGTCCTTTCGAAGCAGCTGGAGCCAGGCTGGGTCTTCAGCGCTGCCCAGCTGCCCTCATGACCATGCTTGGGCCCCAGGTTTCTGTCTGGTTCTGAAACACAGAGAGAGCAGACTCAGACTCAGAGGGGATCCAGTGGGGAGGAGCCTCCATCTGGGCCTCCTCCTTCTCACTCTCTTTCTAGCAGGCGGGGCTTCTCACCACGTTCTCTGCCTTTGTCTGGTCCCCTCCTGCCCCATAGGGTCTGGGCTAAAAACATGAACCCAACTATGTCATTCCCCTGCTTCACTGCTCCCAGTGGCCCTCTGGATAAAGGTCAGGCTTCCTAAAATGGCATTCAAGGCCCTTCACAACTTGGCCACAGTCTAACTTTTCCAGTCCATCTAACATCACCCCTCCCTTATCAGCCCACCCCATGCAACATGCTACCTAGAAGTTATGCTTTTCTCCTTTAGGCCATGGGTCACAAATTCTGATGCCATAGGAGCCAGGTAGGTAATTTAATTGAGGGAAACAGACTGGGTACAGAACAGTAGGGAGTGGTGGGGACTAAGGCAAAGTGGAGAGCACATGCCCTGTCTAAAGGGGGAGCCATACTCCATCAGCCAAGTACTGCCCTGGAGAAATGCATCTTAGTAGTATCAGTCAGAAGTGGGAAATATAGAAGTTTACTGTAAAATATCCCAATTAATTCAAGATTAAAAAAATAAAAACCAGTATGTGGCCCAAACAAAATATGTCTGCTGATCACCAGTTTATGTCTGTGTAGGCCCTGGGGAGATGGGAATGGTTTACAGTCAAGGAAAGGACACAGTCTGAAATGTGTGTTTTCAAAGGTTGCTCAGGGATGGTGTGGAGGCTGGAGGGGAGGGGCTGGCCAATCATTTATTCAATCTCTCATTCATCTAATTCTTCATTCGTTTACCCAGCCCCTTCTCTGCGACAGTCTAGATGAGAGATGGTACAGCGAAGGTTGTGGGAATGAAGAGTTGGCAGGATTGAGAGGTCTGAGGGAAACTAACAGGAACCAGCTGGCGGTAAGAGGTGATGGTGGGGGTGGCCTGCAGGATGCTGGCTAGGGTGGCGGGTGCTGGACGACAGATCCGGGAAAAGGGGGAGTTGCATTTTGGACAAGTTGAGTGTGTGGTGCCTGGGGGATATCCAGGGAGAGGGTCTGGCAGGCAGCTGGATCTGCATGCAACTCTGTTTTATTATACACTCAGCGGCCAAAGCAAGCAGAGTTCCCAATTCCCCCCAGACCTCTTCCTCCTGCCATCTTCTCCAAAGCCATATTGCTGGTGCTCAGGCCAATATCCCTTGACTTTTTCTCACACCCGGCATCCCATCATCAGCAAAACATAATGGATCTACCTTCAAAATATATCGAGAATTTGGCCACTACCCTGAGCCAAACCTGCACCTTCTCCCACCTGGATTCTCCTTGCTTTTTCCTTCACCCCATATAGTTTTTTCTCAACACAGGAACCAGAGGGATCTTAGTAAAACTCAAGGTAGATCACGTCCCTCCTTTGCCCAGAACCATGCAATGTCTCGCCATCTCATGCAATGTAGAAGTAAACTCCTTACCATAGCCCACAAGTTCCTGCCATTTTCTGGCCCCGTCACCGCTCTTGGCCTTGTCTCCTACTGCTCTCCTGTGATTACCCTGCTTCAGTCACCCTGGCTGCCCCGCTGATCCTTGAACCCACTGCCTTGGGGCCTTTGCACTCGCTGTCTCCTCTGCCTGAAATGCTTTCCTTCCCAACATCTGCATCTCCCTGAAGCTTTCCCTGACCCAACCTGTGTAAAATAGCCTCCTTCACAATACTGGCTGACGCTTTCCATCCCCCTTGCCCCGATCAGTTTTTCTTCATGGTACCTGTCTCCAGCCACCATATTGCATATGTTTGTTTATTGCTCGTGATTTGTCTCTCCCATCAGAATGTCATCTCCGGAAGTGTGGGGACTTTGCTGTGTTCACTGATGTGGTCTCAGGGTTGAGAACAATGACTGGCACATAGTAAGCAAGCGGCTCCCAATAAGTATTCGTTAAGTGAATGACTGAATGACCTATCTATGATGTTAGTCCAACCATGCCGCTCCTTGGCTCAAAACCCTCCTTGCTTTTTCAGGGGAAGTAAATTGGTTGTAATGTTTTTGGAAGGACATTTATCGATTCATGTCAGTTTACAATGCATACAGCATTTGGCCCAGCAAGCCCACCTCCGGGGTGGTCTTGAAGACAGACAAATGGTGCATTGAGAACATGGCTGGTGATGAGAAGAAAACCAGGAAGTGGGCTTGTAAAATGTGGGACAAGCACAGAGGACCTCCCCTCCCCCACAGCTGTTAGAATGTGTGGAGTGATGAGGAAAGATGCCCAAGATAAATTAAGTGAAAAAAAGCCAGAGGATAGCATGGCTAGTGGGATCCCATGCGGGTAGGCAAGGACAAGGACAAATACACATCTGTAGGTTTATTTATAAAGAGAAAATTTCTGGAAGGAAACCCATGAAACTTTTAGCAGTGATTGCCTTTGTGAAGCGAGACCAGGGATCTGGAGGTGGAAGGGACTTTTTTTGAATGCCCCTTTGCGACACTTGAATTTTGGTTGGGTGCACATATTTTTTTAAAAACAGGAAAAAAAAATAAACTTTTAATGACTCCCTGTTACTTATAGGGTCAAGTTCCAACTCTTCAATGTGCTTCTAAGCCCCTGTGTATTTACTCACCTGCTGGGCTTTATCTTTCATTATGCACTCCATCCCCCAAAGCATGTGTACACACACACACACACACACACACACGGAAGCTCTTTGGGTTCAACCATGGGTTCACATTCTTTCCAATCTTGGCCTCTACACACCTTCCCGCTTGGCTCTTATTAAACCTTCAGTCCTCAGTTTAAATGCCTCCTCCTCCAGTGAGCCTTCTTTGCCCACCAGCTTCCTCAGGGTCCCTGTGGCCTCTTGTTCTGCCCCTAACCAGACTCTTGTCATTCTGCTTGTAGCCCTTTACACCTCTGAGTCCCCGCCTAGCCCTCAGGTCCCTGGATGGGGACTCAGCTGGTATTGTTCACGACCGGGTCCCCCAAGCTTTGGGCATATGAGACTTGGGGGGATAAGGGTTATCACCAAAATGGGGGCATGGGGGGGAGGGGCAGTTTGCAGAGGATGGCGCGGGACTGGGTTTTGGGAAGTTGAACTGGGGTGCCTGGGGGACTTATAGGGGAGATATCCAGGAGGCTGCTGGGAGACAGGTTTGAAACACAGGAGAGGTCTGCTGCAATTCTTCGGATCTGGTTTTCGACAGCATAAAAATGGCGGGTGTATGGGGAGCTTGGGCTGGAACTGGAAGGAGTCACCAAGGGCTATAGGAGGTGTGCTGAGTCTTCACCACCCTTCCTTTCACCCCTGGTAGCTCAGCCCTGGGGTCCTCTCACACCAGCCCCTCCAACAGGCTCCCTACCCCTTGGTGAGGCATGGGTAGTAAGTTGGGACAGCTCCCTGATTTACCAGCTCTGTGACCTCAGGCCAGTCCCATCTCCTCACTGGGGACCCTAACAAACCTACCCCCTGCTCCCACAGGGCTGCAGGGAGAATTAAAGATGAGGGGTGTGCACGTCTCTGCTACTTTAGGGCTGGGCTGTGTACATGCAAGGCCTGTTTTTATCTACCCAGCCTGTCAGAGCCCAGCTGTGCTCCCAGGAGGGGGCAGGGGAGGGAGGGCCAGCAGCACAGGCCCAAACTGGCAAAACCTCACCCTTGGACATGCTTGATTAACTCGGAGTGCTTAAAAAAATTTTTTTAAGGAATTTAGTCATCAACATTTAAAAATTAGAAGGTTTCATGTAAAAATAAGATTTCTAGCTTCTCTTGGAAAACTAAAACTTGGCAATCTGAGCGTGATTCCTGCACGGCAGCAGTCAGCTGGAGCCAAGCAGTGGCTACTTCCTTAGTTGGGGGTACACTCTCCAATTAGCCACCATCTCTACCCCTCCCAGTGGTGTCCTGGACACTGAGGTTGACTGCCCGCTGCCACTGATTTGCACCATCCTTCTTACGGCAGCCCTTCATGCATGCTGCCCACCTGGCCAGTAGTCACCTGAGTTTTTTTTTTTTTGGCGGTTCGCGGGCCTCTCACTGTTGTGGCCTCTCCCGCTGCGGAGCACAGGCTCCGGACGCGCAGGCTCAGCCGCTATGCCCAGCTGCTCCTCGGCATGTGGGATCCTCCCGGACCGGGGCACGAACCCGTGTCCCCTGCATCGGCAGGCGGACTCTCAACCACTGCGCCACCAGGGAAGCCCCGTCACCTGAGTTTTGACCCTTGACCTAGATGCCAAGAAAGGTGGGAGGTGACCTCAAGCCCTCACTATGCTTATTATGTGCAGATCCCATACACTTTCCAGGCAGATGTTGTGTTCTCATTTTCCAGAGAAGGAAACTAAGGTTCCAAGAGGCAGGCATGGCCCAGCTGGTAACATACCCCTTCCGAAAGTCCTCCTGGAAGAGGCCGGCTGCTTAGTTCTCAGGTCACAATTCTCTGATATGGGATAAGGTCCCGGATTGGGACGGAGAGCCTGGCCAGGGAGTTAGAAAGATGTGGGGTCAAGCCCCAGCTTAATCATTGACTTGCTACATGACTTTGGGTGAGTTTTTCCACACCCTGAACCTCCATTTCCCAATCTGTGAAATGGGGGAGAGGATGTAGCTATATTTAGTAGAGCTGGCAGAGCCCTGGCTTTAAGAGCTGCCAAGATACCATTCCCAGAGGCTCTGCTGCTCACAGTTCTGCTAGACTTTTCCTGGTTCTCAAAGAAGCCTTGGTATCGGCCAGCCTCTTCTCCAAAAGGCAACTCAGGCCTGGGGCCCTACCTCCTCACCTCCCATCTCCTACTGGAACCCAGCTCCATCACTCCCCCACTGCGCGCTCAGCCCCGGACGCAGCATTCTCAGGCTCATTTTAGCCCCTGGACTCCACAACAATCTCACGAGGGGGGCATTATCATCCCATTTCACAGATGACACTGAGGTCAGAGGGAGAAAAGACTTGACCAAGGGCACACAGCTGGGATGGGGGGCTCTAATTCAAAGCCTGTTTTGTCTGAATCCAAAGCCTGGCTCTTCCCACTCGTATCAGCTGAGATCCTGGACACCGATGCTTGGCTCTTAAGACCCCTTTCTGCTCTTCAGGGTCATGCCAAGGGTCCTCCCAATCCCCTGGACCTAACAGGCAACCGTGTGAGGGATCGTCTAGGAAAGGAAGCAAGAGTGTCCTCCGTGCGGGAACCCACCTTCGGGAACACCCTATGAGCAGATAAGCCTGCGCACTTCTCCCGCCTGGTTGAGGTAAAAGATTGAAATGACCCCCGGTTGTATGGGCTGGCTCACCCAGCACGCAGGAGAGCACCTAGGTGGCTTGTGGACATCTGCACCAGCTTAGGCCAGCCTGGGGAGCCAGGGCCTGGCTCCTACCTTCTGCTCAAGAACTTGGTGTGCACATGTGCAACACATGTGCAGAATGCCCTGTGTCTCATGGCGGCCACTTGGACCCTGTGGGTATGCACATGTGTGGCCACATGGCCTCAGAGCCTCACTCATAGGAGAGGTGGCCTGGGTATGTGCACAAGTGATTGTGCCCTGCCCCCAGGCAGAGAAGCCCCTGTGAGTGCTCACTCAGGCCCAGAGACCTGACCAGCCAGTTATTTTCCTTTTAGGATTTCTTCCCTAATTGGAGCCAGGGCGCCAGGCACCTGCAAACACCTCCTCCCATGGTGATAAGATTGACAAAGGCTTGTGGTACTTCAGCAGGTGTGTGAGAAAGAGTGTGTGTGTGTGTGTGTTACAATCCTGGTGTGCTGTACTTCACCCTCTCATCCCCTTGTCTCCTACAACCCTCAGAGCAGCAAAGCTTCCTCCCTGGGGCTGGAGGGGAGATGGAGTCTAGCAAAGGGTGATAACCAGTCTTCCTTCCAGAAATGGCCTCCAGACCATCCGTCCATCTATCCACAGGAGAGCAAGACTAGACATGCAGGAGTGGGTGTGTGTGTGTGTGTGTGGAGAGCAAGCTAAAAGTGTGTGACGGAGTGTGTGACACGCCTGCTCCCGGGTCCGGAGGTACATGAGGGATACCATGACGTGCAGCTGTGAATAGGCGCAAGCAGGCCAGAGCAGGATGGCTGCGAGTGCTTTGTGATCGGGGAGTATTGCTGAGTTGAGTGTGCTGTGATAGGCAATGGCTGGTGTGAATGTGTAGCTATGCCTGGGTGTGTACCAAAGGTGTACGGGGTGGGTGCACAGGTGACCATGCGTATGAGTCTGCTGGAATGATCAAGGGACACAGTGGGTGTAGACCTGTGGCCTCGAGCGGTGAGTGTGTGACAGTGTGTGTGATGGAGCCCCAGCGTGTAGTCCACACTGAGCGTGCGACAGCGAATGTGCTCCATGGTGCCAATAGAGCCACTCGAGCGCCGAGCTCGCTCCAGGGGGAAAATGAATCAACGCGGGCGGACCCCTCCCCGCGGTGGCGGGAAGCGTCCCCTCCCGCACCACCGCGCCAAACAAAGCGGCAGTCAGCGGCGAGGCCAGGAGCGGGGCCGGGGTCTTACAGGGTGGGCTGGCCCGCAGGGCCCCTCGGGTGCTCGGCCAGGACTGCGGACCCACCCCCGCCCCGCCCCTGAGTGGAACCTGGAAATGGACACCCGTCGCCCCGGCCGCGCGCGTACATTCACCCGGGCGCACGCCAGACACACGCTGCGCACGGTGCCCAAACCCCGCCACCCAGGAGGTTCGAGGACCCTGGACAGCGGCTCTGGGGCGGCCGCGAGCCGAAGAAGGCGGTCGACACCGCCCGCCTGGAGCGGGCAGCAGGTGTAGGCGCGGCGCTTACCCGGCTGTGCCGCCGTTCCGTCTCCCCGGCGCGCTGCGCTCCGACTCCCGTCACCGCCACCGCTACCGCTACCGCCACCGCCACCGCCGCCGCCCGAGCTGCCTCGGTTGCCTCCGGCAGGGCTGGCGGGCGGACCCGCGGACTCCGCTACGCCGTCCTCCGCGCCGGCTCCGCGCTCCAGACCCGCGCCCCGCCCCGGGCATGCGCACTGGCCGACTCGCGGCCTCAGAACCCGGGAGGGGGCGGTGCCCGCAGGGAAGCAGGGGCCCAAAGGAGGGAGGGGCGCCCCTCGCCCGCCGCCCCTCACCACGGCCGCTGGGCTCCTGGGTTCCCCGCCCTCCTCGACCCGGTTTCCATTTCACAGACAGGAGACTAAGGAGTGGAGAGGCTGCCTATTTTCTGCGCCCCTGTTGAGGGAGGGGCGCGCTGTCAGATCTCACTCAATCCAGCCCGGTGAACGCTCTCTGCTTGTTTCACCGAGGAGGAAATTGGTGCCCAGAGAGGGGAAGCCGCTTGTCCGCGGATACTCGGCCCCTGGAGCGGGACCCAGGTCTGCGCGATCTCCGAGCTCCCCCTGCGCGGAATTTCCCGCCTCCGCCTTGGCCGTACTTCCGGCCTTCTCCCCCTCACCTCGCCCCGCCTCCGCCCCCTTTGTCTCGCCTCCACCCACGCTCCCGGGAGTGGAGGGACCTGCGTGGTCGGGGGAGCGCCTTCGATTTCCCCGCTACCGGCCTCCCTAGCCGGGGTGCCCGCCCACCTTCTAGTCTGTGCAAGCCGGGTTCTCCTCCTCCTGGGTACCCTCAAGCAAATCATTTCACCTCTCCGAGTCTCAATTTTCTGATCTGTAAGGTGGGACTAACATTAATCACCTCACAGTAAGTGGTCTCGGAAGGATGAAGGAGCCTGAAGTAGGTGTTAAGGGCCTTCCAGCTGAATCTGAATTGCCAAGGACATGAAGACTTGCTGCCCACTCTGCCTTAATTTTTCTCAGCAGAGAAATTGTCCCCTCCCCTTTGACTTCCCAGAGAAGAAAAAATGTCTGTAATTGCCAAGAGGTGATAAAGCCCTCTCGCTTGTACTGTGAAACCACCTACTAAAAATGGTAACAACTAACATTAATATAATGCTTATTTAGGGGCAGTGTTTTTATGGTAAAGCCCGCAAGTTAACCTAACAACTAACGTTACCTTAATTTTGTTTTCCGGTTTCATCTAATTTCAATTTCCAATCACTTGTAAGCAAGTTAATATTAATGTATTATATCCCCGTTTTTCAGATAAGAAAACTGAGATACTGATGATAAATCACTTGTCTGCGTTAGTAGTGAAGCTAACTCCTGAAACTTCAAGCTTCACCCTTACTTTCTATTCCTCTCACTTACCTGGTGAACCATAAGTCACCGTGATCGTTAAAAAAAAATTTTTTTTTTTTTTTAATCTGGATGGCAACTGAAGGAAAAAAAAAAAAAAAAAAAATCTAACGGATGACGTCTTTAGCCAGCATCCCAGGGAAGCCAATAACGGGAGCACAGAACCAATTTTCAGCACCACGGACAACACTCATGCAAGGGCGGCTTCCCCACGTCTCTGGCCCTGAAAATTGCTCATTCATTGCCACAATGGCACTTCGCTTCACAGTTTACAAACCCTATTCTACGCTCATCGTTTCATTTTACTTTCCCTACAGTCCTTCAAGGTAAACATCATTGGCTCCATGACACAGATGAAGACATCGAGGCCTGGGCAGGTTCACAAGACATGAAAAGTAGCAAGAACGTGGCTGTGATCTAAAAAGCCCCCCACACCCCCACCCCGGGGCAGGGCAAGTGCGGATGGGAGCAGGATCAGGGCATGAGTGAGGAGGCCGTAGCAGCTGCCCAGGTGAGAGGTAATGACGCCTGAACCATTGGGATGGAGAGGAGGGGCCAGATCTGATAACTATTTAGGGGTAAAGTCAACACGTCTACGTCATGGGGTGGATGTGAGTGTGAGTGGAGCGAGGATTATGCTGCCCCTCTGAGGTTCTGTCTTGGGGAGCCAGATGGTTGGAGGACAGATACCTGATGAACCCTGGGGAAAGAAGGGACTTGTGAAACAGCCGCACTGAGACATCCGAGTCCAAAACTGAGCTCTGAAGTGGCGAGGCCTGGCGACAGACCAGGGAGCTGGTGATGGAGGTCAGGAGAGGTGTGTTGGTACATGAGGGGAGAGTATAGGCCAAAATAGGGTGAGACAAGGGCCCATCCTGAGGAACATCAACATTAAGGGAAAAGGAGGCTGCAAAGGAAGAATAAGTGGTCTGAGAAACCAGAAGAAACCCAGGAGAGTGTGATGTCTCAGAAGCCAAGGGGAGAGAACATTCCAGAAGGAGGTCAGGGTAAACTGCATCAGGAAGACAAGATACAGCCTGAGAGTTGTCCTCTGGACTTGAAAAAAAGATAATGGAAATTTGATGAAAGCACGGTTACTGAAGTGGTGGGGGTGGAAGCCAGACTGGGGTGGGGTGGGGCAGGGACTGATGAGTTAATGGGAGCAAGGAGGTGGAGAGGGCAAGTAGATGACTCTCAAGTTTGGGCTTGGAGGGAGAAAGGGGATCTGATAATCTCTACAGGGGCATTGGAGGCATTCAAGCCCTGATGGGAGGGGGACAGTAGAGAGGGAAAGGGAGACGCCAAGAAAGGAGATCATAATGGCTGGGCCCAGATGCTCAGCATGGAAGGATAGGATGGGATCCAGCACCCTGGGGCAGCTCACAGACCCTGAAATGAAGATTCAGGGAATATGGTTTATTTGGGAGGTGCAGGGACACCAGCAGGGGAGTGGGAAGGTGACCCAGGAAGGGAAGGCATCCAGTAAGAGGTGGTTATCAAGCCAGCTACCACAGTGGGTGAGTGAGGCTTAATCCTGCAGGAAGTCTTGGGAAATGGGGTAAATGCACATCTCAGAATTCCCCTGGCTGAGGGCAAGGGAGCTAGTGTATTTATATCCCAGCATCTGGCAGACATTGGTGAAGAGCCAGCCCATGGGGCTGTGTGTTAATTCCTAAGCACTTCTAGCCCACAGTGCATGTGGACAAAGTGGGTTCCATAGCCCGAGGACAGCTCTTCGATAATGATGCGGGTACTGGCTGTTGGGAGTCCTACTGGTGGGCACAGAAATAGTATGGTCATCTGAGGGGATGTAGTCAGAGCTCTGGCCATGTCTGCTACATGCGCACAGTCAGGGCCTTTTTCCATCGGTGCCCTTTGCCACACTCCAACCACTCTTGTTCCACGGTGACTTGTTGATAAAAAACACGTTTAAAAATGAAAATTTTCAGACAACAAAACAAAACACCTGCCAAGGCGGAGCAGGAGCTCAAAAAGGGCACGGAGGTAGGCAGCGTGGGTTCACATTCTGACTTTGGCAGTTGCTAGCTGTGTGGCCTTGACTGAGGTCTCTCTAGGCCTCGACTTCATCATTTGTAATTCTTAGCTCTCGGAGCTCTGAGGAGGATGTAGGGAGAAAAAAATCCCCAGGGACCAAGCACAGTGTAACACTTGTGGTGGATGCCAGGGTATGGCAAGCCCAGCACTGTGTACCCTTGTCTGACCACAGGACCTCCATTTTCCTTGAGGAACCGTGTCCTCACTCCAGCCCATGTGGTGGAGTGGGATGGACCCACTGCCATTTTTAGGGATGGGCAGTGACCTAGGCCTGGCCAATCACTGTGCAGTGATTAGTTCCAGGGGTAGAAGTAGAGCAAAGGACCACAGCCAGGGCAACTGGCTCTCCCACTGCCTTGGAGCTTTAGGGGGTGCTAAATTGGTGGTGTGCCTGCCTGGAGCTGCTGAGGGTCATCTTTGTCCCCACGTGGAGCGAGTCTGCCTGGGCCCGGACCGTGGCTCATCGGGTTCAGGCTCATCCTGTGACAACCAACATGATTGCCCGCACCAGTGTGAGTGTGTGTGCGTGCATATCTCTGGTTGGTCTGCCTCCGTGAAGCCATATACACTCATACACACCAGAAGATAAACAAATGCCTGCAGCTCCTTGGCTGGCGCCCAGGCTGGGGGTGGAATAAACAATCCCAGTGACTTTCTGAAAAGCAAGCGTGTGTGGCAACAGGCACCATGGAGACAGGCAGACTGTACCAGAGCAGAGACAGCAGCCACCCCCCAGTGCCACCCCGGCCCCACCGCCACACACATGCAAATACACACGCACATCTCATGTTCATATCTACACATGGTTCCACTTTCAAATCCAGGCACATCACCCTTGGGATCTGGCCCCCATTCCAGCTTTGCTTGAGACTAAAGGCCTTTGAGAAGGTCTGAGATTTCCAGTACAGTGGCATTCACAGTTCCTCACCCCTGGCGTGGACACTGGTCCTGGTCTAGGCCAAATTTCAGCAAATCATAGCTTCTAGGAAAGGTGTGTGTATGTGTGTGTGTGTGTGAGAGAGAGAGAGACAGAGAGGAGAGAGAGAGAGAAGGGGAGAGAGAGAGGGAGGGAGAGAAGGAGAAAGAGGTGGGAGGGTGGACAGGATCACATGGCAGGCAATGCCATATAAACCCAACTTTCTGGAAAGTTCTCTTTGCTTCAGAGGTGCACACACAACACACATCCATCTGCTTCTTCAAGAAACACTCACCCAGACCCCTCACCCCCTGAGGCTTGTATGGACACAGCCCTGGATACAAACACTCAGATATGTATCCATCCTCATGCATGCAGGGCATAACCCAGTATCCCCTAGATGGTGGTGGTGGTGGTGGTGTACCATTTACTGACTGCCCAAGTGTTTTACAGTCATCTCTTTATATTTAACCCTTAAGAAAAACCACCTGAGATTGATATTATTATTATTCCCATTTCACAGATAAGGCAACAAAAGTTCATAGAGGTTAAGTAACTTGCCAGGGTCACACAGAAAGTGACAAAGCTGGCAGCCAAACTCCTGCCCACACTATTAGCCCCTCTTCGTTTAGTCAGATATACATGCAACAGCCATGCGTGCACAGGTGTGCGTGTGTACACAGACACACACACACAAACCCTGCCTCCTCCGTCACTGCAGGTAACTGATGTCCATGGAGTCATTTTCCTCACCCTGACCTCCTCATATGCACCACTCCCAGACCCACACAGCACTGCCCTGATATTCATGAGAGCCCCTCGTGCAGGCACCTATGAGCACAGCCTGCTGCCCACAAAGGTCCCCTCCCCACAGCAGCTGTAGGCTCCGGCCCAGCTGGAGGCCACCCTGGCATCTGGATGGGTGACTCAGGCTGAATCAAGGCCCAGCTGCTCCTTGGCAGCCCTCTCCCCCACTCTGCCCAGAAAGCCTATTTTGAGGGCAGAGATGGGCCTTGGGTAGTGGACAGGGAGCGGGGCAGTCGGGGATGGGGACAGGAAGCATGGGCGCTTGAGCAGGAGGGTCTGTCTCTGCGCCCTCCTCTACTCCTCAGTGGTCTGCAGGTGCTCTCAGGCAGCCCCCGACCACGCCCCTCATTCTGCCAGGGAAGTGGACCCTTCTGCCTGGACACAGGCAAGGGGCTCCCTCTCTGATCCCAGGGCCCACTTTGGCTGCCCTGCCCCACCTTTTGGCCCTAATAACAACAATAATAACAATATTTACTATTCTAATTGATCACTCACATGTTACAGTATCCTACAGTTTCAAAGCACTTTCTCATCAGTATTGCATTTAATTCTCTTATTAGTCCTCGAGTGGACTAATAGCATCCTTAGGAGTGCAAATTATCATCCTTACGTTTGAGCTGAAGAAACGGAAGCTCAAAGAGATTATGTGAACTATCTAAGGTCACACAGTCGAAGTGACAGAGCCAGGAACCAAACTTAGGCTTCTTGATCCAATCTGTGGAAGGTAAGCATTAGGGCTGGAGTTAAGCTGCAGTTGGGCAAGGCAGGGCCATGGTGGGGCCACGGTTGGGGCATTGGAAGTGGCATGGGGGAGTGGCAAGGTAGGGGGCCTGCCTAGTGGCTTGGTGTGTGGCAGGATCGTGACAAAATTTTTCTCTTTACCCTTCTACAACTAACAGATTATGGAATCATTTATGCTTTTAAATCTTCTTTTCCACGTTTCAGGCCAATGTCCTATGGCTAACAAGTGCAGAGCCATGGAGTTTCTACTGAGAAGTCTTGGCCCACAGGACCTTTGCTTTCCAAAGCCTTAATTTCCTCATCTGAAAAAATGGGTCTGGGCCCCCAGTGGGGCAGGGTGTTGAGAGGCGTGAGTGCAATCGTGTGCATCATGCCCTTTAGAAGCCATGAAGGACTTCACAAAAAATGCTGTTTTGCACATTTTGTTTTATCTTTAAAAAACACCTGTGGGTACTGGGCGGAGGGCAGGTGGGCTTCTGGGAACCTGGGGGCAGTACCGAGAAGGGGAGTGGGTGACAGCTCTTCCTTCCCCCTGCCTGGGCTCGGCCTGGCCTTCCCCCACCCTCAGCCCAGAGCTGGTTTCTAGGCAACAGGATGGATGCAGGGATGGTTCGGAGGGGAGAGAGCTATAAATAGGGAAGGGAGAAAACAAAAATAAAGTTCCAGAGAAGGCTGTGGAGCCACATTACTAAGGGTGGGGGTGGGAAGACAGGGAGGGAGATGGGTGAATGGTGGGGCACAGGGACAGCCCCCATCCCTTCATCAGGAGAGAGGGCAGTTTCAGGTTACCCAGCCGGCAAAGGTCCACAGAATGCTGACATGTGTGAGGAGGGGGTCTCCGTGTGCACAGCTGAGCGGATGGGGGTGACAAGGAGGAGTCAGTTCTGGTTAGAGAACTAGGGGAAGCTCCGAAGAGGGAAGGATTTCAACAGGCAGAGTTGCAGGCAGATGTCCAGGTGAAGGAAAGAAGCAGGCTAAGGAAAGGAAGGTGTGAACCAGGTGGGGTGGGGCTGGACCCACAGATCTCAGAGGCCTGGCCAGGCGTGGCCTCGCCAACCACACACACCGTGTCCACAAAGACGCAGCAGGGCTCTTCCTGTACTGTGATGCTCGCCCTCCCCAGATTTCCCAGGCCACTTGCTTTTCATTCAGGTTTCAGCTCTACCTCGCCTCCTTAGACGCTTGACCTGACCACGCAATTGAATGCTGGTCACCACCCTTACTGTGTCACATTCTATCACATTGCTCTGGTTTTTTTTTTTTTTTTTTGCGGTACGCGGGCCCCTCACCGCCGTGGCCTCTCCCGTTGCGGAGCACAGGCTCTGGACACGCAGGCTCAGCGGCCATGGCTCACGGGCCCAGCCGCTCCGCGGCACGTGGGATCCTCCAGGACCGGGGCACAAACCCGCCTCCCCCGCATCGGCAGGTGGACTCTCAACCACTGCGCCACCAGGGAAGCCCTGCTCTGTTTTATGTTCTCCATAAAACCCAAAATTATCTTGATCCATATATTTGCTGATCCATGGACATGAGTTCTGCCAGGGCAGTGACCTGCAGGGCTGTTCCCTGCAGCCCCTTACTTCTAAGAACAGAGCAGGTGAGCAACACACACTGTCGAATGACTAAATGCACACAACGTGTGGGCAACCTCCATGTACACGTGTGAACAGAGATACACCTGCATCCATATGTAAGTGTGTACACTCAACACACACCCCCCCCCCACACACACAGTCTCACTTGCAGTCTCCATGAAATTGCGCAAGCATCTGTTATCTACACTCTGCTGCCTCCACATTTTCCTGTCGTTGGTGGGTTTTGTTTGTCTCCCCTCAGAGCAAGTCCCTTTTGGAAAATTCCAAAGGAACTGGGCTTCGGAGTCAGGCTCGGGGCTGGATGTGGCCTTTGCCACTTCCCAGCAATGTGACCTAGGGCAGGTAACTCTGCCTCTCTGGCCTCCATTCTCTCATCCATAAATTGGGGCTAATAAGGAATCCTTGAGGACAGTTTCAAGTGAAATGAATGGAGGCAAGTGCTGGATGCCTGGGAGATACTGGGCACTGGGGAAATGGCTCTGTCCCTGTCCTGAGGGTGGAGCCCATGAGCTGTGTGCGCTCACGCAGGCACTCACAGTCAGGAATTCGGTCTGACACAGGGCTGGCATCTTCCGTTGTCACTTCTGGGCTTGTGCCTGGAATGCATTTAAAGTGACCTCTGCAGATGAGAACACTGGTCTCTGAGCAGAAAATCAAGCTCAGAAAACCAGGTGTGCGGCTTGGCACCCGGGAACGAGGAATAAACCTCTTCACAAGCCAGATGGTGAACCTGGTTTGGGCATCTAAAAATGGATATCAGGTGCTGGTAGCTGGCAAGGGGTTGGCAAACTCAAATTCCTCAGAGGTCAGGCAGTTCATGAAAATGAGTGAAGTGGATGGGAGGCACACAACAGGGAGGGAAAGGGACTGTCGCCAGCTGGAATCAAATGAAAAATATTTAAACCTTATGCTAGAAAATTAAACATCTCTACAGGCCAAATTCAACCTAAGGGCCACGAGTTTGCAATCCCTGCTGACTGTGGGTTGTAAATAATGTCTTAATTCAGCCAAAAAGGATCTGGCCATCCTGGAACCCGCCACGTTGAGCCAGAGAATTGGAGTCCACCGGTTTGTTCTCCCTACACACACGTCTGCCATAAGCCTCCTACTTCCAGAAGTAAAGGCTTGTACACTGCAGGCCAAGGTGACCCGAGTGGACCCCGGTCTCCCCCAGCGTGCAAGGCCTTCTCGAGCCAGGCACCACCCCCCCCACCCCCCGCCCCGAACAACTCAGGGAAGGAGGGGGCGCTAAACACCTGGCGGTTGACTGAATACAGCAAAGCTCCTTCCAGCCCTTGGGGCTGGAGGGGCGAAGCAAGGTTTGAGTCGGAAGGGAGGTCGGACCTGGCAGAGAAGGGGCTGGGTCTTCCTCAGGCAAGAATGGGGGTTATTGCGGCAAAGCAGAGCCGGGCTTCCGCGTGGGTGAGTCAAGTTAGCCCGCGGCTGCGGCAAAAGAGAGCAAGAGCACTGCATCGTCGGGGGCGGGGCCTATCACAGGTTGGGGCGGGGGAACTTCTGTGCCAATCAGAGCAGTGCCTTCGCCTTGATGGAGGCGGGGCCGCTGCGCAGCAAGGCGGCATCTCCGCCCCGCTACTTCCCTGCACCGCGGCGGCGTTGGGGGCCCTCTAGTGCCGATACTCATCCACTTAAGGCGCCTGGTCGGCTTCCCAGATTTCTGCATACCCTTGCTCACCTCAGCCGAGGTCGCAAACTTTCGGACTCCTTTCCGGGAAGGGTGGAGCACTGTTTGCCCGAACTCTGCTTTTTTCCGTGGCAACTGCCCATTTCCCCTCCCCTGGGATGAGTTTTTCTGCGGTGAGCAGGTGTGCGCAGGGGTATGTGCGTATCAGCGTTCTCGCGGGGAAAGGTTTGAGCGAAGCAGCTTCTTCCAGTGACCGCGCTGCTGTTTTCCCAGAGCTTCATCGCGGCGCGTGTGCAACTCTGAGTGCGCGCGCTGGTCTGCACGTGTCGGCCAGCGTGCGTGCACGCTGGTCCGCGCGGGCGTGATCATCGAGGCGCCTGCGCTGCATGCGCCTTGAGCCCGTCGGCCCTGCGCCTTGGCTGCAGCGGACTTCCCTCCGCCCAGCCCGCCCAGTAGGAGCTTTACTGTCCAATAGGTGGCGCCCGAGGCCACCTTCCCGCCTCCCAGCCCGCAGCGTGGCCCAACCTGGGGGGAACCCCTCCATCCAGGTCGTCCCCCGGGGGTGCGGGGCGGGAAGGAGCTGAGGCCAGATGTGGTCAGTCTTGTACCTGGGCTGAGTGTGCCGGGCCCCAAAGAGGGGCGTGGGGCAGGCTGGGACGTGGAAGCCTGTTGGTCGTCCCCATCCGGCGCCCAGCCCAGCCCAGCCCTGCCCGTGCGGCGCCTGCTACAGACAGATTGGCTTTATTCACGGACACCCGGGGGGCGGCCGGGCCTGCCCGCCCGGGACACGCTCACACGGGGGTGGGGGACTCTCCATGCCACAATCACGACACACGACGCCCGCGCTCGGACCGGGCCGGCTGGGGGAGGGGCATGGCACAGCCTGGCTCCTGGTTTTGGTTTAAAAAAAAAAAAAAAGGCTCTTGGGGTCGATGTGGGAATGCGGGTGTGGGGGGGGTTCTGGGGCTGCCCGGGGCCCCTCAGAGAGCCTCTGTCGGGGGTGGAGGGGAGCCGCTGCTTTCCGACTCGTTTAAAAACACATCGAACATGCTACATCCGCGCAGACACTGGATGGGATGGGATGGGGTGGGGAGGGGGCAACATAGGTGGGGCGAGGCTACCAGCCGTGGCCGCATCCCCGGCCCTGTCCACGCCCCAGGGTTGGTCGCGGGCAGGTGAGACAGACAGACTCTAACACAGGCTCCGAGGGGACGCCTCGGAGCGAAGGAAGATCTCGTGTTTTAAGGGGAAGGGGTAGAAGGACAACCCTGGCTCTGGGGGGCGGGTCACGGGACAGGGAAGGGATTGTGCTGCTGGTGGGGGGCCGTCCTGAGCCCTTACGCCTCTGGCTCATACTCCCGATACTCCTCCTGCATCAGAGGGATGGGGGTGGAGTGGAGAAGAGCAAAAGAGGAAGGGGTTGGAGACCAAGTGGCCAGGCCCAGCCCAGAGACCCCTACCCCTCAAAGAGGAATAGTGCATGTCCCTCTCCCTGGGCAGAAGAGAAACCTGGAAGTTGGGGACATCTGGGATGTTCTGGGCAGGGGTGCCTGGCACCCAGTGCTGGGCCCCATCTGTCCTCCCTCCCTGCTCCCACCTCTGGTGTCTGGGTTCTAGAAAAGGGGGGCTTGAAGCTCCCAGGCCTAACCTTATCCTGCCAGGAACCTCCCACCCCAGCTGGGGATGCCCAAAGCCCCACCCAGCCTTGACACCCCTCACCTGGGGCGGTTCCTCATAACTCTCCCCTTCTGGCTCCATCAGGGGCTCAATCAGCGGCTCCTCTGCAGCTTCCTGGGCCACTTCCTCTGGCTGCAGGCAGAGAAGAGACAGTGCCCATGAGGCCAGCTGGTGATGCCCCTCAAATTCCTACCTTGGGAAGCTTTTGGTTGATTGGGGGAAAGCTAGGCTTTGTTGGCAATGCAACCAGAATTTTTAATTAAATTGTTTATTTGGAGTGCCTTGGAAGTGGGATGGAGGAGTGAAATTCCTCCAATTATGGCTTGAAGCTGGGGGTGGCGAGGGGGAGAGGGCTCTCCATACCCCTCTCCCCAGCACGTGGCAGCCTCCAGTGCTCCCATCATATGGACTGGGTGGGATGGGGAGATAGATGGCACACTCAGTCACCCATTTAACCCTACCCTCTTTGTGTCATCTCTGTGAGGGGGTGCGTATCAGGTCCCCAGAGATAACCCTGGAGGGAGATGGAGGCTCAGGGACAGGGCTGAGCAGGGGCTCTGAGCCATTCCCCTGCCACTTTCCACCCATCCCTCCCCCAGGGCCCTGTGTGGCCTGGTTTCTTCAGCTGTTGCTATTTTAAGATAAGCTGGAAGCGACAGCTCATGGTGTTGCTTGGATGTGTGAGCTAAGACTCTCCCCTCCCCACTGCATCTGCTGTCCAGACCGGTGCAGACCAGCAGGCACGCAAATAGGGGGCTGCCAGACACATGGCCAGTCCCCCTGTGGGCAAGCACATGTATGTGCACAAACATGGGACTGAGCTGACTGCACACGTGGGCACTCACAGTAACCTGAGGTCCAGGCGTGGCTGCACAAGGCCACGTGTGGGGGAACCTGTAGGCAAGGGGCACCCCACCTCCCCCACTTCCACATGTAACCACTGTCCCTCCCTACTGGACAGAGGTGAGAATCTTGGGACCCTGGTCCAGAGGGCTGGCACCTCTACACTCTAGTTGCTCCGGCTCCATCCAGGTAGCTTCAGCTCCTTCACATTACCTGTCATGGGCCCTGTGGGCACATGAGGTTACGCTCCTGGCCTGGCTCACTTTCCCCAGTTACAGGTGGGTCCATCAAGGCCCAGGAGGGGGGAAATGTTAGTTTGCCCAAAGTCACCCAGCTATGACCAGAACCCAGGAAAGAAACAGACTATTAAGAATCCCAGCTCTGCACATTATTGGGAAACAAATGTCCAACAACAGTAGAATGGATGTGTGCTCTGTCATCCTATCACACAGTGGTTACTTCACCTCAAGGATGGGGAACCACAGTGCACACCACAGCATGGTTGACTCTCACGCTTACTGATGAATGAAAGAAGCCAGGTACAGAAGAGCATGTGCTCTAGGATAACATTTCTGTGAAGCTGAAAAACACCCAACTTATTTGTGGTGATAGAAGTCAGGAAGCAATTAGCTGTGCGGGGGGAGACAGGGCCAGGACAAAGGTGAGGAGAGTCAGGTGCCTGGGGTGCGAAGGAGACCCTGGAATAAGCATCCTCCCTTAAATTTTGTGCCCCGATACCTCACTTCTCTCACCCTAGTCTTGGCCCCGGGAGTAGGGACTGGGAGGAGGTGTAAGGGAGGCTTCCAAGGGGCTGATGTTCTGTGTCTTGATCTGGGTGCTGGTTACTTGGGGAGAGTTGAATTTGTGAAAATTTCATGGAGCTGCGTGCTTTCTGCATGAATGCTGTACTTCAATAAAAAGTTCACTTAAACACCATCCTAGCCTGGCCATTCACTACCTCTTTGGCATTAGGTAAGTCGTTTTACCTCTGATCTCAGCTGCCTCGGGTGGGAAATGGGATGGTGTCTCTGCTTTGTATGCATATGGGGAGGCTTCTATGATAACGTATGTGAGCAAACTGGGAGGTAGAGACAGAAACTTGCGCCCCCAGCTTGCATGGGTTCTCCATGGGCCAGTGGCCCCAAAGGCCTGGCTTTGGATTGTAAGTCTATGATCTTGAGCTCCCTTAAGAGAGGAGGCTTGAAGTGTCAACAAGTGCTGGTAAGAGGAAGGCAGCCTGAGAGAAATGGTTCTTTGCAAGGCCCCTCCAAGCCTTGAGCTGAGAGCTCAGGCCCAGACCTGCCTTCTCTGCATCCCAGCTCTCAGCGCTGGGCCTGGCCCCATGTTGGCACCAAGGGACTACAGTGACATGAACCTGAGCTTATCCTCCCAACCACCTTCTCAGGGGGGCAGTCAGGATTTGTGATCTTGGGCAAGTCATTTTACCTCTCTGAGCCTCAGTTCCTTCATCTGTAAAATGGGCTAATTGTGATGCCTTCTTTACAGGGATGTTGTGAAGATTCAATGAGAGACTCCATATACAATATCTAGAACAGTGCCTGCCCACACAAGAGATCAGTGAATGGGAGCAATCACTGGAAACATAAGGATAAGAAATGGGAAGCCACACAGCTGATAAAATGCAGAGACAGGACTTGAACCAGAACTTCTGAGTCAAGTCCCAGCTTTCAGACAGGGGAAGGAACCAACTGTGCAAAATGTCTGGAGTGGAGGGTGCTGTGGGATCTCCTCAGCCTGGACACCCTCATGCTGAATGCACACTGATCTCCTGATCACGCTGAAGAAAGCCCCACCCCCACAGAGGCGGAGTCTGCACTTACACGTGGACAACACAGAGCACCCCATGGGAGGCGTGTCTCTACAGACATCATATAGACCCACAGAGTGCACTGTCCTAGCACACCTATGGTGACACAAGACCTTGGGGGTGCACACAGGCTGACCATGTGATCGTGGGGCCATCATCTCTTACTGAGCACTCACTATGCCATCGAGGGTTTTTACATCAGTAGTTCTCAAAGTGTGATCCCTGGACCTGCAGCATCAATATCACCCAGGTACTTGTTAAACATGCAAATTCTCAAGCCCCACAGACCTGCTGAATCAGAAATTCTAGGGATGGGACCAACAGTCTGTATTTTAACCTGGCCTCCTGGTGATCTAATGCACAGTTAAGTTTTTGAGAACCTCTGAGCTACATTATCTCTAATCTACCTAAAAGTCCTCTTGTGCTCATCTCCCGTCTTAGAGGCAAAGAATCAGGCTCAGAGACATGATGGGACCTGCTCAGGGTCACACAGGAAGTAGTGGAGTTAGGATTCAGATCCAGCTCTGTGGGGCTCCAGAGCTCACAGCTCTCACCCTACAGCGTGTCCTAATGAGGTATCTGACTTCCTGCACACGTGGGTAGCCGCCACCACTTGCCTGGGGTAACATGTCTGCACACATGTGTGACACACAGTTCACCCCTCCCCATGGCCCACTTCTGCTCATGCCTGCCTCAGGGCCTTTGCACGTGTTCTTCCTACTGCCTGAAATATACTTTCCACATGGCTTGCCTCATCCCTTGGGTGTCAGCTCTAAGGTCACCTCCTCAGAGAAGCCTTCCCAACTTAAAGTAGCCCCCTCACCCCTTGACTGTCTCTCTCCTCACCCTTGTTGTCTTTTCTTCATAGCACATACCCCTGTCTGAAACCATCTTGCTTACTGGTTAGCTTTTTACTGTATCTTCTCCCACTAGAGTGTCAGCTCCATGAATGTAGGAACCTATTCTGTCATAATCCCTAGAACAATCCCTCTCTAGCATGAATACTTGTTGACTGAAAAGACATGAGTGAACAATCAGTGACATATGCGGATGAGGCCAAAAGTAGTCCAGATGACTCTCACAATCAGGATACATGTATCCAGCCAGATCTGGGTCACAGTCACGGGGAGTGCCATGCCCGTACACAGCTTCGTGCAGACTCATTCTGAGCTGCGTCTAGCAGGGTCCTGCAGAACGTGAGGCAAGGTGGCTTGTGCCCCAGGCTGGCTGGGGGAGCAGGGAACCTGGTGGCAGGTTTATGGGTGTGCCTGGCACGTGTGTGTGTGTGTGTGTGTGTATGTGTGTGTGTTGTGTGTGTGTTGGAAGGATAGCTCACCTTCAGATCGGTGGGAAATTCCTCCTTCTTCACCAGGCCTGTGGCTGCTGCGATATTCCCAGCCCCAGAGAACACAGCTCCTCCCAGATGAGATGCCTGCTCCTTGGTTTTCTCAGCCACTGCGTCAGGGAGGGGGTTGGGGGCCAAGGTGAAGCAGGCATAGATGCCACCCTCCTCCATAGTGTCCCAGGGCCTGCCTTCCCATGGAGCACACCCCCAGGAAGCCTTAGGGGTGCCCTCTTCCACCACCCCTCCCCCGCAGTCTCTGGGGGCCAGCCAGATCCCAGGCCAGGGTGAGGACACAGGGCTGAGCAGGGCTGGGCCGGTACCTGAGGCCACTCCTTGTACAACCCCCTCTCGGGTCTTGCTTCCTATGGGGACAAAAATGAGCACACATAAGGGCTCTGAGCCAAGGGAACAGACTCCAGCAAGCACAGCGGTTACAGAGTGGGCAGAGGGACCCAGTCAGCAGTGGGCATCCTGGCCCTTCACTGCCTCCTTGGGCTCCCAAATCCCACAAGTGCCCCCCCATGCCTATATCCTCAGGACTTCCAGTTCTCCCCACTCTCTGTCCCCTATCACCCCCACCTGATATGATACCCCACACCTCTGGTGGATGTTGCCTGAGCGCCAGCACTGGGAAAGCACTCTACCTGCGCCGGTTCATTTAATCCTCTGCCCAGGATGGGAGCAGATGGGGGTGGAAGGGGGCTGGAACTGGGGGCGGGGAAAAAAGGCTCTGTATTTGGAAAGGTGCCCCTGGTGCCCCTGATGCATAGCTGCCCACATCCTACCCGAGGACACTCACAACCCAACATTCCTCGCTCCATTTCTTCTAAAGACCCTCTTCTAACTAGAGTGCAAATCCCTCCTTCTGGCCAAAGTTGGGAGAGTCTTACATGCAGAATGGGTGTATAAGGGTGACTTGAAGATGGTAACTGACACCCATGGCATTGGCTGGGTCTTTCCAGGAGGGTAGCAACTGGGAAAGGCAAGAGATCCTAACCTGAGGTGGTGGGGGGGTGGATGCCCTCAGAGGAGTAGGCTGTCTCCCATCCTGAGGATTTGGCAACCCAGACAACAACTGACAGAACCAGAAACGGGTGCCTGGGCCAGCTGAGGCTGGCAGGAGGAGGGTGCAAGAAGACAGGATTCTCAGGGCTAAGTCCAGTTAGACCCAGAGACTCGCAGGGATCAGGGGCTGTGCATGCACATCCATTTATTCCTCCCACAAATGCTTGTTGGCACCCACTCTGATTCAGGTTCCAGGCCAATGGCTCACTGTCAGATGGAGGAAAGAGAAGAGCAGAGTTGGTGCCCTGGACCTCAAGCAGTGGGGAGAGGACTTCCAACCTCCAGGGGGTGCATGATGGGGGAGGGGGCACTGCCTGGGTCTTGACAAATGGGGAGCAGGTGGATATGCAGAAAGCAGGCTGAGGAGGGTGTTCCAGGCACAGGGAACCATGTGGGCAAGGCATAGAGAGGTGTGTTTTCAGGGCCTGAGTGGAGCACATCGACGGGGTCTGTGTGCTCGAAGCAATGGAAACTGAGGCAGGGCCACAAAGCACATTGAATGCTAGGCTACAGGGAGCTGAGGCTTTGATGAGTAAGAACTGGGGGCCATCAGGAGTTCCTGGTCAGGGGGAGGAGTAGGAGGTGCCCATCTAGGGGGAAAGGGAGGGGCCGAGTCTGTTAGCAAGGACACAGTGTCAGGGGTGCCAGGGGTCCACAGGAGTGAAAGGGCTGAGGGAGGAGGGAAGAGGGAGGCCAGAGCTGGGGTCCAGCAGGTGTGGGCTCAAGCCTTCTCCCAGTCTCCATCACCTCTGCCCTAGCTCCAACCACCCTCATCTGGCAACTATGTTACCACCCAGCGAGCCTCCCTGCAATTTGTTCTGTCCCCAGAGGCCTGAGGGACTTTTCATTCTGAAGTCAGATCCTGTCGGTCCCTGGCTTACAGTCTATCATGGCAATTATAATAATGCTTTGCCTGGGCCTGCAGGGGCCACTCATGAAC
Organism: Phocoena sinus; assembly: GCF_008692025.1. Classification (NCBI taxonomy): domain Eukaryota; kingdom Metazoa; phylum Chordata; class Mammalia; order Artiodactyla; family Phocoenidae; genus Phocoena; species Phocoena sinus. The sequence goes on along the minus strand of NC_045765.1, from coordinate 20,119,233 downwards.
TGGCTCTTGCCCACCTTTCTGATCTCATTTCCTACCACTGCTTTCTGCCCTCTGCTCTCGAATCCAGTATCCTTCAGCCCATTCCAGGGCCTTTGCACCTGCTTTTCTGCACCCCCTTCCCAACCTCCTTATTCTTCGGGCTCAGCTCAGATGTTACCCTCTTTGTTTACCTTACCAAAGTGGCCCCCACCCCAGCCACTGGATGTCAAATCCCACTACTGGAATACTTGGCATCGCTATCAGGAGAGCCGGCACCTACCAGCACATAGTAGGTGGTCAATAAGTATTTTTCAAATTATCACAACTCCAAGTCTGCCAAAACCCTGGGCAAGTTAACCAGCCCTCTACAGCCTAAATAGGAGATAATTCTACGGACCGCACAAGTTAAGCCCTGAATCAGCAGACAGAATTCAATCAGTCTCTTGCCTCCCTTTATGCAAATGATCCTGCAGGCTCCCTCTTTTTTTCCCACTTAGGGTGAGACATTTTAACCACTTGGCCTTTCTCCTGATGACAGCTGTCAGCTGCAAGGAGGGTGCACCCAGAGGAGAGATGCCAGTGGTGGAACTGCTGGGAGGAGGGAGACCCAGAGAGCGATTCAGAGGTGGAAGTAGCTGGAGAGGAGGGCTGGGATGGAGCCCCAACAATACTGGGGGGATCACAGCAAGGGGAGGGGGCATTTTGGAGTCCATAAAGCTTGGCTCAGACTCCAGCTTCGCGTTTTATCAGCTGTGACCTTGACCAAGATAGTTAAACCTCTGGGAAGCCCCAGTTTCCCTGGTCTGTGGATGGGCAGGGAGCATTAAATGAGGTAATAGATGCTATGGATGTATTTCACAGGGTACTTGGCAGAAAGTAAGGGCTCAGCACCAGGTAACTATTAATAATGGGAAGAATAAGGAAAAGAAGGCTGTCTCCTTTGATCCCCGCATTGGTCCCTGGACTTTCAGCTGAACCCCACCCTCACCAGTCTTTCCCCCATTCCCCCTCCAGTCAGTCTCATCACTGGCCCAGGTTCCATCACTGGCTATGCCTTCAGTGACCCCTGCTGACCCGGACCCGTCTGCTGACTCATATTCTCCTGCCCAGACCCCCCACTCCCTCCTTCTAAGGACCTCGGCTCCACTCCCTCGGAGGACACCAAACCCCTGCACCCCGGAAGCCCCGCCCCTCGCCCACCAACGTAGAGGACACCCTCCTTGGTCTTCTCCGCGGCCTCGGTGACCCCCTGCTTGGTTTTCTCCGCGGCGGCCACGACGCCCTCCTTGGCCATGGACAGGCCCTTCATGAACACGTCCATCCTGGCGGCCTGAGGAGGGCGAACACACGGGCACGGATGTGCTGGCCCCGCATTCTCATCCCAGCCCTTCCGGAGGGACGCTGGTGTCCCCTCCCCTCCCTCCAGAGACCGAAGGCGCCCTTCCGGGCCCGGAACTCCCTCCCGCCTTACCCCCTCCCCAGCGCTAGGCCACAGGGCCGCAGCGAGTCCTAGCGTCCTTGAAACCGGGGACGCAGGAGAGGCCACCGCCTCGGTTTTCCGGGGCCCTGCAACCTGCAGCCCCGCGGAACCGGAGTGCTGGGCAAGGCGCGAAGCCCCGGGGCCTGTCTGTACACACACGACAAAGTCACACGGCCATGCACACAAACACACTCCATGGACACGCTCACGTGCACACACAGGACATGCAGGCGTTCAAAAGCGCACGGACACTCTGACACACAGGGGGCACACGGCCGCGGACGCACGTCCACACGGCCACCCAGGCAGTTGCAGACACCGAGCAACAGAGACACATACCCCGGGGCGCACACTGACAGGCACCCACCGGCGTCCTCTTTCCGTTCTCCAGCCCCTTCCCCATCCCATCCATTCCCAGCCCTTTCCTCAGCCCGGGTGCCCGGAGCGCGGCCGCCTCACCTGGATGCGGGTTCCGGGCTGGGGATGGAGCTGCGGCTGCGGCTGCGGCTGCAGCAGCGGCAGGCGGATGCAGGGGCCCGGCTAGGATGGGCTGGGGTGGGCTCGGGGCCGATGGGGTATCGGGCCGTGGCCAGGCGCTCAGTTTGGTCTGCAGCAGGCGGGGCTTGAGCCCTGAGCCGGGGAGCAGTAGTGCCCTGGCCTTGGGTGCGTCGCCAGCCACCGCTCGCTCCTAGCGCCCTGCTCGCTCGCGCGCTTCTGCTCTGGCTGGGGCGCTGCGGCAGCTCTGAGCTCAGCGCCCCCACTGGCGGCCGCGCCACCCCTCGGCCTGACTGACGGGGGGGGGCGGGGAGGGTGACATCTCCGCGGAGCCCGCTAGCCTCACGGGGCGGGCCCGGGACACGCCGCTGGGGAACCTGGAGCGTCGTCAGACTCAAGTCCTGCTCCCAAGAGTCTAGTCTGGTGAGGGAGAAAATGCGGCGTGCTGAGTAGGGACGTGCAGTTGGTTTTAGAGTTCAGACCTGTTTGGATCTCAGCTGTGGTTTTATTAACTGTGGGACCTTGGGCTACTCAGCTCTCCTTTCTGAATGTCAATTTCCTCTTCTGTAAAATACGGATGGTTCATTCAACGAACGATTATTGAGCGCTTAGGTGCCAGGCAGGTTTGAGGCTGGAGACAGGGGAAAAGGAAAACAAGGTCCCTTGCTCTTCGAAGTTTACAGTGGTGAGTTTCTGTGTGTGCAGAGATGGGTCACAGGACAGAAAATAAACGTCAACACTTAAACCAAGCAAGGTTATTTCAGCTTCTGAGAAGTGTCATGAAGATGATGAAATGGAGATGAACCAGAGTTACTAGAGGAGGGGCACTTGAGACCAACTGGTCAGGGGAGGCCTTTGTGAGAAGGTGAATGGGAGCAGAGACCCCAGAGAGGCGCCAAGGCCAGGATGCTTGAGAGCAAGATCCATAGAGAGGGAACTGCAAGTGCAAAGGCCCTGAGGCAGGACCGTGCTTGGGAACAGATAAAAGACTGAAGAACCAGGAGGGAGGGAGAAGGAGGTGGACATGATCCTTTTTAGTGTGGTTATGGTCTGGATTGTCAAAATGGCCATAGAGTGCCAGGCACACATAGGTCCTTAGTTGGTATATGACAGAATTATGGCCAAAAAGCTGTGGGATCCCAGAGGAAGGGGACTCTGACAGCTCAAGGGAGTCATGGAAGGCTGTACAGAGGAGGTGACATCAGAGCTGGGCCTTGTGTGATTTCATCTGGCAGACAAGGGAGGAAGGGAATATTAGGCTGTGGACATAGCATGGGCAAAGGCACTGTGGTTGGAAATGCAGGGCGTGTGAGAGGGCAATCAGGAACCAGACTACGCAGGGCCTGGAAAAAAAAAATGTTCCCAGATTGCTGGTAGAGCTGCAAATTGTTACATGCTTTTTGGAAGGTGATTTGGAAACATTTACCAAAGACATAAATGCATGATCCTTTGGAGCCAACAGTTCCTCTTCCAGGAATTCATCCCTTGGATCTCTACTCATACAAGCACACAAAGACATTTGTGCAAGGATGTTCACTGCAGCCTGGTTTATTGTAGCAAAAAACTGAAAATAATCTAAATGTCCCTCTGTAGAGGACTGGCTAGTTAATTGTGATTCATCCACTCAGTGTGACGCTGTGCTGCCATTAGAAAGGATGGGCTAGACCCATGTGTACTGATATGGGAGTGTGACAAGACATGGTGTGAGGTGAGAGAAGCAAGGTGCCAAACTGTAATGTGTGGAGCTAGGCAATTAAAAAAATTATTTTATTGAAGTATAGTTGATTTACAACGTGTTAATTTCCATTGCACAGCAAAGTGATTCACTTATACATACATACATATATATATACACACATTCTTCTTCATATTCTTTTTCATTATGGTTTATCACAGGATATTGAATATAGTTCCCTGTGCTATACAGTAGGACCTTGTTGTTTATCCATTCTATATATAATAGTTTGCATCTGCTAACCCCAAACTCCCAATCCATCCCTCCCTCACCCCCTGCCCCCTTGGCAACCACAAGTCTGTTCTCTATGTCTGTGAGTCTGTTTCTTTTTCATAGATAAGTTCATTTGTGTTATATTTTAGATTCCACACATGAGTGATATCATATGGTATTTGTCTTTCTCTTTCTGACTTTACTTCGCATGATAATCTCCTGGCCCATCCATGTTGTTGCAAACAGCACTATTTCATTCTTTTTTATGGCTGAGTAATATTCCACTGTATACATGTACTACATCTTCTTTGTCCATTCATCTGTCAATGGACATTTAGGTTGTTTCCATGTCTTGTATATTGTAAATAGTGCTGCTATGAACATTGGGGTGCATGTATATTTTCGAATTATAGTTTTCTCCCACTATATGCCTAGGAATGGAATTGCTGGATCATATGGCAACCCTATTTTTAGTTTTTTGAGGAAGATCCATACTGTTTTCCATAGTGGCTGCACCAGTTTACATTCCCACTGACAGTGTAGGAGGGTTCCCTTTTCTTGTGGAGCTAGTCAATTTTGATACAAGGAAAATACATACACTCACACAGTTATATATAGACACCTTATATATAAATATAGACATCTGGATATACAAAGAACACACCTGCAAGGACTTCCAAAACACTGTTAACAGTAGTTGCCCCTGGCAAATGGGATTGAGAGAACTCAGGGAGAGAAGCTTGTACATTTCATCACCTTCCTTCTTGTGCTGTTTGATTACTTTACCTTGAATAGTATTTTACTTGTGTAATTTTAAAAGCTGGCATGGGGAACAGCGTGGCCTCTCATCATTGAAACTGTCTCCTTCCTATGTCTGGGGGATCCCGCACCTTATGAGACAGAGCCCATCTCCCCACTCCAGGAGCTGACGATGCTTTCCCAGCTTTCCTTGCTGCCAGGACGTGTGACCTCAGCCCCAGACTTGGAACATGAACCTAGTGCCAGGAAGAAGCAGGGAAGGAGGAGAGTCTGCTCTGGTGAAGACAGGTGGTGGTGATGGTGGTGGCAGTTCCTGCCAGGGACCAGGGGCAGCACTGCTTTTGGAAGCATCAGTCACCAATAGGGCAAGCTGTACTGTCTGTACTCAGCTGTAGCAGCTGGGGAGTCTTCCTGGGACTGCCTGACAATGTGATTTGGCCATCATTCCAGGCTGCATGGTCTCCAAGGGGACTCTGGCTTTCCAGGAGAGTTTCTGAGCTGCCCACTAATGGATAATAAACTCCTTCTCTGTTTAAATAAGCCAGAAGTGATGTTTATGACTCTTGACTAAGATCCCCTGAATGTCAGATGAGGAAGGACCAAGCAGTAGGGAGGAGAGGGGAGGAAGAGAGAAAGAAGACCATACGAAGGGTGTCTGTACTCCTTATTCTAGGAATTGGGAAGTCACTGAAGGATTTTAAGTACAAAAGAGACCTAAATGAGACTTGCATTTTATGGGGCCCAAATGGAGGTGGGTTGGAGGGGGACACTGCTAGAATCAGCAAGAGCAGTGAGGAGGCTGGGTCAGAATCCACTGGAGGAATGATGAAGCCTGAACCAGGGAAGCCTCGGTGAGGCTGGAACAGGACTGGAGGGGAGACATGAGCATCACTGAGGACATAACTTATTAGATGCTGGGGAGGAGGGAGTGAGACGAGTTCGGGAAGATTGCCAGGTTTCTGGCTTGGACAATGGGGTGAGTGATGCTGCTGCAAAATGAAATAGGCATTGAGGAGGTGGGGCAGCTTTGGGGGGTGATGGTGAGTTTGTCTGGGGCACACCGAACGTGCAGGACGAGGAGTCCAGCTGAGAGTTGGATATCTGAGCCCGGAGCTCAGGAAGTCACTCCAGGCTGGCTTCAGGTATCGATTTGGGCCATGGTATAGTGGGAAATCTTTAATACGTGGCTTTCCAAGCAGGGAAGCACCTTGATTTGTAGAGTTTGCCCATACCCGTGGTGTAAATTCTCCTGCTGTGGTTGATTTCAAGCTGTCACTGTGATGTCTCTGAGCATTTCCACCATTCAGGTAAAAAATAATCTTGAAAGCATAGATAATAGTAAAATAACTAGGAATTTATGTTTTGAGTGTTTATTATCTTTGTTTTGAACATATTTATATAATCATAAATTTATATAACTTAATTTTTAATAATGACCTTAACACCTGGCTCACAAAATTCCTGAAACTTTGTTCTCAGGAGCTGGTCCAAGCCAGCCCAGTACACCATTGGATTTGTAGGCATTTGCATAGAGGTGGTGGCTGGAGGATGCAATTGCCCAGGGGAGCAGGTAGAGTGAAAAGAATGGAGGGGCCAGAACAGAATCCTGATTTACTGCACACTTTCTGAGTTCCAGAGCCCAGGGAAAGCCTGAGAAGGAGCAGCACAGAGAGGAGGAGAAACTGGAGAGAGCGGTGACAGGGAAACCAAGGGATTAGAGGACAAAATGTTACAGGGAAGCCAAAGCAATGAGTAGTAAAGAATCCTCGGATGGTCAGCAAGCAGTCTGTGGGGGAGTTTAACAGCAGCAGTAGGAGGTGCTGGGAGTCCACGAGGGAAGAGGTACCTAGGGAAAGCCTCCAGAAGAAAGTGACATTCAAGCTGGGTTTTGAAAGATGAGAAAGACCTTACAAGTGGTGGTGAGCTTTCCCAGCAGATGATCCAGCAGGTGGAAAAGTCCAGAGTGTAGAGGGAACAGAAAACAGGTTGAAATCTGAATCAGGTGGGAAGTTCATTTGGCTGCTAATCAGAAGCTTAGGCAAAGCAGGTGTTTGTTCTTTCACTTAAAGAAGTCGTGCTACTGCAGTAGGCAGTCCATAGTTGGTGTGATGACTTCACAGTCCTCAGGGACCCAGAATCCTACCTTCATGTTCTACCATTCTTAGTACCTGGATTCCACCTTCAAGGCCCTTTCAACGCCCAGGGTGGCTGCTTCAGTTGCAGCCATCATGTCTATGTAGAAAGCAGGAGGAAGGGAAGTAGGGTAAAAAGAGTACCTGCCAGTTTTCTGTCTCTTTCTTAAGGAGTTTTCCCAGAAGCCAACAACTTCTGCCTACTTCTCGTTGGCTACACCTAGCTGCAGGGAGGCTGGAAAACTCTGGTCATCTCGCTGGGCTTATGACTTCCTAGAATCAAAGTATGAGAAGGGGAGAATGGTTACTGGTGAGCCACTAGCAGCTCTGTCCCCCCTCCCAAAGTTTTGCCCCCAACTTATTATCTTTAAAAACTTCAAGCATAGAGAAAAGTTGCAAACATAATACAATGAACAAAACTTTCAGAAAAGTTGCGATGTTAGCACAGTGAATACCCAAATATCCTCACCTACATTTGCTACATCTTTGTTTCCCTCTCTGCATATGTGCTGTCTCCAGAAGAAGGTGGCATGGTTACTGGGCCACTACTTTCTAACACAATGGATTCTTTGCCCCATGTCACATGGCCAGCCCCCCTTTAGGGCATAGGATGGCAGAGCACAGGCCCCTGGGTCTCTTTCTGGCCAGGCCCTAAACCTGTGAGTTCTCGGGGCCCTCTCTTTGTTTCTGTTCTCTCTCCCCACTGGAAAATGGGCCGCTCCACTCCTCTCTTTTCTCTCCCCTTCTTAAGAGTGTACCAAGGAGCACAGCTATTGAAGCTCTGGAGAGGAAAGGCTGGGAGAGTGTGAAGAAGGGCTTGGGAGAAAATCCCAGCTGGAGCAGCAGGTGCTCTCTTAAGAGAATCCTAGGGATCCTAGCTTTGCCTGGGTTCTGCAAAAATCCAGAAGTGTCTTTGTAACTCTGAGTGTGGTGCCTGACAGTGTGATTGAACATTTACCAACATTATTGCTGTCCGGGCCTCAGGATGGGGAGGAAGACAGGCAGGCGGGATTGGGGTGCTAAGAACAGAGCGGGGGTGGGTGGGTGATATTGAGTGAACACCTGTGTGCCAGGCACTACATCATTAAGCCCTAAAATCAATCCCTTAAAGCAGGCACTTTCATTCCCACTTTACTGATGAAAGAACTGACACCCAGAGAGGGAAAGTCATGTAACTGGTCATTGGCCTCTATTCTTTTCAGTCGGTTTTTCCTGAGTGCCTACTGTGTTCCAGGTACTGTTCTAGGTACTGGAGATTCAGCAGAAAACAAGGTGCATGAAGTCCTTGCTCTTCTAGAACTTACTATTCTAGAAGGAGGCAGCAGACAATTAACAAATGAACTAGTGACCAAAGAAAATGCCTTAGATTGTGTCCCTTTCGTCAAAATCAGTGACATTCACCTCGCTAAATCTAATGGTCAATTCTCCCACGTGACTCTGATTTCTGGGTACTTGCTCTGAGCCAGGCCCTGCTCCAGGAACTGGAGAACAGAGTCGTGAGTAAAAGAGGCCCTGGGGACCTTATACTCTAGTACCAGAAAGCAGATGATGAGTAAAATAAATAAGTAAAATATAGGGTGTGTCAGGAGGTGATAAGTGCTTGGAGGGAAAGTGAAGAAGAGAAAGAGCATGGGGGTGCTGGGGTGAGGCTGAGGGTTTGACCAGTTAAATGCAGTGGGCAGGGAAGGCCTGGCTTGAGGTAGGAATTGAGGGAGTGGCCAGAGTAAAGTCCTAAGGCAGGCGTGGGCCTGGCACGTTTGAAGGCCTGCAAGGTGGCCAGTGTGGTGGAGTGAGTGAGGGGTGGAGAGTAGCGGGGAGGGAAGGCTGAGAGCTGGCGGGACCTTACAGACCCTTGTAGTGTGAGCTCAGGAGTGATGTGATCTAACTTTCCTTTTTAAAGATTGCTGTGTAGCGAGTAGATTGTCCTTGGGCCAGGGTGGAAGCTGGGACCGGTTTGGATGCCATCACAATAGTACAAGGAAGATGACAGTCCACTTGGGCTAGGGTGGTGGCAATGGAGATGGAGAGAAGCGGCTGGATCCTGGATATTTTGAAGGTATAGCTGAAGATGGGTTACAAGAGAGGAGTCAGGACCAGTCCAGAATTTTTGGCTGAGCAGGTGGAAGGATGGAGAAGATTGTGGCAGGAGCAGGTCTGGGGACAGGGGAAAGTCAGGAATTCAGCTTTGGATGCAATAAGCCTGAGCCAGATGCACATGAGATACCCAGGTGGAGCTGTGAGCAGGCAGCTGGATGTACTCTTTGGGATTTCAGTTTGGAGCCACAGGTGCACCATACTTGTCACATTCAATGCCCGAGACTGGGTGAGACCGTGAAAGAGCAAGTGTTGACAGATCAACACTCTGTCAACACTTAGTCCTGGGGCCTTCCAGAGCAAAGAGGAGGAACCATCAACTTTGTTCACATCTTTACCCCCCCATCGCCTAAAACAGTGCCTGGCACAAAGTAACTGCTAGGTCAGTATTTTTTGAATGAATGAATGAATGAGTGGTGCTAAGTGCTAAGAAGGAAATAAAATGGATGCTGAGTTAAAGAGTATATGGGGGACTTCCCTGGTGGTGCAGTGGTTAAGAATCCACCTGCCAGTGCAGCGGACATGGGTTCGATCCCTGGTCCAGAAGATCCCACATGCCATGGAGCAACTAAGCCCATGCGCCACAACTACTAAGCCCGCGCTCTGCAGCCCGCGAGTCACAACTACTGAAGCCCGCATGCCCTAAAGCCCGTGCGCAACTACTGAGCCCATGTGCCGCAACTACTGAAGCTCGCGCACCTAGAACCCATGCTCTGCAACAAGAGAAGCCACCACAATGAGAAGCCTGTGCGCCACAACAAAGAGTAGCCCCCGCTCGCCACAACTAGAGAAAGCTTGCACGCAGCAATGAAGACTCAATGCAGCCAAAAAAAAAAAAAAAAAACAAAGTACATGGGGGAGAGTGGTCTACTTTAGATAGAGTGGTCAGGGAAGATCTCTTTGAGAAGGTGGAATGAGTCAAGCCCTGAAGGACAGGGAGAAGTCAGTCATATAAAGAGCTGGGGAGAGATGTCAAGTGCAAAGTCCCTGAGGCAGGAATGAGACTGGCCTCTTGGAGGATCAGCCCTGTAAGCCTGGATCGTGCAGGAACTTGCAGTCCCAGAACCTAGACTTTGGATCACATCCTGGGTATCCTGGAGAGGTTTAAAGAGAGGAGTTAAGTGATCAGACTGATTGTTTAAATAATCCCTCTGAGCCACGTGGAGGATGTTTTGTAGGGAAGCAGGAGTGGAAGCAAGGAGAGTGTTAGGAGAGAAAAGGCAGTGGCCCAGGCCAGAGATGGCGATGTTTGCTGAGGTGAGGGAGGGAGAGTAATGGGCAGATTCGAGATATTTTAGGAACAGAATGGCAGGATTGGGATTCAAGAGCCCCTGCTTGTTCAACCCCACTGTGAAAATGTCCTCCACAGACAGACTTGGGAGGGCCTGGGGTAGGGACCAGAACCCCATAGGGCTGGGGGGGTTTCCTCCTGGGGTCTCTTCATAGTCACCCAACCCCAGACTCCAGGGGCTGCCCCACGCTGGAAGACGTGGAAGATGGTGGGAAGGGCTGCTGTGGCTGCTAGGATCATCCCATGCCAGGTTCTGGGCCAGGACTCTAAGGCAGCTAAAACCATGTCCGGCACTTGGAGAGGATCCTTTCCCCCTTTTTCTCCATCAGACCTGGATTCGTGATCTCTCCCCAAGCCTGGCCCTCCTCCAATGCTTCTCCTGTCCAAAATTCTCCAACATTCCTCCCATTGAGGGGTGGGATTATGTCCCTGTTGTTGAATGTGGGCCCTGGGACTCAAAAAGAGTACACTGGACATAAAGCTGTGCCAGGTTTCAGGCTGAGGCCTTAAGAAACTGGCAGCTTCTGCCTCTCATCTCTTGGGACATTGGTTATGAGAACCCAGCCACAATGCTGTGAGGAAGCCAAGTGGTCACATGGAGAGGCTACATAGAACTGTCCCAGCTGACACCCCAGTTGAGGTTCCATCTGTCAGCCAGCAAAGACCGTCCCACTGTGAGTGAGCAGATAGCCCCAGCCCCAGCCTGTAAGCCACTCCAATCGATAGGGCTTTGGAGCAGAGATGGGCCATCCCTATCGAGTGCTACCCAAATTGCAGTTCTGTGAGCAAAATAAATGATTATTGTAGTTTTAGGCCACTCTGTTTGGGGTGGCTTGTTATGCAGTAACAGGTAGCTGGGACTTCATGCCCACCTCTCCAGAGCCTATCCACAGCCAAGCACTACTGAGTCTTCCTTCTAAATACATGTTCTCTTCATCTTCCCTGCCACCCCATTTGTGACCTGGACAGCTACGTCAGCATCCAAGTAGCTCTCCTCCCACTCGCTCTTAATTGCACAGGGTCTGTGTCCTACACAGCAGCCAGGGAACTTGCTAGAAAGCCCATCTGATTACCTCCCCAGCCCCTCTGTACCCACTTGAAGCACCCAATGGCTCTCCTAAGATCAAGACTCACCATCCTTGCCCCCTTTAGGCACCAGCGACAGTGGTGGTCTTTCTCCTCTTCCTCCAGGACCTCACGGGCCCTTTGCCCCAGAGCCTCTGCACGTGCTGCTTCCACTCCCCGAGCTGCCCTCCTCCACCTACCTAGTTAACGCTTGCTCACATGTCACCTCTTCTGTGAACTGCCTCTGAGTCGGTGGTTCTTGAAACGGGGTCTCTGACCAGCATCATCAGGGAACTTGTTAGAAATGCCAGTTCTCAGGCCCAAGCCCTGTGCTAAGGCATCAGAAATTGGGAGGCAGGGCCCAGTGGTCCGTGTTTAACGAGCCCTGCAGGTGATTCTGATCCGTGCTCTTGAGAAGTGCTGCTCTAAAGCCCTCAGTGCAGGTCATGGATTTTGTCTTCTCCCATCTGTGAATTCCTCTCCTTCAGAGGTCTGCATTTATGATGACACAGGTCTTTGTGAGATTACCTGATGCCTGGCTCCCCTGATAGACCAGAGCACAGGGGACACTCATCTTCTGCTCCTCACTGCCTCCTAGGACTAGGCCTGGCACACCCTGGAGCTTAGGGATGTGGGTTGAACAGATATTAACTGTCGGCCTCCAGGTGGTCATGGGCTTCTCTGGCTGTGGGGGAGGGGAAGGGACTGGTCCCTTACAGAGCTGGGACCCTCAAAGTGGACAAGGGGAAGGTGAGAAACCTTAAGAAGTTTGGGGAGCGTTCAGCCCCTGCAGAAAAGGCTGCTGTTCAGAAGGCAGGGAAAGGGTCTCCCCAGCCAGAGCTTTCCCTCCCTCCCTCACCTCCCCAGTCCCTCCTCCACCCTGGGGTAGCCCTCAGCTGACTGCTATTGACCACCGAGCCAGGCCTTGTTTTGTGGGCTTTATGTGTTTTATATCATTTAATACCTAAGCTTCTGCGTTGTGTATCATTAACATTCCCATTTTATAGAGAGGGAAACTGAGACTCAGTGAGGTTCAGGTACTTGGCTGAGGTCAAGGCAGGGAGGACTTGAACCCAGGCTGTATGACAGGTGCACTGGCCCTCGCCATCCATGCCCAGGTGGAGAACACTCAGATGGCCCAGGAGGTAGGAAGCAGGAGTGCAGTGGGCCAGCAGGCCTGTGTGGAACCTCATTTGCTCTTCCCTAGGGCAGCGTCAGCTGTAGCAGATTGGGAGAAGGAGGCCCCACTGTTGCCAGACCTCTCTAAAATTTCAAGAGCAACCAAAAATGTGGATGTTTTATATCCTCCTTGTTTCTAAATAATCACATTAGAAAGAAAACCCTTAGGTGCTTCCAGAGACCAGATAAATGCCTGTGTCAGGTGACATTGATGGTGAAATCAAGGGGGTGAATGACAGCAGAGCCAAAAAGGAGACACCACAATGTGTGTATAAGGTCTCGGACCTGGCCCCGCCCTGCCCCCCTCCCCCATGTCAGAGTCGCAGCTTCTGCCACGTTTGGGACGGTCCGCTTTAAATTCAGCGTCCACCCTTGGCGGGATGCGGTTTCACTAAGGGCAGACCCCTAATACTGGCCCTTACCATCGTGTCTCAGCCCCCACATGGCCAGCACCATGTGGGCGGAGGCTGGTCCCAGCTGTGTTCCCAGCCCCCCGGGCTGCATGCAGGTGCTCACTAAATGCTTGCTGATGGAAGTAATAGTGTAAGCCCTTCCCCCTCTGAACACCCCACTCCCCCACCCCTACGCTGGCTCCTCCCAGTCCCCTGTCCTGGGTGAGCGGGGCGGGGCGATGGTGGGTTAAAGGCCGGCAGCTGGGGACCCCCTCGGATGCTGAGTGCCCGTGGAGTCCAGGCTGTAGAATGGCTACGGCGCACTCTGTAAGTCCACTTGCCCGCCCCCTTGGGCAGCGAAGGCTGGGGCTCACCGCCCACCTTGACTTCTTTCTTTGGTCAGGCCAAAGAGGCTGAGGGTGGAATCCAAAAGTGGAAGAAAGAGAAGGAGGAGAAAGAGAAAGAGGAAGAGGAGGCAGCAGCGGAGGTGTGGGTGGGTGAGGAGGCTCTGAGGAAGGCCCGGGCCGAGGGCCCCGTGGAGAGCAAGCTGGAGTTGCACCCACTGCTGAACAGGTAGGCCCTACTCTTGGCATTGGAATCACTTCCTCATCTGGGAACGGCCAGAGCTGGCCTAAGACTTGGGCTCTGGTGGCCCTTCCAGCCTTGACCCAGCTGAGATTCTGGGTTAAAGGCCCTCACTCATCCCCTGGCCCTTCAGGATAACTGGCTCCAGTCACCTTGGGCAGCCTGTGCCCCAAATCCTATCTACCCGTTTGCCCTTGGAGGGACAGGGCTTCCCTGCCAACCTAGCTGCTGCTTGGGGCGGGCCAGGTGGGTGCACTCTGCTTCCTCCTGGCCCCCCTCCTCCAGGTGGGCTCTGTGGTTCTTCAAGAATGACCGCAGCAGGGCCTGGCAGGACAACCTGCATCTGGTCATCAAGTTTGACACCGTGGAGGACTTCTGGGCGTGAGTGTCTGCCCCTCATGGAGGAGGCTGGGGCCATGGGGTTCTGAGCTGGGGGTCCTTCGCAGACCCCACCCCTCCAGGGAGCTGCTTTCTACACAGCTTTCCCAGTCTTCCCTGGGGCCTTGCAGCATCTGCTGAGGACTGGGGCTTGGTGGGTTCTGCAAGGAGGTGGCGGGGGGATTGGGCTGGGGCACATTCCCCCCCCTGAAGCCTCCTTGGGACCCAGGGAGAGAGCCTGGGAAGTGGGAGAAACAAGGAGTTGACCCTGACTCTGCTGGTCCATGCTTTGTGACCCTGGGCAAGTTCCTGCCCCTCTCTGAGCTTGTCTCAGCCACAAAGTGAGTTTTAAGGCTGTCTCAGTGTCTGTGGTGATCCAGTGAGGAGATCTGAAAGGTGCTTCACAAACCCTAGAGGTGGGTGAGAAGGTGGGATTTGAAGGTCTGGGCAAGTGGGGATGGAATTCCTGGCAGGGGGCACCGGTATGAGCAAAGGCTTGGAGGCTGGAAGGTGGGTGAAAAGCAGTGGGGTCTGGTAAGAGATTGAGGGGGTCTGAGGCCAGTTGGAGCCAGGCTCTAAAAAGCCTGGACTTTCAGCCTGGGATGGGGCCTCTCTCCAGGATGTACAATAACATCCAGCTGGCCAGTAAGCTCTCTTCCGGCTGTGACTACGCCCTGTTCAAGGTAAGCCCTGCTTCCCCACCCCCACCCTGTCCCCAGGGCACAGGGGGGCTGATTCTTCCCAGCTTCCTCCCTCACAGGGGGTTTGGGGGTGGGGTGCCGAGGACAGCCTCCCTCAGAGTCAAGTATAATTTCAGATCAGAGGACCGCTCTGCAGAAGCATGGACAGAGTGTCTGACCTGAGCTGTACCTTGAAGGACAGGGGAGGGGGAAGAAGGGGGAACAAGGAAGGAGTCTAGGTTTCTGGCCTGGCTCCTTAACTAGGGACGTGCATCAGAATTGCCCCAGGACACTCATCAATGTCCAGGCCTGTCCCTGGAGGTGCTGTGCAGTGGGGCCCTGACATCAGCATTTAAAGATTTTCCTTAGGTGACTTGTTTCCAGCAGCTGAGCCTGGAATGTCTGCCTCTGGCCACACTGGGGTTGCCCCAGATGCTTTCTTTTTTTTTGCGGTACACGGGCCTCTCACTGTTGTGGCCTCTCCCGTTGCGGAGCACAGGCTCTAGATGCGCAGGCTCAGCAGCCATGGCTCACGGGCCCAGCTGCTCCGCAGTATGTGGGATCTTCCCGGACCGGGGCACGAACCCGTGTCCCCTGCATCGGCAGGCGGACTCTCAACCACTGCGCCACCAGGGAAGCCCCTCCCCAGATGCTTTCTTAATGACCTCCATTTGAACTCTCATATCAAGGAACTTGGTTCAGTAAAGGAGATAAACACACCCACGCAAGGCTATGTGAGGTGACAGATGTTGAGGCTTAGGGGCCCATGGGAACTCACAGGAGGGTCTGGGGGGCTGAATGGCTGGTAGAACCTGCTTTTTCAGGAGGGATGAAGGCAGAAAGGTCCTGGCCTGTGGAGGCCTACTGAGGGGCTAGAGCAGGACCTGGGGAGGTGGCCAGGCCCTCACTTTCCTCTGAACAAAGGGAGGTGGTTGATCTGCAAGCCTGCCTCCCAGGATGGCATTGAGCCCATGTGGGAAGACAGCAGGAATAGGCGGGGTGGCCGCTGGCTGGTCAGCCTCGCCAAGCAGCAGCGCCACAGTGAGCTGGACCACCTATGGCTGGAGACGGTGAGTGAGGGACTGGGCGGGGAGGCTTCCCAAGGGAAGGGGCTGGGCTGGTGTGTAGCGGTGGTCTCAGGGTGGTGGGGGCAGACTCTGTGCCCACCAGGAAGGCTCATCCTCCTCCGTTTTTTTGGCTCCAGCTGCTGTGTCTGATCGGGGAGAGCTTTGAGGAGCACAGCCGGGAGGTGTGTGGGGCCGTCATCAACATCCGAACCAAGGGGGACAAGATTGCCGTATGGACGAGGGAGACAGAGAACCAGGAGGGCGTGCTGCGCATTGGGTGAGGGGTATCTCTGGCACAGGGTGGGGGCTGGGTCTCTTCTAGGAGAGAAGGGGAAAGTGGTGGAAGGGGCGTGGTTTGGCCTGCAAGGGAGACCTCTGGAACTCTGCATGCTGTCTCTCCCTTCTTTCTTCACCACTTGTGTAAAGGGTGTGGCATCTCAATTTCAAACTGTTTCTTAACAGATCTCTTTTCCTTTGCACTAGGCACATTTTGGGTTTCCACATGGGTAAGACAAATACAACAGGAGTTACTGTGGTTGGAACCAGGGTAGGAGCTCTGAGCAAAGGACCCAGGGTCCCACGTTATCTCCAGGACCCGCTGCTGACTGCCTGTCTCCTTTCCTCTCCCACTTACCTCCCAGGCGTGTCTACAAAGAGCGCCTGGGACTCTCCACAAAGACCATCATTGGGTACCAGGCCCACGCAGACACGGCCGCCAAGAGCAACTCCCTAGCCAAGAACAAATTTGTGGTGTGAGGGGACCCTGGCACCACTGCCCAGTTGGCTGCCCCTGAGTCTCCCACTGCTGTGTGTGTGTATAAAAGGGGCTGGGCTGGGGGCAGATGGCATGGTTCTCACCTATTCTGGAGTGAATACGAGCACTCTTTAATGTGAATTGGGGCCCAGGACAAGGGGCAGTTCTGGTGGGGGACCCAATGTGAGGGACCAGGGCAACGGAAAGGTGGAGGAAAGCCTGGGCTTATTTTACCCTGGGGGTTGGGTTGGGTAGAGTGGGGTGAGGTGAGTTATTGGTGGGAGGAGGGCTCAATTGCAGGTGGAAAGTAACAGGAGAGAATCCTAGGATCCAGGACTTACTCCGTGCTCCCCACCTCGGGGAAAGAGGCTAGGTGGCCCGAGGGTCAGACTCTTCCATCTGGGGGAAGGGGGCTCAAGGCTGCTGACCCAGAGCTGGAGCTCAGGGACAGGAGTGGGGGCTCTCTCGATTGATCACTCTGCTTTAAAAACTTTTATGGATTGCCTCTCATCAGATTTGTAGCCTTGGAGCCTACCCTGTATCCCACACCTCCCCTCAGCCAGCTGTGCGTGGGTCCCTAGAGGGGCGGGAGTGGGGGCGGGGGCGACTGATAAGGCCCTGGCCCAGGAGAGGTGGTCAGGCCTTACTACGGTTCTGCTAGATGATGATTAACTGGAAGGTGATGAAGCTTAAGCCCCTTTCTGTTTCCTAAATAAATACTTTTAAACAAAACCAGAATTATTTTTAAAGAGGACTCTAAAATTGAGTAAAATTCAGGCCCCCCAAACCTTGATCTGCTCTAGTCCTGCCTTGAGAGGGCTCATGTGAGACGCCCCAGGTACCAAGGAGCCTGACCAGGGTGGAAGCTGGTAGGGGGGAGAGGGCTTAGACGGTGGGCGGTGGGGCTTTAACCGCCAAAGGAGCTTGAGCTAGGGGATGCAGTATATGCCCCTGGCAAAACTGAAGGGGCAGGGAGCAGCAGGAGTGGCCCTCACAAGACCCAGGTGTCATCCACTCTGAGTTTGAACCAGTAGAGGTAGAACTGAATTTCTGGGGCTTCCCTGGTGGTGCAGTGGTTAAGAATCTGCCTGCCAATGCAGGGGACATGGGTTCGAGCCCTGGTCTGGGAAGATCCCACAAGCACGCAGAGCAGCTAAGCCTGCGAGCTACAACTACTGAGCCTGCACTCTAGAGCTGGTGAGCCACAACTACTGAAGCCCGCTCTGCAACAAGAAAAGCCAGCCCGATGAGAAGCTCACGCACGGCAACTAGAGAAAGCCCGTGCGCAGCAACGAAGACCCAACACAGCCATAAAAAAATTAAAAAAAAAAGAATTTCCGTCCAGTGAGGAGCGCTTTTTTAAAAAATTTATTTTTATTGGAGTATAGTTGCTTTACAATGTTGTGTTAGTTTCTACTGTACAGCAAAGTGAATCAGCTATATGTATACAAATATCCCTCTCTTTTGTATTTCCTTCCGATTTAGGTCACCACAGAGCAGAGTAGAGTTCCCTGAGCTATACAGTAGGTTCTCATTAGTTATCTATTTTATACATAGTATCAAGTGTATATATGTCAATCCCAATCTCCCAATTCATCCCAGCACCCAAAAAGCGCTTCTGATTGGACTCCACTGTAATAAAACGTCCTGCACGTGTGCTAAACACCATCCATATAACCATCCTCCTCTCGCTCACCAGCTCAGTAGTTACTCCTCTCTAGGGATGGGAACAGACGGCAAGGCCGGGGATTGGGGTGGCGCTGGTCCTGAGCTTTGCGGTGTGGGGGGAACTAGGGGTCTTTCGTGTCTGCGACTTGCGGCGCCCTCAGCATCTCAGGTTGGTCTGAAGGACACTGCAGCGGCCAGCGCATAGGGAGGAGTCAGGCCTAGAGGATAGCCTCCGAGAGGGCTGAGTCGAGCTGTGGGAAGGGGCCTGTATGGGGGTGGGGTCCGGAGGGGACAGTCGGGAGGGGGCGGAGCCAAGCCCAGAGACTGGGCTCCAAAGGGGAGTAAGGCTGGGGGCGGAGCCTATGGAGGGGGCGGAGTCAGGCCTAGAGGTGGGGCTCTGAGGGGGACCAAGCAGGGGGCGGTCCGGGAGCCGAGGGCGGTCCCTGCGGGGCGGACCCTGGGGGTCGGGCGGGGCCCGACGGGCGCTCTGGGTGGCAGCAGCCATGAAGCCGCAGCCGCCGGGCTAGGACCCGGGCGGCTCCAGCCCCGGGCGGCCCGCGGAGGGCTGGGCCCAGCCCCCGGCTCCGGTTCCCGGGCCGGCGGGCGGCCGCTCACCATGCCCGGCAAGCACCAGCACTTCCAGGAACCCGAGGTCGGCTGCTGCGGGAAATACTTCCTGTTTGGCTTCAACATCGTCTTCTGGGTGAGAGCGGGGTGGGTTCTGGGCCCTGTGCTGGGGATGGCGGGAGAAGGAGGCTTAGTCCCCTACTAGGGGGAGACACTCTCTGCCACAAGGGCTTGGGACCGTCCCCCCACTCCTTCCTCCCATTCGCACCTCCACGCCCACCCCCAGGACCACCCAGGGGAACTACGAAGAGGCCCGGATTGCAGGGGACGGGTCCCAGCCACTGCGGTAGTGGGAGGGGCGGGGGGGACAGTCTTCCGGGGTCTTCCCGAGGCCCGGCGGAGAAATGGGAGGTGTTTCCGTGAAGACCCCACGGGCACGCTTAGTGCGGGCGCCCCCTCTCCCTTCCAGCCCCTTTGCTACCCGGGGGCGTCGGGGATACGCGGAGCCCCACCCCTGGTTTTACCCGTAGGGAGGAGAGCCTCCTCGAAGGACGGGATCCTGTCTCCTGCCCCTTTACCTCTCCAGTACCCGGGCCTGCTGCCTCGCCTTAAGCTCCTACAAAGGGGGAGGGTAGGTCAAAGGTCGAAGCCCCACCCCCCACCCCAAAGAGGCTTGCGGGCAGGGAGGGCCAATCGCCCTAGTTCTCGGCCGGGGACAGGGGATATTTCCTGATGAGAGGCCAGGAGAGCTGGCCCTGGGGAACAGAATTCAACATCCACAGCTGACCAAACCGAGGCTCCAGGGCAGGGCTGCCCCTGCCTGGAGAAGGGAGCTGCTGGTGCCCCTCCCAGGGTGGCATCTGTAGCCCTGGGCCCTGCCAAGTCATCTTTCCCTTCTCCCTCTTCATCCCATATCTCCAAGGCTACTTGCTGCCTCTGCAGTCTCTGCTTCTGACGTCTTGGGTCAGAATGCCAGACCCATTCAGTTTTGTTTATCAGGACTTAGTGGCACTGCCCTCTACCCACATGCTGCTTATGCAATGTGGGTGTCCTTTGGCCCCAGCAGTGCCCAGCCTCGAGGGTGTGAGCCATGTGCAGAGAGCACTAGTCAGGGAAGTCTGAGGCTCTGGGTGAAGCAGGCCTAGCTGTGAGACAGTGAGCAAGTCACTTCTCTCTGGGCCTTAGCTTCCCTGGCAGCGAGTGGGTGATAATGAAGCCTGCCCCTCAGGACTGTTACGCAGATTAAATGAATTATAACTTACTGTATTCTTGCAGCTACTTTATTATCTACATTTTACAGGTGAAGGAACAGGCACAGAGAGGTTAAATCTTTTAACCCAGAGTCACACAGCCAGTAAGTGCAGAGCCAAGGTGACAGCTCAGTGGGCAGTAGACGGAGGTGAAGCAGAGCATTAAGCAGAGGGAACCCCCAGATGTCAAGGGGCGAGAGGCATGAGAGACCCAGGCTTGTTCCAGGGTCCCCCAGGATGGGGAGCCCGAGTGTGAAAGGCCCCAGGTCTGGGGCAGAGAGTTTGAGTTTTATGTTGAGGGCAGAGGGTAGCACCGAAGGCTTCAGTGCTGGGTGATGGGTATGTTCTAGCTTCTGTTTTGGAGGCAGATCTGCCTGGCTGACACGGGGAGGGTGAGTGAGGGGCAGGGTTTGGAGGTAGGGAGACCAGGGAGGAGGGCTGGGGCAAAGTTGGGGTGGTGGCAGGTGGGAAAGGTGAGGAAGGCTCCAGGGGAAGTTATGAGGCTGAACTGACGGGACTGGGCCACTTGGGGGTTTGGTTTTGGGTCAAGGTGGCCTGAAGGAGGTACCTGTGAAACAGGCCCAGAGATTTTTTTATTTTAATGGAAAGCAGACCCTTATGTTACCCTGCTCAGAACCTTCCAGTTTTTTCTCACTAGAAACAGTCCAGACTCCTCCCCGTGGCCCACAGCACCCTGTGGTGTCTGGCCTTGCTGCCCTTCAGTTTGTCCCTTGCACCGCCAAACACGATCTTACCTCTGGGCCTTTGCCAGTACTTCCGCCTAGAATTCTCTTCTCTTCAATGCACCTTTTCATCATTCAAACCTCAGCTAAAATGTCACCATGCTCCCTAACTGAAACATGCCCCCACTACCCTATTAACTCCCCATTTCATCACCCTGTTTGATTTTCTTTAAAGGCTCTGTTGGTATCTGAAATTACCTTGTTTGCTCACTGTGGATTTCCCCCACTGGAGTGTAAACTCCATGAGGGCTGAGAGCTCATGTGTCCTATTCCCTGATGTATTTCTGGTGCATGGAATGGATCCTGGGACATGGAGGCGTTTGCAGCAGGCAGGTGGACTAAGGGCTCTAGAGCCGGGGAGAGGTTTGGGTGGAGATCAGGAGATGCCAGTGTCACGATGGGGTGAAAGATGAGTGTGAGAAGAAGAAGGGTAGAAGGCTGAGGTTGGAACCTGGTGGGGGAGGGGGGTAGCCATGTGCAAGGCGCAGGTGAAGCAGAGCATTGTAGGAGGGAGGCTGAGAAAGGGCAGGAGGAGGAACGGCCTTGCATTAACCATGGAGAGGTTTGGGAAAGAGGAAGTAGCGATCATTCACCTAAAGGCCACGGGCGGGTCAAGTGGGATGAGGCAGGAGAAGTGATGTTTGGTTTCACATCCCAGATCCAGTGTGGGGGAGGGAAGGAAAAATATTTCTAGAAAAAGAGTAGAGCAGTGGGAGGAGCCTGGGGTTGGAGAGGGGAAGGTGCTAAAGGTGGCAGGTCAGGGGTGGAGCTGACTGAGGCTCTGTGCTGAGGGGAAGGAGCCTGTAGAGAAAGCAGGTGGGAGAGGGAGGTCTGAAGAGGTGGGGTCATGGCCTTGGGCTTGGGCCAGAGGGGCACTCTCCCTCTGAGACTAGATGTCCTGCCCGGGTTCAGGCAGCTGCCCTTGATATCCAGGGCTCTTCCCAGTACGGAAATGAGGTGGGATAGTGGGTGGTGTTTAGAAGGCCTAGGCTGGTGCCACTCTGCTGATATGGGGCTGAATTGGGATTCCCTGTCATTTAGGGGTCTTTGGCTGTGAACTACAAACATGTACTCTGCCAGATCGAGGTTGAAAGGGTGGGACGGGAGTGAGGTGGCAGTCACAGAGTTGCAGGGCAGCAGGAGGACCAGACTTGGGAGGGGGCAGAGAGGATGCCAGGAGCCTGGAACCCTAACATAGGCCTGGGGTGAGAACAGAGGCTCAGGAAACAGCTGCTGCCACTTGGTGGGACTGTTTTGGCCATCCTCTGCTCCAATTCTGAGTTCCGAGAAGGGGCCCGCCTTTGTCCATCTTAGGGCTGGGGACGGTTCAGTCTTCCAAGCTGTGTCCTGTGGGAAGAAACACTGAGATGCATTCTTGGGAAGATTGAAAGGACCCTGAATGTAAATTGATATAGCCACTATGGAGAACAGTATGGAGGTTCCTTAAAAAATTAAAAATAGAACTACCATATGACCCAGCAATTCCACTACTGGGCATATACCCTGAGAAAACCATAATTCAAAAAGAGTCATGTACCACAATGTTCATTGCAGCTCTATTTACAATAGCCAGGACATGGAAGCAACCTAAGTGTCCATCAGCAGATGAATGGATAAAGAAGATATGGCACATATATACAATGGAATATTACTCAGCCATAAAAAGGAACAAAACTGAGTTATTTGTAGTGAGGTGGATGGACCTAGAGACTGTCATACAGAGTGAAGTAAGTCAGAAAGAGAAAAACAAATACCGTATGCTAACACATATATATGGAATCTAAGAAAAAGAAAAGAAAAGAAATGGTCAGAAGAACCTAGGGGCAAGACGGGAATAAAGATGCAGACCTACTAGAGAATGGACTTGAGGATACGGGGACGGGGAAGGGTAAGCTGGGACAAAGTGAGAGAGTGGCATGGACATATATACACTGCCAAACGTAAAATAGATAGCTAGTGGGAAGCAGCCACATAGCAGAGGGAGATCAGCTCGGTACTTTGTGACCACCTAGAGGGGTGGGATACGGAGGGTGGGAGGGAGACGCAAGAGGGAAGAGATATGGGGACATGTGTATATGTATAGCTGATTCACTTTGTTATAAAGCAGAAACTAACACACCATTGTAAAGCAATTATACTCCAATAAAGATGTTAAAAAAAAAAAAAAAAAGAAAGGACAGACCCTGGATCCCATTTACAGCCCTTTCCCCTCTTTCTCTCTTTCCCCCTGGCTTCCTGAAGACCCTGAGCAGTAGTGGGGAGGGGGCTCTGCTGGGGGTGGGAAAGGATGCTGGTGCCCCAGCCCTCAGCTCTTTGCTGCTGCTCCTGCAGGTGCTGGGAGCCCTGTTCCTGGCCATTGGTCTCTGGGCCTGGGGTGAGAAGGTAAGGCGGTGGGGTAGGGTGTGGGGCTGCTCTGGGTCAAGATGGTGGGAGGGCCAGCCCCCCCCATTTGCCTCTGCTCGCCCTTCACAGGGTGTTCTCTCCAACATCTCGGCGCTGACAGATCTGGGAGGCCTTGACCCTGTGTGGCTGTTTGTAGTGGTAGGAGGCATCATGTCGGTGCTGGGCTTTGCCGGCTGCATTGGGGCCCTCCGGGAGAACACCTTCCTGCTCAAGTTTGTGAGTGCCCTCCCGCTGGGGACCCCAACCTCCTCCCACCCACTTCTTGCATAGTTCATGCTTAATAATGGTAGTTTTATTATTATGTTATTGTAACAATAATCACTAGATTTGTATTCTCCACGTTTATAGTATCCTTTCTGTTGTACGGGACCGAAACCTAGTGGCCTAAGCTAAAAGGGCCACTAAGAAAGCCCAAGGGCGTGTTAGCTGCCAGCGCATTTGGATCCAGCAGCCACCACAGTGTCACTTGTCCTAGTCGCTCTGTTTCTCAGCTCTGTCCCTCTGGGTTGGCTCCAGTCCTCTTGGGGTGGAAAGATGTCCAGGAATGGGTGGGTGCTGGCTTCAAGCTGCCCTCCCAGGAACTCCTGCTGGAGGCTGAGTGAGGCTCTCCCTTCCCAACCATTCTGCCCAAGTGCTTCAATTGCATCTCCTTAGTCCTGGTTGGCCGCCTCTGGACCAATCCCTGTGGTCCCAGGGGAGGTAATGCTCTGATTAGTGGGATCTTGACACCTGCCCAGTCCTCTATGTGGGAGTGGGAATGGGGAAAGAGGTGGAGGTGGCTCCTGCATAGCAGCAGAAACTGAATGTGTGTGTGGAGAGTGGTTTCTCAAAGACAACAGGGTGGGTAAGAACAGCACTATCTTTTTTCATCATAAAACAATACTAACATGATAGAAGGTGGGGACTCTGGGCTGTCTTGGGTCGGGGTGCAGGAGGTTGGAGCCCCACCCAGTGGCAACCCCAGACCCTGTATCTCTGACCCCCACTGTCTGTGTGCCCCCAACCCCAGTTCTCCGTGTTCCTTGGCCTCATCTTCTTCCTGGAGTTGGCAACAGGGATCCTGGCCTTCGTCTTCAAGGACTGGATTCGAGACCAGCTCAACCTCTTCATCAACAACAATGTCAAGGCCTATCGGGACGACATTGACCTCCAGAACCTCATTGACTTTGCTCAGGAATACGTAAGTCCAGCATCCAGCTCTGACCACATGCGGGAGGCACGTGCTGGGCAGATGAATGAGGGAGCAAGCTCCCTGTGTGCTGGGTCTGTTCCCTCGCCCACCAGGCCAGGCAGGCCCCAAGGAAGCGAGCCAGGAGGGCCCCTGTCTGAGAGGAGGCCAGGCCCTCGTGATCTCCATGTGCCTAGCCCTGCATGGTCACAGCATTGGGGAGCAGAGGCCGAGGCCAGAGGATTCAAACTGGCAACTCCTAGGCCAGGCTTACAGAACACTTAAAGGAGGAAACGTGGCATAAAAATATAGATTTCTTCTTCTACTAAACTGGGCCCACAGTATGGGCTGGCGCTACATTGCCACTGCCCCCTTTGCTGGTAGAGGGACTGTTTGCTGTGTCCCCGCCGCTCTGTTTTATTATACCTGTCAGCCCTCTTCCCTCATTTATATTATTCGTTTGGCCTCTGAACATATTCGAGTTTGAGGCCCGCCCCCCAGAAGCTCTGCCCTCAAGCTTGCAAACCTAACCCCTGTGAAGAAGCAGTCAGTGAAAAGTTCACAAAATCCTAGACACCTCCCGCCTGCACGTTCTCACCCACTCACGCGTAGTCACACACACTCAGAGTCATACTCCTTTGGTGCCATCCACCCCAAGAACTGCTCTGGGATCCAGAGGTGAACCAGAGCCGGTGCCTGCTTTGAGGAGCTCTCAACCCAGGGCAGAAGTAAACAGAGAGGCAGGTGGTTAGGATGTGATTTATATGTTCATTCAACACAGAATTGTTATGGACCTATTCTGTGCCAGGCTCTGGGCTACGGGCTGGGGATTCAGAGGTGAAAAAAGCTGGGACCTGTGTTTGTGGGGATGGTAGTCTGGGGGAGGAGACAGATGATAAAAGAGCAAAACAAACAAATGTGTGTGTGTGTGCGTGTGCGTGTGCGTGTAGAATTATAAATTGTGGTAAGGGCTGAAATGGGGAAGCTCCGAGAAGGCGAAGGCCTCTCGGGGGCAGCCTTGGGAGAGGAGAAGGCCTCTCAAGACCAGCCTTGAGCTGGTCCCTTGAGGGCCAGCTTTTTAGCAGCCTGTGCCATGTCAGTGAGTTAAGGCTGTGTGCTCCTGTCTCCCCACTAGATCATGAGCTCCCTGCTTCATTGCAGCCCCACGATGTGCTGGGTAGGGGTAATGGTGATACAGGTGCTGACAGCAGCATCTGTGAAGTGGAATGGGATCATTGTGAGGGTGGCAGGATTGCCCTCCTGTCCCGGCAGAGAGGAAGAGAGAAGGTCTTATGTAAAAACCGCTGGGGCAAGTGTGGGGAGACGGGTCACAGATGTGGGGTTCAGTGGTGCCTTTCCCTACAGGGTTTGTTGAAACTCGAACCCCTCAAGGTGGCCTGGAGGAAGCCACAGTCCTTGGGCCACCATCCCTGCCCCCTCCCTTCCTTTTCTCAACCTCTCTTGGACTAGGGGACAAGCTCAGGAGCCCCTTCCTACTCCACCCAGCCCCCACCAACCCGGGCAGGAGCCTCAAGCTGCTCTGGTGGCCCTGGGCCCAGGCCTGGCCTGTCTGTGGCGGAGCTACCCGCCTGCCTGGCTGCCTCTAGGCCCCCTCCCGGCCAGCCCAGCCCTGTCTTCCTGCAGCCTGGGCCTGTCCCCAAACAGGATGGGGCTCCTGGGCTGGGCCTGGCTCACCTGGGGTTCTTCTCCCACCCGCTAGTGGTCTTGCTGTGGAGCCCGAGGGCCCAACGACTGGAACCTCAATATCTACTTCAACTGCACTGACGTGAACCCGAGCCGGGAGCGCTGCGGGGTGCCCTTCTCCTGCTGCGTCAGGGACCCTGTGGTGAGTGGGGCCTGGTGAGGAGGGGTGAGCCTCGCAGTTCGCAGGCCCAGTCTGGGAAGAGCCCATCCCCGGGCTGGCTCGACTCCACCCTGCTCTGGGGGATGTCGGGGGAGGTCAGCTTACATGGGAGTAGCCCTGTGGGCTGGGGAGTTTGTGTCCGTGGGCAGTGCTGAGGCCTGTTGGATAGGGACTGCTCCTCTTACGCCACCATGCTGGGGTAGCAGGGTTGGGGGTCCTGACCCTTTTATGGCTTTCTTTAGAGCAGAAGCTTCTCTCGGTGGCACCCCTCCAGTCACAGTGCACAGGGACAACGAGGGCCAGGTTTCTTCCCGTTCTTATAAAACTCGAGCAGTCAGGGTTCCTAAAACTGAAGCAGTTCAAGCTGGTGTTGTGGCCATGCGCCCTGGCATCAGGGAAAGAGGTGCACGGGTCCCAGCCAGCCTAGCTTAAGGAGCGGTGGACACAGCGGAATCCACGGTTCCATCTGCTTCCCCTGAGACCCCATGGATGCCCCCCCTCCACTGAGTTGCTCACTGGCCTGTTTCTTCTCAGGAAGATGTCCTCAACACTCAGTGTGGCTATGATGTTCGGCTCAAACTGGTGAGAGGGGAGGGGACAGGGCTGAGGGCAGCTGGGGGCACTGGAATCGGAAGGCGGGGGGTCCCCTATAGGCTCTAAAAGGCCTCAGGGATTCGGGGGAGGGGATGCTGAGTCCTAGGAGGCACACGAGGCTTGGTACTGCCAAACACAAGGCAGTGGACGCCACTAGAGGGAGAAAACAGTAAGACATGGATAAAGAAATACGAACAATAATGTGACAATTTCAGCTAAGCACTTGGAAGAAAATAAAATCAGAGAAGTGATGGGATTGGGGCAGAGCAGTCAGGGAAGGCCTCTCGGAGGAGAAGGCATCTGTGCTGAGACCCCGATGAGGAGAAGGCCCTGTGGTGGAGCTCCAGGCTGCAGGCACTAAGGTGTAAGGTCCTGGGCGGGGCTGAGCTTAGCAAGCTGGACTGAGATGGGGCCTGCAGTGGTGGTGGGTGGGCTGAGCCGAGCCTGGTGCCCATCTGTCCCCAGGAGCTGGAGCAGCAGGGCTTCATCCACACCAAAGGCTGCGTGGGCCAGTTTGAAAAGTGGCTGCAGGACAACCTGATCATCGTGGCTGGGATCTTTGTGGGCATCGCCCTCCTCCAGGTACCACTGTGGCCCTGCATGCCCTCACTCTGCCCCTGCCCTGCCAGTGGCCTCTCCCTCACCTGCTCTCCGTCTTACAGATCTTTGGTATCTGCCTGGCCCAGAACCTCGTGAGTGACATCAAGGCAGTGAAGGCCAACTGGTGAGGCTGCCTCGCTGGCCATGGCCACTCGCCTGGCTGACCCAGGGACCCCCCCCCACAACTCTCCCCATGATGGGCAAGGCTGCAGGAGGTGTTTCTGCTTGGATCTGAACCCCACGTGGGGCTTGCGTGCCTCTGGGCTGTGCACCCATGGAGAGAGCTGCATGGCTCTGCCCGGGCTGCCTGTCCTGTAGCTGTGTGCACGGAGGGTGGGTGTGGCCAGTGGGTGTGCACAGGGAGCCGCCATCTCAGCTGTTGTTGGGTGGTTGGCTCTCCAGGGGACTAGGAAGGGCACAGCTAAGAGGGGGCAGGCCAGGTGGGGTGGGCTTGGGGCCTGCTGTTGCATGGGACACAGCCTCACGTATCTCAGAGCTCTCTCCACTAGCTGTGACCTTGACCCTGCCAGGAGCCCACTTCAGCCTCAATGTCTCAGACTCTAAAATGGGTCCAAGAATTTTCTCTCCCTTGCTTGCCTCTCAGGATCAAACATGATGATGGCTACAGACTACTCAAATAAACAAAACCTTGAAAACCACTGGCTTCCGCCCGGCATCTTGAAGGCTCTGTCAGCTGCAGGTTCTCAGCAGAGCTCTCCATCTTGGGCCCCAGCCTGGAGCCATCCGCCAATGTGTTTTCTTGGCCTGGGTAGTATATACATTTGAGCCAACCTTTAAAACTTGGTGTATTTCACATAAAAGTCCAGATCCCCAGCTTCTTGTGAAGATTGGCCATCTGGCCACAGCAGCTCTTGGGACGTCGTCTCCTGGGACATGTGCTTCCTGTTCTCTGAGGGACCCACCCGGCCTGTGCTGCTCACCCTTTAGGTTGGGGTTGGCCTCCCCACTGCTGTAGGGTTTTTCCCTGCAAACACTGCGAGGCTGCCGTGGGCTAAGCCTGGGGCGAGGCACCAGGATGTGAAGAATGGGGAGGCTGGACCCTGCCGTGAAGAGGCCACACAGCCTAGGAGGAGTCCAACCACACTGGAGACTGAGATGGGTGCCCAGGAGAGTGGCTGAGGGGTGGAATGGAGATCAGGAATGTTTGGGGAAGGAAGTAGTTGGAAGTTGAAAACTTGGCACACATGGGGTTGGGGGGAGCCTGCTTTGGGACCCATAGTGGTTGACACGGGCTCACTTGGAATCAAATCGAAAATCTTCATGGAGGCCTGCAGAGCTGCCTCATGGCCACCAGAGGGCGCACCAGCAAGCTTTGCCTGGGTCTGGCTGCTTCGTCCACAACCTCACTCTGGTACAGCCAAGTGCCTGGTGTGTCCACCCAGCTTACCAGTGCTTTGGGTTCAGGGAATTTGAGAACTTCGAAAGGAGCAACTGGCTCAGACTTGTGAAGTCTGCTGCTCTCAGCTCTGCCTCTTAGCTGTGTGTAGAGTGACTGCCGCACCCACCCATCCCTAGGGTGCCCTTTGTGGATAAAAGGAGGGATTTGGGCTGGTTCACAGATCTCTTGCTCAGATGCTCTTAAGGTTGTATAAATGAATGAAGTAGGCCTTTGACTTGTGTGGTCTTTGCAGTGCAACTGACTTTCCTACTGTTCCTGAAGACTACACAGAGAGACATTGCTTTATGATGAAAAATATTTGGACCATCAAGTTGATAATGGCAGCTGACCTTGAGGTACAACAGAGTGGTGGGGACTGGCAAAGCACAGGTCCCCATCTGAAGTTGGTGGTTGTCATTTAGTTGTGGCTAATTGCTATAAAGTGGGAATGCAGGTCTAATGTCAGAAATCTGGAGAAGCCAGAGATCCAGGCTTTTATGTGAAATATCCCTATTTTTAAGGTGTTGACAACTAATGAAAAAAAAATGCAAGCCCAACAAAAGAGGAGGGAGCCAGCTTTGGCCCCTGTGTCACTACGGTTCCCTCTGGGATAATCACCCATTGGGGTCCAGGCTGCTGTGCCATTCAGGGGTGCTGGGAGCTGCTGCCAGGAGGGGAAGGTGTGGGGTATGCAACCAGCATTGTAGCTCCCAGACACAGGCTGGACAGTGTCCTGGGGTCCCTGACAGGTACCAGTGGAGTACAATAAATGCAGCTCACGATATTGTGCACGTCTTGCAATTTTTAATTTCACAAGCTTTTACTTTTCATTTTCCCCCTCAAGCCTCACAACCCCCTTGTGAGGTGGAGACTCTTTTCCTGATGAAGAAACTGGGCTCAGAGAGGGGAGCGAGTTGCCCACCACACAGCTGGAGGAGGCACCCAGATCTGAGCCTTCTCGCCGGAGTTCTGCACCAGACCCGTCCTGCCTTTCTGATGCATTTGGGTGACGCCTGCACACTTGAAGTGTGAACCAGTAAGGGACAGCAAGGGATCGTTCCCCAAGCATGAGTTGAGCTTCCACACAGGTGCCGGGGATGTAGAGGAGAGAGAAGGGCAAAGTCCCAGCCCTCGCGCTGCATTCTCGTGGGGGAGACACAAGTAGGCAAGTAAGCATTTTTGTTAGTAATATAAGCTATGAAGAAAATAAGAGTGATGAGCTAGACAGTGATGGCTGGAATGCCTGTGAGAAGGGACCCCTTGCTGGGGTGGTGGAAGGAGTCCCATATCTGGGAAGCTCCAGGGGAACAGTGTTTCAGGTTTTGGTACCAGCTGCCCTAGAGGCCCTGAAGCTGGGTAGGCTTGGCATAAGGGAGGCTGGGGTGCTGGAGAGGTGCAAGTGAGTGAGGGGCAGAGGGCACGGACAGAGGGAAGTGGTGGAACCAGGATATATTTGGAAATAGGACTGATGAGATGCATGGGAATGACTGGAAGGAGTGGTCGTGAGCTTGGCCGTGGACCCAGAGTTCTCCAAAGCTCAGTTCTGCTACAGGACATCCATCCATCCACTCGGGTAGGCCCTGGCTGGAGGCTGGGGTTGCTGAGGCAGCTCAGACTTGCCCTTTCGCTCCCGGAGCCCACGGTTTCCTGGTAGAGGTAGTGGTGCAATGTGTATGTGGTGACGAGCACATGGTGATCACTGCACGTGGCGTTTCATGCTGGCGAGAGACAAATCTGCCCCCAGAGTAGAACTTGGAGCAGTTCTTTTCCTTGGACCGAGGAGCCCTTACCCAGATGGGACCTCTCCGGATGTGTAGAAAATGCAAGGAAGCTTATAAGCTACCTACTGCCCATCACACTCGGATCCCTGGGACATGGGGACCAAGGTCACCCTCCCACCCACCATCAGGGACACTGGAGGTGACGGGTGGGCATTGTCTTGCAGCCTGGGAGACCCTCAGGAGCCATGGGCCTACCTAGTCTAACCAGAGGAGAGGCTGCCAGCAGCTCCCCTATCATCTTGGCAGGAGGGCATCTTCTGATATCAGGCTACCTTGTGCGTGAGGGGAGGGCGGGGGAAGAACTGGAAGGGACAGATTGAGCCGGACCATTGGGCCCTTGGATCTCTGGACGAGGAGGTCAGATGGGCTATGGAGTCCGGGGCCTGGGTTCACTTCCAGAGGGTGGCTGGCGCATGCCTTGGAAAGAGACACTCCCGGCGGCCACCAGAGGGCACCAAAGCGCAGCCCACGCAGGCAGCAGAGTCAGCTGTGGGCAGAGAGGGGCTGTGGGTCGTTGGAGGGAGGTCCGCGTGGCTAAGCAAAGACATGCCACCTTCCAGAGACCTGGGGGCCCACCCTGTTGGTACCAAATCCAGACCTTACCACCCTCTGCTTTATTCTCCGAGGACTTAGAGCAAATGACACTGCCTGCCCCACAGATGCCTCTCCCAGTGCAGTGCTCAGGGAGACCGGAGCCCACCTTCCCATCCCTGAAGGCGGTGATGTCTGCCAGACACAGCTGGGAAGGGGGTCACTTTCTCTAGGAGGTTGAAGCGACATGCTCCAACACATACACCTCCATTTGCTCATTCAGCCAGATTTACTGAGCACCTAACTGCGTGCCAGACGCTGTGGTGGGCACTCGGGATACATAAGGGAACAAAACGAGACCCCCATCCTTGTGGTGCTTACAGTCCAGATCAGGGTTGGCAACCTTTGTCTGCAAAGGGCCAAATAATAAATATCTTAGGCTTTCAGGTCATACAACCACTCAACTCTGCCTTTATAGCAGAAAGCATCTCTTGACAAGACGAACGAATGGGCTTGGCCATGTTCAAATAACATTATCTGGACACTGAAATTTGAATTTCATATAATTTCCATGTGTCACAAAATACTATCCCTCTTTTGATTTTCAACAATTAAAAAACATAAAACCATTCTTTTATATATAGCTCTGGAGCTGTGTAAAAACAGGCAGTGGGCCAGATTGGCCTCACACACAAGCTGGTATAGCCGTCCCCCACTGCCCCCTCCCCCCAGGAAGGGAGAAGACCAGGCACAGCGAGCCTCACTGCTGTGGAAATATGAGTGAGCAAGGGGCCTTGGGAGTGTAGGGGCTAGGTCAGGCCTCGGCACTAAAGAGGGTGGTCGGAGGGAGCCTTGATGAGACAGCAAGATAGAGCAATGACTTTTTATATTAACTTTAAATCATTTTGGTAGCACAGGCAAAAATAGGAACCCAGTCTACTTAAAAAATGGATGACTCTAAGGTCCCCTTACTGCCCTATTCTATTCCCCTCTCCTCTCCCTGTGATGTTGGAGCTGTGAGCTATAGATCCCTCTGGACCACTTACATTTTAAAAATTTCCTCCTCATATTATGCACTCAGAGACAGTGTTCAGCATCGTGTGTATGTGTGTTAAGTGGCGGGATACTGTCCGCATCTTGCTGGGCTAGCTTTCCCCCCACCGCTCCCCCCACACACACCAGTGATGTGTTTTGAAGACAGAGTCACATTTGTGCATGTAAAGCTGCTTCATTTCTCCACTTCGGGGGTGTCCCCTGCGGGGATAAGCCATGTTTTCCCTCTCCATCCCTTTCCTTGACTGTCCATGGATAGTGGACAGTCAAGCTCTTCCCACTTTGGGGCTCTTTCCGCCACAAGGCTCTGGTGAGAGACACAGCCGGGCCTCCTCTCCTGGGGTTCCAGCTGGAGCAGCCACTGTTCACTGCACAGGACGAGGGCTACAAGGGAGGGTGGCTCGAAGTCGGGGCTGATGGCAGAGGTGGGCCCAGCAGGTCCCTTCCTGTGCCTAGAGGCGTCATGTCTGCTCCTCAGCCCAGGCACCGGCCTGGTAGGCTGCATTACCACAGATCTGGGACCTGGAACTCAGCCCATCAGAAGTGTGAAAGCCACACAATTAGTCCCTTGGCACTGTGAAGGCTGTTGCCACGGTAATGCCTCCCTGGTCCCTCGTGCAGCCATGCAGATAGATGGGGACATCAGCCTCCCGCGTACAGAGGGGCCTGTGCTGTGGCCTGAGAGAAGGTCCTGCCCTTGATCGAGGCTGTTATCTTAGGCTCCTGGAGGACTCGATGCACCTGGACACCTGGGTCCTGCTTCCAGAAATGATCCTCTAGGAAGTAGCTTTCCAGGTCTGCCTCCCACTAAGGCCAAATGCTCCCCAGGCTGCTCCAGCATGCCCCATCCCTAATCTGTGGGCATCTCCTGGGAATCATGCCTTGGGGGGCAGTCCCAGCAGAGGGACCACATGGAATTCCAGCCAGCTCACCCATCAGCCAACATTTGCCAGGTACCTTTGTGTGCCAGGCTGGGAATTCTGCAGTGGCTCCAACACAGTGTCTGCCTTCAGGGGGCTCGTGGTCTGGTGGGAGATGCAGACAGGTGAATCACCAGTCTTTATGAGTGATTTATTTGTTTGAATAGATGGTGCAGGCATGTGGTTAAAAACTGCAAACTGTGTGGAAGTCTCTGTGCAAATCTTCCTCTCGCCCCTGTCTCCCGGTCTCCTGCCCCTCCCCGGAGGCAGCCACTGCTGTCAGCCCTGTCCACTTCCCTGGAGATGGTCTATGCATTCAAAAGCAGATCTCCTCAAGAAACAGAGCCAGCCAGAACCCAATCCACATCCTGCACCACTGACGGCCTCTGTCTGCATTTTTCACTGACCAGCATTTCTGGGAGATAATTACATATCAATATGTACAGATCCACCCAATGCTTTTCAACAACAGCAGACCCATAATAATAGCAAGAACTTATACTTACTCTGTGCTGGACGCTCCTCTAAGCACTTTATTTATATTAACTGATTGACTCCCCGCAATAGCTTGGAGATGGGTGCTCTGCTTATCTCACTCCACGGGCAGGAGGTTGGGGATGCCCATTGTGCGATGTGGCCTGAGTGACTCTCACCACCCTCCTGATGGACAATGTGGAGGACATTTCCAGGCAGTGAGCACTCTGGTACTTTTATCTTTGGGCACTTGTATCTCAGACGATGAATGCTTGGAAGTGAATGGCTAGGTCAAAGGGCAGGTACCTTTTGAATTTACATAGCTATTGTCAAATTACCCTCTGAAGAGGTCACACTCGGTTACTAAGGTGGCATCTGCCCCTCCTGCTCTGGCAGCGAGGGCTAGCACTGCCTTTATCCACCTTTTCTATCTTTGCCAATCTGATAGAAGAAAATCATCTCTTCTCATGGTTTTCCTTTTCATTGCTCTTATGAGAGAGGTTGAGTGTCTTTTCGAACAGATCAGTACAATCTGGTAGAGTCAGGATTACACAGAGCGAGGTCCAAAGGGGCTAGGAGCCAAGAGGCTGGAGTGGTTTTTCTGTCAGGGGTAAAGGTAGAGGTGGTCCAGGAGCGTTGCTGGTGATGACATCTGAACTGGCCCTTGGGATATGGGGTAGACACAGGGAGGGCATTCTTGGTAGAGGGGAGGGTCCGAGCAGAGGCTCAGAGGGCTGGGCAGCAGGGACACCCGAACAGGCCAAGCCTGAGAATGCACCTCTTCTCATCAGTGTCACCCCTACTCCCTGAGTCCCGAATCCCCAGCCAGGCTGTTTCTTCTGCTCCCACACACAGCTTGAGCTAAACCATGGTTCCTGGGGTCTCTGCCCCAAGGGAGCATCTTCCAGGGACCCTAGAGGGGACCTGCCCCACCAAGCACTTAGTAAGTAGCCTCCCTTGCCCCCTCTCCACCCCTCTGCCTCCCCTGCCCCTCCCACCCATGCCCACCACCAGCTGGGTGTGCGTACATCCTCATTAGCACAGTTCAGTGGCCAGCACTGGTAATTGATCTCCCTCCAGCCCAGTGTGGACAGTAGCTAATGGGGATGATTGGGAAGGGAGTTGCCGCTGAGGGACGCTTACTCGGAGGCCCGCACATGGCGGAGAGGCAGGCAGGAGATGGAGATGCAAGGCCTTCAAGTCAGCTGGGAAGTCTGCAGCTGCCTCTGCCCACCCCTCCAGGCTGCCATCCGACCCTCAACCTGACCCTGGGGCAGGATTAGCACACAGGTGGGCAGAGGGGCTCTGGAATTCAGCTGCCTGCTGGGGTGGAGGCAGGGGCCAGTCTTGGAGGTGGGATTGGAGTTCTGGGAGGGCATCCTAGGAAAGCTATGAGTGCTGGGGCCCAAGGTAAGGCAGGGTCCCCAGTTAGTCATGTGTGGAAGAGGGACCAAGACACTCCAAAACCGAATTGGCCAGCCATAGATTCCATCGTACAGTCAGTCAACAAATATTTATTAAGTGGTTACGGCGTGCCAAGGCACTGGGTAGCTGCAAAGCGACCAGAACAGTCAGGATCTTCTTCATGGGCGGGGAGATGGACAGTAACTAGGAAAATACTTCATGTGGTAATAAATGGTGATAACTGCTCAGAAGAAAATAAACAGGGTTACATGACAGGGATGCAGGATGGAGTGCTACTTTAGGAAGAGGGCTGGGGAGGCAACATGTGAACTGAAACCTGAATGGTGACAAAGAAAAGCACTCCAGGGCTTCCCTGGTGGTGCAGTGGTTAAGAATCCGCCTGCCAGTGCAGGGGACACGGGTTCGAGCCCTGGTCTGGGAAGATCCCACATTCCACAGAGCAACTAAGCCCATGCGCCACAACTACTGAGCCTGCGCTTTAGAGCCCGCGAACCACAACTACTGAAGCCCGAGAACCTAGAGCCCGTGCTCCGCGACAAGAAAAGCCACCACAATGAGAAGCCCGCGCACCTCAACCAAGAGTAGCCCCCACTCGCTGCAACTAGAGAAAGCCCGAGCACAGCAATGAAGACCCAATGCAGCCAAAAAGAAAATAAATAAAAATAAATTTATAAAATATAAGTAAAATAAAATAAAGTGAGGTGCATTTAAACAAACAAACAAAAAAAAAAACAAAAGAAAGAAAAGAAAAAAGAAAAGCACTCTAGGCAAAGGGAACAGGCAGTGCAAAGGTTCTGAGGCAAAAATGAGCTTTGGGTGTTTGAGAAAGAAGACTGGAGCAAGTCCGGTGAGGAGGAGATGAACTGAGAAATCAGTGGCAATAAAGTAAGGACGATCATGGTCAAGGCCAGAAGCCCAGTTGCCAGGTGTGTGGGGTCACGGTGAATGGGTCCCCTTTCCTGGTGGTGTTGGCCACATGCAAAGGCGGAGAGAAAGGTCTGCCCTGGGCTCAGCATGGCCAAGGAAGTCGGGCTTGGGAAGACCCCTGTCACTCTCTGGTCATGTGCCTGCAGACTGGGGAGGGGCAGACTTTCAGTGGTGTCAGGACCAGCCTCAGCCTGACTTAGAGGAGGCACAGAAGCCTCGCTGGCCATTCTGGGACAAGGTATACCGTCTCTGCTGCGTGTACGGCACAATGACATTCTGCATCATCTAACTTCTGGCTGACTTGAGCTACAACTCAGGTAATCCTTCCGGCAGCTAACAAAATACATTAATGAGTGTAAATGTTAAAGGATAAAGCTTAATAAACTCCCAGAAGCAGGTTGGAGTCAGCCTGGCAGGCAAGCAGGAGCACACTAGAATTCTTACAGAGTTTTAGACATAAAACCCATGTATGGGGCTTCCCTGGTGGTGCAGTGGTTGAGAGCCCGCCTGCCGATGCAGGGGGCACGGGTTCGTGCCCCAGTCTGGGAAGATCCCACATGCCGCGGAGCGGCTGGGCCCGTGAGCCATGGCCGCTGAGCTTGCGCGTCCGGAGCCTGTGCTCCGCAACGGGAGAGGCCACAACAGCGAGAGGCCCGCGTACCGCAAAAAAAAAACAAAAACAAAAAAAACCCATGTATGTTTTTTATGGGCAATGTAAGCAGTTTCCATGGGTTAATCTTGACTGTTCTCTTGATTTTTGCCATGAGTGCCGACTTCACTGTAGAATGCCCAAGTTACCGTTCCTGTGGGGTTGAGGGGTGTCCTGGACCCACAGTGGGCAGGTGTTTGCAAACCAGGAGAGGGGGTTTCACAGGAAAGAACCACTCAGACTAGTACTCATTCTCTAAAGGCATGTTCACACCCCCATATCCTTGCTGAGATTGTCCCCGCAGCCTACAATGCCATTCCCCTCATTGAGGCTGGTCAGTTTCTCACATCCTTGAAGGAACTACTCAAATGCTCCTTTAGCCCCTGCCTCCCCTCTCCTAGAGCTTAGTGTAGTATAGCTTTTGGATTACAGAAAATATGATCTAGAAAAAGCATTTGATAAATTTTAAATCAATTTATGCTTATTTTTAAAATCACAATTTCTTAGCAACTAGAAATAAAAGAGAGTTTCTTTAACCTGATAAAGGGCATCTATCAGACATATAAGACAAACGTTATACTTAATGATGAAACATTAGTAGCAGGAATTGGACAAGGATGCCTAGTATTGGCATTGTAGTGGAGTCCTAGCCAATGCAATAACACAAGAAAATAAATGAGTGTAAAGAATAGAAAGCAAGAAGGACTTCCCTGGTGGTCCAGGGGTTAAGACTTCGCCTTCCAATGCAGGGGGTATGGGTTCAATCCCTAGTCAGGAAGCTAAGATCCCACATGCCTTGGGACCAAAAAACCAAAGCATAAAACAGAAGCAATACTGTAACAAATTCAATGAAGACTTTAAAAATGGTCCACATCAAAAATCTTAAAAAAAAAAAAAAAAAGAATAGAAAGGAAGAGACAGGGCAGGGACCATCTCTTTCATCTTGCTTCCAATTAAGCAGATACTTAATAAGTGTTTGTTAAATTGAAGAAAAAATCAGTGTGTTCTCAAAGAAGTTTCTTGAAGGAGGCAGGAGCAGAACTGATCCTCTAATAGCAAGAGTCAGAGAAAATTCACTGGTGCTCACAAAGTTCCATCATCATGGTGCTGCCAGAAAGATAGAAGTATGATGTTTCCCTGAGACCAGAAGTGAGTGAGAGAGCTCTTGGGATGCCAGGAAAAGACTTAGTTATGTCCAGGAAAAGTAGCTCTGGCTCAAGGCAAATTGGGTGTTGGGTACCTACTGCCTCTGCCTGGTCCCTGTCTCTTCCCCCATCTTCTGGAAACAGCACCTGAGTTATCTTTTGGGGAGAAATCTCCCCCACCCTCAGTCCGTGTTCTTCAAGGGGAGTAGGAACAGAACCCAGGCCTGACCAGTCAGCATGTTCCATCCCTTTGGCTGTGGAGGGTTGGCAAAGGACATCTGTTCCTGAATGTTTGCTGATAACAGAGATACTCCCTCTCCTTGGTGTTCTGGGTCTACTGGTGACCACCTTCCTGCCCATGGTCCCAGAGTGAAGCTGACACACAGAGAGTCAAGAGAGGAGGATCAGTCTTGGCCTGGTGACCATACTTGATCCCTAGATCTAGCCATGTCCGATGGCAGAGCTTTCCTGCTCTTTCCAATGACATGAACAAATAGCACCCCGACTTTTTTTTTCAATTTTTAAAACAGTTTTATTGAGGTAATGTTGACAAAGTACATATTTAAAGTGTGCAATCTGACCAATTTTAACATGTGTACACCCACGAAATCATCATCATAATCAATAAATGAGCACCCCAAATCATCATCCCCAAAGTTTTCTCAGGATTATTTGGAATTCTTTTCTCCTGTCCTTCTCTTCACCCTCAAGCAATCACTGATCTACTTTTCCTCATTATAGATTAGTTTACATTTTCTAGAACTTCATATAAATAGAATCATACAGTATATCTGGCTTCTTTCATGCAGCATAATTATTTTGAGATTTATTCATGTTGTTACATGTATCAATAGTTGATTCCATTTTATTGCTAAGTAACATTTCATAGTGCGGATATACTATTCACCTGTTGTTTCCAGTTTTTGGCTACTTCAAATAAAGCTGCTAAGAGGGACTTCCCTGGTGGTGCAGTGGTTGAGAGTCCACCTGCCGATGCAGGGGACACGGGTTCGTGCCCCGGTCCGGGAGGATCCCACATGCCACGGAGCAGCTGGGCCTGTGGACCATGGCGGCTGAGCCTGCGCGTCTGGAGTCTGTGCTCCGCAATGGGAGAGGACACAACAGTGAGAGGCCCATGTACTGCAAAAAAAAAAAAAAGCTGCTATGAAAATTTGTGTATAAGTCTTTTTTTAAAATTGAAGTACAGTTGATTTACAATGTTTCAGGTGTACAGCAAAGTGATTCAGTTTTATATATATATATATATATATATATATATATATATACACATATATACATATATATGTGTATATATAGATACATATATTCTTCTCCAGATTCTTTTCCTATAGGTTATTACAAGATATTGAGTATAGTTCCCTGTGCTGTCCTTGTTTTTTATCTATTTTATATATATTAGTGTGTATCTGTTAATCCCTCTCCTCCCTTTCCCCTTTGGTAACCATAAGTTTGTTTTCTATGTCCTCCCCTGCCCCCCTGCTCTGCTTTTTGTCTAAGCTGATTTGAGTTGAGTTTCTGTCACCAGCAACCAAAAGAGTTCTGACTGACACAATGGGAATGAGAATGTCTGGGTGGGAGAAGCTGAAGGTCTGCATCATACATGCTGTCTCACAGGGGTGAGGTTTTGGGGGCGGACAGTGCAAACAGCTTCCAAATGGAGCCCAAGTCAGCATCCCTGCCTCTTCCTTTATTCTGTGCTGACCCTTCCAAGGGGGCTGGCCCCAAGATCCCAAGAAGAATGGAAGAATGATCAGATATCATTTTTGGTAAGTCGTTTTTATAAACTCAACTTCGTTGAAGTAAAACTTACAAACAATAAAATGCACTCATTTTAAGCGTATATTTCAATGAGTTTTACAAATGCATTGCCCTGTGTAACCCCCATAACAATTAAAATACAGAACATTGTCATCACCCAGAAGGTGCCCCATGGTCCTTCCTGGCCAGTCTCTGCTCTTCCCCCAACCAGACAACTACTGACCTACTTTCTGT
The DNA here is from genome assembly GCF_008692025.1 of Phocoena sinus. Lineage (NCBI taxonomy): Eukaryota > Metazoa > Chordata > Mammalia > Artiodactyla > Phocoenidae > Phocoena > Phocoena sinus. The sequence goes on along the minus strand of NC_045765.1, from coordinate 20,079,781 downwards.
CACTGCAGGTTAGATTTCTTTCATATACAGTCAGTCCTCAGTATTTGCAGATTCCATATTTGAGAACTCACCTACTTGCTAAAATTTATTTGTAACCCCCAAATCAACTCTCGTGGTGCTTTCGTGGTCATTTGTAGACACACGCAGAGGGGTGAAAAATTTAATTCATATGACGCGATTCCCAGCTGAGACTGAAGAAAGCAAGGCTCTGCTTTTTGCTTCAGTTCCCACTGTAAACAAGCGTTCTCTTTACAGGTTATTTAGTGCTGCGATTTTTGCATTTGTTTTTGTTTGTTTGTTTTTGGTGGTGGTTTTGCTGTTTAAAATGGCCCCAAATGTAGTGCTGAAGTGCTGTCCCGCGTTCCTCAGTGTGAGAAGGCTGTGATGTGCCTGATGGAAAAAATGCGTGGGTTAGATAAGCTTCGTAGAGACATGAGTTACAGTGCCTCTGGCCGTGAGTTCAATGTTAATGATTCAACTATATGTATTAAATAAAGTGTCTTTAAACAGAAACACACACACAACAAAGTTATGTATTGATTGGCTGACGCAAATGTGACCAGAAGCTTGCAGGAACCTAACCCCGTGCGTATTCTCCCAGGAGCGATGGTTCAGACTCACAAATTCAGTGTTTGCAGTGACTTTATAGAAGAATGAACCTCTGTGTTTGAGATCACACAGAAGCAGCCTTTTGAGTCTGGCTCTGCCACTCAGCATAATGCTCTCGAGATGCATCCACTTCGTTGTGCGTATCCGTAGTTTGTCCCTGTTACTGCTGTGTAGTATTCCATCATGTGGACACACAGTTTCTGTATTCATTCACCAGTTGATGGAGCATCTGGATCGTGTCCAGATTTTGGCAATTATGAATAAAGCTGCTAGGAACTGTATGAACGTACAAATCTTCGCATGGACGTATGTTTTTATTTCTATTCCAAGTATTTTCACGTGAGCAAATAAATGTCATATGTGCCTAATCCTTACAATAACCCTGACAAGCAGCCTCATTTTATACACAGGAGGATAGGAGCTTAGAGCTTGGTGGCCTGCCACAGGTCACACAGCTCACAGCTCCTGCCCCCAGCCAGTCTGCCTCTTCCCTGGTGGAGACCTGAGGGTCCCTAGTCAGTGTTGGCCCCATGCTGGGGTTGGAGGGATCTTGGCTCTGTCACTGTCTCTCCATGGGCCTTGGGCTCCCCAGCTACAAAATGTGCAGTTTCAGTCCCCTCCAAGGAGCCCTCACTCTCCAAGTCTGTGATCTTTACCCTGTGGGGAATCTGAACAACTGGGCCAGGCCCAAAGCAGCCCTTGGGAGGCCAAGCCAGGCAGGAACCAGAAATTCAGAGTCTGGGTGGCTTGGCTTATCCGCTTACGGTACTTGAGCTGCCCGAGTCCACTCCTCTTGCTAGAAGTAACAGTTCCAGTTTTTTCTCTTGGGGATTCTCCTCCTCCGTCACATGCAGCCTAGTGGGGACTGTCCATCAAGGCCTTACCCTGGCCAAAGGAGGATTACCTACCTGTCTCTGTGCCAGGGCTTTGAGTCCCTGGCACAGAGGGAGGCCTGACACAGGGACTGATAAGTGGTCTGAGCAGGCTCTGAGCTGCTGTTGATTCAGTAAGCTGCCTGACAGCTTCCCAGGGCAACCCGGGAACTTTCTGTTGCTTGTAATCAGTGAGCCCTGCACACCATGATTGCTATTCCCCTCCCTCGTGAACCTGCAGCCTTAGTGCAGGCTTGGCTCTCAGGAGACTCTTCCTCTGGAGTTCCCTTGGCTTGAGGAAACCCAGGAGAGGGCGTCACGTATTTGGGAGCAAATGGCAGAGGAGGGGTCCCAGGCTTGGGGAGAACTCCCAGACTTGGGTCCTGACTTCTCACTCTCCCTCTGGGGCTCATCATCCTTATCTCTAAAAAGGGCACCCCTACCCCTGTTTCATTCATTGTCAGCAACGCACTTCCTACGTGCAGGCGCTGTCCCTGGTGCTGGGGAGGCAGGGTGAAGAGATGACTCAGACAGGCCCCTGCCCTAAGAGGGGACACACAATGAGATGTCACAGTTGGGAGAGATGATGGAGCAAGTCCCAGTGCCTTGGAAGTCAGCTTGGGGCTTTGTCCACACCTTGGTCAGTCTTCGGACCAGAAACTGACCTTGGCTACCTTGAGCAAGGGGATTTGGAAGGAAAGGACAGAAATCAGGGCAGCACAGTGGATCTAAGTAGTGAGACCTTCAGGTAAAGTCTCTTCAGGGGGTGGCCATCAGAATGAAAAATTCTGCTGAAGAGTCAAAATCACAGAGAGGGGTCTGCCTAGCCTCACGGGCCTGTGTCAGTACGCACCAGGGTCTCTTGATTGACAGCCACCAGGACTCCCTGTGGTGGAGAAGGGCTGAGTCCTCAGGAGCTGCTCCCTGCAAAGTGGGGGAGGCACAGGGAAGGCAAAACCCACCAGTGTCCCCTGATTGTCAGGCGAGGACTCATAAGAGGCACTGAAAGTGCCGGGGGAACTGAACTGTAAGCACATAAGGGTTTGGTAGGCCAGGGCTCAGAAGGGTAGGTGGCCTCACCTGCCCCCACCTACGGAGTGACCGCCCTTGGGCAGGGCTTCCCGTCTGAACATGGGAGGGCTCCGTGCGTGTTTGGTAAATGCAGGTGGAATGAATGAAACTCTGCGCACATGCCTAGTTCGAGAGGGTGCTGCAAAGCCAGACCCACGTGGCCCCTGCCTCCCAGGATTGAGTCCAGCAGTGGAGACAGATGTGCCCTGGACTAGAGGTAGAACAAGACATGGTCACTGAGGCGTGTGGCGAGTGCCAAGGGAGTGTCCGCCATGGGTGCTCAGCCTAGACAGGAGGTCAGGGGCTCTCAGAGGAGGTCTGCGTGGGAAAGCTGAGAGGGTGGTTGGAAGACTGTGGCAGAGAGGGAGCGCATTCCTGGGGGACCTTAGTGTTTTGTTCTGGGGCCTGGCTCTGCCCTGTGGGCCTTAGAGGGAGTGGGGGGTATGGGCAGACAGGTGCAAAACTGTCCAGTGGGTGAGCTGGGTGGGCGGGGCAGGGGAAGGAGGTTGGGGGTGGGAGCACGGGAAGCCTCGGATTGGGGGAGAGGCGCGAGGAGACGGGGGCTGCAGTTCCCTGCCGGCTGCAGAGGACACCCCAAGGTTACCTTGGCCTGTGGCTCCACGGCTCGAGCCACTGCCAGCAGTGACAACGGCGAACCAGCAGCCTCTCCGAGTTTTATTATCATTCAAATGAGGACGTGGATAGGTATTTCATTTGATTGGTAGAATAATAGGAGCCATTTATCTACCTCCTCTCAACCTTTCATATCTGTTTCACTATTTTATGGGATCGCATACATCATAGTAAAGGCAAAAATGTATTCTTTTCCCCCTGACTTGGGTCTGGGGGGGTGGGCAGCAGGGAAGGGGAGGCGGCTCTCAGAGTGGCTGGCAGGAACTCAAGGAAATGAAATCGAAAAAGACTATTACCGGTGACAGACAGTTACATCGGAAAGGGAATAAGAAACTCCCCAGTGCGGGCGTGGATGAGGAGCTTTAAATGGAAGATGGAACAGCCTCCAGCTCCGGGTCCAGCTAGAGGGTGGGATTGCAGGAAAGCCTTGGGGATGGGGGCAGGCGGGGAGCCAGGAGCGAGGCTGGCACAGGGGGCATGTGGCCCAGCTCTTGGAATTCTTCGTCTCTCTTCAGCTATGATAAATTACACATGTCATACAAGGATCAATTCTCCTTTTGAAAAAATTAGAGCATTCCAGGTAAAATCCACTGTGACCACTAGTCCCAACCCCACCCCTTCTTCCCCTTCCCCAGAGGCAACTACTAAGGATTTTTTTCCTCTTGAGTTTACAAATATACAAAGATACCTTAAAAGAGGTAGCACTCTTTTGTGGATTTGTTTTCCTTTCTTAAGTGGTATCGTACTGCATCATGCAGCTTCTTGTGTTTTGCACTCAATATGTTTTCAAGCTCCGTGTGAGTAGACCCATATGGGTCTCGATCCTTCCTGGAATTGCCAGGTCGTTCTCCCTTCCATGACCAGCCTGTCTTTTAGCCACCCAGCGACCCCTTGACGAACACTTGGGTGGCTCCCAGCTTTTCACAATTACTAACCACACTGCAAGGCTCCTGGCACCTGGGCCAGTTTCTTAAGGGCAGGTGAGCAGTGAGCTCACTGGTGGGGAGGGGCATGCTTTTTCAGGTGGAGGACGTTAGATGGATCACTGCCCAAAGTGTCCCCACTGTGGGGCTCCAGCCAACTGCCCCCGGAAGCCCCCACCTCCTAGGTGATGGCGAGTGAAAGTGCACGGAGGGTCATGTCTTGGCTAGAGGTGGGTGGCAGAGCAGGGAGCAGCAAAGACCTGGATGGACTGGGCATCAGGGTGGAAGGGAGGAAGCTGACCCCAGAGCTCCAGGCGTGACCCCACAAGGTAGGGGCTGGATTCCAGGCAGGTACGCAAAAGGCCATCAGGGTTGATGCTGGACATGATGGTGGGGCCACAGGCAAGGGCTGGAGGGTGGGTAAGGGCAGAAATCAGAGGGCACTGGGTGGCTGGCAGGGTAGCTGGCCAGCAGGGCCAAGGAGAACAGCTAAGGCGAAGCCAGAGTCTGTGGACAGTACCAAAACACAAGGCAGGGGGTGGGCAGCACAGGTATAGAGGGGTGCTCCAGGGACCCTGGCTCCCTGTGGGCAGCACAGAGACACAAGGGTCCACGGAAATGTAGGAGACCTTAGCTCAGGCCCATGGATGCGGGCTGAGGCTCCCTGCTCGGGTCCCGTCCATAGGACAGCATTTGGGGCCCCGCCCTCAGGGATGTGGGAGGGGCAGTTAGGGGAATGGGGGCAGCAGCCTGGTGAGAACTAGGCTCTCTATCCTGGGAGAAAGACTCAGGTTCCAGAACTCTATGGAGTCCAGTTGCAAAGATTACAAGGGAGAGTTGCTTTAAAAAAAAAAAAAAAAGACACAGCTTTTTGAGGTATAATTCACATACCTCATACTTCACCCATTTAAAGTATACCATTCTGTGGTTTTTCGTATATTCACAGATACTTGCAACTATCATCACAATCAACTGAGAACATTTTCATCATCTCCAAAAGAAGCCTTTTAGCTATCACCCCCATGTCCCCCCAGCCCTAAGCAACCAGTAATCTACTTTCCATCTCTGTAGATCCTCCCGTTCTGGACATTTCGTATGAATGGAATCACACACTGTGTGGCCTTTTGTGTCTGGCTTAATTCACTTAGCGTAATGGTTCATTCATGCTGTGACATGTGTCAGAACATTCTTTTTATGGCTGGATAATATTTCATCATATAGAATGACCACATTTGGTTTATCCATTAGTCAGTTGATGGACATTTAATCGTTTCATCCCACCTTTTTTGGATTATTATGAATAATGCTATAAACAGTTGTGTACATGTTTCAGCATGGACACATGTTTTCATTTCTCTTGGGTACATGCCTAGGCGTGGAATTGCTGGGTCATGAGGTCATTCTGTGTATGGGATCTGCTAGACGGTTCTCCAAAGAGACTGTACCACTTTACATTCCCACCCGCAGTGGGTGAAAGTTCCGATTTCTCCACATTTCTTGCCAACACTTGTTATTGTCTAATTTTGGGGTTCTATCCATCCTAGTGGGAGGAATTGCCTTTTGAGGCAACTTCAGAAGCTGGTGGCACGAGCTTGGTGCACCTCTGGGCTCCAGGATCCTCCAGAGATTCCCCAGCTCTCTCCTGGGTTGGCTTCACCTCAAGCAGACCCTGGCAGCATAAGACAGGTTCAAGCCACTTCCTGACCTGACCTTGGAGCCTGCTTCCCTCAAAGGCTCCAGAAAGGCTCTCTAAGTCAAGGTTCTCCAGAGAACAGAACAAATAGGATGTATATAAATAGATATAATTTGTATATTTATTATAAGGAAATGGCTCATGTGATTATGGAGGCTGACAAGTCCCAAGATCTGCAGGGTGAGTCGCCAAGCTGGAGACCGAGGTGGAGTTCCACTAGTCTGAAGGCTGGCAAGCTCAAGACCCAGGAGGGGCTGGTGTTTCAAGTCAAGTCTGCAGGCAGGAAAAGGTTGGTGTCCCAATGCAAAAGCAGTCAGACAGGAAGAATTCTCTCTTCCTCGGAGGAGAGACAGGCTTTTTGTTTTTTCAGGCCATCAACTGATTGGACAAGGCTCACCCACACTGGGGAGTGCAATCTGCTTTACTCAGTCTACTAATTCAAAAGTGAATCTCAATCGTAGGGAAGATGGCGGAAGAGTAAGACGCGGAGATTACCTTCCTCCCCACAGATACACCAGAAATACATCTACACGTGAAACAACTCCTACAGGACACCTACTGAATGCTGGCAGAAGACCTCAGACCTCCCAAAAGGCAAGAAAGTCCCCACGTACCTGGGTAGGGTAAAAGAAAAAAGAATAAACAGAGACAAAAAGATAGGGACGGGACCTGGACCAGTGGGAGGGAGCTGTGAAGGAGGAAAGGTTTCCACACACTGGGAAGCCCCTTCGCGGGCGGAGACTGCGGGTGGTGGAGGGGGAACGCTTTGGAGCCGCTGAGGAGAGCACAGCAACAGGGGTGCGGAGGGCAAAGCGGAGAGATTCCCGCACAGAGGATTAGTGCCGAACGGCACTCACCAGCCCGAGAGGCTTGTCTGCTCACCCGCCGGGGCGGGCAGGGCTGGGAGCTGAGGCTCGGGCTTCGGTCGGATCGCAGGAAGAGGACTGGGGTTGGCGGCGTGAGCACAGCCTGCACGGGGTTAGTGCACCACGGCTAGCCGGGAGCGAGTCCGGGGAAAAGTCTGGACTTGCCGAAGAGGCAAGAGACTTTTTCTTCCCTCTTTGTTTCCTGGTGCACGAGGAGAGGGGATTAAGAGCGCTGCTTAAAGGAGCTCCAGAGATGGGCGCGAGCCACGGCTAAAAGCATGGACCCCAAAGACGGGCATGGGACGCTAAGGCTGCTGCTGCTGCCACCAAGAAGCTTGTGTGTGAGCACAGGTCACTATCCACACCTCCCTTCCGGGGAGCCTGTGCAGCCCGCCACTGCCGGGTTCCCGGGATCCAGGGACAACTTCCCCGGGAGAACGCACGGCGCGCGCCTCAGGCTGGTGCAATGTCATGCCGGCCTCTGCCGCCGCAGGCTCGCTCCCCACTCTGTACCGCTCCCTCTCCCCGGCCTGAGTGAGCCAGAGTCCCCGAAGCAGCTGCTCCTTTAACCCCGTCCTGTCTGAGCGAAGACCAGACGCCCTCCTGCGACCTACACGCAGAGGCAGGGCCAAATCCAAAGCTGAGCCCCTGGGAGCTGTGCGAACAAAGAAGAGAAAGGGAAATCTCTCCCAGCAGCCTCAGAAACAGCAGATTAAAGCTCCACAATCAACTTGATGTACCCTGCATCTGTGGAATACATGAATAGACAACGAATCATCCCAAATTGAAGAGGTGGCCTTTGAGAGCAAGATTTATGATTTTTTCCCCCTTTTCCTCTTTCTGTGAGTGTGTATGTGTATACTTCTGTGTGATATTTTGTCTGTATAGCTTTGCTTCCACCAGTTGTCCTAGGGTTCTATCCGTCCGTTTTTTTGTTTTGTTTTTCTTTAAAAAAATTTTGTTTTCTTAATAATTATTTTTTATGTTTTTATTTATTTTTATTTTTTAATGCGGTACGCAGGCCTCTCACTGCTGGTGGCCTCTCCCGTTGCGGAGCACAGGCTCTGGACGCGCAGGCTCAGCGGCCATGGCTCACGGGCCCAGCCGCTCCATGGCATATGGGATCTTCCCGGACCGGGGCACGAACCCGTGTCCCCTGCATCAGCAGGCGGACTCTCAACCACTGCGCCACCAGGGAAGCCCTATTTTTTATTTTAATAACCTTATTTTATTTTACTTTATCTTCTTTCTTTCCTTCATTCCCTCCTTCCTTCCTCCCTCCCTCCCTCATTTCTTTCTTTCTTTCTTTCATTTCTTACTACTTTTTCTCCATTTTATTCTGAGCCATGTGGATGAAAGGCTCTTGGTGCTGCAGCCAGGAGTCACGGCTGTGCCTCTGAGGTGGGAGAGCCAACTTCAGGACACTGGTCCACAAAAGACCTCCCAGCTCCACATAATATCAAATGGCGAAAATCTCCCAGATATCTCCATCTCAACACCAGCACCCAGTTTCACTCAATGACCAGCAAGCTACAGTGCTGGACACCCTATGCCAAACAACTAGCAAGACAGGAACACAACCCCACCCATTAGCAGAGAGGCTGCCTAAAATCATAGTAAGTCCACAGACACCCCAAAACACACTACCAGATGTGGACCTGCCCACCAGAAAGACAAGATCCAGCCTCATCCACCAGAACACAGGCACTAGTCCCCCTCCACCAGGAAGCCTACACAACCCACTGAACCAACTTTAGCCACTGGAGACAGACACCAAAAACAACGGGAATTACGAACCTGCAGCCTGCAAAAAGGAGACCCCCAAACACAGTAAGATAAGCAAAATGCGAAGACAGAAAAACACACAAAAGATGAAGGAGCAAGATAAAAACCCACCAGACCTAACAAATGAAGAGGAAATAGGCAGTCTACCTGAAAAAGAATTCAGAATAATCATAGTAAAGATGATCCAAAATCTTGGAAATAGAATAGACAAAGTGCAAGAAACATTTAACAAGGACGTAGAAGAACTAAAGATGAAACAAGTAATGATGAACAACACAATAAATGAAATTAAAAATACTCTAGATAGGATCAATAGCAGAATAACTGAGGCAGAAGAACGGATAAGTGACCTGGAAGATAAAATAATGGAAATAACTACTGCAGAGCAGAATAAAGAAAAAAGAATGAAAAGAACTGAGGACGGTCTCAGGGACCTCTGCAATAACATTAAACGCACCGACATTCGAATTATAGGGGTTCCAGAAGAAGAAGAGAAAAAGAAAGGGACTGAGAAAATAGTTGAAGAGATTATAGTTGAAAACTTCCCTAATATGGGAAAGGAAATAGTTAATCAAGTCCAGGAAGCACAGAGAGTCCCATACAGGATAAATACAAGGAGAAATACTCCAAGACACATATTAATCAAACTGTCAAAAGTTAAATACAAAGAAAACATATTAAAAGCAGCAAGGGAAAAACAACAAATAACACACAAGGGAATCCCCATAAGGTTAACAGCTGATCTTTCAGCAGAAACTCTGCAAGCCAGAAGGACTGGCAGGACATATTTAAAGTGATGAAGGAGAAAAACCTGCAGCCAAGATTACTCTACACAGCAAGGATCTCATTCAGATTTGATGGAGAAATTAAAACCTTTACAGACAAACAAAACCTGAGAGAGTTCAGCACCACCAAACCAGCTTTACAAGAAATGCTAAAGGAACTTCTCTAGGCAAGAAACACAAGAGAAGGAAAAGACCTACAATAACGAACTCAAAACAATTAAGAAAATGGGAATAGGAACATACATATCGATAATTACCTTAAATGTAAATGGACTAAATGCTCCCACCAAAAGACACAGATTGGCTGAATGGATACAAAAACAAGACCCATATATATGCTGTCTACAAGAGACTCACTTCAGACCTAGAGACACATACAGACTGAAAGTAAGGGGATGGAAAAAGATATTCCATGCAAATGGAAAACAAAAGAAAGCTGGAGTAGCAATTCTCAGATCAGACAAAATAGACTTTAAAATAAAGACTATTAGAAGAGACAAAGAAGGACATTACATAATGATCAAGGGATAGATCCAAGAAGAAGATATAACAATTGTAAATATTTATGCACCCAACATAGGAGCACCTCAATACATAAGGCAAATACTAACAGCCATAAAAGGGGAAATCAACAGTAACACATTCATAGTAGGGAACTTCAACACCCCACTTTCACCCATGGACAGATCATCCAAAATGAAAATAAATAAGGAAACACAAGCTTTAAATGATACATTAAACAAGATGGACTTAATTGATATTTATAGGACATTCCATCCAAAAACAAGAGAATACACATTTTTCTCAAGTGCTCATGGAACATTCTCAGGATAGATCATATCTTGGGTCACAAATCAAGCCTTGGTAAATTTAAGAAAATTGAAATTGTATCAAGTATCTCTTCCAACCACAACGCTACGAGACTAGATATCAATTACAGGAAAAGATCTGTAAAAAATACAAACTCGTGGTGGCTAAACAATACACTACTTAATAACGAAGTGATCACTGAGGAAATCAAAGAGGAAATTTAAAAAATACCTATAAACAAATGACAATGGAGACATGATGACCCAAAACCTATGGGATGCAGCAAAAGCAGTTCTAAGAGGGAAGTTTATAGCAATACAATCCTACCTTAAGAAACAGGAAACATCTCGAATAAACAACCTAACCCTGCACCTAAAGCAATTAGAGAAAGAACAAAAAAAAACCCTAAAGTTAGCAGAAGGAAAGAAATCATAAAAATCAGATCAGAAATAAATGAAAAAGACATGAAGGAAACGATAGCAAAGATCAATAAAACTAAAAGCTGGTTCTTTGTGAAGATCAACAAAATTGATAAACCATTAGTCAGACTCATCAAGAAAAAAAGGGAGAAGACTCAAATCAATAGAATTAGAAATGAAAAAGGAGAAGTAACAACTGACACTGCAGAAATACAAAAGATCATGAGAGATTACGACAAGCAACTCTATGCCAATAAAATGGGCAACCTGGAAGAAATGGACAAATTCTTAGAAATGCACAACCTGTCAAGACTTAACCAGGAAGAAATAGAAAATATGAACAGACCAATCACAAACACTGAAATTGAAACTGTGATTAAAAATCTTCCAACAAACAAAAGCCCAGGACCAGATGGCTTCACAGGCGAATTCTATCAAACATTTAGAAAAGAGCTAACACCTATCCTTCTCAAACTCTTCCAAAATATAGCAGAGGGAGGAACACTCCCAAACTCATTCTACGAGGCCACCATCACCTTGATACCAAAACCAGACAAGGATGTCACAAAGAAAGAAAACTACAGGCCAATATCACTGATGAACATAGATGCAAAAATCCTCAACAAAATACTAGCAAACAGAATCCAACAGCACATTAAAAGGATCATACACCATGATCAAGTGAGGTTTATTCCAGGAATGCAAGGATTCTCCAATATACGCAAGTCAATCAACGTGATAAACCATATTAACGAATTGAAGGAGAAAAACCATATGATCATCTCAACAGATGCAGAGAAAGCTTTCGACAAAATTCAACACCCATTTGTGATAAAAAACCCTGCAGAAAGTAGGCATAGAGGGAACTTTCCTCAACATAATAAAGACCATATATGACAAACCCACAGCCAACGTCATCCTCAATGGTGAAAAACTGAAAGCATTTCCACTAAGATCAGGAAGAAGACAAGGTTGCCCACTCTCACCACTCTTATTCAACATAGTTTTGGAAGTTTTAGCCACAGCAATAAGAGAAGAAAAGCAAATAAAAGGAATCCAAATTGGAAAAGAAGAAGTAAAGCTGTCCCTGTTTGCAGATGACATGATACTATACAAAGAGAATCCTAAAGATGCTACCAGAAAACTACTAGAGCTAATCGATGAATTTGGTAAAGTAGCAGGATACAAAATTAATGCACAGAAATCTCTCGCATTCCTATACACTAATGATGAAAAATCTGAAAGTGAAATCAAGAAAACACTCCCATTTACCATTGCAACAAAAAGAATAAAATATCTAGGAATAAACCTACCTAAGGAGACAAAAGACCTGTATGCAGAAAATTATAAGACACTGATGAAAGAAATTAAAGATGATACAAATAGATGGAGAGATATACTATGTTCTTGGATTGGAAGAATCAACAGTGTGAAAATGACTCTACTACCCAAAGCAATCTACAGATTCAATGCAATCCCTATCAAACTACTGCTGGCATTTTTCACAGAACTAGAACAAAAATTTTCACAATTTGTATGGAAACACAAAAGACCCCGAAGAGCCAAAGCAATCTTGAGAATGAAAAACGGAGCTGGAGGAATCAGGCTCCCTGACTTCAGACTATACTACAAAGGTACAGTAATCAAGACAGTATGGTCCTGGCACAAAAACAGAAAGATAGATCAATGGAACAGGTTAGAAAGCCGAGAGATAACCCCACGCACATATGGTCACCTTATCTTTGATAAAGGAGGCAGGAATGTACAGTGGAGAAAGGACAGCCTCTTCAATAAGTGGTGCCAGGAAAGCTGGACAGGTACATGTAAAAGTATGAGATTAGATCACTCCCTAACACCGTACACAAAAATAAGCTCAAAATGAATTAAAGACCTAAATGTAAGGCCAGAAACTATCAAACTCTTAGAGGAAGACTTAGGCAGAACACTCTATGACATAAATCACAGCAAGATCCTTTTTGACCCACCTCCTAGAGAAATGGAAATAAAAACAAAAATAAACAAATGGGACCTAATGAAACTTCAAAGCTTTTGCACATCAAAGGAAACCGTAAACAAGACCAAAAGACAACACTCAGAATGGGAGAAAATATTTGCAAATGAAGCAACTGACAAAGGATTAATCTCCAAAATTTATAAGCAGCTCATGCAGCTCAATAACAAAAAAACAAACAACCCAATCCAAAAATGGGCAGAAGACCTAAATAGACATTTCTCCAAAGAAGATATACAGACTGCCAACAAACACATGAAAGAATGCTCAACATCATTAATCATTAGAGAAATGCAAATCAAAACTACAACGAGATATCATCTCACACCAGTCAGAATGGCCATCATCAAAAAATCTGGAAACAATAAATGCTGGATATGGTGCGGAGAAAAGGGAACACTCTTGCACTGCTGGTGGGAATGTGAATTGGTACAGCCACTATGGAGAACAGTATGGAGGTTCCTTAAAAAACTACAAATAGAACTACCATATGACCCAGCAATCCCACTAGTGGGCATATACCCTGAGAAAACCATAATTCAAAAAGAGTCATGTACCAAAATGTTCATTGCAGCTCTATTTACAATAGCCCGGAGATGGAAACAACCTAAGCGCCCATCATCGGATGAATGGATAAAGAAGATGTGGCACATATATACAATGGAATAATAGCCATAAAAAGAAATGAAATTGAGCTATTTATAATGAGGTGGATAGACCTAGAGTCTGTCATACAGAGTGAAGTAAGTCAGAAAGAGAGAGACAAATACCGTATGTTAACACATATATATGGAATTTAAGAAAAAAAATGTCATGAAGAACCTAGGGGTAAGACAGGAATACAGACGCAGACCTACTGGAGAACGGACTTGAGGATATGGGGAGGGGGAAGGGTGAGCTTTGACAGGGAGAGAGAGGGTCATGGACATATACACACTAACAAACGTAGTAAGGTAGATAGCTAGGGGGAAGCAGCCGCAAGGCACAGGGATATTAGCTCGGTGCTTTGTGACAGCCTGGAAGGGTGGGATGGGGAGGGTGGGAGGGAGGGAGACGCAAGAGGGAAGTGATATGGGAACATATGTATATGTATAACTGATTCACTTTGTTATAAAGCAGAAACTAACACACCATTGTAAAGCAATTATACTCCAATAAAGATGTTAAAAAAAAAAAAAAAAGTGAATCTCATCCAGAGACACCCTCACAGAAACACCCAGAATAATGTTTGACTGAATATCTTGGTCCCATGGCCCAGCCAAGTTGACATAAAATTAACTCTCACAGAGGCTCTCAATGGCCAGCTCAGCCATCTCTTGACTTTCAGTTGTGAGTCAGCATATTTCCTCTTGTGACTGATAGTCACAGTGGGGCTTTGGCCACTTGGAACCAAAAGACACCTGACTGAGGTCATCAGTACTTTCAAAAGGTTCAGGGTCCAGGAGACTGCTGGGGCCAGGTGATATTCCCCGATGTGAGTAAGCAGATGAGCCTGCTGTCTGGAGTCTGCAGTTGTTCCTCTGAGTTGGGAGCCCCTACGAGGGGCTCCTGTTTCCATTAATTAAACCTAGACCACTGCTTCTTCGGATTCCCTCTCTCCCTGGGGGTCTCTCCCTCTGATTCCTGCCACCCACCCCTCAGGGATCAGTGGCAAGTGCTGCCCCTTTTTATGTCCTGGCTCCTGTGTGAATAACCTTTTCGCTGGGTCCCCTGCACACAGTTTTGTTACTGCTGAGACTTAACAAAGGTGTAAACACAGAGAAGCCAAGAAGCCTGGGCCCGGCCCAACAAGATGGGCTCCTCCAGCTCCGATATCAGCCCCTGGGCCTTGGTCACCAACTGTGGCTGGTGCTCTCAAGTTCCTGGTCCGCTTGGCCTCTAGGTGGCAGGCAGGGCAGCTTTTCCAGCCTCTGCCAGGAGCTCCCCACTGGGCGTCTGGCTGCCTTGATAGGCCTGCCCCACAGGGAGGGACCCACCTCTATAGCTGCCCCCACCCCCATGTGTGGCTCTCAGCACACAGTGTCACCAGAGATGGCCTTGTCTCTCCCAGGGTTGTGGCTTCACCCCAGCCAGCCTGAGGTGGGTGACACTGTGACATCTTCCCCAGCGAGGACCAGCGAGGCCTGCAATGCCCTCTTTACTGTATCACACTCCCACCACGCACAGCAGCCAGACCCGACCTGCGGGATGCAGGCTATGCGGAGGAGCAGAGAGAATCAAAAGTACCTAAATCTTAGCTTTTGAGCTCCCAAAGGCCCAGGTCCCATCATAAACAGTAAATTTGGAACAACGCCTGCCCAGCACATTTTTGGTCACCACAGATACGTGAGGTTAAAAATTCTGTCTGGCTGGGAAAGAGAGGGAGTGTAAGGAATGAAATGAGTGAGCTGGGCCCTGCTGGGGCTGTTCTAGGTCGGGAGGAGGGAGGGGAGGGAATCCCTGAAGCAGGGCAGCTGGGGAGGATTATATCCCCAGCGGAGCTGAAGATCTGATTGCAGGGGGCACCTGGCTGAGCGAGGCCCCCAGGTCCCCTGTGCCCTGTCTTGGCCCTTACAAGCAGGGACCAGATGAGGACACAGACACCTCATCGGCTGCCAGCATTGAAGGGAGATGACAGCCAAGAACCAGATGTGCCCGTGTATGTCTTGGGGGTGTCAGCAGGGCAGACACCAACCTATGACCCATCTGCCAACTCCCTACCCACGTTGTGATACCACCCACATTCACTGGAATCCGGGGACCAGGAGACAGGGAGGGGGAACTCCGAATCAACTGAGTATAAACACCAGTCGCTGAACTGACCAACACTTATTTTCTTCTGCTGGGCAGGAAATGGGGGTTTGCAATAAAGAAGAATACAGATAATAGGAATGTAAGGTTGCGGTTTGGGCACACTTGGGTTAGTGGCCTGAATAGTCATACCCACAACCCATGGCTTAACTCAGGACTGGGGCCACAACAGGAGCTGGATCTGAGGAGGAAGGAAGAAGGCAGACAGGGGAGCTGGGCGAGCTGCTGGTCAGAGGAGAGGACAGGCCTGGAGGGGACTGCCAGGACAGAGGGAAGCATCCTTGTGTAGGCACGGGGCGGGCTATGGAGGGGTAGGGGCAGGGGAAGGGGGGTGGGTCAGCAGGCTTGGGAGCACAAATCAGCTCCAGGGTCCCAAGCAAGTCCCTAAGCTCTCTGAGCCTCCAGGTCCTCACCCAAAATAGGGCGGCCTGCCAATCCCGCCTGACCCACATCTTTCCCCTGCGTGACTCTCACCTGGGAAAACCTCATCTCCCAGTAGTTCTGGCAGGGCTGACCTTGGCCTCTAGTTTCAGGCATGGGTATGTGATCTGGGCCTGGCCGACAAGACTATATTCTGGCACCTTTGTTGGAACTATTGCCAAAGAGAAGCTAGCTCTCCTGGGGTGGTCAGCAGTGAGTATGCAGCTTGGAGCTGCTGCGGGGCCTCCATGAAGAGGTAGGTTTGTCCGAGAATGACTTCAACTCAGAGGAAAGCAGAGCTGAAAGGTGAAAGAAATGAAGTCCGTCTCAGTCAGCTCAGTTGCTATAACAAAATGCCATAGACTGCGGCTTGAACAACAGACATTTATTTCTCATAGCGCTGGAGGCTGAGAATCCACCATCAAGGTGCTGACAAAGTAGAGAGAGAGAGAGGGACAGCCAGCACTCTTGTGCTTCTTCTTATAAGGGTAATAATCCTGTGGGATCAGGACCCCATCTTTATGACCTCACCTAACCTTGATTACCTCCATAAAGGCCCTATCTTCAAATACAGTCACATTAGGGTTTGCAGCTTCAACATGTGAATCTTGGGTCGGGGGGGACACAAACGTTCAGTCCATAACAAAGTCCTAAAAACATGGTTTGCACCCCTAGGTCCAGCTATGACTGAAGTGAGATCTTCCCACAGACTTTCCAGCTACATAATCTGTTCCATTCTAGACCAATGTGGTCTGGGTTTCCTCAACTTGCAAGTGAGAGTCCTGTGACAATTGTCATAGATATTACACGTGTCTGTGCTTAGCACACGACATGTGTTGAAGAAGTACTCATTTGGTCCCTGGGGAAAAGGCTCAAGTGTTTAACATGGGGAGGGGGAAGCAGTCAGGAGAGAAAGGGGAGAAGACAAAGAAAAGGCAAATCATGGGAGGGAAGGAAGGATTCAGAATGGCAAAGGACACAGGACATGTTATTTGGAGGGAAAGTGAGAAGAGAGAAAACAAACCAAGACTTGTTGTTGGAAATGTTTGGTTCCCAGCAAATTGAGTTCCTGTTTGCTGTGTGATGTTGAGCGATAAGAGTCTTTGTGGAGGCAGGCCCGTGGAGTGGGCTAGGGGTCGCGGGGGCCCATGAGGCCACGAGGCTGGCGTGGATGTGGAGCCAGGTGGCGTCCAAGGGGGTCACGGCGGGGTGGTGGGGGGCACGGCAGATTGTCCCCTGTCACCGAGATATCCTTTAAAAGTAATAAATCAGATCAGGTCTCTTCCCTGCTTTACCTCCTCTGGCCTCTGACTTCCCATCATATAGAATGAAGGGCAGACACCCTCTACCCTGTGCCTTCCTGGGCCCATCGCTGCGCATACCATGCTGCAGCCCCCTGGCCCCGCCCGCTGTGCTCCCGTGAGCCATCCCACCTCTGGCCCCTTGCACCTGCCGTCCCTTCCCCTGGAAAGCCTTCTCCACCGACCTTTGCCTTCAGCTTCTTCTCCTCATTTGAGACTCAGCCCAGTGTCCCCTCCTGAGAGAGGTCCCCCTGGATGTCCTCCACAGCAGCCCTGAGGCTCCATCACAGGGTTCTGTGCTATTGTTCTCTCAAGCACTGACCACCACCACATCACTTCCACTTTTGTATCGCCCATCTCCTCCTCCAGCATCAGTGTCGTGGGCTGGGACCTCACCTCAGCTGTGCTCACTGCTGCATCTCCCATCCCAGGATGGAAACCGGCACAGCGCAGACACTCAGTAGAGGGCCTGCCCGGACCCCAAATGCCTCTTGAGAACTCTGAGCTGATCACCGGGCAGAGTCTCCAGGTTAGAAACCCAGGTGTGTAAAAAGAGTCTCAGGTTTTTAAAAACTGAGCTTAACCTTTTTTTTTTTCCATTTTTATTTTATATTGGAGCATAGTTGATTAACAATATTGTGTTAGTTTCAGGTGTACAGCAAAGTGATTCAGTTATACATATACATGTATCTATTCTTTTTCAGATTCTTTTCCCATTTAGGTTATTACAGAATATTGAGCAGAGTTCCCTGTGCTATACAGTAGGTTTTTGTTGTTTTATCTATTTTAAATATAGTAGTGTGTTCATGTAAAACTTAATCTTATCGTAACCCCCACTACAGTAAACTCAGGATAAATGTAGTCATTTCAAGGTGTTCTTGGTCAATTCTCAGTCTCCTAGGTCACTTGCAAGTTCCCGCTTCTCACTAGGGTTGGAGTCGAACCTAAGGTGGGAGCAGGGCCCATGAAGGGTGGAGACCTTGAATGGGGGCCGAGCTCACCACATCCATGCTGTGTCCACATTCCCAGAGCTCTCCGCTCCTCCACACTGGCTGCCCGTGTGGTCCCCAGTCCGGCCAGGTCCTGGGTCCATCCCCTGCCACATGTCCCTTCCCAGCCACTGAGGTCCCCCCAGCATGTTTCAGGGCCACTCTGGTGAACTTTTCATTCCAAGAGAAACATTCTGCCTCCAGGAGCACATGGGGACCCTCTGTTCTGCTCCAAGCCTGTCTGTACCGACCCCTCCAAAAGGAGTTTCTTGTCTTGCTGGCTGGGGGCCGAGTGGGTTGGTGGAGGTCTCTGTGGGCCTCCATGCTCCCCAGGCCTCACCTCAGAAGTGAGGCACGGTCCCGCTGCCGTGGGATCCCCCAACTCCGCACAGGCCCAGGCTAGCTTTCTCCAACCCTCCCATCTCACTCCAGGGCTCTCCTCAGCCTGGGGTCTTTCTAACCACCACACACGTCTCTGTGCCTGCTGCTTGTGCCATGCGTGTTAGCCTTGAGCCTGCCAGGGCTCCCTGGGGTCCCCAGAGTAAGGAAATGCAGAGAGGAAGGGAGGGCAAGGGTGCCAGGAACAAGGCTCCCCTGCCCCTACCCCAGGCCTGGGCTGGGGAGAACCTTCATTCCAACTGGTCAGGATGGACTCCCAGCGGGGAGGCATCTGAGGGGTCCTGGGTGCCAAGCCTGAGTGAGCCAGGGGTGCTGAGGGGTGAGAGGCCTGACAGTGGGCTTCATCTTGCTTTAAGTAGTCGCAGGACCAAATTGGATTCCTGGTTTCGATGAGATGGAGGCTGTGATGCAGCTCTGCTCCAGGCCTAAGCTCCGAGGACAGGGCATCCCCGGCGCCCCTGCAGCCCCTGGTGGAGGGCCGGAGCCCACCCGTCCGCCCCTTTTCACTTCTGATTCCTCTTCAGATATTCCGTCTCCGCCTCAGCCTCCAGTCTCCACCTCCCACACTGCATTGCTTAATTCCCCTCTCTCTTCTGCAATTTACTATTTAAGTCCGCAGAGCGACTGGGGTGAAGCGCTGCTTCCTGGGAGATGCTACATTGGAGAAAAGAGACCAGCCTTGGTGGGAGGGGGCCAGCTCAGGGCCAGGGACCAGGGTGGGGATGTCCCAGGGAGATGGCTGAGCCCAGGGGCGTGAGCTTGGTTCCAGGGCAGACTCTCTGGTCAAGCATCACCCACCCAGGGCGGCCTTTGAAGGAGGACATTCTACCTCCGCCGCCCTCACTCCACCCGCCAGGCCCTGCCAAGTCAGCCTCCAAAAGGGTTGGAGATGCAGAGACCCAGCTGCCAAGCAGCCACCGGGCAAGCAGGCCAGTTTTCTGTGGCTCCCAGGGAGGATGGATTTAAAGAAAACCAAGCAGCTTTTAAAAACCAGGAGAGGGCTTCCCTGGTGGCGCAGTGGTTGGGGGTCCGCCTGCCGATGCAGGGGACGCGGGTTCGTGCCCCGGTCTGGGAGGATCCCGCGTGCCGCGGAGCGGCTGGGCCCGTGGGCCATGGCCGCTGGGCCTGCGCGTCCGGAGCCTGTGCTCCGCAACGGGAGAGGCCGCAGCAGTGAGAGGCCCGCGTACTGCAAAAAAAAAAAAAAAAAACCAGGAGATTTCATATACATACCTGGATTTAGCTTCTCCTGCAAAACGGGTCAACACTGAGCTGCTTTCCACAAGGCCAAGTCAGGCTGCAGTGGAGTTTGGAAAGGGCCTGCATGGGCCTTAACCACAGCCCTGCCTCTGCTCCCCTAGGGGCCTGCCCCACCCCAGGGGACGTCTGGGTTTAGAGACCCCTGCTCAGGGCCAGCTCCCTCCCTCCCCCTCCTCTGTACTGTGCGTTTCTGGAGGGCAAGGACTCTCTATTCTCCCTGTATCTCTGTATATTGCTCACTGTAATACCCAGCCCAGTGGCTGGCATATAGAGAAGCTGAATAAACACATTTTTAATGAGCAGCTGAATAAATGAGTGAACAAGTGGGAGACCCCTGCCCAGGGTTAGGAGGTCGAATGCCATTTGAAAAGCTGAGTCTGAACTGCAGACGAAGGAAGCAGGGGGACAGAGGCTGGGGGCATCCAGAGGAGTCCAGGGCTCTTGGGATGGAGTGGAGATGAGGGCAGGGAGGTCTCCCAGGGGTGGCTGCAAAGCCAAGCTGAGGAGTTGAGATTTACTGTCCAATTTCCCGAGCTTAAAAAGAACACAATCTGGGGACCACTCCAGACCCACTGAATCAGACCCTTCAAGGTGGGAGGCAATCTCTGTTTTTAAAAATGTTCTCCCCAGCTGGGGGACATGGAGCCTCAACAGGTGTGGGAACTTGGCCGTGTGGCCGGGAGGTGGTCTTCTGTGCCACAGGTCTGCTGCTGTGTCCAATTCCCTTCCCACCCCACCTGGGGCTGGGTGTCTCTCTAAAGCCACCTGTCACACTTCTGACTGGTGGTATGGCCCTGTGTCCATCATAGTCACTCACCACATTTTCAGCAAGTTTTAGAAGGAAGTATTAAATGACTGTGTTTGTTTTGTCCAAGCAAAATCCATTTATAAAGTGCAGCACTTGTTTAAGAAAAAACAACAACTATTGACAAAATATAAAAAAAAAATTAAAACAGCAGCTCCTTAAAAAGACCCTGTCCAATAATTTGATATTTTTTCCCTCAAAGCCCAGAACAACACAATCAATCTTGCAATTCCATCGGCTGCCTCATTACAGCTTTTTCTTAAGTGGAGGAAAAAAAACATGCAAAGAAAAAGAGGTACCATCTGCAGCCCCATCACCTCCCATCTCACGATGGGTCCCTCTCGGTCCCCCTGTTTCCCCGCCCCAGCCTTCTTGTCCTTCTGGCAGCCTGGACCTGGCCCCCTGCCCTGCCCCAGCTGTACCCTCCAGATGGGACCAGCGTGCCCGGTCAGCTCAGGGCTTCTCCTGCCAATCCCTACAACCCCCAGGCCCTGTGGGGACCCTGTCCTGTCCCCCAGCCCACGAGTGTGTCCTCAAACAGATTTCTCATCCTGACGCCCCATCCACATCACTGATGTTTTTCATGAGAAAAGCACAGAGCAGGACACATGTGTGCTGAGAGGAGACACACTTTGCACACACAAGTGAACCCACGCTGCAGGCAGCACCTTGCTTCCAGAGAACATATGCAGGACCTCAGATGGAGGGGCTCCCACACTCCCCTCATTTCAAGACCCCCTTCCCCGAATGCTGCCCCCATTGTGGCTGCCATCCTTTCACTGGGGGCCTGCCCCACCGTTGGTGACACCACCTCCACCCTGACGACAGGTATGATTCAAACCAGCTTTAAAGTCCACCTGTGTCCTGGGCCAAATCACTGCACCTCTATAAGTTTCTCCACCCGGAGAGTGAGGTCAGTAACACACAGAGATTGTTGTGAGGACTGAAGGAGCAGCCACATGTAGTAATAATAATAATACTTTATAACTGAGCACTAGCTCAGTGCCTAAGCCTGACTAATCCTTTTCTGACATTATTGGATGAAATCATCAGTTCATATGATTATTAGGCTTATTTCACAGCTGAGAAAACTGAGGTATAGAGAGGTTAGGTTACTTGCCTATGGTCTTATAAGTAGTAAAAGGGAAGAGGATTTTTGGTGGGGAGAGCTTTCCAGAAGCCACCCTCCTTGCTTGTTAGTCCCCGTTCCTCTCTGGAAGTGTCCCCAGTGAGCATGGTCTCCATGGGAGGGTGGTGATAGCACCTGCCTCCCACCGTGGGAGCCTGGGGGCAGTATGTCCCACGCTGTGGGGCTAGGGATGAACTCAGCTGTGAACCTCAAGCCAGCCTGCAGTCGCTGGTGCTCCTAGACTTCGTCCCCTCAGCTCCTGTGGATTCTGGGAGCCCCAGATATACCTTCCCTTTTGCTTAATATAGGCAGAGTTTGTCTCTGTAACTTGCAACCCCAGGTGGTAACGATAACACCAAGAGTTGCCATCAATGCCTTGAGCACTTACTGTGTGCTGGGTCCCAAGATAAAGAGCTTTACAGACATTATTGCATCGTCCTCAGCACAATCCTATAATTGTCCCTGTTTTACAGGCAAGGAACCTGAGGATCATATACATTTGGATTCTTGCCCAGCATCACACAGCTAGAAAGAGGGATGGCTATGTTCAAACCCTGAGCTGCCTGAGCATAAGGGCATAAAGCTGCGAGCCTAAAGCTCTGTCGTGTGCTCACTAAATGATGACTTTAGCACCGTACCACCTCTGTATGCTTGCATGCAGTATGTCCTTTAAAATATGACTGAGAGTTTCCAATTCCAGGTAAGATGGGGTAAACACACTCGTCCTGTCTCTCCCACTGAGTGTAGCTTAAAACCTGGATGGAATGCATGGATTTGAAGTCTCTTCTGCCTACAAGCAAATAAGTGGTAATAATAACATCAAGAGTAGCTATCACTTCTTGAGCACTTACTATGTGCTGGGTCCCAAGATAAAGGGCTTTACAGATATTATGGTGTCTCAGATATCAAAGGAACACCAAATCAGTGGTAAGTTTACTACTTCCCCACCCCCCTGCCCCACCCAGTATCTCCTGGGCTGAATTCAATGCAGCCCGAAACCTTGAAGTGGGTATTGGAACCTACAAAGAGAGCTCCAGGAAAAGCCCTCTGATTCTGGCTTGAGGACCAAGAAAGGTGAGAGAATGCAGAAGCCTTCTGTTTTTCTTTTCTTTTTTCTTTGCCCCCTTTTTTTTCCATTGTCTTGCACCCCAGCCTCCAATAAATCATGTGATGGCAGCTGCAGCAGTAGCAGTGTGGGCTGGTGGCAACCTAGAACTCCAGTGGGAGGAGCCATGGTCCATGATGGTGGGCAAGCCCCTTGGGCTCCACAATAGCAGTTAAGGAAGTACATGGTAGGGGAAGTAAATAGAGACTCAGCCTCTGGTCTGGGGACCAGCAAAGGGCAACCTCAGTGAACTGGAAAGTCCAGGGGAGATCACAGAAAGGGAGGAGTTGGGAAAACCAGCCCCTTGAAGTTGTTTATGAAATCCTGGGCTCATCCCCAAACTGTGCATGGCCTGACCCTAAACAGCCTGCAGAGAACTGAACATCTGAAGATAGACCACTGCCCAAATCCCAGATTGGCCACGGGGAGGTGCACATACGGGACAGATCCAAATAGCACTGCAAAAGCTTTGAAAATTGCACTGACACTGGAACCATGACCCACAGGAGGCTTGTGGGAACCTGTGATCTAAACCCAAATAGGTCAATTGCCTGCTAAAGGAAAAATATAAAACACTCTCTGGGACTTCCCTGGTGGCGCAGTGGTTAAGAATCTGCCTGCCAATGCAGGAGACACAGGTTCAATCCCTGGTCCAGGAGGATCCCACATGCCAGGGAGCAACTAAGCCTGTGTGCCACGACTACTGAGCCTGCGTGCCACGACTACTGAAGCCCATGCGCCTCGAACCTGTGCTCCGCAACAAGAGAAACCACCGCAATGAGAAGACCACACGCTGCACCGAAGAATAGCCCCTGCTCACCGCAACTAGAGAAAGCCCACACGCAGCAACGAAGACCCAGTGCAGCCCAAAACAAAAAACTACTCTGCATGGGAAGAGCCAGGAAAATCTCAACTTATTTGGGAAAAGACAATCAACAGATGCCAATGCTGAGATGACTCTCCTGAGATATCAAAGATTTTACAGCAGCTATTATAAAAATAGCCCAATATATAAGGGCAAACACTCTTGAAGTGAATGGAAAGACAAAAAGTCTCAGCCTAGGAATAGAAGATGTCAAGAAGAACCAAATGGAAATTTAGAAGTGAAAAATACAATAACTGAGATTTTAAAAACTCGCTGCATGGGCTCAATAGTATAATGGAGATGATAGAGGAAACAGTGAACTTGAAGATAGAATAATAGAAGTTATCTAATCTTAATAACACAGAGAAAAATAGATTGGATTAAAATGAACAGAGCCTCAGAGATCTAACATTGATATCACTGGAGTCTTGGAAGGGGAAGAGAAAGAGGGAGGTCCAGAAAAAAAAATTGAAGAAATAATGATGGAAATTTTCCAAATTTGGTGAAAAATATAAACACACAGATTTAAGAAGTTCAGTGAATCCAAAACGGAATAAATATGAAGAAATCTATGCCCAGACACATCATAATTAAACTTTTGAAAACTAAAGACAAAAGAAAAAATCTTGAAAGCAACCAGAGAAAATGACATATTACCTATAGGGGAACAGTGATTCAAATGACTGTAGATTTCTCATTGGAAACCACAAAGGCCAGCAGGAAGTGGAACAACATTTTAAAAAATTCTCAAAGAAAAGAACTCTCAGCTCAGAATTCTTCACAGGAAATACATTTCAGGAAATAAGGTAAAATAAAGACATTTTCAGATGGCGGAAGGCTAAGAAAATTTGTTGCCAGAAGACCTGGACTAAGAGATTGCTAAAGGAATTTCTTCAACAGAAGGAAGATAACATCAGAAAGAAACTTGAAATAGGAGTAAGGAAGAGTAGCAGAAATGGTAAATATTTGGAAATATATTATAGACTATATTTCTCCTATTGATTCTCCTGTTGAGCTCTTTAAAATATGTCTGATGATTGAAAACAAAAATATAACATTACCTTATGGGATTTCAATGAATGTAGATGTCATTTAGAAGAGAAATATAACATAAAAGGAGGAAGGCAAAGTGACCTATATAGTGGTAAAGTTTCTTCATTCCACATGAAGTGGTAAAATATTAATTCTAAGTGGACTGGAAAAGTTAAGCATGGCTATTCCTAAAGCAACCACTTAAAATTTTTTTAACTTAAATCTTTCTCTTTATCCAAAATTTAATTCTAAATAGATTATAGATACAACTTTTGGAAGATAACAAAAGGGACAAATCTTCATGACCTGGGAGTAGGTAGAGTTATAACATTAAAAGCACAATCCATAAAAGGATAAATTGAGCACCATCAAAATCAAACCTTCTGCTATGAGA
Organism: Phocoena sinus; assembly: GCF_008692025.1. Lineage (NCBI taxonomy): Eukaryota > Metazoa > Chordata > Mammalia > Artiodactyla > Phocoenidae > Phocoena > Phocoena sinus. The sequence goes on along the minus strand of NC_045765.1, from coordinate 20,054,818 downwards.
AGGGCACCTTTAAGAGAAAGAAAAGACAAGCTACAAACTTGGAGAGAATATTTACAAACCACATGTCCAGCAAAAGATTTGTATTCCAAGTATATGAAGAACTCTCAAAACTCAACAAAAAGCAAACAAACAACCCAAATAAAAGCTGGGCAAAAGATTTCAACAGAAACGTCATCCAAGAGGATGTAAGGATGGCCAAGAAGCATGCAAAAAGATGTTCAACATCATTAGGGCAAAGTTACAATTACACACTTTTATGAATGGACAAAGCAAAAAACATACTGAGAAAACCAAGTGCTGGTGAGGATGCAGAGCAACTGGAACCCTCATAGACTGCCGGCGGGAATGCAAAATGGTCAGTCCCTCTGGAAACCAGTTTGGCAGTTTCTTATCAAGTTAAACATATACTTACCATATGACCCAGCAATCCCACTCCTGGGTATTTATTTACCCTAGAGAAATGAAAACTTATGTTCATGTGAAAACTGGAACAAAAATGTTCATAGCAGCTCTATTGGTGATTGCCTAAATGGTAAGCAATCCAAGCATCCTCCAATAGGTGAATGGAGAAACTGTAGTACATCCATTCAATGGAATAATACTCTGCAATAAGAAAGAATTAATTATTGATTCATGCAACGACTTGAATGAATTTCAGAGGCATTATGACGAGTGAAAGAAGCCAGTCTCAAAGGCTACATACTGTGTGATTCCATTTATGTGACCTTCTCAAAAAAGCAAAGCTATAGTGATGGAGAATACGTCAGTGATTGCTGGGGGGTAGGGGTGTGGAACGTGTGTGATGATAAAGGGAGAATGTGCTTCATGGGGGTGATGGAACTCTTCTGTATCCTGATTGTGGTGGTTACATGAATCTATAAATGTGTTAAAATTCATAGACCACACACACACACACACACACACACACACACACAAAGACAAATTTACTGAATTGTTAAAAACAGAACAAAATGAAAGTGCTGTGAGGGAAAAAATTCCTGAGGAGTTTGACCCTGCTGGGTCTCCAGTAAGTAGTGGGTGTACAAAGCTGAATCAGGTAAGGTTTACATTTTTAAGGCTCTTAGAAGCAAAGCCAGTAACAATGTGACAGAAGATTTCAACTTAATTGTCACCTTCTCGGAGAGGCCTTCCCTGACCCTCCCCCACTAATACAAACAAAGTAATACCCCTGTATTAGTTCACCACTGCTGCTGTAACAAATGACCACGAATTTAGAGGTTTAAAACAACATACTTTTGTTATTCTACTGTTCCAGAGGTCAGAAGTCCAAACTGGGTCTTTCGGGGCTAAAACCAAGGTGTCAGCAGGACTGCATTCCTTCTGGAAGCTATAGGGGAGAATCTGTTTCCTTGCCTTTTCCACCTTCTAGAGGCTACCCTCCTTCCACCATCCTCTCAGCCCCTTCTCCATCTTCAAAGCCAGCAAAGTTGTGTTGAGTCACTCTCACACTGCCGTCTCTCTGGCTCTCTCTCTTCTGCCTTCCTCTTCCATTTCCAAGGGCCCTTGTTATCAGGTCCACTGGATAATCCGGGATACAAGCATACCTTTTTTTTTTTTTTTTTTGGCTTCGCAGATATTGTAATCTTACAAATCAAAGATTTGTGGCAACCCAGGACTGAGCTAGTCTATCGGCACCATTGTTCCAACAGCATTTGCTCACTTCATATCTCTGCATCACATTTTGGTAATTCTCAAAATATTTCAAACTTTTTCATTATTATTATTTTTGTTATGGTGATCTTTGATTGTAATAATTGTAATAATTTTGGGGCACTATGAACCATGCCCCATATAAGACAGCATACGTCATTGTTGAAATGACAAAAAAGCATTTAGAATACTACATAAACTTAATTGATAAAGCAGTGGCAGGGTTTGAGAAAATTGACTCCACTTTTGAAGGAAGTTCTACCATGGGTAAAATGCCATCAAACAGTATTGCATGCTATAGAGAAATTGTTCATGAAAAAAGTCAATCGATGTCACAAACTTTATTGTTGTCTTATTTTAAGAAGTTGCCACAGCCATCCCAACCTTCAGTAGCCACCACCCTGATCAGTCAGTAGCCATCAACATCAAGGCAAGAGCCCCCACCAACAGAGAGATCATGACTCACTGAAGGGTCAGATGATGTTTAGTATTTTTTAGCAATATAGTGTTTTTAAATTAAGGTATGTACATTTTGTTAGACATAATGCCATTGCACACTTAATGAACTACAGTATAGTGTAAACATAACTTTTATATGCACTGGGAAACCAAAAAATTCATGGGACTCACTTTATTGCAGTGTTGGCTCTATTGTGGTGGTTTGGAACTGAACCTGAACTATCTCTAAGGTACACCTGTAATCTCCCAACTCAAGGTCAGCTGACTAGCGACCTACGATGACATCAACTACCTGGAATTAGACCAAACTTCACAAGTTAAGGCCACAGTCCTCCACAGACACCAGCCACAAGTTCAGGGGTCCCCAGGCTGCCCTCAATTCTGACCAGCTGGCTACAAATTCAGGGGTTCTCACTAGCCTTTAGTTTCTGTAATTTGCTGGAGTGGCTCAGAGAACTCACAAAAGCATGATATTTATGATTATAAAAGGATACAATTCAGAACCAGTCAAGGAGAGAGATACAGAGGATGAGGTCTAGGGGCCCCAAACATGAAATTTCTGTGTCCTCTCCCCATGTTGTCAGGAATGCCTTACCCTCCTAACACATCAGCGTGCAACAGCACAGAGTATTGCCAACCATGAAGCTCACTGGACCTTCAGTGTGCAGAGTTTTTGTTGAGGTTTCATTGCGTAGGCATGACTGACCAACGTGACTGAATCATTGGTCAAGGGGCTGAACTCGATGTCCAGCTCCCTTCTCCTCATCAGGCTGATATCACGTGGCTCAAAGTTCCAATTCTTCTAATCACATGGCTTGTCTTTCTGGCACGATTGGCCTCCATCCTGCCACCTCATTAGTATAAACTATCAGGTGTGGTCCAAGGGGCCACCATGAATAACAAATACAGTCCTATCACTCCAGAAATTCCAAGGATATAGAGGTTACCTCCCAGGAACCAGGGACAGAGGCCAGCCAAGTCTTTATTATACACAACCTTAATTCCATCTGCAACCTTAATTCCCCTTTGCTACATAACCTACCATATTCACGGGTTCCAGGGACTAGGACGTGAACATCTCTGAGGGCACTATTCCATCTATCACAGCCTCTCAGTTGCTTTCTAACATGTCACCCTCTTTTGTTTTCATCATTACACCTAACTCTCTATAAAATGGTCTTATTTATTTTGTTTGTTTGTTTATTGTCTGTTTTTCCCTCTCCAGTGAGGGAAGGTCCCTAGCACATGACTAAGCAAGAAAGGGGAAGAATTAGAGCAGGTGACACTCGAGCTTGGTCTTTGAAGGATAAGTAGAGTGGTGTAGGGGTAGCAGGGACTCTGAGCATCTTTGCAAAGGGACAGAGGAGGGAAGGTTCGGTGGGTTTAGGAGCCCTGAGTGGATTGTCTTGGCTTGGGCACTGGGGTGTGTTGTGGAGGGAGGGGAGGTGTTGGGATGGAGAAAGGCCAGGTATCACAGAATGGCACATGCTAGGCTACAGACCTGATGGCACCCTGGTATCTGCTCTAGTGCCTTTGCTCTCTCACCCAGAGGCCAGGAGGGAAGCCGGGTGTGGTAAATAGGGCATGGACCCTGGGGTCAGACATATGTAGGCTCAGATCTCAGTTCTGCTGTTCATAGGCCACCTCTCCATGGTCGTCACTGAAGTTGGCTCCCTCAGCATTCCTGGATAACCCACCTCTCCTCTGCCTTCCTCTGTTTGGAGCCCAGAAAGCCTCCCAGTATCTCTTGCAGCAAATGACATGGATCCAGCCAATGAGCTGGAAGTAGAATCCTGGTGAGGGGTGTTCTGGAAATGGAAAAGGCCCAATAAAAAGGAAAACAGGGCTTCCCTGGTGGCGCAGTGGTTGAGAATCTGCCTGCCAATGCAAGGGACACGGGTTCGAGGCCTGGTCTGGGAAGATCCCACATGCCGTGGAGCAACTGTACCCGTGAGCCACAACTACTGAGCCTGCGCATCTGGAACCTGTGCTCCGCAACAAGAGAGGCCGCGATAGTGAGAGGCCTGCGCACCACAATGAAGAGTGGCCCCTGCTCACTGCAACTTGAGAAAGCCCTCTCACAGAAACGAAGACCCGACACAGCCAAAAATAAATAAATAAATAAATTAATTAAAAAAGAAAAAAGAAAACATACTCGACTAGATCAGAATTTTGCCTTCTCCTCTCCTTCCTGCTTTGAATGTCAAATTATGTCAGCAGCCACTCTATGACCATGAGGAGCAAGCTAAGAGTAATGGCCTAAGAAAAACTGGGCAGAATGATGGAGAGTTCCTCAGCTTATGAGGCCATCACTGAGCAATTGGACCAGTGTCAGCAGTCACCCACTTCTGCGTATTAGTTGGATGTTCTGTTACTTTTAGTCAAACATAGTCCTAATTCATACACTCTCTAAGCCTCCATTTCCTCTACTATTAACTAGAGGGAATAATATTTGTCAATATTCATTACACTTGTGTCATGTACTAGGAATTCCTCCAGGTGCTGGTGGCAAAGCACTGAACAAGAGATAAGGTTCCTATTCTTTCTGCATTTACATTTTGGTGGGCAAGACAGATAATGAACCCATAAATAGGCAAGAATATATGTGAGAGTGAGAAGTGCTATGAGGAAAAGAAAATAAGGTAATGTGTCAGAGAGAGACTGGTGTGGACATGACATGGGACTATATGAGGAGGTGATACTTGAGCTGAGACCTGAATGTGAAGATAATGGCAGGACAGAGCATGGGAAACAGCATTCCAGGCAGAGGGAACAGCAAGGGCAAAGGGCAAAAACCTTGAGGCAGGGCCAAGCTTAGCGAGTGGGCAGACCAGGAAGAAGGCCAAGTGGCTAGTGAGTGAGGAAGGCAGAGAATGGAGGTGAGACCAGAGAGGTAGGTGGGGTCAGATGACATATGTCCCAGTAGGTAGAATGGATTTATTCTAAACACAGAAAGGAAGCCACTGGAGGGCTTTCAGAGGAGTGTGGGACAATGACTTGAGTACCTTGAACACCATAGGTGCTTAATAAATGTCTATAGCCTAGGGTAGACAGTGCATCCACTTGGTGGGATTCCTCTCCCTTCTCAGGCTCAACCAGCCCCTTCCCCTTACTGCCTGTCTCATTACCCCAGCTCCTGAGCTGGACTCCCTCTGGCTGCCTTCTGAGGTTTCCAGGCCCTGCGTCATCCTCCCCCAGGGCCATTTGCTTCCTCCAGAGTAGGCAAGCATAATTACCGCTTTCCACAATGACATAAAAATCTAAGAGTCACAATCAATACAACATGCACCCACATCATCGTCTTTCATTTCAAATGATAAAAGCGTAAACAGCAGGGGTGGCAGCAGCTCAGGAGGATCCAGTGGGGGCAGGGCAGGCTGCCACCACCTCCCTACCCATCACTCCCATTCTGGGACACATTCTCCACTCTGGGGGATGAGTCCCCTCATTAAAGCCTATTGGAGGGCTTCCCTGGTGGTGCAGTGGTTGAGAGTCCGCCTGCTGATGCAGGGGACACGGCTTCGTGCCCCGGTCCGGGAAGATCCCACATGCCGCGGAGCGGCTGGGCCCGTGAGCCATGGCCGCTGAGCCTGCATGTCCGGAGCCTGTGCTCCGCAACGGGAGAGGCCACAACAGTGAGAGGCCCGCATACCGCAAAAAAAAAAAAAAAAAAGCCCATTGGAGAAATGGTTTTCTCTCTCTTTTCCTTCCAGATGCAGCAACCCAAGCCTCTTTAACCTGACTTGAGAAATCCAATTTGGCTTACCTTTCACTATTTTAAATGCTTTTTTCTTGCTTCCCTGAATCTTCTACGTTTCCCAAAATACAAAGCTAGGAGTGCTTTCCTGGAGGCAGAAGGACTTGCCTGGGTCTTTTTTGTCGCAAACCCATGAATTGACCTCAATGGGGAGAGTGGCCCTCTGTGGCTGGCTTCTTTCACTCCAAATCCAGCCTGCCACCCACAGCTTGTCTTGGAATGTGCACAGAAACCATTACATTCCCAGCTCTCACAGACTCCCAGCAACGACTTCTTCAAACTAGTTACTTAATGGACATCATCTGATTACGATTCAGCCTTGCCATACTCTCATTTGTGAAAGCCAGTCTGCTATACAATTCTAACCTCTGGCTAGACACTGCTCCCAATTTCATGTTATCCATAAACTTGTTGAACGATTAGCTTGCTTCTCTGCAGTCATTCATTTACTTATTCAACCAGCATTTAGTAAGCACCTACTGAATGCTGGGCACTGGATACAGAGTTAAAGGAGATAGAGGTCCTGTCCTTGAGAGACCCCTATGCTGGTGGTGGAGCAGACGTGGAAATGGTTCATTCAGTATCCATGCTCACCTATGCAGGGGACTGAGAGCTGGAGAGCTGGCCTCCTCAGGGAAGGAGCAGCTTCAGCTGGTCTTTGAGATGCTGGAGGGGGATTTTGCCAGCTGGAGAAGAAATGGTGTTCCAGTTAGACCAGAATTTGCACAGGCAAGTAGTTTTGGGTGGTGATGGGAGAAGAAACTTATTGATATCTACAAGTGTGAGGGGTAATGAGCGTCAGGCCGGGATCCAACTAGGACCTGGATGCCTCCCTATCTCTTGGCTCTGCCCATTTCTGCTTCATCTGGAGGCTCCATGTGATAACAAGGTGGCTGCCAGCAGCCCAAGGGTTACAGCCTCCCAAGGTCAAATCCACGGGAAAAAGACTACTCTTCTCTTAACAGACACAGTAAATCTCAAGAGTCTTACTGGGTCATATGCTCATCCCTGACCAATCAGGGTGGTTGGGGGAATATAGACACTCTGACTGGCCAGGCCTGAATCACATGGTTTCCAGACCCTGGCCTGGAGTCAGCTCTGTTTGAAGCCAGTGGGTTGAAAGAGGGGAGTAGGGACTCCTAAGGGAAACCTGGGTGCTGTTAGCACTGAAAACAGTGAACAGGTGCCTGGCTGCTGAGTCACAGATGGCCACCCTGTGGCCACAATGTGGTGTGGCTCTCTGTCCTCCCAGGTGGTGGAAAGGGGAGCCACATGGGTCCTATCTGCACAGTGGGTACAGGGACTCGCTCACCAGCCACTCTGGGGGGAGGGGGAGGGGGTCGGGCACCTGAACCCTTCTTGCTACCATGTTCTTCTAACCATTTGCAGGCTGGCTGAAAACGAACTGTCTGCTTTCCCGGATGCTTGATTTGAGCCAGCCAGCAAGTAATTTGCCCTTCTGTTCTTAGCCTCCCCATTCTTCAAGCTCTTTTCCTGCCCTTCTCAAAAACCAACTCTCCAGCCATTCTGGAAAACCTGCGGGGCTGGCCACCGGCACCTTCGAGCTGGAATTTAGCGTCGGAGGGTCAGCCCCAGCCAGGGCCCACCCACTCTATCGGGTCGCCCGTTGGCGCATACTGAGCGGTACCCACCCAGTCTGAGCACTAGAGGCTTCCATAGGACTTATGATGGAGTGGTGGGCTCTGCAGCGGGTGGTTCGCTGGGCTTGGGGACAGACAGGTCTAGGTTCTAGTCTGTAGGGACCAGGATTAGATTCAGCTGTGAGTGACAGACACCACCCCAAAGAGAAAAGCAGTGCCAAAATGACAGAAATTTATTTCTCTCTCAAAAATTCAAGAGCCTAGAGTCTGGAAGAGGTTTCTCAAAGTCGGCATCAATCATTCTTTCTTGCTGCTCAGCCGTCTCCTTCCATGACTTCCACTTCATGATCCAAGATGGCTGCTTGGTTCCAGCCCCCAGGAGGAGAAAGGGACAAAGAAGTGCACGTCCTCCCTTATGAACACTCCCCAGGACTGCACACCATACCTGTGTGTACAGTGTTAGGGTCAGAATTTAGTCAGATGGGCAAAGATGGCAACAAGGGAGGTTGAGAAGAGAGTCTTGATACCAGGTAGCCATGGGCCCAGCTAAAGATCAGAGTGAGGGGACAATGGACATTGGAGGATAACTGGCAGCCTGTAGCTCGGACTCATTAAATGTGTTCATGATTTTACCACCACCCTGGGAGAGGGAAGTTGTATTTCCTATGTTACAGATGAGGAAGTTGAGTCAGAGAGAGACTGAAAGATTTGCCCAACATGTTTTCTGTTCTCTTTCTTTCCTTCCTTTGCTAACTTCCTTGCTCCTTGCTCTTGCCCTGGATCCGAACATAGCTCTCAGTTCCTCTTGAGAGCTACTTTTCAAGGAGCAGGGTCTTTTCAGACTGATCCGTGGGTTTGGTCACTGGCAATCTGGGCCACCTGTGGGTCTGTGGTACCTCTTTCCAGCAGAGGCAAGCAGTGCAGCCCAAACCTGCAGACTTGTCACTGTACAAGGCTTACAAGTCTTCCCCTAACTGTACCCATTTGTTATTGATGCTGGTTTAGGCTCCAACAAACATGAGCTCTTGTCACTCTGGGCTCCTGAAAAATGTGCATCCCTTTCCTTTTGCACGGCCCGTTCGTAAACTAGGACTAAGCTACATCCTTCAGCTCTCTCAAGGGTTTCTTGACGGGTATCAAGTGAAAAATAATGTGGGTAATGTGTTCTGAGAAATTCAGGGAAAGCCGCTGCCTGAGCCCTCATTGCCACTAAATGGTAATTGCCTTGGGCCCTGAGAGGGGGCCTCCAGTCCCAGCAAGGGAGCCGTTCACATTGCCCATTCAGTCTGGGGTGGGAGTGGGGGTGGTGTTGTGGTCTGGAGTGATATCTACTCACTTAGGGAGCAGGAGGAAGTGGGGGTAGGGCTGGGAGGCCCCTGAAGATGCCCAAGCACAGAGATCCAGAATGTCCACCTGCAGGTGGGCGGGCAGTAACGATTGGCACAATGAAGTGTCCAGGGGCAACAAGGATTCAGGCACTGGCCTTAGGCTAGAGGTCACCTCCAGCCTGGTGAAGGGATGGGGGAATGGCATACACAGGCCAGGGTCTGCTCCTAGGCAGAGAGAGGAGAGAGGCAGGTTTGCAAATGGATGATTCACCTGTAGAGAACACGGGGAGCTCCAGGAGCCAGCATCTCCTACCTTGGCGACTGAGATGGCCCCAGCTTTGCTTTCCCTGAGTTGGGATGCTTTTGACTTCAGGTAACCAATCCAACTTGGAATGGATTAGGCCCTTTCTTATCTCACATTGCAGGAGGTCTAGAGGAGGAGTGCCTCCGGGCATGGGAATCAGAGGTCCAGTCCGGATTAGAGGTCCGGATTAGGAGACGGTGATTGAGAAGCCAGAGCACCAGCCTTGGGGGCTGGGCTTTGGCAGGACCTGACAGCGAGGTCTTGAAAAGAATGTCTTAGCTTTTGATCTGGGGAGAGACCCTGTGCCCTGGCAGATGGTTTCCTGGACTCCTCAGGTTTCTGGTTCTCCCAGCAGCCTCGGACGAAAACCTGGGGCAGGAGGAATTTGGAGAGGCTGGTGAGGGGACCTCTGCTCCCCTTTGGCGGGTTTGTGTTTTCTTTGGCAGTGAATTACTTAGGATGGATGATTCTAACACAAATGGAGGCCCCCTCCTCCTCTCCCCTCCCTCCAGCTGGGACAGAACAGGTGGTAGAGGGAGCAGAGGGCTCCAGCCTGCAGCTTGCAGGGCCATTCATCACTGGGCATGTTTATACCCTACCTGGGACTGAACTGGGCCGAACAGGTGATGCACTGAGAGGGGGTGGGAGGTGATATGGAATTAACCCTTCTGGCACTGTCTCCAGAAGGGAGCCTGGCCTTGTGACAGAGAGAAGAGGTGCTGGGGTTTGACAGGGGGTGGCTCAAAATGTAGGGCACTCGTGCACCAAAGGAAACAGAATGAGGGAAAAAAAGGCAGGAGGCATTTCAACTTTTCCTGTATTTGGAAGATTTGGAGATTAAGAAGATTAACCCAGATTATGGCTATAGATGTTTTGCTGGGGGTAGGGGTGGGGTATAGAAAACAACCCTGATTTGTAACATTAGCTGATTGCTGTGGTGTAAATACTCTCACCAAGGCTGACTTCAAGCTACCAATTTTTTAGTAACCAGCTCACAAATCTTGAATATTTAACAATTGGATCCTAGGAGCCAGCCCCAGAATGCCCTGTGTATGAAGCTGTTCATGTACAGGATGGAATTTATTTATTCATTGTTCATTAGAAATCACATGGCACCCTCTCTGTGTCCGGAGCCATGTTCCTGGAACACAAGGCAGACCCAGTGCCTGCTTCTGAGAGCACGCAGGTACAGAACAGGACCATCTCAGAGTGGGATAGAGTTGCTGTGATTGCAACATAACAGGGTGCTGTGGGGGGAACGTGGCCTTGAGGCCTCTGTATGTCGTCCCTCTGATGTCTAGACTGTGAGTCTAGGAAGGCGATTTGAATCCACCTCTGCCCTGCCTGGGCATCTCCTCGTGACCTTGGGTGGCTCAGTCCCTCTCTGCCTGGAGAGAACAAAGGAGGGTGAATGCTCGGCTTTTCTGGTTCCGTCATTCTGCAGTTCTCTACTCTGTATCACACACTGCTCTTTTATCTCTTGCCTCCTCTCTCCCTGCCACCTAAGCCCTCAGCTTGGGCAGACCCTTCATGGCCATTGCCAAGGCCCCAAGGCATTCCCCTGAGCCCTGCTCTGTCTTATTCCTAGCGGTCAGTGTGACAAAGGGGTTGAGGCATGGGTGCTGTGGCTCTCAAAGAGCCGTCGTGTGCTTCTCCTGGGCACTGACGGCCCCTGCGCCAGCTCTTCCCCAGCAGCAAACCCTCCCAGTTTCCAGCAGCACGCAGGGTCGGCCTTAATGCCAAGGGAGGTATCGGAGCTCAAACTCCAGCCCTCACCAAACCCTGGTGTTTAATTAAGAAAAAGTAGCTTTGTGAGCCATAAAGGGCTCTGTAATCTCTTTAAGCACGAGGGTTTAGGTTATCCTGTGTGTCGGCTGATCTAACCACTTCCCAAGTTCCCACCTGGGGGAGCCCTCAGGGGCTTCCAGGGGCAGCGCCATCTGCCTGCCCTCAATGGGGCTTCTTTCTGCGGGGTGGACAGAGCGGGGGTGACACCTCTGCAGGTTGAGCTTCACAGTACAGACACGGCTTTCTGTTATCTTCTCTTGCACCTGAATCTTTAAATCATCTATGTCTCTTGGCGAGCCGGGGCTGTGGCGGGAAGCTGTTAATAATAGATACAAGTGACTGTCTGGTAACGAATTGCTGAAGACGGTAATTAGCATTTTAATTTAGGCATTTACTTCACACTCACCTCTGGAGACCCGGGTTTGGATCTGGAATTGGGGTCACCAAGTGAGGTTTGCGTGTGTCCTCCTACTAAGCCCCCACGGGTTGTTTGTCTTTGTCATGTGGGTCGCCATAGCCCAGGGCTGAGTGTGGCCTGAGGGGGGCACTGTCTGTCCAGGCTGCAGAGCGGCTCAGCGGGCAGAGCACCGATTTGGAGTGGGGAAGGAAGGGGAGGGGAGAGGAGAGGAAAGGAGGGAGGGAAGGGAGGGGAGGGAGACGAGAAGAAGGGAGGGAGGGAAGGGAGGGGAGGGGAGGGGAGACGAGAGGAAGGGAGGATGGGCGAAGACAGGAGAGGACAGGCCTGACTCTGGTAGCGGGTGGGCTGTGCAGCGGCCGGCAGGGAGGAGTGGGGTGGGGAATGCGGAAAGGACTGGGAGAGGAAGAGCATTGAACGTTTGGCGTGAGCAGAGAGAGGGCTTCAGGGAGTGGTTGAGTGGGGAGGGAGGCCGTGTGGATCCCCAGCTGTGCCTGTCCCAGGCCAGGGCTGTCACTCTTTCCTTTCCACAAGCACTCATTTTTCTTGATTATTCTTCAAGCCCCAGCAGCCTGTGTTGGCTGGAGTTTTAGGACCAAATGCCTTGATGGACTTGCCGTTTTTCTTCCTCTAGTTCACAAAACAAGATTTTAAAATGACAACAATAACAAAGAAAGTTCTCTCTTCCCTCAGTGGCTAAGGGCTGGGGACAATGTGTTGGGGTCCAGAAAGACACGAGCTCAAGCTGTGAGTGTGTAAGGGGTTGAAACACACCTCACAGCTCCTTTCCCAGATGCCCCTACACCCACCCACCTTGGTGGGAGAGCAGGCAGTACAGGCGGCTCCCTCTGAGACAAATCCCATTTATCTAGCCCTGCCTCACAGCCCTGGCATTCAGGGTTGCTCGAAGATAGCCACACATTGAAAAATGACCTACATTTTTCCCTCCATGTAAAAGCATCTTTGATGTATGAGACAGTAGCTCCTGACTCCCAGGGCTTTTGGGCCAGTCGGAGACTTGAGGCTGCATCAAGAAAGTGAGCAGGTCTGGATGAGGAGGTCAATTTGGGGGGCACTGGAGGCCCACGATGGGTGCAGCGAGGTACCTGGGGACTGAGGGGCTCTTAATGGTCCAAGCAGAGCTGACCAAATCCCATGATGCTCTTAGGCCCAGTGTTTCATGCTTGTGCCATAGGGGGCTGACAGCAGCTAGGAACCTCAGCTTCCTGTCTCTTCTCTGATATCATCTCTATCACTTAGGAATCTTTAGGTTGCAAATGATAGAAGATAAAACTTGAACTGTCTTAAACAAAAAAGGGAATGTATTTGCTCCTGTAAGTGAAAAGTCAAGTGGTAGGTCGGGTTTCAGGTAATGCTTGATCCAACTGAATTATATCGCCCTAAAATCTGATTTCTTCCTGGCTCTCTGCTCTTCTCCACAGCTTCATTCTAAGGCTGGGTCCCCTCAGGATCACAAGTTGGTTGCCAGAAACTTGTCTGACTCCATGTTTCTTTGTTCTTTCCAGTGAGAAAAAGAGGTACTTTCTGGATTCTTTTCTGGAATTCAGCATCTCTCATTGGCCTGAATTAGGTCACATGACTATCTTTGACTCAACGACGGTGGCTATGTGATGGGCTGTCAGATTGTCTGAAGCCAGTCCAGGCCCACCTCTAGAGCTGGTAGTGGGGTCAGTCTTGCTTTAACCACAAGCAAGTCTGCTCCAAAGGGGGTGGGATGAATCCTCCCTAAGGAAAATGATCTTGAAGGCAGTGACGGATGTAAGCCCACTCCATCCTATTTGTAACCACCCCCTCCCTGGAATGCAATTGTACAGCCACACCGTCTGCCATGTGGCTTATTATTATTATGAGTTTGCTGTTTATTTGACATAAAGGATGAGACTTTCAGGTGCTATGTGACTTAGCAGTGGCTCCTACTCGGTGGGCTGAAGACACTCCCCAATGCCATTGATGTTGGGCTTGGCCATGTGACTCACTTTGGCCGGTGGAATGTTAGGGGATATGATGTGAGCAGAGGCTTTAAATCTGTTTGTGTGGTTTAGATTGGCCTCTCGCACTTCTTCCAGCCACCATGAGAAGAACGTGCCCTGGGTAGCCACTGGTCTCAGAATTTAAGACATGTGGAACTGAGCTGAACCCAAACTGTGGCCTAAAACAGAGCCAATCAGCTAACCCTCAGACTACGGACAAGAAAAACTGATGTTTGTGGATTTAAGTGACTGAGATTTTAGGGTTGTTTGTTACAAAGCATTATCACAGCAATAGCTGACTAATGCCAATACAAAGAGGATGCTAGATTAGTTAGAGCTTTGACATTCTGGATGTGCAGGGTGAGGGTTGCAATTTCAGAGAGGAAATAGGATGATTTCCCCCCAAAAGCCACTTTTGCTCTCTGGAATCTAGAAGGATGTCTGACCTCCCCTCTGTCAGGATGTCTCATGCCCTTGCTTGCCAGGGGGCCTGGGAGAAAGAGGTTTCTTTTTTGCGGAAAAGATGCCAGAATATGACCTAAAAGAACAATGAGACCCCACCCCAGCCCTGAGCTCTGCTGACTGTTCCCTGGTGATGGGTGAAGGCAGAACCAGGAGACAGAGGGTGAAAGAGCCAGGGAGACTCCCTGGGAGCATGTCCTCAGAGCAAGTGTGGAACAACCACTTGTCTGGGCTGGTTTTGGCCCTAACATAGCTGCCTGGCTCTAAGCCTCTGGGTGCAGTTGGCACATTCCTAGAAAACAGCATTTAGATTAAAGTTTTATAGTTTAATCTCTGTTGGAAATGCCTTTAAGAGAATCCAGTTGGAGGGTGAGGAAGCTTCACAATGTAAGTACTGACTCTAGTGTATCTGATTTCCTAACAGTGGGCTCACCTATGCCATAGCAGTCACGTTCACCGTGACAGGTTAGGAAGCAGTGTCACATCCAGCCTCAATGAGTTTGAGTCGGGGAAGGATAGTTACTCCATAGATCTGACAAGGAAAGCCAGGCTCAGAGAAGGTAAGAGAAGGTAAGTAAGCAGTGATGGGTGCCGTCCTCCTCCAGGCTCTGGTCCCCTGGCACCTTGCAGCCCACCAGGGACATCTATTATGGTCAGGTTGTCCGGCATCTTTGGTGTCCTCCCCAGGCCCGAGTCATGGTGAGCTTTGAAGAAAGGGGTCATTGCCTTCCCTTGAGTCTTGGGATTGACCAAGATGGTACAGGTAGCAGTAGCCCCTCCTGGAGTCCAGTGTGGCCAGACTGGAGGATCTTCTCTGGCCCTGTGGGTCAGGTCCAGGCCTTCACTGAAATTGGAAAGTGAACCTGGGCTCTGAACAAGAGTGCAGATCCAAACTCTCCCACTAGGATGAATCACTTACCCCTACAATCCTTAGTTTCCCAGTCTGAAATAACAGAAGTATGCACTGAACAAAACGCCTGGCCCACAGTAACCATTCAACAAGTAGGAGTTACTACATTTGTTTGTGTTCAGAGTTGCCAAGATGACAGTGTGCTTAAAACCTTGAATTCTGGATTCAGACTCCCTGGGTTAAAATCCTGGAGCTTCCTCTTACTAGGGGGGAATTTCCAAAAATTTCATGTAACCTTTCTGAGCCTTAATTTTTTCGTCTGTGAAATAGAGATCAGAAAAACCATTCCCTGTTGGGTTGTGTAAGGATTCGGTCTGTTAATTCACGGGTCTCATGTCTTGTCTCCATCTAAGTCCTGTGTCCAACGTGCATACAGTAAGTGCTCCATGCATGCGTATTGTCATACGTCATCTATGACTTCTGCGGCCATCACCCTGTCGGCACAGATGCCTGGGATGACCTCGGCATGACCCTTGGCCGCCTTCTGCTCTTCGCTTCCCTCTCATGCCTCCTGGGTGAGTGCTCTAGCCACCCAGATGGAAGCATGCTGGGGAGGGATGAAGTCGGCAGTGGAGGGACAGAAAAGGAGTCACAAGATAGCTGAGGGCAGTTGGGGGTGACCCAAAGTCCTTCCTTGCCCACGGCAAGGGCTCCGTAGCTGCTGGTCAATACTTCATCAACTCCTCAATCACTTCATATCTCCACATCTCTAACTTTAAGGGGAGTCTTTGCTGCACAGCTAGGTGTTCCCATGGCAACCTCCTGGCGACACAAAACGGCTATTCCTCCCAGAATGGGCAGCCTTCTTCCCTGTCTCCTGGAGAAGCCACAGCAGTTATGCCCCACTGAGCCCTCAGCACCCTGGACAGAAGACCACAGTCCTGCCAGCAGCCCCTTTCCTAATTCACCTAGTCCTAGGGCTGCCTCCGGAGGATGCAGCTGGACAACAGTTTTGACATACAGTCATCCCTCAGGAGCCGTGGGGGTTGCCCATGGATACCAAAATCTGCAGAGCTCAAGTTCCTTATGTAAAGTGGCACAGTACAGTCGGCCCTCTCTATCCCGGCTTCCACATCCTATCGAATCTGTAGTTGGTTGAATCCGCAGATGCGGAACCTGTGGATACAGAGAGCCAACTGTATATATATTGAGCGCCTATGATGTCCAGTAATGCACCAAGTGCTGGCTGGGGACCCAGCAATGGGGAAGATAGACAGAGTCCTGGCCTCAGAGGCTAGAATTCTGGTTGTCATCTATTCAAGAAAAAGGAAAAGGAACAAGACAACTTCAGCCAGTGCTAAGTGCTATGAAGGGAATGAAACAGGGCCATATGGCAGAGGAGACTGAGGAGGGGATCGGGGAAGCCCCCTCAGGAGATGTTGTCTTCGCTGAGCCCTGAATGCAGAGGGGAACCCAGCAACCACAAGACACTGGGGGGAGTGCGTCCAGGCAGAGGAGGCAGTGAGTGCAAAGGTCCTGAGGCAGGAGTGAGCTCGAGTGTTTGAAGAACAGGTAGAGACTGAAGGGGCTGGAGTGCAGTGGGCAAGGTGGGCAGGGGGCTCTCTCAAGGATGGCTTTGTGAGCTGGGGTCAGGAGTTGGGATTTTATTTTAACTGTAATGGGCAGCCATTTGGGGGGGTTTTAAGCAGGATAGAGACAGGATCTGATATGAGTTTATTTATTTATTTATTTATGGCTGCATTGAGTCTTCGTTTCTGTGCACAGTCTTTTCTCTACTTGCGACAAGCAGGGGCTACTCTTCGTTGTGGTGCGTGGGCTTCTCATTGCGGTGGCTTCTCTTGTTGTGGATCACGGGCTCTAGGCACGCAGGCTTCAGTAGTTGTGGCACACGGGCTCAGTAGTTGTGGCTTGCGGGCTCTAGAGTGCAGGCTCAGTAGTTGTGGCGAACGGGCTTAGTTGCTCCGCAGCATGTGGAATCTTCCCAGACCAGGGCTCGAACCCGTACCCCCTGCATTGGCAGGCGGATTCTTAATCACTGCGCCACCAGAGGAGTCCCCTGATTCGAGTTTATAAAGATATTTTGGATTGCTTTGGGCTCCTTACCGTCCAGAGTTCCCCTGCCTGGTAAGCACCACAGTTACTAAGTAAACTGTGAGTTTGGCTGAGAAATATGATTACAGCTTCCCAGAGCTGGTCTTTCTCTTACCCCTGTAGGCCTCAGACTGTCTTCCCAGGTACCTGGGGGTCTTCTCCTCACCCGGTATCACCACTGTTGCCACCACCCTCTTCTCCATGCCTTTGATATTTCTGGTTGCTGATAGCAAAGCCTTCACCCCCAAGTCCAGTCAATCATATTCCACCCCACTCCCAAAGCCATTGAGACTTATCCCTGATGAATGGGCAGCCTCAGACCCAAGAATCCTTCAGCCAGTCCAGGCCTGAGCGCTCAATCTCTCATAACTCTGTGTTAAGGATGCGAAGTGACACTTGAGACAGCTGGATAAAGGATGAAACAAGGGGCCTGATAAGTGGGATGGATAGCTGTCCTTGACCACACTGGGCTGGGGGAAGGGCAGAAGAGGGCCCAGCATGAGTTATTACCTTTCCCAGAGAGTCTGGGTCTCAGGCTCACTCCGGCCCACATGGAAGTCAGGCTTCCACTGCCCCCTGCCCCCTTCAGGAATCTCAGTTTCAAGGTCCCAGAGAGACCCCTGCTTCTGAGAAATTGAGAGAAACAAGATACTTTCCTGGGGGCTACAAGGTGCAGATGGGGAGGATGGAGCACTTGATGCTAGCATAGGTCTCTGGGAGGTAGAATGACAAGAAATGGGAGCCCCACCTTGAGTCCCATTGAAGGCAGAAAGGATTCTTTTTACTCATGACGGAAAACTGAACCAAATTGGCTTAAGTCCAAAGGACTTCATTGGCTCATGTAACTGAGTAGTCCAGGGGTAGCTCCTTCTTCAGGTGTGTCTTGATCCAGGACTCCAACAGCATCACCAGTCCTTCCATGTTTTGGATCTGCCTTGGAACAGGCTCCATTCTCAGCAGGCTCTCTCCTCATGGTTGCAAGATGGTTAACAGAAGCTTCCAAGGCCACCTGCTTCCTTATTCATGTCTGGTGGGAAAGAGTCCCAGAACTGAATCTCATTGGCCCTTATCATGTTGACATGGGTCATGTGCTCCTTTATTAATTAACCTGTCATTGTGCAATGGGAAATGCTGGTGGGCTAAGCTAACCTGGGCTCACCCCTGAACCTGAACGTGGGGTCAATTCTAGCTGAATGCATGGCTGGGAAATTTGGGATTTTCTGAGGAAGGGGGAGGGGATGAAATGGACCCTGGAGAAACAACAAACACATGCCACGGCACCACTCAATCTCATTTCTTATTATTCCTCATTATGTATCCTCGTGTCTCCCTAATTATTGATCCAAAACCATTCATGGAAGCTCCAGCTCTATCTCTCCATATAAAACCCTCTGTATCAGTCAGCACTCTGGTCGCAAGTGACAGAAACCCAATTAAAATTGGCATGAACCAAAAGAGAATTGTCTCACATAATTATAAAGTACAGAGATAGTGCTGATGGCCCTAGACTTGGGAGGTTCCAGGGACTCTGTCATTGGTATTTGTTCTCTCTCCTTCTCTCGGCTCTGCTCTCCTCTACGTGACTCTTTCTGAGGAGGCCCTCCCACGTGTTTGTTGCAGGATAGCGGCAGCTGTCCAGGTCCTCATCCCCCTGGTTTGCGGGTGTTCCGCTGAAGTCTCAGGACTATTCTCATTGGTCCATTCCTGACCAATCACTGAGGTGAGGCGGGGCTGGCACTAGTCGGCTGGTCCCGCCAGGTCCCGCGCGCTCCCTGAAGCTGGGGGAGGGGAGGCCCACCTGAGCCCCAGGTGCTGATGGAAAGTCAGAATGCTGTTTCCAAAAGAGAAGGCCTGGAAGCTGGGCAGACAAGGCAACAACCCGCAGCGACCCTGCAGTGACTTTGCCAGCGCTGCGTAACTTTGCATTGTTTTCCAGAAATACCTCCCCCTCCGCATGTAGAACTCCAGGATAGAAATCACATCCTCCCTTCTGTGGTAGTAGGTGCTTAATAAACCCTGCAGAACAAACACAAGAGTGCAGCTTGAAATTTGATATTGCAATCACAGCTACTGTGGCTGGAACAGCTACCCTACGCCAGTGCTTCACAAATATCATTTTCAGGAATTCTATACATTTAAACAACAAGATAGGGGTGAGGAAATGGAGGCCCAGAGATGTGAAGCAACTTTCCCAGGCCACACAGCTGGTAAGGGACAGAGCTGGGATCCTTGCCCCTGTTCTGGCTTTACCTCTCTCCCTGCACTCTTCCCCAGCAGCTCCCACACCACTGAAAACGTGAGCTCTAGAGGCCTGCAAATATCAGGCTGATTCACTTTGGTTTGGTCTCTTTTCTCACCAGCTTCCCTTAGCGCATGGAGTAAACTCCACTTGGCACTTGGGCTTGTTCTGGGGAAAAGGGACAGGGTCTGTGCTACCTCCTCTGTCGTGTGCCCCCCGCCCTCCAGTACTATGAAGAGGGCCTGGTTTCCTTACTGTCACAGTCTTTGTACTTGCTGTTCCCTCTGCCTGGAACACTCTTCCTGCAAGTCTCTCAGCTTCTCTGAGAGGCCTTCCTTAAGTAGCTCCCACCATAAACATCACTGTGTTACAGCACTACTCACAAGCTGAAATGTTCCTATTTTTCACTTGCTTATTATTATCTCATCTCATTAAAATGGTAAGTTCCAGGGGAGTAAGTACCTTGTCCATCTTGTTCTGGTATGTGGGATCCTCAGGGCCTAGAACAGTCTCCAGCACATAGTAGGTGCTCAGGAAATACTTTGACAATGGAAAGAGTAAATGAATGGCCTCACAGAGTTCCCAATGTGCTGTTCCGATTCGATTTCTGAGTTCACCAAGCCCTTCTCCTATGTGTCCCGCCTTCTGGGCTGGGACCTCTGCTTGGCGATCTGGCTTGTCTGCGGCCCACCAGCCTGCAAGCTGAGCTGCTAGAATACCAACCAGGCAGGAGGCTTTTTCTTTGCAAGTGGTGCTGACCTGCATGCTGTGGGAGGGCTTGTGTACTGACTTGCAGGAGAAATGCCCCAGTGGGTCCCCAAGAGCTCATTTGTGTGTCCCTTCCCGGGTTTCACATGGCCGATGTGGCCTGCGAGGTAGCCTCTGATGGGACTGGTGATAGCCACACGCTGTGCTGCTCCCCACATGGTCTCTGCAGCAGGATGGGGTGGGATGGGGATGGGTGCTTGGCACCTTCATCTCCAGCATCCTGATGTCTTGACCTGCGGCTCTGGGGACTCTCAAAGGGAGAAACTGAAGGCACCTCAATGTCTCCTCGGCTCCTGCCCATGTCCCTACTCCTGCCATCATGGATTCTCTTGGGATCTCCCAGCCTTTCCTTCAG
The DNA here is from genome assembly GCF_008692025.1 of Phocoena sinus. Taxonomy (NCBI): domain Eukaryota; kingdom Metazoa; phylum Chordata; class Mammalia; order Artiodactyla; family Phocoenidae; genus Phocoena; species Phocoena sinus. The sequence continues at coordinate 20,034,718 of NC_045765.1, read as the reverse complement.
ATATTACCACTTTGTCACCTCCACACTCATTTCCTTATTTTTGGGAAGAGCAGACTCTCTCCTCTACCCCTCTCTGCCATCCTGGACTGGAGGAGAGAAATGACCAGGCAACTCATCTAGACACAGGATCAAACCTGAAGGCTCCTGAGAGGTGGGCCATTCCCTGCCCTTTCCCCAGAAAAGAGTCAGAAGGTGAATCCAGAGCATTTACATCACACCAGGTGAGGCCAGGAGAAAGGTGAGAGGTTGGCACAGAATACGTTTTAGGAAGTCCCTTGAAGCCACTGCCTGTCGCCCCCACGTGTCACATCCGGTACCCTGAGCTCTAGCTCATTGGCTTCATCGCTCTGCTCTCCCTCACCCAGGCTCACAGCTTCTCATCACTCAGCTCCCAGCTCACGCTCCACTCAAGCGCACATCAGAGTCACAGGAAGGCTGTTGAGCTCACATCACCGGACGGTCCCCAAGAGTCCGGATCCAGGAGGTCTGGGTGAGACACAGGAATTCGCATTTCTAGCCAGTTCCCAGGGATGCAGAAGCTCCTGATCCAGACAGCTTTTGACTCAGTGAGGCCTGTTTTGACCCTTCCTGTTCAAGTCTCCTGCTGCCCCCCTCCCTGTCTTTCTCCATGACAACACCCTGCTAAGCTTTCTTTCTTTTTTTTTCCATAGCAGTTATCTGTAATTTTCTTCGGGGTTTTGTTTGTTTGCTTGTTGTGCATCTCCACTGCCGCAGACTAAATTCCATAAAGTCAGGAACCCGTTGTCTTCCATCTCCTGAGTATCTGCAGTACTGAGCGTAGTGCCTGGCACATAGTAGGAGCTCGAGCAATATGTGTTGGGTAAATGAATAGGGAGCTTTCTGTGCTCTCAACGGCTCCCCTTGTCCTTAGGAGAAATGTCTCAGGAAATCTGCCTGAATTCAGAACGACTGTGGAGCGGCTTCAGTGATAAAAATGCCAGAGTTGAGTGAACGTTCCCTGCCCTCAGGCACATGCCCCACTAATGAGCCAAAGGAGGCTATTTTCAAGCAGCCAAATGTTGCTTTTTCACCAGTCAGTCTATAATTCTGACACCTCCTTAGACAACATGGAAGATGTAGGCCAAATTATTATTGTTGTTGTTGTTGTTACCTAATATTTATTATACACATTGTGTAGTATGAGCCTTTTCACTCCTGGTTTCTAATCAGTTTCCTGTTCCCTGAAGATAGTCTTGTGAGCAGCCTGTAAAAACCCACGGAGAGCTGGAGGCTTCCAGCACATCTGTTGGGAGACTGAGAGTCAAGGTGGTTTCCAGGCCGCAGCTGAGCTGCGGAGAGCCCTTGAGGCCCGGGAATGGCACGGAGGCTGAGAGCACCCATGGGTTGTTTTAAAAGCTCTCATCAAATTGTGGCGTGTGGAGGGATGGAACTTTAAAAGCATTTCTTTTTTTTTTTTTTTTTTTGCGGTACGCGGGCCTCTCACTGTGGTGTCCTCTCCTGTTGTGGAGTACAGGCTCTGGACACGCAGGCTCAGCGGCCATGGCTCACGGGCCCAGCCGCTCCGCGGCATGTGGGATCTTCCCAGACCGGGGCACGAACCTGCGTCCCCTGCATCAGCAGGCGGACTCTCAACCACTGCGCCACCAGGGAAGCCCTAAAAGCATTTCTTAAGTAAATGATTTCCAACTCTCACTGCTTTACCAATGCCTCTGCCCTAATGTCTTCTTTAAAACACAGCAGCAAATCCCACACAGTGAGCTGTCGACAGAGGCAGAACCACAAACTATGCTGGAAGCAAGGGTATCTGTGTGTGCCCTTCCAGCTGGGAATGGCAGGGTTGGGGAGGACTGCGGTATGAGGGTACAGAGCAGGAAACTGGCAGGGCGCCACACCCTCTCACCCTGCAGTCAGCCCCCCTTCCCCTCCCCCATCCAGGAGAGATGGGGAATGGCCTGCAGTCTGGGGGAGCTTCTTCAGGAAAGACACATTTTCTGCCTAAAGGGAGGTGGTTGGGTGGTGATGAGCATTCCTGTTCATCTGGAGGAACGATTTAGCACCAGGAGGAACCTGGGGAAACACCTTCTGAATAGGGACAGCAGGCAGATCATCTCCCACCCCCACAGGCACCAGCTCTGAGAACCCTTCTACTGCATGGGATTTTGGATCCCGTCTACACAGGGAGGGAGTGAGGACATTGGTCGCTGCCTCCTTTGGAAGGAAGACGGGGAGGCAGGTACCAGCCCAGTGTCAAGAGCCAAAGAAGGGAGGGAAGCACAAAGCACAGGTTCTCCCCACCCCCCAACAATGGGCTGGTGTGAGGCGGGCGGGGTAGATGGGCTAACGCAGCTTGTGGGTCACGCCCAGCCACCTAGCCAGCAGGACACTCAGCTCTGGGTCTATCGCCCTCTACTGCAGGGACTAAATGGGACAGTGGGCAGGCAATGCTGCACACGTCTGTTCATCCGTTCAACAAATATGTATGAAGCACCTACTATGTGCCAGTTGTCACTTGGGTACTGGGGGTCTGGTGGGCACGTCCGCCATGGTCCCTGCTCACTTTCCAGTGGGGAAGGAGGAAGGCAGCAGCCAGGTAAGCAAATATTGTACATGGACAAGATAGCATCAGGTAACTGCAGTCTAGAATATAAAACAGAGAGAAGTGTGGGAGAACGCCCCAGGCAGCAGAGGGAGGTGACACTTCAGCTGTGACCTGAGAGATGAGGAGAATCTGGGGAAAGAGCGTGCCCCAGAGGGAACAGCAGAGGCAAAGGCCCCCAGGTGGGAACCAGCGTAGAACATTGGTGGGGGAGGGGAAGGATGGAAAGAAGGGAAATGACTGAAGCGAGGGAGAACAGTTGTGAGGGAGAGGATTGGGCCGTGGAAAGGAGCTTGCATTTCATTCTAAGTGTAATGGGAAGTCACTTGAGAGCTTCAAATGGGGAATTTCTTGTTCTGATTTACATCATTAAAAACCACCCAGGATCACTTTGTTATAAAGCACAAACTAACACACCATTGTAAAGCAATTATACTCCAATAAAAATGTTAAAAAAAAAAAAAACCACCCAGGATGCTTTTGGGAATGGAAAGAATGGGTAGGAAGTGATGGAAAACTCTGAAGGTTATAGAGAGGAGGGGCCTGGGTGGGGAGGCGTGGCCACGGACAGGTCTGGGATAGGTCTGGGGGAGGAGCCAGCAGCATCTGCTGAGACTGCATGTGGCAGGGGGTTAAGGAGAAGGACAGCTCGATCTGGAACCTGAGCCAGTCCTGGAGGCCGGGAGATACGTGGGAGGGAAGGCAGGGAACTCTGCGGAACTCCTGATTCAGGGGAGGAGCCATTTTAATAAGCCAACCCCCAGGTGGTGCTGATGTAGCTCTTCGCTCTCAAATTCCAACTCCAGAGGCTGAATTCCTTGTGTATAAAAAACATAGCCTGGGGCTTCCCTGGTGGCGCAGTGGTTGAGAGTCCGCCTGCCGATGCAGGCGACACCGGTTCGCGCCCCGGTCCGGGAAGATTCCACATGCCGCGGAGCGGCTGGGCCCGTGAGCCATGGCCGCTGAGCCTGCGCGCGTCCGGAGCCTGTGCTCCGCAATGGGAGAGGCCACAACAGTGAGAGTCCCCCGTACACCAAAAAAAAAAAAAAAAAAAATAGCCTGGGGCTCCGGTTGCCAAGTAAGGGATCAGGATACAAAAGTTTAAACAGAAAACCACTTGTCAATTCACTCATTACTACTCTCTCCCCATGAAGCCATAGACCCCCAGAGTTCCCTCCCTCAGCAAGAATGTGGGTGCCCTTTCTGAGCAGCCCTTTCCTTCCCAAAGGCCCCTTCTCTTCTTACATTCCAAGATTCAGAAGGTAGCAGGAATCTTTGAGGTGCCTGCTGCCTGAGTATGAATGGAGGACACAGGCAGGCAAGAGATCAACACCACCAAACTATCGATGATTTAAGGGTCCCGTACAAGGCCTCAACTCTATCTACAAGTGACTCTCAGGAATCAAGGTGAGTTGAAAGATGGCAGCCTACCCTCTCAAGGGTTCATTTTCTCACATAAAATAGCCAGGAGTTTGGCAGTCTAAGGCTGATAAGACCCCTTGAGGTCATCAGGGACCCAGTTTCCTTCTATTTGTCTGTTGTCCCTTCCTAGCAAAGGCCATCACAAGGTCCAAAATAGCTGCTGGACTTCCAGTCATCATGTCGGGCTGGGAGGAGAAAAATGGAGGAACATCTCATTGGCCAGAATTTAGTACATTGACCGCACCTAGTTGCAAGGGAGCCTGGGAAATGTAATTTATTATTATTATTTTTTTAAAGCTGAGCCTTTTGCCCCGGACTCTGTAGTAAGACTGAAGTTAGCCACTTCTGTCCAAGGACGTTAGTACTGACCCCATGTAAGTAAGGTCAAGGCATCCTCCTGCATTCACCTGTAGCCCCTTCACCCCTATGGATCCAGTCCCACTCCTCCCACCTCTTAACTCATCTCCTACTGCAATCCTCTTCCCTCTCTACTCAGGTCTTCAACACGTCAAGTTCATTTCCACCTCAGGGCCTTTGCACTTGCTGTTCCCCTCATGCCTGTAAGTCTTTTCCCCAAGGTCCCTGCATAGCCAGCTCACCTCATCATGCAGGTCAAACGTCTCCTCCTCAGAGAGACCTGCCCCGACCTCCCGCGACAACCATTCTCAACACCATTAACCTGGTTTTTATTTTTTCCAAAGCACTTGGTATGATCTGAACTTACATGTTTTTTGTTTATGCTCCACATGAAGAGGGAAACTTGCTTTTGCCCACTGCCCTGGGCACTGCCTGTAAGTATGCAGGTGTATATGCAGATAGAGGAGAATCCTTAAATTTGTGTTTTCTTCTGCTCAGTGGCCTATGGGGTCAGATGTAAGAAGGCTCTTGCCAAGAGGCCCAGCTTCAGTGTAGCAATTTATGTTAGGAATGCCCTTCGTCACCTCCTCGTTCCGTGTCAGCCCCCACACGAGCCTCCTTGTAGAAGGGGTGGCTCCTCTGACTTTCACCGTGCCTGCCTGATCATTTTGGAGGGAAGTGTGACTATAGCTATGGAGCCTTGCCTGTGCTTGGCCACCAATGCTCAAACTGACTCCAGTCTATGCCTGGAACTCAACTGATACCCTGATCCCTTGTCACCATTGCCCTCTGGATTTCTTTTGCCCTGTCTCTGGGTTGGGTCTCCTGATCCCCGAGTCTCAGGTCATTTCTTTTCCTGGTTTCCTCTCTTGCTGTGGACCACAAGCTCCAGTGACTTCCTAAGAAGGAGTGGAAGAGAGTTCAATTTTTTGAGATCTTGCGGGCCTGCAGGTGTGTTTTTCTCTCCTCTCATTTGATAAATAGCTTACTTGAATAGTATAGACTCTCGCTTGGAAATAATTTTCCTTCAGAATTTTGAAAGCATGACTCCATGTTTGCTAGTTTCTCTGGAAACTTGTAGACTCTGCTTTTTTCGTCCCTAGGCTTCTGAACTTTTGCAACAACATGCTTTGGTGTGGCTCTGCTTTCATCCACCGTGGTGCACAGTTGTGGAGGCTTTCAGTCCCCAAACACATGTCCTTCATTCCTGAGAAACTTTCTTGAATTATTTCATTAAATTTCTTTCTTTTCATGTTTCTCTTTATCTATATCCTATTACTCAGATGTGGAATCTCTTGAATTGGTCTTTCAGTGCTTGTACCTTTCCTCTCTTATTTTCCATCTCTTTGTCATTTTGCTCTGTTTCTGGGAGGTTTCCCCACATCTGCCTCTCTAATCCATCTCTTCCTTTTTTTTAGAAAAATCACTTCTTTCTGCTTTTAATTTCCAAGAACTCTGTTTTAATTCTCCATTCTCTGAATGTTCCTTTTATTAGAGCTTCATAGATGTAGTATCTTCTCCTAGGTCCCTGGAATTATTAATAATAATCTTTTAAGGTTTTCTTCATCTAACATGGCCTTTGTTTCTGTACATTATTTTTTCTATTTGTTTGCTTTGTTCCCTCTACTCCCTGATGGAGGTGTCCCTCAGATGTCTGGTGACCTATGGTTCACCAGATCATGATTAAGTACCAAAATGCTGATTGGAAGCTTCAAGATCTTGATGTGCCACTGGTGGGGGAATCTACCAGTGTCAGTACTTTGAGGTCTTTGACTGGGGGCTGGTCAGATTCCCTAGAGAAACTCTCTCAGTCTCCTGCCTGGAGAAGAGTTCTGGCCTGATGGCTTCTGGAGCTGCATAGGGGAAGGGAGCTGGGTGGGGGTCGCAGCATTCTGTACCCCATTTTCAGTACAGTAGCTAAGCTCTTAGCTGTGCCTTGCCTCCTCCAGTCCAGAGAATAAACTTGAGCTTTTGCTGGGGAGACGAGAGGTGGTAACCCAATAGCTTGGAATGAGTTGAGGATCCAGATTTCCCACAGGTTTGCAAAAGCTTTTGCTTTGCTCGTTCTTGTTTTAACTCTCACTCATCCCCATATCCTCAGGCTGCACATTCCCGAGGCTTTGAAGGCTCTGTGGTGAGAACAGACTTGAGTGTCCTCTAGAGAATCAAACAGCCTACTGTTCTGTCTAGCTGGGACCTCTTGGTCAGGTATTACTTCTCCCTGTTTCCAGCTTCCAAAATCGTGTTGCCTTCATCTCCCCAGTTATCCTTCCTATGAAGTTGATGTCTTTAAAAAAATCACCTGCTGTAATTTTAATGGGGGCTGGAAAGGAACGCAATTAATACAAGTGTTCGGTCTCCCATCTTGTCTCCTTGTCTTACAAATGAGGGGATTTGGGTGAGAGTTCGAGGCTTCCTATGGAGATGAACAGTAGCTGCATGTCTGAACCTCATCCTGTGTTTACAGAGATCCTAACTTTATGAGGCTAACCTCGCATGGTGGAGACTGAAAACGCCAGATACACACTTTCCTGTCATCCCTGGCAGGTAGGCTGTGAGTCCGTGCCCAAAGCCAGCCAATAAGATGCTTCTCACTGGAGACCTGGGTCAGGAGGTAAAAGGTAAAAGGAAGCAGGGTCGCAGGAGAAACTTCTGGATGGGGGAGCAGCAGGGGCTGTGCTGTGTCCCGTACCAGCTGTGGTGGCCATGGTCAGGGTGCTGGCAGCATTGTCATCACTGGCCAGGGTCTTGGTAGGCTTTGATCCATGATCCGCAAAGAACCCTGAGTGATACACACAGCTGTCTATTGGTAGGCTTGGGGTCAGGACAGATGTGTCTAATGTGACACTGTCCTCCCCATGCTGTTACGTCCTAATCAGCCCTTAGAAGCTGCATCTGGAGCCTCCCCAAAAGGGGCCTTTCCCACCTGAAATTTTTTATAGCCTCTGTCCTGCTCTGCTTCTCCAAACCTCTCCTCCCCTTTCCCAATCCTTGACCTTTGACCTCCTGTCCCCATCCAAAGGCAGGCCCCACTCTGTGGCTGTCAGCACTCTTCTCAACTGAAATCAGTCTGACTGCGTATCTTCATCTGCTCTGGCCATGTTTTCTCCTCCTCTGTTTTAGCCAGGTCCTTGCTCCCTGACACTCATAGAGAAGTGCCCCAGCTCTGAGCATCATTATTTAAATATTTTTTAAAATTCACTATTTCACGTGTTTATAACTTGTTCTTCCCACTAGAAGTGTAAGTGTCTCATCCCTCCACTGCAGAGCACAGAGCCAGGCAACATGCAAAATGTTCAATAAATATTTCCCCACTTCCCCGCTCTGTTGAGGAAATAAAGTACTTATGAACTCATGTATGATTTTCAGACAAGAATGTTGGTAGTGAAAATTATTCTCCCTTATCTGAGCTTAGTCTTCTACTAGCTGTTATTGTAAAAACAATATAACATGAAAGAAATTCTGGAAAAAAGAGGGAGAAATATTACCCATAATTCTCCTTGGCATAACTGTTTTCATTTTTTGTGTATGCATTGCCTTCAAACCTTTTCCTTTAAGTGTCCACATGTTTACACAGCTCCAATCTTAGTACTCACTACCCTTAAAATCAAGCTCAAAGACCACTTCTCAAGACAGCTTTCTTAGACCTCAAGCAACTCCCTCCCTCTGTGACATTACATTTCTCGCCCTCTGAGTGTCATTATTTGTTTTCACATCATCGCCAGGAACCAAATTTCCTGGGGGCAGGAGTTGCATCCCATGGGTCTCTGTGGCCCGAGCACAGGGCAGGGCACACGCTGGGCACTTCTCATGGTCACACTTTTGCATTCTATGCTGTTACCGTGCATTAGAACAGACGCCTTTTCCCCTGTTGCTCTGTAGCTTTCATAACGCTCACTTTTAATGGCTCCAGAATATTTCCTCAAGTGGATGTTTCATGATTTAGTTAACCAGTCCCCTACTGGGGAAAAGTTGGGTTGTTTCCAGGTTTTTTTTCTATCACCAATAACACCGCAACAACCGTTCTTGTGCAATATAGTTTATTTCTCCTTTTGAGTAAATTCACGGAATCTTGGGTCAAACAGAGCCCCAGCTCTTAAGCCCATTTTAGCCTGGCAACAACCGACTCACCTGGTTCCATCTCATGGGAGGGACACAGGTGTTCCCACAGCCCAGCTTAAACACTCCCTATGATCACACGAACCTGTCATCCTTGCTTTGCTGAGAGGTCATGGATTGAGTCACCCTCATTCAGCAAATGTTTATTAAAGTGCTACTTATCTTGGCTCTCTAGAGCCTGGTACAAAACCTGGTATGTCTGAGGTGTTCGTAGTATTCACCTGCTGTGTCTGCCTGTGCCCCTTCCTCTGGTATCAGCTCACTAATTTTCCCCAGGGAAAACCATCCTCCTTCCAGTGCAGTTTCAGTGGTACAGATGCTGTTTTGGGTCCCAGGGATTGACCTGGGCTTCAGACCTGACTAGTCAGAGCACTGTATCCCTGCTTGCAGTGATTGGCTCAGGTAGGGTCACATGACTTAGTCACAGCCAATGAGTTGCAACCCTGGGACATTTGTGAGAGAAGCCCTTTCCTCCCACTGAACTCAGAGCTGCTGTGAGGATGATGCAGTGATGATGTATATAGTTGATGTATTGATAGTATCGTATAGTATATACTGCAGTATAGACCATGAGGTGATATGGATGGGGGAGCATCAGAGCTGCCTGCAGCCATTTTACCACTGTACAAGGAGGCCCCACCAGTGCAAGGAGAGTAAGACTAAGAGAAGCAGAGGGAACATCCCTTTACTTATTCCTTCTATATCTATTTGTTAAGCCCCACCCTATACCAGGCCTGTTTCTGGCTCTGGGGAAATACCTGTGAACAAGACAAGGTGCCCATTCTCATGGAGCTCATGGATGTTCTAGTGGGGAGCAGCAGTTTCTACAACAAATAAGCATATAAGTAAGCAGGTGAATAAACAGGATAATTTCTGGAAATGGCAAGTGTTTGAAGGGTGAGAGTGAGTGGCTAAAGGAGGTTAACTGCTTTTACTAGCCTGCGGGGGGGGGGTGGTGGGGGTGGTGGGGGGTGGGGGCGGGGCCTCTCTGAGGTGCTGACATTGGAGCAGGGACTTGAGTGATGTGAGGTGATTGCATTCCAGGTGGAAGTAGCCACCTAAAGACCCTGCCAGAGATGGCACATGGCACAGGGCACAAGTATTCTGTTTTGTTTAAAAATTTTTTTTAAATTGTGGTAAAATGCACATAACATAAAATTTACCACCTTAACCATTTTCATGTGTACAGTTGAGTGGATGCACAGGTTTTGAAGACATTTTTGAACCCCTGGATTCAGCAGTAACTTGAAGTCGTCACTACCCATGACTTTTCAGTTGTGGAGCCAACAGTCGCCCCATCTAGACCAAGTTTGAGCTGGCTTCTCTGCCACTGATTCCCTGAGACCCAATACAACCAACGTTGTTGAGTGAGCAAATACATAAGCCGGAAGTCTTCAGAAACACATGCTACCCCCGCAACCCATCAGTAGCCATGGTCTCTGCAGCGTCGTCAGTGCCAGGTACTATCATCAACCAACTTTCAAGCCTAGAATATGAGATTCGGGGAGGAAACAACTGATCCAGGGAGAGAGAGAACCAGGACCAGCCTCGCCTCTCTTCCTACAAGTTCTCAGCTCTTATCCATGCACAACTGGGTTGGGCCTTGCTTTGTTCTCTGCTCTGGTGGTAGGTTGTAACATTTCCACCTGGAGGTGTCTTGCTTATTGCTCTGGGGACGTTTTTATTTTTTTATTTAAAGAGAATTTCCGTGGCAGTCTGTGCCACCAGGGTCCTTCGGGAGCCCCTGGAAATATGATTCTGTCTGAAGAACAAAGAGGCAAATTTGCGGAAGATCAAATGCAAAAGCATCGTGAAAGGAGAGGGCTGGGAGTTACAGTTGGAAACGGAGCTGGTTCCAGCCCAGATCTGAAAGCCGTGAATAATGGAGGATCCATACACAGCCCGGGGTGTGTGCCTCTTGGGGGTGTGAGAGGAGATGGGGTCCCCCACCTAGCTGAAGATATCGCCTCAGGAGGAAGAAGTAGGGCCGGGCACAGCCCTCCAGGCAGGGTCAGCACAAAGGAAAAGAACAATGAAGATAAAGAGGATGGAGTCAAGGGGTGGGAGGGCTGGGGCAGGAGAGCCAGCGGCTTCGGGGGTTGGGTGTCGCTGCCATGACTGCCTGTGTGTGATGGGAGCTCAGGCATAGGAAAATACAATCCTGGGTTCCCAAGGTGGGGGCCAGGTATCCCTGGAGATTTAGGGGGAACGTAAAGGACACAGAGCTCTCCCCTTGGATCCTACTGGCAGGTGCGCCTTCTCTGTCAGACTCAGGAAGGCGCCTGCAGCCTCCTTTGGGGAGTGTCCTCCGTGCCCCTTCTCCTGAGTCTGCCGGTCCCAGGACCAACTCTGTGCCCCATCACCCTCTGCTTATTCCCTTCAGCTTGCCTTCTCTTAATGGCCCAGAGCCCCTCCCAGGTCTCCAGCACACCCACCAGGCTCAGCACCTCTCTTTACGCACCCCTGCCCTACTCTCAGGCCCAATCCTGAGCCTCCACCCTCCTCAAACTCCTCCCAGCCTCCCCATCACGCCACCCGCCACCCGACCCGGGCCCTCTTCCTCCCCTCTCCCCTCTCCTGCAGCTCCCAGACCTCTGGGTCGGCCTCAGACCCTTCCCTCTGTGGCAGCTCTGACACATCTTGTCCCCCTTGTCCTGTGCAGCACTGTGTCTCTGGGGACATGGTCCGTCCTTCTGGGAGTGGACTTTCATCATTCTTTTTGTCCATGCAGTACCAGAAACTTCTTTCTGACCAGAAAACGCGAGCTTCCCTTTGTCTAAGCTGAAATGCCAGATGTTCGCCCTCTAGGCCTTCCCGAACACACTAGGATCCCCCATCAGTCACATCCTCCCCAGCTAGTCAGGGTCACAAAGCAGCAGGGACCACCCAGCATCCCAGACTCTGTCTGTGGATGGGCAGCGGCAGCGCCGGCTGCACGAGGAGCCTCATCTGCCTTCCAGAGGCAGCGGGGACAGGACGCAGGGCCCAGCTGGGCAGGTTGGGGTATCAATGACAAGGGCAAGGGCAGTGGTGTCCTTGTGACTGCTTCCTGGATGACCAGCATGCTCGGGCCTCCCCGAGGACCTCTAGGAGATCCAAATATTCTTTAATAAGGGCCCTTTCTGTTTACGTCAGCCAAACTATGTTGCTATTGCTTTGAATCACACTCAGTTCTTTTGTATTAAAAGATCCTGACTTGTCCATCACCTTTTTCAATTTCTGTTGTTTTTCCTTATTCTAGTATCTCTTTAAAAATACATACTTATTAAGTTTAAAAAATAAATTGATGTAAAACAAGATATAAAGTAAATTAAAAGGTCTTTTAAATTATGACTTAAAAATCCAGAAGCCACAAAAGATTTGATGATATCTATCAAAATCGCAACCACCAACCCTACTCTGGGGAATTTATCCTACTCCTATTCTAGTCAATTAATACAGCCTGGAGATTAGAGATCTTTCCTAGTCAAAATGTAGAAACCTTCCTTAACTTCCCCCACCTCTTTTTAAAAATTAAAAAAAATTTTTTTTTCTTTTTATAGAAGAGTATTCCATTGTGTGGACAGGCTGTAGCTCATTGAGCCTAACCCCTTCTGAGGGACCCTGAGCTGCTTTCCATCTTTGGCTGCTATAGTGCAATGAATACCCTTATACATGCTGCCTCATGTGTATAAGGTGGAACATCTGTGCGATATATCAAGTGAGAAGATAAGGCACAGAACAGTCTATAGGATGTGTTATGTTTTGCACAAGAAAGAGGGAAAATAAGAATATGTCTTCATATTATACTTGTTATACCTCTATGAATATACCCTGGAAAGATAGAAGAAAGCTAATAATAAACTTACTGTCCTTTGTGGTTGGTGGAGGGGATGGGGAAATGGGTGGAAGGGGCAGAGGTGGGAGAGAGTCTTCCTCTCCACCTTTAACCTTGTTTTTAGAACGAGGTGAATGTCTTACCTGTTTCAAAAAAAAAAAAACAAACCAACAACATAAATGAGTGTAGAAGTGGTGCGTAGATGTGACCAAAATCCTGAAGATTTCCATCGGTGGCTGAATTTGGGAACTGCTCCATATTGTGGCTTTGGGCTCTTTCTTATGCCCAGACTTCACCCACAGGAGCCAACAGGGAGCTGAGGAGAGAAGGGAGGTGGCACCTGCAAACACAGACTCCTGCCCCACTGTGTGCACATGACTGCCTGCTGCTCTCATGCCTGCCCAGAGCATCCTGTTTCTGGTTCACTGTGTCCTGGGGTGTTGATTAAGGGACCTCTCCCTGAAACTGGACCCCTTAAATCCTGCCTCCCTCCCAAGAGAAGACGCCAGATGGGCCGGCCCTGGGGAGGGAACTGTCCAGTGACAGGCCATATTGGCCAGGCTACCATACTCACGTAGGTGTCACCCCTTCCCACCAGCGCAGCTTTATGACCTGACCTGCGCCGGGGAACACAGCAGAGCAGCCCACACCTTTGTCCCTAGACCCCGGCACTTTGTAGAGCCTGAGCTGGGCACACACATTCAAATCTCCCCTCTGCAGCCTGAATGAGGGCCTTGGCTTTGCGGAGAGAGCCAGAGCGGGCTGCTGGGGGAGGGCGCTGCGCCCATTTTGTCTTTGTTCGAGAATAAACACTCCAGGGCCGCCTCCCCCGGCCCCCCACCTGAAAGCCGCCTCTGCCGGAGAGAGAAATCGTATACAATCTCTGCTTTAGTTGTACAAAAAGTCTGAAATTGCTTGGAGAAGAGGCGGGAGGGAGCCTGGGCGAGGCTGGGGGGATCCGGGCGGGTAATTGCAGGTCATCTATCTGCCTCTGTCAGCTGGCGCCTGCTCCGCAAGCGTTTGCAGAGAGGACTCCTTGAATTTGCTTTTATTCCCCATCTTGCATTACTTACTCTTTCCTCAGCAGCTGTAAAACCTTTTTCCTAAAACTGCCCTCAGGCATAATGAGCAGGAGACATTCGGAGCTGGGAAGAAAGACAGACCCGAAATGATGTACCTGGCCTTTCTCAGGGTCCCTGAGAGGGTTCCACATAGGCTGGAATTTGCTCTGGGGGAGTTGGGGGGCTTCCACTGGAACTGAGGGCAGCAGAGAAGGACACCCACAGCATAAGGAGGGTCCCTGTCTCTTCCTCCCCCACCCACTCAGAGCAGTGGCCTCAGAGGAGAGGTAGAGCCTCCTCCAAATGGGCCTTAGGGCTTAGAACCTGTCAGAACCCACCCAGCCCCATGGGTGCCCACACGCATCCTCAGGATAGCCCTCCAGCACCCCTGGAGTTGGGTTCCACCTGGCCTGAAGCTGGTCCACTCCCTGAATTGAAGCAAGGGGTTGGGGATGGAGGCTGGGGTAGTGGGTAATGCTATGCAGCAGATGGGACATTGGGGTGACCAGTCCAGCTCCTGGGGAGGCGGCAGGACCAGGGACCACTGGGCGGCCCCAGACGTGGCTAATAGAACCAGAGCTGTGCTTTCCTTGGGAGCAGAGTGCAAGAGGGGTGTGGCTGATCCTGGGGGGGCAGTGACATGGAAACCATGTGGGGTGATGATACTGCCACTTGTTCACTGAGTGACCAGGGCCACCAGCAGCACACCTCCAGGGGAGACTTTCGCCCCAGGAGCCCTTAGCTCCCCCAGGTCTTAGCTTCCTCACCCGCACGGCGGGAGCAGCCTCACCATAATAACCAAAGGGAGTGTGTATGGCTCACACGATGACGTGTGTCAGGTAGGGCCCGAGCATGTCTTACAGAGGATGCCGTCTCCTCCTGGTCAGGCTTGCCACAGGGTCAGGCTGTGGGGCTGTTTATAAACACCCGTTGCGACTATAAATTTGCCTATTCTAGAAGGAGATGGAGACTTTCAGAGCCAGAAGGGTCCTTAGAGACCATCGAGGCCCACCTTTCCTTTCTCACCACCCCAAAGTGACGTCTCGGAGGTTAAGGGACTCCGGGCTCTTCCCCTGAAATCACCGTTGCCAGAGAGGGAGTTCTGGGGTGTCTCCTCCTTGCCTCCCACATGTTGGATCCTTCGGTGTGCACAATGCTCCCACCCAGCTCTGGCCTCCTCTCTGCCCAGCAGGGCAGGATGGAATGGAGGTGGTGAACCCAAGACGTGGCCAGCCCACCCGAACTCCGCCTTCCTCAATGGACCAGCCTAAGGTCTCGGTCAGTTCAGGGCTTCGTGGCTCTCTGGGTTTTTCCTCTCTCCCGCTGTCTTGCCCTGGGCATTGGACTGTTTTGCCCTCTTTCTTTCCCCACAGGGCGTCCCCTGGCAGGTGCCTTGGCAGGATTCCCAAAGTGGGAGACACACTCTCAGAAACCCGGAACCTCACCTAAGCCCATTTCCTAGCCTATAAAATGGCCAACAGTCCATACGTGAGAGTGCCCTAGGGATCAGCGTCTTCTCTGACAGGGAAGGAAAGGGTTCCAGGCAGGCCAGCTGGCCTGGACCTCAAGTTAACAAACCTCAGGTTCAGACTCCAGATGAGGTGATACGTAGATGCAGAGACATGCTCTGTCAGGATGGAAAAAAGGACACTCACCACTCAGTGCTAACTGTTGTCATCCTTGAGGGCACTTTCTCTCATGATCCCTAGGGGTCCCCTGTTAGCTCAGGATCTGTCTAGAGCCCCACCCCTCCCTCTCCTCCAAGGCTCAGATGCTCTCTCCCCCTCACTGCTCTGCTCCAGCCACTGTCCCCCTTGTAGGTAAGCTTCCACTTCAGGACTTCTGCCTTTTCTGTTCTCTTTATCTGGAAGGTTCTCCCCACAGACCTCCACGTGCCTCACTCCCTCTCTTCCTTGGATCTCTGCTCAGAAGTCACCTTATCAAAGAGGACTTCTCAAACCTCCCCCCCACCCCCACCCCCACCCCACCCCACCCCCGCACCACCCCAGCCCCTCCCCGCTCCCCCTCCCCTCACCCCATACCCCACCCCCCCATAGGAAAGTTGAGGCCCTCCTTCCGGTACTCCCTACCCCCTGGGCACTTAACACCATTTGACCCTTTATATGCTTTTTTCTTTACTGCACCTTGAATGCAGGTGGCTATGGAAACAGAATCTTTAGTCTTGTTCCCTGAAGTCTCTGCAGCTATTACAACAGTGCCTGACACATAGTAGGAGCTCTACAAACATGTGATGGATGAATGAAGGAATTATTAAATGTAGGTATTTAAATTACCCCAGTTTCTGTAACCCTTTGGGAGCATTTCTTGCATTTTTAATATACAAGGACTCAAAAAAGAGTGTTTACGGGAGACTTGCCTTTCTGCCCTCTGAAAGCCTCCGGGGATGAGCATGGCTGTGGGTGGCTAAGACTAGGGCTCCTGCCCACCCTGGGGAAGGGGAAAGACTGAGCTGTGGTGAGTGCCAGGGGCCAAGAATGTCCCCCTTTCAGGGACGGGGATGTGGAGGGAGCTGTGAGCTACAGAGAGGAAGCAGCTCAGTCTACGGCCCCGGGGGTCAGAACTCTGTTTTACAGAAGTCCCAGTCCTGGGGGACCCCCAACTCAGAACTAATTATTCACAGGCCATGAGGGGCATCTTCAGAAAGGGCATTTGCAGGATGAGTAGGAACTGCTAAGGCAACTTGAGGAAAGGAAGTGTGAGGATGGGGCAGATACAAATACATGGACAGAGCATGTTGGGCAAACAGTCTTCCTCATGTGACATCAGGGGTTCTGTGTGAGAAGAGGGCACAGGCTGGCAACACTGGATTAAACAAAGTGAAACTGGACATACTCGTCAGAGCCTTTAATACACATTGTCCACTGTGGCTCTCCAGGACAGGATATAGTGTGCCCCACTGGCTTCATGGAGCACCCATGAAGGCCCATCTAACTCACCCCAGCAATTACTGACAAGAGCGTAGGGACACACGGCAGCTGGGGAAGGAGTCTGAGGTAGGGGTGAGGCAGAAGGAGAAGGCATGCTGGAGTAAGTGATGCTGAGGCCCATTGGTAAATTCTCTGAATGCCTTGCAAAGCAGTTAGGACTCTGTTCTATAGGAAACTGATATTGATGCGGAAATTGCATTTAACTTGTATCTACTTATTGACTCTAAGACAAGGCACACAGTCGAAATGCTACAGGGACTTCAGTAAAGAGATTGGCCTGGTGCTGGAGCAAACTGGAGCACATATGTCCTCGTAGGGGGGGAAGGGCTGCTACGGACTGCCTTGTGCACTGCAGATGTTCAGTGAGCACTGATCCCAGAAACTACTACATGAATGGTGCCTCCTTGAGCTGTGCAGTGCACATCCTGAACTCCTGTCCATGGCAGCCCTGAGAGGGGCATGCTCACTCAGCTCCAGTGAATTGCTGTCCGATGAGAAGGTGTGGTAGACTAGTGTTCACCAATACCAGAACTAGTGAAACTAGTGCTCACACAAGACTGTACGTCTCAGCCTCCTTGGAATGTGGATGGGCCACATGACTATATCCAGTCAATGACAAATAAGCAAAAGTCAGATATGTGTAGCATGTTGAGACTGTGCAACAACCATGTGTTCTCTTCCTATCTTTTCTCCCCCTGAAGCAGCAACTGACAAGGCCATATGTCTCAGATGCTGCTAGATGATGATGGTGCCTCTGTCAGCCTGGGTCCCTAAATGACTGTGTGGAGCAAAGCCCCTGGAACACCTGCACTGGACATGCCATGTGAGAAAGAAATAGACATCTATGTGGTAAACCCCTGAGACTTGGAGGTGTTTATTACTGTAGCAGAGCCCAGCCTGTCCTGACTATAGAGAAGTAGAGCAAATGTCCTGATTTCTGATTTTGAAGAGAAATCTTCTGGTGTTAAATGTTGGGCATCGATTAAAAATAATACTTCATATGATGCAGGCCAGGCATGCACTGACCACTGGCTTGCAACCCACAATCTCTGACTATGCTATGGCGTCTTAGGGAACTATACATAAGACATGAGCTAACTCATTTTTTTGCACTTTCCTGGGCAATCTCATAGCCTCGTGAACATACTAGGACAGAATGAGACTCTCTGGTCTATGATTAACTGGAAGAGAATGGCTGGTTACAAACAGAGGAAAAGAAGGCAATACTAGGGCTCTTTTAAAAGCTGCTGGAAAGCAGCATCGGGGCGTTTGAACGCCTGTGGCAGCAGCTATGAGACTGGCTGAATCAGCCTGGAGTGAGACAGGAAATGGTAATTAAGCTCTGCTTCTTGGTGTGTGACCTTAGGCAAGTCATCTCACTTCTCTGAGCCTCATCTTCCTTGTGGAGAATTTGGGGATCATGGTACAAACCGCTTTGCAGGGATGTTGATGGGAGGAGATGAGACATGTGTACAGCACTCAGCTCACAGGAAGGGCTCGATAAATGCCAGCCCTGGTGGCTCTTATTCCCTTTCTGTCAAGCCAGTCAGGGGCACAGAGCTGCCACTGCAGGAAACTCCCTCAGGGGTGGGGCCGGGATTGGCCTTCCTGAGACACATAAAGGCTCGGTGTCCTGTGGACTGGTCAGCAGCAGGTGGGCTGAATTTGTTTCCTGTAGCTGCTGTCACAAATTACCACAAACTTGGTGACTTTAAAAAAAAAACATATAACTTGAAAGTTATCATTTTAACCTTTTTTTTTTGCGGTATGCGGGCCTCTCACTGTTGTGGACTCTCCCGTTGCGGAGCACAGGCTCCGGATGCGCAGGCTCAGCGGCCGTGGCTCACGGGCCCAGCCACTCTGCGGCATGTGGGATCCTCCCGGACCGGGACACGAACCCCCGTGTCCCCTGCATTGGCAGGCGGACTCTCAACCACTGCGCCACCAGGGAAGCCCCCACTTTAACTATTTTTAAATGTATGGCTCAGTTGTGAAAAGCATATTCACATTGCTGTGAAACAGATCTCCAGAAGTTATTCATCTTGCTAAGCTGAAACTTTTTATCTTGGTGACTTTTAAAACAAAACAAATTTATTGTCTCACAGTCTGGAGGCCGGAAGTCTGAAATGGTCTCAAAGTGAAGTTAAGGAGTGGGCAGGGCTGACTCCTTCTAGAAGCTCTAGGGGAGAATCCGTTGCCTTGCCCCTTCTAGCTTCTGGGGGCCCCCTGCACTCCTTGGCTTATCACCCCTTCCTCCCATTGCTCCAACCTCTTGCTTCTGTTGTTACATCTCCTACTTCTGTGTCTAATCTCCCTTTTCCTCCCTCTTATAAGGACACTTGTGATTGCATTCACGGTCCACCTGGATAATTCAGGACAGCCTCCCCATCTCAAGGTCCATAACTTAACCACACCTGCAAAATCCCTTTTGCCATGTAAAGTCGTATTTTCACAGGTTCCAGGGATTAGGACTTAGATATCTTTGGCGGGCACTGTTCAGCTACCACACTGGCCACTGTAGTTAGCTCAGGGCCCGGGCTCCTTCCCCCGGCAGCCGGGAGGAACAAGGTTGGGAAAGTTGCCTGAGATGGAGGCATGGTGCAATGGGGCAGCAGGACTTGGGGGTCAGCCCGATTCTGCCCCTGGCCTGGCCCTCACCCTCTATGAGACCATGGCAGGTTCCTGCCTCCCACTCTCAGCTCCCTCAGGACCGTTCATCGAAACAACGAAGCACTGGGGATATAGAAAAAAATTGCCTCTCTCATGAAGAAACTGTTCTAGTCTGGGAGACATGGAGAATGAAGACAAACCCATGGAATGAGAAGCAGTGGGAGTGCTAAGGAGAAACAGGAAGCAGGGACGGGAGAGGAGGATGGAGCAGGCCCCCTCTGGGCTGGGAAGGTTTAGTCCACACACATTGATCAGGCACCTATTACGTGCCAGGCACTGTTCTAGCACCTGAGACACAGCCAAGAACAAGACAGCCTTGGCCCCCATCCTGGAGGACGTCCTGTTTCAGCAGGGGACAAGCCAGGGAGTAAATGGATGGGATGAGTTTCAGACAGTGATGAGGCTATGACAGAACTAAAACAGTGTCCTGGTGAGAGAGAAATGGGAACACTTTAGATGGGCTGGTAAGGGAGGGCCTCTGGGAAGAGGTGACCACTGAGGAAGAGTCAGTGTGTGAGGACCTGGGGGAAGAGGGTACCAGGTTGAGAGGACAGAAAGGGCAACAGAGAAGTGATGTGCCTAGATTGCCCAGTATGGTGTCTGGGTAGCAGGTCCTCAGCAAATACTGTGTGCAGCAACCAGGAGCTTGGGGCGGGGGCGGGGACTTTCCTTGGATGGGACACCAGGTCAAGGGCTTCACAGTCCACCTGCTGGGGCCAGTGCTTCTGAGCCATTGGTCCCGGCAGTGGACACAGCTGGAACAAACCCAGAGGAAGGGCCTGCCCATACCTGGTGGCCACCTTAAACAGAATGAGGGCAGGGCCCAGGCCCCAGCTGCACCAACCCAGGCCTGGAGCAGCCCCTGTCAGGAAGGAGCCTGCCTTGTGTGCCCCCGCTCCAGCACGGAGCCCTGTTTCCTCATGCGGGCTGGTTTCTTTAACGAGACCATCTGTCTGGCTTTCCTCACTCTGCTGAGCATGATGGGGCCATCCATCTCCCCTGTCCCCATCCCCGTCTGCCTGTCACTGCCCAGGCCCCCATTATCCCTGCCCGGCTCTGAGGGGGGCCGTGGCAGTTTTCGCCTCCAGCCTTCGTGTTTATTCTTCTCATCTGGCCACATCTGGCCTCCGTGCTGAGTCACTCGCTCCATCTGCCTGTCCTCGCTGTGGGACGGCGGCCGTCTCTTCCTGGCTCTCCCTGTGCCACGTGGCAGCCCACGCGTGCAGCGGGTGCCAGGGTCTGCAAGCGTGGGGACAGGACCGTGAGCAGCTCTGTGCCAGCCTGTGCGCCGGGGGTGGGGACCCACTTCAGGGCCAGCTTCCCCTGGAGGCTCCCCTCAGCCCCCCAGGGGCACGTGGCCCATTTGCTGAGTCCCAGTGAAGGTGGGCCCTACCTGAAGGCCACAGCCAGGCCCGGCAGGAACTAGAATGCCCATGTAAGCCCAGCTGTGCTCCATGCCAGAGCCTTTCCCTTTTGCATCTGAGCATGGAGGATGGGCATCTCCATTTGCAATTCAAATCCCAGCAGGGCTGTTCCCAGGACCTACAGCTCTAAATTTTTTTTTTTTTTTGCGGTTCGCGGGCCTCTCACTGTTGTGGCCTCTCCTGCTGCGGAGCACAGGCTCCGGACACGCAGGCCCAGCGGCCATGGCTCACGGGCCCAGCCGCTCCGCAGCATGTGGGATCCTCCCAGACTGGGGCACGAACCCGTGTCCCCTGCATCGGCAGGCGGACTCTCAACCACTGCACCACCAGGGAAGCCCTAGAGCTCTGAATGTGAACAGGTTCTGAGTCTGACTTTCTTCGTATTTTTTGAAAAACAAACGAGCTGAGCTGAGGGAGTATAATACCATGTATTATACTGAGTCATGTATCCCATAGACTCAGCACCTATTCCCCCTTTCCTCTAGCAATGCAGCCCAAAATTTCCTTAAGCCCCTGCCCACAATTCTTGAGATTTGGGCAGGACTGACATCAGACTTGGCTCCAGGAGAGGCCACATGACCAAGAATTCGTCAATCAGAGCACTGCAAACACCCTCCACCTCCCCACATCGGTGATTGGTTCAGGGTCATGTGAGCACCTAGCTGGGCCAGTCAGGGCCAGACCTTTGCTGAAACTTTTCTAAGAAAAGGGATGCTTCTTTCTCCTGGGCCTGTGATTGAGCAAGATGTGGGACCTGAGTGACTGGCAGCTGCCAAGTGGTAAGAGCCAGCCTTCTAGGGAAAACAACACAGAGGAGAGCAGAGCCAAAACATGAAGAATGAAAGCAGTCCTAACAAGCTCCTAGATCCAGCTGGGCCTGAAGCCAGCCCCACCTCTGGACTTTTCCATCACTGATGCCAATACATTCCCTTTAGCAGTAGAGTTTGAGGTGGGTTCTGTCACTTGCAACCAGAAGAGTCATATGTGATACACTCCTGAAAGGGGCTAACACCTGCTTGATATGTAGGAGGTACTCAATAAATACTAATTTTAAAATAAGACCTTTGTGAAGAAAGCCAATCTTAAGAGCTAACGTGTCATACAATTCCATTTATATAACATTCTCAATGTGGCAGTCATAGAGATGGCAAACAGATTCATGGTTGCCAAGGGTTAGGGATGGTGGAAGTGGATGTGACAGTAAAGGGTAGCACAAGGGACATCTTTGTGGTGATGGAACAGTTGTGTATGTTGATTGCTGAGATTTCTCAAATCTCCACAGGTGATAAAACGACAGAATGATATGCACACATTGTACCAATGCCAGTTTCCTGGTTTTAGTGTCATACTAGTTGTGTGAGATGTAACCACTGGGGGGAAACGAGTGAAGGGCACATGAGACCTCTCTGTGTTATTTTTGCAACTTCCCATGAATCTGTAGTAATTCCAAAATAAAAATTTTCCAAGTTTTTTGTAGGCTGTCACAATCCAGCAGTTCTTGGGCCTGAAATAGCAGAGTGCATGGATGTTGGAATCATATGGACCCAAGTTTGGATCCCAGCACAGCCATTCACAAGCTGAGTGATCTGAGGTCAGTCATGTCTCTTCTCTCACCCTCAGTGTCCTCATCTGTGAAATGGGGCTCATGGGCCTAACTTGTAAGGTGGTTATGAAGAGAAAATAAAATGAACCGTAATTTGCCTAGCACCTTGCCTGGCATATGGGAGGCAATAAACAATAGTTGATAGATGCAGCAGGATATAAACACAGGGTTTAACAGGGAGGAGTATGGTGGGGGGCGGGGTGTCACGGCTTTGGGCTCTGGAGCCAGCCTCCCTGGGCTTGAATCCTGGTTGTGTATCTCCCTGGCTGGGTGACCTTGGCCAGGCCATTTGACCTCTCTGGTCCTCACTTTCCCCATCTGTAAAATGGAGATTAAAATAGAATCTACTTTGTAGGCTAGTTTTGAGGATTAAAAGAGATAATGCACCTGAGACCATTTGGGAGTGCCTGGCACTTGGCAAGGATGGTAAACAAAGTTTTGAGTGCCCACTGGGTGGGGAGCCTGGCTCCCTGGGTGGAGATGGGGGTGAGGTGGCTGGCCATGCATTGGGGCCTGTAGCAACCTCGCCCCAGGGAAGCCCCGACTTCCTGGGAACCAGCCCCTCTGGAGGTCCTCCTTCAAAAGTCCGGCAGCCGGTGATGAATCCACCCCTGGCCAAGCAGAAAATCTGATCCCAGGCACCAAGGCATCCCTGCCCCCAAGATCCAGGCTTCCCCCTTCCCGCTCCTGTCCTCCCTGAGGAGGGAACACACAAACCTGAACTGGACTCTGCATGGAATGGACTCTGAGGTACAGGCTCCCAGGAGAATGGAAAGGAAGTAGGGTTCACGGTCAGTGAACAGTGGGAACAGTGGGGACAGTGGGGGCTGGGTGGTGTGGGTCGAGAGGGTTGGAGAAGTTCCTCTGTCCCCAGTCATACATTTCATGGTTCGGTTGTGGCTTTAAGATGCCTACAAAGCCATCATCACCGAACACATCCTTTAGGTTAAACACTGCCCACTCCTGTGTCCTGTTCCTCTCTTAAATCTAGAGGAGTAACATATTAAAAGCCACTACAATGTGACTTAGTTTATGACAGGGTGTGGGGTGAGGCCCGCTAAAAGTAGACAGAGGAGGGGCGTAGGAACAAGGGGAGAATGATGTTGAAGGCAAACTTTGCCTGCCCTGGCTAGCTCTCGGTGATAATCCATTTAAAGGTATCCCCTAGCCGTCCTTGTTGATGTAGATCCATCTGAACAGTTTCAGGGCTGCAGTTTTTATTTAACGCAGTTCTGAGCCTGGCAGCACCAGGGCCCAGAGCTGAGAGGCGGCTGGCTCCTGGCAATGCTTAATAGCGAGGTGAATGTGCGGAGCTTCTGAGTAGGAGAAGCAGCGGTGCCAGGCAGCAGTGGCCACATTGGACAGCCCAGCTTGCTGCTGCTGGGATGATGGAGCACACTGGAGGTGAAAATTCTCACCCTGGAGCCAGGCAGGGGCATTTATGAGAAGGGACTCTCAATTTTAAATGAGCTGGTGATCGGCAAACAAGGGAATATGTGGCTCATGTGGCAATCTCTCTTCAGGAATGGGTGGATCCAGGACCCCCTGTGAGAACATTTAGTAGTTCCTGAGACCACAAGTTTCCTATTTAACGTGGCAGGGGGAGAGCATGTCTGTGGCCAGGCAAAAGTCTTGAGATTCTTTCTGACTGGTCTGGCTAGGGTCATATGCCCATTCTCCAAACCAATCACTGTGACTGGGAGGATGGGATATGCTGAATTTCTTGGCCCACGCCAAGGGGCCAAGGGAGGTGGGGAGGGTGTCAATTGTATCCAAGCCTCACAGAGGGTCAGGGGCCTAGAGCAGGGCCGACCTGGCTAGGAAGCAAGCAGAACACTAGTTCATACTGACGGCTCGGCCTGCGTTCACATGCTTTATCCACCTTACCCCTCTCAACAGCCTCTGTAGAAATTCTTCTTCCCATTTGACAGATGAGTACACTGAGGTAGAGGAACTTGCCCAAGGTCACATACCCAGAGAGGCAGTCCAGTCTCATTCTATTTTATTCCAAATTCTTTCCAACATTTCCTGGTCCAGACTGTCCTCTCTCCCTAAACCCTGATATTCCAGAGCACTTAGACTCCTAGATTTGGGACCTGGAAAAGATATTAGAGTTCATCTAGTCTCCTTCAGTGATATACTCAAGGCCACACAACCGATACTAGAATCATAATCTAATTGTCACTTACCTCCTATCTGCCCCGCTGCTTGTGAACCTGGTCTTAACTGTGTGGCCCTCATTTGCTCGCTGGCCTCAGTTCCTCACTTCCCTGTGGCCTCACACAGTTCTATGCTTTCCTGGGTCCCAATGCTACAGCTATTTACATGTGTCTTACTCTTCCTGTAAACCATTTTCTTTCTAGCTAATTGCTTTGCCCTAATTCTTTAGAGGTAATTTCCTTCTGTTACTTTATTTTTACAGTTAACACCCTCCAATTAATTTCATAGTTCTTGAAAGTTCTCACATAATTTGCCCTAAAAACCCTTGCCGTTTAACCATTGCATGTGATAACGATGTCTCAGGCAGCCTGGTCATCCAGTCACTCGTATGGCATCCAAGACACTTGGGCACCTTGGTTGCATTTGACGTTCATAATAGCCTTTCAAGAGTAGCCTCATTTTACAGAGAAGGAAAATTAAGGCTCTAGTGCCCTAGTGTGGGCAGAACTGGGATCTGAACCACCACCCTCTCCGCTGTCCTGAGCTCCTGGGCTCTCTTACAGGGAGTGCTAGTGGTGGGTCCTGACTCCCAGGTGCACTTCTGACCTTCTGGGAACTTAGTGGCCATGCTGGCCCCACCCCTGGTGATTCTCTGCCCATCCCTGGATCCTGCTCTGAGAAACTGCCCTGGCAGGCGGAAGGATACGAAATCCAGGGGAATAGGGTCTCAGCATCGGCGCGTGGATGGGAAAAAGACAGTGGCAACACCAGCCTCTCCGGGGGAGACGGAGGGAAAAAACGCAGCATCAACTACATTTGCAGAGAAATAAAAAATGATTTCAAATTCTATTTTCCCGGTCTCTCTTAGCACATCCCCTGGCGCTATTTTATTTAGTAAATGGAGGCCTACTTGTTATTCTCAGTTATGACATTAATTCTCCGGGTGACCCTTGGCTGCTTACCTCCTTACTCGGAGCCGGTTTCTCTATCACCACCCGCGCAAGGACAAAAACATGCTCTCACAAGAAGGGAGCGCCCTGCGTCTGGAACAAACCTGGGCTCTCATTACCCAGCAGGCACTGCAGGTGACGGCACGGGGTGGCCAGCGAGGGGTGGCCAGCATCTTGGCTCGAGGCGTCTGCTCTCACTTTCTGTCTCTCTCCTCTTGCCTCACCACAGACTCTTCCCCCTAACTGTTTTTTTGTACCTGTTAGCTTCACAGACTCTTCTGCCAACCTCCCTGTCCTGTTTGATTCTGGAATTCTCTCTTGCCCCTGCCCCCAACCCCCAGAGTTGGGGGAGGGGTGACGGCGAGTTCCCAGCTGGGTACCAGCTTCCACCATCTTGTGGCTGGGTGGATATTATCTTCTTATTTTTCCAGCCATCTCCCCTCCTTGGGGGGCAAGGTTGCCATGGGTAATTGGCCTCGAATTTGTTTACCTCAGTGCTCAACATTCCTTCTCCCCCACGTCTCTCCCTCACCTCTCCCTCTGTTTCCTCCATCCCACTGTGGCTCCCTAAACCATCTGGAATCTCAGTTCCCCTCTCCCCCCAACTTGTGAGCCAGAGAAGGCCAGTTTGACCACCATGTGGGAGGCCCAAGCTTCCCTCGAACATGGGCAGCTGGATTCAGAAAACAGCTCATCGGCAGCAAAGGAAAAATACAAATAACGAACTGCAGAAACCTGGGGCTGGGGTTTGGCAAATACAGATGAAAGCAAGTCCCTGATGACAAATTCTAATGATTTTTGCTCTTGTTCAGAACTGCAAACTAATTTTGAAATATTGGTTGTCAGGAAAGAAAGGGTTCAACTGGGGGCGGGAGTTTCTCTATCTATCACCACCTGCTCAAGGACAAAAACATGCTCTCACAATAAGGGAGCGCCCTGAGTTCACTTCTGCAGGAGGTGGAGAGCTGCGTGGCCTGGGAGGCTCTGAGCGCTCACACGTGAAAAAGTCCCTGCTTCCCCCAGCTAAGTTACCTCGAGGATCCTCAGGGAGGTAGGCAGGAAGCATTGTCCTTTGTTGCTGTTTTTAATAGAGAAGGAAACTGAGGCTGAGAAAGAGGATCGTTTCTATCTGTGATGGTCTGAGGCTCCCATCCGGGTCTTCCTGATGAACCAGGTGGGCAGCCTCCACGGGGACAGAGATTTCCTTAGCTTAGGGAGGACTTCAGGTCAGATTTGTGACAAATCCTCTCTGAGACCCAGGTGACAGTCAACATAATTAATAACCTGACGTGCCAGACGCTGATGCATCAGAGCTGTGGCCAGGCACCATATGGAGCAGGTCCAGAGGGGCCTGGAGGCCCAGGGAGGCCAGAGTGGCCAGGACAGGGGAGCCAGGGGCTTCCGGGAGCCGGAGGCCGCAGCTACTCACCACCTGGGTTGGAAGCCACCAGCTCACACCACCAGGTGTCCCAGCTGACCCTCAGCGCTGCTCCATCAGGCACCTGGACGCGGACCCAGCATGCATTCTTCCACAGACGCCAAACCTGCGCCATGCAGCTTCCTGTCCTCACAGCGGCCTGGGAGGCGGGAGAGGGGTGCGAGGCCAGGCTCCAGGTCACTCAGCTCGCTGGCCTCTCTTGCTTTTGTTTCCTCATCTGTGAGTCGGGGGCAATTCTGGCACCTGGTGCTCTGGAACTTGGGGCGGAGAAGGCAAGCTTTATCCGGCGCTTGGCCTAGAACCCGGCATGAGGCTACTACTCCATAGCTGTTTGCTGTGCTTCTGACTTCCATCCACCCCAGCTCTCGTCTCACAGAAATGTGCCCACCGAGCAGTGAGATGAGTTATAGTACCAAGTAGACCAGCATCTGTGCAACCGGACAGAGCAGGGCAGCTGCAGCCACAACAGCCCTCCCCGTTCCAGGCCGCTTCTCCCGTCCTTCAGCCTTGGGGCCAGCTCGTGGGACACCGCACAGAACACAGTGTTCTTTCCTGGGGTCGTGACAGCAAAGGTGGGACGGCCTGGCTCATTCACCTGCTGGGCTCCCCAGATGGGCTCTGGAGGCCCTGCCCAGACCTCGTACCACCTTCAGCTGGAGCAGGGCCAGGCAGAAGGGCCAGGGGCTGCTTGAAGGAGGCCCTTCCTTGCAGAGACCTGTGGGGGCCATGCGGTCAGCACACCGTCCCCTGAGGGGCCCTTCTCCTTTGAACCCAGTTGCACCTTTGGAAGGCAGCCCTGTCCCTTGATGTGAGGCTGCCTACTCACTCTCTGCACGTGTCACTGCTGATGGAGACCACATCACCCGTGGGGCGGGGTGTCAGGCCAGGCACAGGGATGACGGAAGGATTTGACCAGATGCCTTTTCTTCCTCTGGTCCACCTACCCCATGTGTCTCACAGGAAGCTACACAGCGGACTTTCAGATCCATCAGCTGACAGCAGCAAGGCTGCCAAGGCATCAATCAGACCTCGTCATCTCACTTTGGAGAGGATGCAGGGGCTGCAGGGTGGGGTAGGGGACCAGGTTGGAGATGGGGGAGGGGGGAGGGGGCTGGTGGTTTTGCAGGGAATGTTACAGTGGTGCCTCCTCTGGTCTCTGGCCAGGACACTCTCCCATCAAAGTGTGGGAGTCCCTGTGGTTCCTGTATCAGAGTAACCTGGGTTGCCTATTAAACATGCAGATTCCAGGGTTCCACCTCAATCCTGCTGAGTGAGAATCACTGGGGTAGGGCTATGAAACTGACCTTTCAAACAACAACTCCAGAGAGAGTCTTGCTTCAAAATGTTTGAGCGTCACTCACTATTCTAGACTGAGATGTCATGCTTCTGGGGGTAGAACCCCCCCTTAACTCCCTCCTCCCCTACCCCATACTGCCTGGGTTTGAGCCCTATCCTTGCCACTTATAAGCTGTGGGAGTTTGGTTGAGCATTTCACATCCCTGCCTCAGCTGCCTCATCTGTGAAACAGGAACAAAGCAGAACCCACCCCCTCTTCAGCCTCCCCTTCAGCCTCCCCTGAGCCCGGCTTCCAAGGGGATGGACAGCGTTTTGCCTTGTGGCTCCCTGAGAGCAGCTCAGATAGGAGCTGTCACAGATGAGAGCCTGTCGCTGACTTGTCCCCAATCTCCTCAGGTCCCAGGGGGGTGGATTTGTCAGTGGTGGGAATGGTTCTGAGCCCGACACACGAGCCTTCCTGTCCTGGCCTCATCACTTCTGGCTGCTTGATCCTGGGCAAGTCCATTCTCAGCGCTGGAAGACAGCTCTCCCAGACAGACAAGCCCCTGTCTGCACATGGTAAGGATGCAGATGATCAACTCACAAACAAATCAGTGAAACAAAGTGACTGAAAATAACGATAACTGTTGTGAAGTCAAGAAAAAGGGGGTGCTGATAGAGAGGGACAGCTGGGAGGTGGTGTCTGCCTCCCTGGAGAGCCAGCATTTGAGTGGAGACCTGGATGCCAAGTTACTGGCCTGTTATAAATGGTGGCTGAGGCTCCCAGGCAGAGAGAAGAGCAAGTGCAAAGGCCTGGGGACAGGAATGGGCATGGAGACCTAAGGGAACAAAGATGGCTGACGGGGCAGGAGCATCAGAGGGGAGAGCAATGGGGAGGGGTCAGAGAGGTTGGCAGTGGGCAGATCTTGCAGGGCCCATGAGTTTACTCCAAGGGCAACAGGAAGCTCATCCCAGCCGGGAGAAGTGAATGGGGTAAGGGCAGTCATGTGCCAGCCAGCATGGTGCTAGCTGAGTGCCCTCTGTGCTCTCACTCTATGACAGCACCCCCGGGGTCAGGCATTAAGGTCACTTGGTAGCTTGGTGCCTCAGATCCTATAAGGGACTTAAAATTGTTCCCAAGTCCGGGCGCTGGGATCCCATTTGAAGACTTCAGGATGTGCTTGTTTAGATCACTGGCTTCTCTGCCACGGGGTGACAGTAGAGAATATCCCTTCTCTCCTTTGTTTCCTCAAACCTGAGATCCAGCCAGAGCTTTTTAGAGCTCTTTTCAGAGATCCTTGAAGGTGGTGCCCCCCGGGAAGAACAGAGCCTGGTCATTTTGGGGTTTTGGCCCTGGTGGGGCTTGGTGTTTGTGTTGGTGAGTGCCTGGTTGCCCCTCCCTGGAGGACGGATGGACTGGCCATGTGCCCGAGGGGTGTGCCATCCCCCTTTGGGGGCCTGGCTCTGGGGACGGGAGTGGGCCGCAGGGAGATGGAGCAGGAAGGAAGGAGGAAGAGGCAGCGCAGGGAGGGAGGGCGACTGTTGCCATGGAAGGAGCTGCAAGGTATTCTGGGATCAGAATTCTCACTGCCGAGGACTGGGGATGGGGGGAGCGGGTGGTTGGGGAAGGTGATGGGGAAGCCAGTGTCTTTCTTTTGTCCTTGGCACGTTCCTGCATCCCCACAGACAGAGTGGTCCCCTCACACCCCCGGAGCAGGCCCCCAGCGGTCCCCTCTCTGTCCGGCCTGTCCGCCTCATGTACAGAAGGCAGAGTGGCCCCTTCCAGGAGGCCTGTTTACCAGCACAACAGCAGCAAATTAGCGCTCTTAAAAGGCATTCAGCCTTTATCCCTGCAAACAAGCTCACCGCAAAGGGGGCCTGTGATGCCTTCTCCCTGGAATCTGCTGAAATGGGGTTTGCTGTGCATCTTAATCGACTTCCTTCCACCCACCACATTAAATGCATTCAATCTACTCTTGCAAATGGCTAATTTTGAAAATCCGCTTATCAGAATTAGGTCCTCAGCATCCATATTTATTTACTTTTCATTTTTATAATCTTTTTTTTTTTTCATGTGTATGACTGAATACCATTTTCAATGGTCTGGCTCTATCTCACAGGTCCTGGGTGGGGGTCGGGGGGTGGGCAAGGTCCAGGATAGGAGCAAATTGGAAATGGGCACATGGCAGGGATAGAAGGAGTGGGTTTAGGAATTCACAAGGATCAGAAGGCTGTGCTTTCCTGTGTGGGGAACCATTTCTGGGAAATTACAAAAAGCCGATACTTGAGCAGAACAGGGTTAAGAAGATGAGAACATCTTGACATGTCCCGGCCACTCGGAGCATGCCTCCGTTCCACCAGGGGGAAGCAGCAGCCATGGCAGAGATACGCAAGAAAGGGGTTGGGACCAACTGCCATTCCCCAGTGCCTGCTGGGTGCCAGGCTCGGTGTTAAGTGTTTTGCATGTATTATCCCCATGCTCACTTCAACCCTGCTGGTGAGGGGGAGCCCCAGCTTACCGATAAGAAAACCTGTACCATGATTCAAACCCAGGTTCATGTCCAGACTGCACACTCTTCCCCTTTACATCATATTGTCAAGTGTGCCAGGGATGGTTTATTCACTTCAGTGTGTAGGAAGCACACGTGTGCTGATGTAGGACAGACTACGTGAGAAATACAGACTAAGGGAGAGCTTATTTAGGACAACATCCAGCGCAAAAACCTGAATTTGATTTTATTTCATTTCCTTTGGACACTGACTGGGCAACTCCTATGTGCCAAGTGATGGTATGCAGAATCCCGAGATGGAAGGATGAATACTTCTAGCCACGGGAAGCTCACACTTAATGGATATTTTTTTTTTTTTTGGGGGGGTACGCGGGCCTCTCACTGTTGTGGCCTCTCCCGTTGCGGAGCACAGGCTCCGGACGCGCAGGCTCAGCGGCCATGGCTCACGGGTCCAGCCGCTCCGCGGCACGTGGGACCTTCCCGGACCGGGGCACGAAGCCGTGTCCCCTGCATCGGCAAGCGGACTCTCAACCACTGCGCCACCAGGGAAGCCCCACACTTAATGGATTTTAAAAGAAAGGCTCTTTCTGACTTACTTCACTCTGTATGACAGACTCTAGGTCCATCCACCTCACTACTAATAACTCAATGTCATTTCTTTTTATGGTTGAGTAATATTGCATTGTATATATGTGCCACATCTTCTTTATCCATTCATCTGACACTGTATGCTAATTCATATATATGGAATCTAAAAAAAAAAAAAAGGTACTGATGAACATAATGGCAGGGCAGTAATAAAGACATAGACATAGAGAATGGACTTGAGGACATGGGGTTGGAGCGAGGGAAGCTGGGGCGAAGTGAGAGTAGCATTGACATATATACACTACCAAATGTAAAATAGCTAGTGGGAAGCAGCAGCATAGCACAGGGAGATCAGCTCGGTGCTTTGCGATGACCTAGAGGGGTGGGATAAGGAGGGTGGGAGGGAGACTCAAGAGGGAGGGGGTATGGGGGTATATGTATGCATATGGCTGTTTCACTTTGTTGTACAACAGAAACTAACACAGTACTGTGAAGCAATTATACTCCAATAAAGACCTATAAAAAAATAAATAAAAGAAAGGCTCAGAACAACAAAGTATTGACACATACGTACGAGATAATTTTATTCTCTCAAAGAACAGCTAAGTTATTTTGTAGCCACCTGCTCTGGTAGAATAAGTGGAGATTTTCAGATCTAACAGAAAGTTCTAGAGCGTAAGGCATTACACCTTGGTGGTTGAGATTAGGACTAAATTGTCAGCAGACTTGAGCTCAAGCTGCCATTCTGCCACATTCACTGTGACCTTGGGCAAGTCAGAGCCTCAGTATCCTCATCTGTAGACCAGGGGGTTATAGTAACATCTACCCACAGAGTTGTGCCGATTTCAATGAACCCTGCATGTGGTGTTTTAGTGCAGTATCGGACAAGGGCATATACCTAATAGCTAAATAGTAAACATTATCATGTATAATAATTTTCTCAATCAAACTCAGGAAATAAAGTCTGAAGGTAGGGAAATAAACATTGACCAACGGTTTTCCAACATCGCAAGCACGTTTGTAAAGCACCTGGAGTGGATCTCCAGGCCCTGGTGCCAGGTGCTGGGTGAATGGTGAGGTGGATCAATGATTTACCCACAGTCAGGACCCCTCGCTTATTACTTTGCCCCCTCCTTCCCCTCTCGACTTCCTGCCTCTCTCTGGAATTGAACGTTGTCAGTAGGATAAACCAAAGTAAGTTCCTTCACACTTCTAAGTAGCCTGCGTTTGATCCCCACCACCTCACCCACCTGAGGGTAGGAACTTCTTCAGAAGATAAAGTCACCTTACGTCCTGTGTTAGGGGTGTATGGGCGTGTCTGCAGGAAGGAAAACTGTGAGAGTGTGTGCGTGTCAGACAGGGAGGGAGAGGGAGGGCGTGTTTGCAAGGAGACACATGTGGGTGGGGGTGTTGGGGGGGGATTTGTGAATGACCAGGTATGTGTGCACAGGGACGGGGTGTGCGGAAGAGGCGTTGACCTAGAAGGAGGGCAACATTCAGGAAAACCAGTTCTTCCAACATCCACTGTGGACCAGGAGCCCTCCAGCCTGAGCGTGCCCAGTACCGGCGAGTACCGTGGGTGGAACTGAGCTCGTACAGACAGGCTACGGTTCTCCATGGTGAGGTCTAAAGACAGAAACTGCAGGACCAAGGGCTGGAGACATGAGAAGGTGGAAGGCCGAGCCACCAGGCTGTGATGGAGTGCTCTGAGAGAATGGCAGCATATCCGTCTGCAGAAAGGAGAAGCTGGTAACTGGGGCGCGAACTGGCCTCAGAGGTGGGCAAGGTAGAAGGTGGGAAGCAGAGGGCTGTGTCGACACCAGAGCGGATGGTCCGGCTCAAGCGATTCTGAGAGTAGTGTTGCACTGCTGTCGCCATGGTTCCGACAGATCAGGGCGAGTGGACAACGGCCGGAGTCCGCAGAGGGAGGGCGAGCTGCCACCCCAGAGAGAAGATGATGGCTCTGCCCTGGCACTGAGGAGGCGGGTGGGACTCGGGAAGGGGAGGGGTGGAGGGAGGGGAAGGATCTGCAGTGGCAGAGCTGCACAAATACCAGGTATTTATAGTATTATCTGTTGATTTTGAAAGCTGAGTCAAGCTGCATTTAAAATATGAGATTATGCACGGGAGGAAAGAATCATGTCCCTTATTAAAAGAAAACAGAAAAGCTGCAGAAGGAAGGCTTACAGGTGGGGATGCTCAGCAGGGACAAAAACCGCTGGACCCCACCTCCCAAATTTCACATCCCCCTTGAGGAGTATTTATCAATTCTGTCTCTATGACCATGGGAATCTCCTGAGATAAGACCTCTTGCTCTAAAACCCTGGCTTAAGCATAGTAAAATCCTTCCCTACGTTCCTTAAGCACAGCTGAGTAGGGCTGAAATTTAAAGAAAAAATTTTTTTGCACACACACACATGCACACTCCTGCCTCTCGCTTGAGGCTTTGGGAGCACTGAGAACATATTCCCCTGATTCATTCCACCCCACTGTCTTTCTTGGTCAGGTCATTTTTGCTTGTGGGTGATAGAAAACCCAACCCACTGGCCTATGGAAAAAAGGAAATGTTCTGGCTCTCATAACTGAAAAGGTGGAGTGCGGTCTTCAGGCATAGCTGGATCAAGGACTCAGTAGGGTCTTCAGGACCCAGTTTCTTTCTCTCTCTCTCTCCTCAGAGTCTGGCTTCAATCTCCAGCTCTGCCTGGGGCCCTCAGAAGCTCTAAGCTTCCTTCTGTGACAGCAAGATGGCTGCTGTACTTCATGTTCCCACACTCTTGGGGTCACTTCAGAAGGAAGAGCTGGCTGATCTTGAATGTCATTGGCTAGAATCAGACCAGATATCCCTTTGCAGGCCAACCACTATGCCTGGTATATGGAATGAACTGATTGGCTGGGGTCCCAGACACTGCCCACCCTTGGAGCTCATGAGAGAGGATTGAATAGACTCTGCCCAGTCAAACCTCAGAAGTCCTCTATGGTCACCCCAGGAAGCTGGACATGGGTAGGGCCACCATCCCACAGCCCAGGGCATGTAGCCTCCCTCTTCACCCTCTCCTCTCCAGTGCAGCTGGCAGATAGGCGGGGCCTCTGATTGGGAACCCAGCTTGCATGCTACAACTCACATGTGCTAAAGGGAAACTGGGAACAGAGCAAAGAAAATGCAAGGAGAGGAAAGCAGCCCTCTGACTGTGGGGACCATTTGTCATTTTCTGGCTGCTCAGAATCCACCCTCGCCATGGATATCACCGCAGATTTCCCCGCTGTATCTGGGTGACTCAGGCACCCACCTCTCAGGGCAGAACCAAAGGGACCAGGACCCCCTCCCCCCACCCCAGATGCAGGTTTCCCATCAGATGCCTGCTCCTGGGACCCTGATTCTTGAGCAGGGGTCGCAGGGACAGCAGGAGGGCCTGTTCTGCCTCCCTGCGACTCTGACACTTTGGTGGCCAAGGTATCACGCTGACAAGACTTCAAGTTACCCGTGGGGTTTCCTGCCTCTCATCTCACTTTTTGCTCATCCCTAGGCCTGGTCCCCCAGCCTCCTCCTGACTTGGGGAGGCCGTGACAGCCATCCAATAATTCTCTTTTACTTGCATGGGCCTCAGAACCCTCCTGATACAGTCCCAAAGTTCAAGTTTCTGTCGAGCCAAGGCTCCAGCCTGTCCACTCCAGACTGCCCCCAGCCCCGGAGGGGAGAGAATTTCGCAAGCCACTTGCCTGGCCACTTGCTTCCGGCTCCCAGCCAGACTCCTGTGGAGGCAGCCTTCACTGCCAAGGTCAGAAGAGCCCCTGCCAAGGGGCTTCCCCTCTCTGGAACTTCCCAGCAGTCCTCAGTTCTCCTTGGAGCAGTGGACTCATCCCTGACTCACTAGTGGGACCCTGGCAAGTTGCTCGGTGAATGAGCTCACACACACTGAAGTTTTGATCAGTGTGTTTATCTCCCACTCACCCACCTCTGCACTAACCAAATTTCTTCTCCTTGCCCTGAAAGTGTCTTTCCTCTCCCAGCCTCTAGAGCCAAGCATGAGTCACTTGCTGCAGAACCAGATATCCAGGCTGCAAAAGCTCAAAACCCACTGGCCCAGGTACGGCGGAGGAAGACGCTGCTGGATGTAGGGTTTCGTGTTGGCAGAGGTTGGGGGAGAAGGGAGATGAGAGGGGCCGAAAGCCTGTGCCGGAGGAGCCTCATGTGCCTCTCTTTCACCCCAGCACCCGCTCCTTTTTTGTTCTTTCAGGAGGACTGCCAAGTGGCCATATGGCAGCTAAATCGCCCTGAGTGGTCTCTGTAGTTGCCAGTGGTCATGCATGGTCAGTGGTCAGTTCATTTCCCCATCAGTGCTCTGGATAGGAGTGATGCTTGTCTGAGCCTCAGGTATTATAACCCACTCTGTGACTGTGGCTGTCCCCCAGAGTGTGGGGCACATTGAGTGGGACCAAGGCATGCTTGAGAAAGACGTTTCCTGCCCCAGGCCATGTGGGAGCACATTTGCAATCACCCACAGAGCCAGCATGGCTGTAGGACGCAGCATCCCGTCACAGGCTAAGAGCCTGCCTTATGCATCTTGGGAAACAGGTGGGCTCCCTTTGGGGCCAACACTCAAATCTGAACTTTGGCATCTGTACCAGAGTTACATACACATCCAGAAAATAAGGGATGGTGCAGTCATGCATGGAACTCAGCTAATTCACATTCATGTGGCTCAGAAGTTCCTGCCCAGTCATGAAGAACCTAGGGGTAAGACAGGAATAAAGACACAGACCTACTAGAGAATGGACTTGAGGACATGGGGAGGGGGAAGGGTAAGCTGTGAC
The DNA here is from genome assembly GCF_008692025.1 of Phocoena sinus. NCBI lineage: Eukaryota > Metazoa > Chordata > Mammalia > Artiodactyla > Phocoenidae > Phocoena > Phocoena sinus. The sequence continues at coordinate 19,998,986 of NC_045765.1, read as the reverse complement.
AAAGCGAGAGAGTAGCACGGACATATATACACTACCAAACGTAAAATAGCTAGTGGGAAGCAGCCGCATAGCACAGGGAGATCAGCTCTGTGCTTTGTGACCACCTAGAGGGGTGGGATAGGGAGGGTGGGAGGGAGGGAGACGCAAGAGGGAAGAGATATGGGAACATATGTATAACTGATTCACTTTGTTATAAAGCAGAAACTAACACACCATTGTAAAGCAATTATACTCCAATAAAGATGTAAAAAAAAAAAAAAAAGAAGTTCCTGCCCCTGCAGTGAGGCTGTGCCTGTCAATCAACTGAGGGGGCGGGAGTTCCACTCCAGGGCCTGTGTGCTTACCAGGGGAGAAAAAGGTTCTGAGAAGGACAGCACAGAGCACCGAGCCCTGTGGCCCAGCAAACCTTTCCTGGAAATGCCAGGCCAGAGGTCTTCAAATCTGCCCCTCAAGTATCTCAAAGTCTCTGCCAGAAATTCCCACTGGATGATTTCACGTTGTCCACCAGACCCTAACCTCCTTATGGAAGGTGGGGCTCACCACCAGAAGCCCAGTGCCTGGCAGAAAGCCGATACTTTGTAGGTCTTTATTAATATTTGCTGAAGAAGTGGATATCTGCTCCCAAATAGACAAGAAGTGGTCAGTTAATCACCACTGGCCCAGAGATGACACAGCTGCTCAAATGCATGAGTTGCACTGGTCATATCAAAAATCAGAATTAAATCTATTCAGATGCCACAGTTAAAAAGACCCAATGATATATTGGTCTGGTGGTTTCTTTTATGAAAACAGCTCTAAAGCGTTATCTATTTTTCACTCGGAGCTCACTTGAAGTGCGTTCCATTTTGGACTTTATCATTTACTTTAGGGCTCCCACTGTATCTTTGCTTTCTGAGTCTTGCGATGGCTCCGGGCTAAAAGCATCTTGCGATGGCTCTGGGCTAAAAGCAATAACCGACCTCAGAAGAAGAAAGAGAAAGGCTCTGCGTTGCAAGAGCATAGCCTCTGAAAGGAAAAAAATTTCTCAGACCTCAGGTGGTAGCTGTGGCAAAGTTGCCTGCTGTCTAGGGGGCCGTCTTTGGCCACCTTTCATCAAAGGCTGCAAACACTTCAGCACAAAAACAACCCACGGCCACCAGGCAGGAAGGGCTCTGCTTCTGTGTGCGGGGACCAGTTAGCAATACCCTGGTAATAATGAATCACATTTGAATGATGCTCAGGAAAAGTTGCCTGGCTAGTGGGTAGAGCCTCTAGGTATTCTGGCTGCACAAGGCATGCTTGGCCACCAGACCAGAGACACTAGCCTGCGGGCTGCTTGAGAAGGATTGAGGGGGTATGCAGAAAGCATCTAAAATTATAATTGTTATTTATTTGTGTTAATCTATATCAAGAAATTATCCTAGCACAGCACACCTGTGATTTCACACTCATTATTTTCAGGACGAGGCTAAAGGTATTTAGATTAAAAACAAGTGAGTCGATTTACTGGAAACATATATGTAAATAATAGTACATGTGGTACATGGATATAGCAAAACTCATGAGACTGACTGAAGTTTGGAAAGTGTGGCCTTGTGCTCCATTGCTGTGGTCTTAGGTATAAAAGCATGCAGACACTAAACTCCCTGTTTCCACCTCTTGTTACAGTGATGGATGTTTCTGAAGCCACAGAGCAGCGCACCATACATACATACAGTGGAATGTGGAAGTAGGAGGTAGGAAGGATTTTTTTTTTTTGTCTCAATACCTCCCCTCACCCCTTAATTTTTGTCTCATCTACACAGGAGGTAATCAAGCCATTGGTGCTGGATCAAAAGGAAACTGAGACCATGTGGTAAAGTCCAGCCCTTTCACTCATTTCACAGGTGAAGAAACCAAGTCCCAGAGGAAAAAATGACTTGATGATAAGTTAGAACTGGCCTTAGAGAACTCTTTCTAGGTCAAAGACAAAAGCCCAAATTCTCTGAAATGTAACAAATGCCTACAAATCAATAAGAAGAAAGACTCAGTAGGAAAATGGGAAAGGATTTCAAGGAAAACACAAACAACATTTAAATATCAGAAACGATGTTCAACCTCATGCATAATAAGAGAGATGTAAGTTAAAATTATATTGACACATCTGCTTCTGGCTATGATGGACTGGCTTATACTGGGAATAATTAGGAAAACTGGATGGAATTTTACAAAAACCACAGTTTGAAGATATTGGAGAGCTACCAAGTTTCCAAGATCCCAGAGAGAAGGGAGGCGCATAGAGGGAAGCCTGATGTCTACCTCTGGAGGCATATTCTAGTTCTAAAGCTGTGACTGAGAGGCTGAGAAGAGCATTTGGTAATTTCATGGGGCTGGGAAGACAAAAATTGGAGTTCAGGGTCTCTTGAGAAGTAAGGACCCTATTTGCACACCCATGTTCATAGCAGCATTATTCACAATAGCCCAAAGGTGGAAGCAACCCAAGTGTCCATCAACAGATGGATGGATAAACAAAACGTGGTGTATACATACAATGGAGTATCACTCAGCCTTAAAAAGGAAGGAAATTCTGACACATGGATGAACCTTGAGGATATTATGCTAAGTGAAATAAGTCAGTCACAAGAAAATACTGTATGATTCCATTTATAAGAGTTACCTAGAATAGGCAAATTGATAGAGACAGAAAGTAGAAAGGTGGTCGCCAGAGGCTGGGAGTGGGGAAAATAGAGAATCACTGCTTAATGGGGACAGAGAGGCTGGGAGTGGGGAAAATAGAGAATCACTGCTTAATGGGGACAGAGTTTCAGTTTTGCAAGATGGGAAGTGTTCTGGAGATGGATGGAGGATATGGTTACACAACAAAGTGAATGTACTCAATGCCAACCGTACATTTAAAAATGATTAAGATAGGGACTTCCCTGGTGGCACAGTGGTTAAGAATCCACCGGCCAGTGCAGGGAACACCGGTTCAAGGCCTGGTCCGGGAAGATCCCACATGCCGTGGAGCAACTAAGCCTGTGCACCACAACTACTGAGCCTGCACTCTACAGCCCGCGAGCCACAGCTACTGAGCCCACGTACCACAAGGACTGAAGCCCGTATGCACCTAGAGCCCATGCTCCACAACAAGAGAAGACACCGCAATGAGAAGCCCGTGCACCACAACGAAGAGTAACCCCCGCTCGCCGCAACTAGAGAAAAACCCCGTGCAGCAATGAAGACCCAACGCAGCCATAAATAAATAAATTTATTTTAAAAAATGATTAAGATGGTAAATTTTATATTATATGTATTTCACCATAATTTTTTAAAAAAGAAGTAAGGACCCTGATAAACAGCCTAGGCTTTCATTTGCGACCCCAGAGGGCTATAGACTAGGAGTAAGTGATCCAGAACTAAACCAGCCCTTTCTTGTGGGTGGCAGGTCTGCTTCAAATCATCTTAATTCCTGACTGGATAAATGCAAACTGAGATGGCTGGTGTTCCTACCTTAGGCAGCAGTAAAAGCAAATTCTCCTTGGAGGAAGATAACACCATCCAGAGCTTCAAATTATCTTTCCCGTGTTCATCAATTATGTCTGATAGTCAATGAAAAATAGAAATGTAGAAATACAAGACTGGGACAAAAATCAAGAGAAAAATAACCCATTAGAAACATATCCACAGAGATCCAGATATTTGAGATATCAAGTTTGGGCTTTAAAATAGTTGTAATTAATATAGTCAACAAATTAGATGACAGGAAGAAAATCTTCAGTAGAGAACTGGAAACTATCAAACATGATCAAATAGAAGTTCTAAAAATGATAAAGAAGGTTGATAAATTTGACAAAAGATGTGCAAGATCAGCACATGTAAAACTCAGTGACATTGCTGAGAGAAAGTAAAGGAGATATAAATAAATAGAGAAATATACTGTGTTCACGGTCCAGAAGACACAATGTAGTTAAGATGTCAATTCTTCCCAAACTGATCTATAAATTTAATGCAAGATTTTCTTGGTAGAACTTGCAATGTTGATTCTAAAATTTATGTGGAAATACAAAGGATCTAGAACAACCAAACATTTTGAGAAGAAAAGTAAGCTGGGGAACTTATACTTCCTTATTTTAAGACTTGTTACAAAGCCAGAATAGTTAAGACAGCATAGTATTGGTGTAAAGATAGACCAGCGGAGCAAAATGTGAGTCCAGTGGTAGAACATGCCAGTTGATTTTGACAAAGATACCAAGGCAATTAATGAGAAAAGAATATTATTGTCAACAAATGGTGCTGAACACTTGGACAACCATATGCAAAAAAAAGAACCTTGATCCTTACCTCATACCATGTTTAAAAATTAACTTGAAATAGATCATAGACCTAAATGTAAAATCTAAAACTATAAAGATTCTAGAAGAAAATATTAGTGATCTGGGTTTGGTGAAGGTTTCTTAAATATGTCTCCAAAATAATGAACTATAAAAAAATCAATAAATTGGATTTAATAATATTAAATATGTTTAATCTTCAAAAAACACTATTCTTTTGGCAGTATCTTACATAGTTAAATATGCACTTGCCATACGACCCAGCAATTCTACTCCTAAAAGAACAAGTGTGTCTGCACAAAGATTTCCATTTTGAATAATCATAGCAACATTATTCATAATAGCAAAACATTGGGAATAATCCAAATGTCCATGGAAGGATGAATTCATATAATGGAATACTACTCAGCAATAAAAAGAAATGAGTTACTAGGATAACCAACAAGGACCTACCTTATAGCACAGGGAACTCTGCTCAATGTTATGTGGCAGCCTGGATAGGAGGGGAGTCTGGGGGAGAGTGGATACAGGTATACATATGGCTGAGTCACTCTGCTGTGCCCCTGAAAGTATCACAACATTGTTAATCAGCTATACTCCAATATAAAATTTTTTTAAAAAAGAAATGAGTTACTGATAAATGCAACAAGATAGATGAATCTCAAAAACATTTCACCAAGTAAAAAAAGCCTGACAGAAAAGAATATATATTGTGTGATTTCATTTATATGAAATTTCTAGAAAAGGCAAAACCATAGATACATAAAACAGTAAACCATTACAATCTAAACCATAGATACAATCACTGAAATAGATACAGTTTCAGTGATTGTCTGAGGCCCATGTTGGGAGTGAGTAAAGACTATAAACAGGCACAAGGGAACTTTTGTGGTGATGGAAGTGTTCTTCTAAAACTGGATTATCGTTGACCTATGCACTTACAATGGGTGAATTGTATGATATGGAAATTATATTTTAATAAAGCCGTTAAAAGTGGGAGGAAAGGACAGTGTTAAGAATACTAAAAGGCAATCCAGGGCTTCCCTGGTGGCGCAGTGGTTGAGAGTCTGCCTGCCGATGCAGGGGACACGGGTTCGTGTCCCGGTCTGGGAAGATCCCATATGCCGCGGAGTGGCTGGGCCCATGAGCCATGGCCGCTGAGCCTGTGCGTCTGGAGCCTGTGCTCCTCAACGGGAGAGGCCACAGCAGTGAGAGGCCCGCGTACCGCAAAAAAAAAAAAAAAAAAAAAAAGGCAATCCACAGACCAGGAGGAAATATTTGCAAAATACATATCTAACAAAGGACTTGTATCTAGAGTATATTAAAAACTATTACCACTCAATAATAAGAAGATACACAACCCAATTTTTTAAATGGGCAAAATATTTATTCAGACACTTCATCATAGAAGATACATGGTTGCCAAATAAGCACATGAAAAGATGCTCAACAACATTAGTCATTAAGGAAATGCAAATTTAAACCACAATGAGATTCCACCTCATACCTACTAGAATGACTTAAATTAAAAACACTGACCAGGGCTTCCCTGGTGGCGCAGTGGTTGAGAATCTGCCTGCAAATGCAGGGGACACGGGTTCGAGCCCTGGTCTGGGAGGATCCCACATGCCGCGGAGCAACTGGGCCCGTGAGCCACAACTACTGAGCCTGCGCGTCTGGAGCCTGTGCTCCGCAACAAGAGAGGCCATGATAGTGAGAGGCCCGCGCACTGCGATGAAGAGTGGCCCCCGCTTGCCACAACTAGAGAAAGCCCTCTCACAGAAACGAAGACCCAATACAGCAAAAATAAATTAATTAATTAATAAACTCCTACCCCCAACATCTTAAAATAAATAAATAAATAAATAAATAAAAACACTGACCATACCAACCATTGGTGAGGATGTGGAGCAACTGGAACTTTGAAACACTGTTGGTAGATATATATATTGTTACACTTACTTTGGATAATGATTTGTCAGTTTCTTAAAAATTTTAAACACACAACTACCATAAAATTCAGCCATTGTAGTACAAAATATTTCTTTTTTAATTTATTTATTTTAGGCTGCGTTGGGTCTTTGTTGCAGTGGGCAGGCTTCTCACTGCGGTGGCTTCTCTCGTTGCACAGCGTGGGCTATAGGCGCGTGGGCTTCAGTAGTTGTGGCTCGCTGGCTCTAGAGTGCAGGCTCAGTAGTTGTGACGCACAGTCTTAGCTGCTCTGTGGCATGTGGGATCTTCCCAGACCAGGGCTCGAACCCGTGTCCCCTGCATTGGCAGGCGGATTCTTAACCACTGAGCCACCAGGGAAGCCCCTACAAGATATTTCTTGAAAGAAATGAAAGCAAGTGTCTACCCAAAGAGTTGTACATGAATGTTCATAATAAATTTATTTGTAATAGTCGACAACTGTAAAAATCAAAGCCCCATCATGAGGCAATGGATTAACACATTACAGCATATCCATACAATAGAACACTTCTTAATTTTTAAAAAGAATGAACTATTGATACAATATGGACGATGCATATTGATGCAACAACATGCATGAATCTCAAAATAATTATGCTGAGTTAAAAACAAGCCATACCAAAAATAAATTCATACTGTATGATTCCACTTATATAAAATTCTAGAAAATGCAAATGAATCTATAGTGATAGAGAGCAGAACAGTTATTGCTTAGGGAAAAGGGTTAGAGAGGAACAGATTAAGGACATGAGGAAACTTTTGGGGTGATGGATATGCTCATTGTATTCATTATGGTAATGGTTTCACAGGTGTATACGTATGTCAAACTTGATCCAAGTGCATACTTTAAACATGTGCAGTTCTTTAAACATCAATTTGGATACAATAAAGCTGTAAAAATGGAAAGAAATAATTTTAAAACACAATAAGTAAAAGCAAGAACTAAATAATTGGGTTTAGACACTGCTGAAGGAAGATTGTGGAACTGTAAGATAGATTAGAATGAAATATCTCAGACTGAAGAATGAAAAAAAAAAAGAAACCACAGAATAGAAAATACAGAAAAGAACATGAGACATATGGGTCATGGTGAAAAAGCTAATGTAATAAGTATCTGGAATCCAAGAAGTAGAGGAAAGAGAAGATAGAAAGGAAGAATAGGCAGAAGCAATGTTTGAAAGATACTGGCTAGGAATTTTCAGAAAAAACATATGAAAGATAATATGTCATAGGTTCAAGCAGAGCTAGGAAAACCACACCAAGGTACATCATTGTAAAACTGAAAATCAAAGACAATGAGAAAATCTTAAAAGCAGCCAGAGATAAATGCCAATTACTTTCAAGGGACAGCAATAAGACTGACACCTGACTTCTCAACAGAAATAATGAAATCTAGAAGACACTGGTCTGATAGTTCGAAAGTGCTGGAAGAAGATAACTGCCAACATCAAACTCCACTGAAAATATTCTTCACATAATGAAAAGACATTTTCAGCAGACAAAAACTGACAATTCATTACCAGCAGATTGTTTAGAAGGAAAATAATCACAGTTGGAAATATTGAGATGCAGTAAGAAGAGTAACAGAGAATATAAATATGAGGGCAAATTAATTTATTATTGACAACATAAAACAATAAAAGTGTCTTTTTAGGGTTTAAAATGGAAAATGACAATAGCTTAAAAGGTGAGAGCAGAGTAAATTGAATGACGTGTTCTGAGGTCCTTGTAATTCTGGAAAGTGATAAAATTATTTTAATTTACACTAGATTTTAGTAAGTCAAGGAAGGGATTGTAGGGATTTTAGGCTGATTGCTAAAACTTACAAACCAACATACTAAGGAAAGGAAAATGGAGTAAAATAAGTATTTAATTAATACAAAGGAAGGAAAGGACAGATGGGGAGAGTAGAAAACAAATCATAAGATGCTAGATTTAGACCAAAATATGTAAGCAATTACATTAAAAGTAAATGAACTAAATATTCCAATTAAAATACGATAAATATTGTTGGATTTGATTTTTTTAACTATATGTTATTTACAAGAGACAAACTTTAAATATAAAAACAAAAGGTGAAAAGAAAAGTATATACCAAGAAAATTCTGACAACAACAAAAAGTTCAGGTAGTTACATTAATGTCAGAAAAAGTAGACTTTAAAGCAGATACTTAACTAAATATAATGAGAGATACTTCTTTATGGTAAGGGTTAAATCCAATAGGAAACTACAATAATTCTACATATTTTAATGCACCTTATTATATAGACTTGAAATACATAAAACAAAAATGAATAGAACTCAATGGGGAAATAGCTGAATCCACAATCATCATTGAGGCATTTTAACATACCCCTTATTAATGTTTAAGACAAGCAGACCGGGCTTCCCTGGTGGCGCAGTGGTTGAGAGTCCGCCTCCCGATGCAGGGGACACGGGTCCGTGCCCTGGTCCGGGAAGATCCCACATGCCACGGAGCGGCTGGGCCCGTGAGCCATGGCCGCTGAGCCTGCACATCCGGAGCCTGTGCTCCGCAATGGGAGAGGCCACAACAGTGAGAGGCCCACGTACCGAAAACAAACAAACAAACAAACAAAAAACATTTAACAAATTTGACCTAACTGACATGTATAGCATACTGAACCCTACAACTTCAGGATACACATTTTTTTTTATGTGCACATGGAACATTCATCAAAATGAACCATATGTTATGCCTTAAAGCAACTGTCAACAAATTTCTTAAGATTGAAATTCCTGACCACATTGGAATTAAGCTAAAAACCAACCAAAAAACTAGAAAATTCCCAAATGTTTGGAATAAGTATTATTATATTCTTCTAAAGAGCCTCAGCTCAAAATTAAAATAATGATGAAAATTTAAAACATCTACATAGGGACTTCCCTGGGGACGCAGTGTTTAAGAATCCGCCTGCCAATGCAGGGGACACAGGCTCGAGCCCTGGTCCGGGGAGATCCCACATGTGGCAGAACAACTAAGCCCGTGTGCAACAACTACTGAGCCCGCGTGCCACAACTACCGAAGCCCACGTGCCTAGAGCCCATGCTCCGCCGCAACAAGAGAAGCCACCGCAATGAGAAGCCCGCACACCGCAATGAAGAGTAGTCCCTGCTTGTAGCAACTAGAGGAAGCCCGCACACAGCAACAAAGAGCCAACGCAGCCAAAAGTAAATAAATAAATAAATCTATTTTAAAAAATATCTACATAGAATGATAAAGAAGCTACAATATATCAAAACCTGTGTGGGAATAGCTACAAGCCATGGTTAGAGGAAATGGGTTGTCTTAAATAAGGAAAAGTTAAGAAGAAAGAAAGACAGAATATATTAATTTAAGGTTAAAAAGAACAACGTATTTATTATTTAAAGAAGTTTAAAAGAAATAAGAGTAGAATTAATGAAAATGGAAAAAAACCTTAGACTAGGAACAATTAATAAAGTCAGTTTTTTAAAGGACTAATAAAAGTGATAAACCCTTAGGATTTTTAAAGGACAGCAAGATAAGGCACAAATAACTAATATCAGAAATGAAAAGGGGGACCTCATTACAGATCCTACAGATGTTAAAAGATAAGAGGATTTTATGAACAACTAAATATGATAGATTTGAAAATTTAGATGAAATGGAAGAATTACTAGATAAAACAACTTGAATAGGTAGAAGATCTGAAACTTCCCATATCCATTAAAGAAATTCTATCCATAACTAAAACCTTTCCCATAAAGAAAACTCCTGGCCAGTATGACTTCACTGAAAAATTCTTCCAAAAGAATTCTTACATTCTCCCACGTAAGAGAGAAGCATCACCAATCTTATACAAAGTCTTCAAGAGAATAGAAGAAAGGGAAACTATCCCCAATTCTATTATATAAAGCCAGCATAAACTTTTATTAGGAAAGCGTAAGAAAGGAAAATCTTTCTTATGAACACATGGGTCTCTTTCATGGACATATACCCCTAAGTAAATTATTAGCTAACCAAATCCAGAAATACGGAATAATATATCGCCGCCAAGTTGGATTTATTCAAGGAAAGTAGAGTTGCCTTTTTAAAAAAATCAGTGTAATTTCCTCCACTAATAGAAATGAGGACAAAAATCATATGATCACTTCAATAAATGCAGAAGAAACAACTGATGAAACAACATCCACTTACAATTTGGAAGAGCTCTTAGAAAACCAGGAATAGATGGAAACTTCCTTGATGTGATAAAAGGTATATGCAATAAGAACAGCAAACATCATACTTGGTCAATATTTTTAAAGTTTTCTGCCTGAGATTATAGGTGAGACAAGGATATCCATTATCTCTACTTCTCTTCAACATTATACTGGAGGTCCTACTTAGTGCAGCAAAGCCAGGAAATGAAATAAAAAGTATAAAGATTGGTAAGGAAGAAATAAATCTGTCATTATTCATGGATAACATGATTGTGTATGTAGAAAATCCACAAGAATCTATAGATAAATCATAGAAATGAATAATTGAATTTAGCAAGGTCACTTGATGCAAGGTCAACATTTTTGTATACCAGTAAGAATTTTTAAATCAAAGTTTAAAAAGTGGTGACATTTATAGAACCATAAACATTGAATGTCTAGGAATAAATTTGACAAGAGGTGACTAAAACGTCTATGCTGAAGTCTATTAAATATTATTGAAATTAAAAACCTAAATAAATGGAGAGATACCATGCTTATAGAGTGAAAGCCTCAATATTTTAAAGGTGTCAATTCCCCCAGAACTGACCTATAGATTCAATGAAATCTCAATCTAATCTCAGTAGGTTTTTTTGTGGAAATTGACAAGCTAGTTCTATATTTTACATAGGAATGCAAAGGGTGAAAAATAGCCAATACAAGCTTGCAGAAGAAAAACCAAGTGGAAAGACTTACAGTATCAGATGTCAAAACTTAACATAAAGCTATAGTCATTAAGAAAGTGTAACACTGGGGCTTCCCTGGTGGCACAGTGGTTGAGAGTCTGCCTGCCAATGCAGGGGACACGGGTTCGAGCCCTGGCCTGGGAAGAACCCACATGTCGCGGAGCAGCTAGGCCCGTGAGCCACAACTACTGAGCCTGTGCGTCTGGAGCCTGTGCTCCGCAACAAGAGAGGCCGTGATAGTGAGAGGCCCGTGCACCGCGATAAAGAGTGGCTCCCGCTTGCCACAACTAGAGAAAGCCCTCGCACAGAAACGAAGACCCAACACAGCCAAAAATAAATTAATTAATTAATTAAAAAAAAAAAAAGAAAGTATAACACTGGCACACAGGTAGACAAATAGACCAATGGGACAGAATAAAGTCCAGAAACAGATATACTCATGTATGTGTGGATTTGGTTTTTTTTTTACAAGTTGACATCACAGAGCAGTGAAAAAAGGATGGTCTTTTCAACAAATGGTGCAGTGGCAATTGGATATCCATATGGAAAAAGTTAATCTTGCCTCTTACCTTACACTATATGAAAAGTAAAATAATAAAGCTTCCAAACACAGCATTGGAGAATATCTTTGTGACTTTGGGGAAGGCAAATGTTTATTGAACGGGACATAATGGCACTAACATTAAGGAAAATATTGAAAATTACACTAAAATCAAGTACTTCCGTTAATGAAAAGACACTACTAAGACAATGGAAAGTCAAGTCACAGAGGGGAAGAAGATGTTCTCTGATGTATTAGTGGCAAAGGACTTCTATCTAGTACATGGAAAGAATTCCAACAAATCACGTAAAAGAAAGAAGACAATAGGAAAATGGGCAAAAGATTTGCACAGGCATTTCACAAAGGGGACTATCTGGTCTACAAACACATGAAAGCATGTTCACCTTCTTTAGTCATCTTGGAAATGCAAATTAAAACCACACTGAGGCAACTATTACAAGAATTTAAAAGATTGACATTACCAAGTGTTCATAAGAATAAGGGTCTACTTGGGCTTCCCTGGTGGCGCAGTGGTTCAGAGTCTGCCTGCCGATGCAGGGGACACGGGTTCGTGCCCCGGTCCGGGAAGATCCCACATGCCGCGGAGTGGCTGGGCCCGTGAGCAATGGCCGCTGAGCCTGCGCGTCCGGAGTCTGTGCTCCGCAACGGGAGAGGCCACAACAGTGAGAGGCCCGTGTACTGCAAAAAAAAAAAAATATATATATATATAGAGAGAGAGAGAGAGAGAGAGAGACTTTATTTTTTAGAGCAGTTTTAGGTTCACAGCAAAATTGAGCAGAAAGAACAGAGTTCCTACATACCCCGCCCCCTACACTCCCCCACCATCAGCATTCCTCATTAGTGTGGTACATTTGTCGATGAATCAGCATTGACACATCACTACCCACCAAAGGCCATGGTTTACATGAAAGTTCACTCTTGTGTTGTTCATTCTATGGATTTTGACAAATGTATAATGACACATATCCACCATTATAGTATCATACAGAATAGATTCCCTGCTGTAAAAACTGCTTGTGCTCCATCTATTCATCCCTCCCTCCCCTGGAAACTCTGGCAACCACTGATCTTTTTTCTAAGTTGCGGCAAAATACACACAACATAAAATTTACCATCTTAACCATTTGTAAATGTGCAGTTCGCTGGTATTAAGTACATTCAAAATGTTGTGCAACCATCACCATCATCTATCTCCAGAACTCATTTCATCTTGCAAAACTGAAACTCTATCCATTAAACAATAACTCCCCTTCCCCCACTCTCCAGCCTCTGGCAACCACCGTTCTACTTTCTGTCTCTATGAATTCGACTATTCTAGGGACCTCATTTAAGTGGAATAATACAACATTTGTCCTTTTGTGACTGGCTTATTTCACTTAACATAATGTCCTCAAGGTTCATCCATGTTGTATCGTGTGTCAAAATTTCCTTCCTTTTTAAGACTGAATAATACCCCATTGCTTGTAACTACTACATTTTGTGTCTGTCAATGACCATTTTGGTTGCTTCTACCTTTGGGCTATTGTGAATAATGCTGCTATGAACATGTGTACAAATATCTCTTTGAGTCCCTGATTTCAATTTTATTGGTAATATACCTACAAGTAGAATTGCTCTATCACATGATAATTCTATTTTTAATTGTTTGAGGAACTACCATACTGTTTTCCATAGTTGCTGCACCATTTTATGTTCCCATCAACAGTGCATGACGATTCCAGTTTCTCCATATCCTCACCAATAATTGTTATTTTCTGTTGTTTTTTTTTAATAGTAGTCTTCTTGATAGGTATAAGGTGATATCTCATTGTGATTTTGATTTGAATTTCCTTAATGATAAATGATGTTGACCATCTTTTCATGTATTTATGGATATTTTTATATCTTCTTTGGAGAAATGTCTATTCAAGTCCAAAGGAAAACTGTTTCTCTACTCACAATATTTTTGACACCAAATGTATGGGAGTCTTTTTCCCCACACCGACCAATTTGCCAGATCTCAGGACACCGACTGGGTGTCTTATCAAAAATCATTTAACTATATATGTGATGGTTTATTTCTGGGCTCCCTATTCCATTCCATTGGTCTATATGCCTGTCTTTATTCCAAGACCACACTATTTTGATTATTGTAGCTTTGTAGTAATTTTTGAAATCAGGAAGTTTGAGAGATCCACTTTTGTTCTCTAGTCACTGGTTTTTTTTTTACTGTCTCCATAGTTTTGCCTTTTCCAGAATGTCATATGGTTGGAATCATACAGTATGTAGCCTTATCAGATGGGTTTCTTTCACTTGGCAATATATATTTACAGTTCCTTCATATTTTTTCATGGCTTGCTAGCTCATCTTTTTAGTGCTGGATAATATTCCATTGTCTGGATGTCCCACAGTTTATTTATTCAATCACCTGTTGAAGGACATCTTGGCTGCTTCCAAGTTTTGGCAACTATGAATAAAGCTGCTATACCACAGACATTTAAAGTGATTACTGATAGAGTTGGATTAATAGCTATCATATTTATTATTGTTTTCTATTCACCACCCTTGTCTTCTGTTCATATTTTCATCTTCCACTATTTTTCTGTCTTCTATGGTTTTATTTGAGCATTTTATATGATTCTATTGTCTCTCCTCTCAGCATACCAATTATACTTCTTGGTTTTTATTTTTATTTTAATTTTACTTTTTTCTAGTTGCCCTAGAGTTTGCAATATAAATTTACAACTAATCCAACTCCACTTTCAAATAACATTATACAACTTAGGAAATACCTAATTCCTCCTTCCCATCCCTCCTCACATCTCTGTCCTTCATTTCACTTATCCATAAGCAATAATCATCAAATACATTGTCACTATTATTATTTTGAAAAAATTGTTATCTGTTAGATCAATTACAAATTTTTTAAATGTTTTTATTTTACCTTCACTTATTCCTTCTCTAACACCGTTCTTTTTTTTTTAACGTACATCTGAGTTTCTGACCTATACCATTTTCCTTCTCTCTGAAGAACTTCTTTTAACATTTCTTACAAGGTAGGTTTAATGATGACAAATTCCCTCAATTTTTGTTTGCCTGAGAAATCTTTACTTCTTCACTTCTGAAGGGTAATTTCACAGGGTACATAACTCTAAGTTGGTGGGGTTTTTTTTCTCTCGTCACATTAATTATTTCACTCTACTTTCTTCTTGCCTGGAAGATTTCTGAGAAGTTAGATGTAATTCTTATCTTTGCTCCTCTACAGGTAAGACACTTTCTACCACTGGCTTCTTTCAAGATTTTATCTTTGATTTTCTGAAGTTTGAATATAATATGCCTAAGCGTTGTTTTGGGGGGTATTTTGTTTGTTTCTTTCTTTCTTTTTGGCATTTATTCTGCATGGTGTTCTCTGAGCTTGGGCTTCTCTGGATCTGTGGCTTGGTGTCTGACATTAATTTGAGGAAATTCTCGGTCATTATTGCTTCAAATATTTCTTCTGTTCCTTTCTTCTCCTTCTGGTGTTCACATTACAAGTATATTACATCACAAAATTCTTATTCTGTTCTGGGATCTTCTTTTCTGTCTTTTCTCTCTTTGCATTTCAGTTTTGGAAGTTTCTGCAGACATATATTCACTAATATGGAGTTTACTGATTCTTTCCTCAGCTGTGTCCAGTCTGCTGATGAGTCCATCATAAAAGGCATCCTTCATTTTTGCCACAGAATTTTACATTTCTAGCATTTCTTTTGGATTCTTTCTTAGAATTTCCATCTCTCTGCTTACATTACCAATTTGTTCTTGAATGTTGTCTACTTTTCCCACTAAAGCCCTTAGCATATTAATCATAGGTATTTTCTATTCCCAATGTGATAATTCCAACATCTCTGCCCTGTCTGAGCCTAGTCTGATGCTTGTTCTGTCTCTGAAGACTGTGTTCTTTGCCTTTTAGTATGTCTTGCAATGTTTTTTTGAAAGCCAGACATGATGTACTGGATAAAAGGAACTGTATCCCTAGGCTTTTAGTGATGTGGTGGTGAGGTGTGAGGTGAGGGGAAGCATTCTACAGTTCTATGATTAGTTCTGTCTTTTAGGAGCCTGTGCCCCTGGCCTGTGGCCTTCACGAGTTTTTCCCGGTTCTCTGCCCCACTCCTCCCACCCCAGATGGGACAGGAAGTCTAGAAGGGCTTGCAGTTGAATATTTCCCTCCCCCAACACTGAAAGCTAAATGCAACTGCAGTTGGATATTTCTCTTCCACCAGGTCAATCAAGCCCTGGTTAAACAGTTTCTCTTGAGGGCAGACAGACCTTGTTAGGAGGAACAGAATGCTCTGGTCTATTTCAAAAGCTACTTCCTCACTCTTCCTGCTGGAAGCAAGAGGGGAATTTTTTCTAATGTTCACTCTGAGACCTTGGTAGAGCTTGTGGAGGTAATATAGTCATCCCTCAGTATCCCCAGGGGATTGGCTCCAGGACCTGCTGCAGACACCAAAATCCATGGATGCTCAAGTCCCACAGTCGGTCTTCCATATCCACAGGTTCTTCATCCCTGGACTCAACCAACCTTGGATTGTAAACACAGTACACATAGTATTGAAAAAAATCCACGTGTAAGTGGACATGCACAATTCAAACCTGTGTTGTTCAAGAGTCAACTGCACTCAATACTGTGGAGAGCTCGCTAAGACTGGGCACTCCCTGGAGTTCTTAACTCTGAAATTTGTCTGCAATGAGCAATTAATCAATTACAGTCTGGGTTTCCCCACCCCAGACTGGTTGTCCTGGAGGTTTCTGCTCCAGTAAGCTGTGATCCTCTATATCTGCCTCTCTGTCTCTCCAATTTGGGGGACAGAAATTTGTCCTGTGACCTCAGTTCTCTGCTGGGTTTAAGAAGAATTATTGATTTTTAATTTGTTCAGCTTTTTTCTAGTGTGGATGGGAGAGATGACTTCCAAGCTCCTTACTGGAAGATATTGGACCAAAGTCCCATATCTTTGCGATGTTTTATTATGGACATTTTCAAGCACCTGTAACAGTAGTAAAGGACCGTATGATGAACTCCCATATGTACTCATCAGCTTCAGCTTTTACCTTCTGCAGCTCTTGTTTCATCCATTCTGTCTCTCATACACACATTTTTTTTTTATCTTTAACAAATGTAGTTTGTTTCCTCTGACCAGCAATATCACTTCTAGGAATTTGTTTCAGAGATATATATGCATATGACCAAGATGACTTGTCCAAAATTATTTACTACATACTTGTTTGGATAGGAAGAGGCGGAAACAATGTGAATGTACATCAACAGGGGACTGGTTAAATCCACCATGGAACATCACGCAATGGAGGACTATCCACACTTAGAAGTGGACCAAGGAACCATCAACCATCAACCACCGTATTGATTATGCATCAGTAAGGAATATTCTCCAAAATATACTGCTAAGTGAGAAAAAAATAAAACAAAACAAGGGGCCAAATGACGCATCTAGTACACTGCCACTGTGTAACAGAAAGGGGAGGGGTGATATTTTCTCATGGGTGCAGAAAATATCTCTAGAAGGATAAATAAGACACAGATGACACTGGTTGCCCTTGCAGAGGGGAGGTGGTGCCCTGGGAACAGTGGTGTGAGGGAGATTCTCACGGTATACTCTTTTCTACCTTTTGATTTTCTAATCGTGGGAATGTATTACCCTAGTGAATGAGTGAATGAATGAAATTTAAAAGAAAGGAAGGAAACTCTTCCTGCACTTTGGAGGATGGGGAGATGATTGATGGGGAGACCCACACATTTATTGAATACTTATGGCACTGTGCTACCCTATTTCTCATATAATGCTCCCAAGGCCCTGGGAGGTAGGTGGTTTACACCCATTTCACAGATGAGAAAACTGGGGCTCAGAGACAGAAGGAGTTTGCCCAAGGTGAGCTACCATCGTTAAGTGGCAGAGCCGGCTGGGAGCCCGGGTCTGACCCTGTCTGATCCAGCTCATTCCCTGGTAGGGAGTAGACAAGGGAGCTTGACTTCCTGGGCTGCAGTGACAAGAGCAGATCAGAATCCCTGGGTCTCCAATCAGACTCAAGTTTCTCCCCAGGGAGCCAAATTCGCTGTACAGCCCAGAGCAGCTGCACCTTCAAGTCCATCCACTCCCAAGGCAGAATTACCTGGTTCCTTCCCCAAGGATTTTTTAGCTGCTGGATTAATCACAGCATCTCACTTCCCCCACCTCTGAAAACAAGATCCAATTTAATTTAGGGAGAACAAGCACAAAAGCCATAACACTCAGTTTATCCCTTGAAATACAATCAAGCTGAAGGAACGAATTAATTTTTAATTCCATCTTAATTACTCGGAGAAATAATCTATTGGCACAGCCTGGCCCTAGGGTGCCCCTGCCTGATCTTAGCCTGCTGCCGCCAGCACCTGAGGCTCACTCCAGGCACTGACCAGAACGGGGAGAGGAGGGGCCGGGCTGGTGCTCCTGCACAGGTACCCTTGCTGAAGAGAATTAGGAACTGTAGAAAATAATGCCTTATCTTTCCTTCAGCCCAATCTCAGATTTCTTTAATAAAGAGAGATTTATTCCTCAGTGATGTGCCATGTGTGTGTGTGTGTGTGTGTGTGTGTGTGTGGAGTTGGGGGTGTCCACAGTACATGCCAGATCATTTGTGACCCTGGTCTGAGGGGATAGGGGCTGTGTCTTCCTCGTCATTTCCCATTTGTTAAGCAAATCCTAATTGAACACCTACTGTGTGCCAGGCAACTTGTGGGAGCCAGGGACACAGCAGAGCCAGTCCCTGCCCTCACAGAGCTCACATTCTAGTAGGGAGGTAAGGGACACAGACAATAAAACAGTAAGCAAATAATTATAAGTTCAAGTGGTGATAAGTGCTATGTAGTACGTAAAATAGGGCAATGGCTTGGAGAGTGATGGGTGAGGGTTTGCAAGACTAGACAGGGAGTCAGGGAGGATCTCTCCAGAAAGGGGTTATTTGGGGCTGAGGTTTGGGAAGAGAACAACAAGCAGGGGGCAAGAAAGGTGAAAAGGCCCTGAGGCAGGGATCGGACAACTTGTCTGCAGAGGAGAAAGGTGGGGGTAGCTCGAGTGGCTGAGCCAGAGAGAGGGTGGGAGTTGATGACTTTGCATTTCATTCCGGTGCCAGGGAAAGCACCGTGCTCATGCATACACACAGTAGGTGCTCAATAAGGGCTGGCTGCAGAAACAGCACCCTCTAAACCGGTAGCATCTGGGAATCCGTTTGCTGCCATTTTGTCCCTTCCCTGCTGCCAGGGAAATTCAGACAACTGCTAATGTCCAGGAAGCCGCCCTCTGCCAGCCCTCACCAACACTGTTTTGATGTGCTAACAACTCTTAATGAGGATCCTAATGAGTCACTAAAAATGGCATCATTAGGTTGAGAACAGAACAGTCTCCACAAGCTAATGTCCAAAACAACCAGGCGATTAGCCAGGGAGCAGACCCTGCCCCCTTCCAGCCCGTGCCGGGCAGACTGCCCCCTTCCCCAAAAAGCAGGGGCCCATTTGTCTGCCTGTGTCTCCTTGGGCTGTGATTCCCCATCCCAGCACACTATCACAGACTGTTTTTTTTTACTACCACATGAAGCTATTAGTCTAAGAACTGAGAAAAATGAAAAAAAAAAAAATATATATATATATAAGGATTTGCTTGAATATAAAAGTGGAAATGAAGACATAGCTTGAGGCCGGTCAGAAATTGAAGTGCTAATACGTTAGGGCAGAGGTTCTAAAAGGAGGGCTGCAGGCTAAATCTGACACGAGTATGTTTTATTTGGCCTACAAAGTGGTTACAAAAAAATGTAAATGTTTCCTACATTAAATTATGAGGAGAATTTATGAAAACTTTGGATGTTCAGCTTCTCCTGAAAAGCCAGAAACACTGGTATCCCTGGGCCCTGCATTCCAGTGTGGCAGCACTGGGCTGGGGCTGAGTAATTGCTGTCCCTTAGAGAGGGGGCAGTCTCTGTCCTCTTTGTCACAGCCCCCACCAGGCCCCAAGATCTCCCCACCCTGAGACCAAGTGTCAGTTGCCATTTGTCATCAGGTTTGCCCAGTTGATTTTCTCTTTGGGGATTTAAGAAAGAAGGAATATATTTCTCAAAATTCCTCCATCAAAAGTAGGCAAACAAAACACAGAGAAAATGTAGGGGAGAGACTATTTCTTGAGGATGTGGAGACAATTCCTACATGTTTGTGCAAGTAAAGTGTGTCTGCTTCCAAAGAATCCAATAAAATGCCTTGGGAAACAATCCCCACCTCATCCCACTGCATGTTGGCCTGGCCCCCACAGCATTGAAGTAGCCTTTGACCCTGCTTGGTGGATTGTCACTTCTACACCGGGGGCTATTGCTACTGCCCGGGCTATTGCTACTGCCCGGGCAACACCGGAAGTGAAGTTTTCACTATTGGGAATTTGAGTGTGTGACTTGCTTTGAGCATGCTGCAATATTATGAATATCTTGAGTTATATTCTTGGTGAAACTGAAAGTTACCATTTTTCATTTAAATACCGATTTCAAAACCCATAAGCCAATCCTTCCTGACCGGCTTCTGTGGGTCCAGCTGTGGAACCCACCAAAGACATTTTAGGGGCAACTCCTGCCTTGAGGAGCTGGTCACTCTGGTCAGGGAGATGCATAAAGGCAGTCAGGATTCTAGTGAGCTAATGTGTGAAAAAGACCTTTTTAAAGTGCTCAAAATGTCGACTAGCTGGATTACTTCTTACTCTTTGAAGTTTGTAAAAATAGGTAGCGTTTGCTCATGGGAAAGAAGTCAAACCCTCCAAAAAAGTTATCATGAAAAGCAAGTCTCTGCTCACCCAGACCCCCAGTCTATGGGTTTCCCTTCCCAGAGCCCTCCGCTTTCCCATGGAGCTGGAATCTGAAGTGGGTTGAATGATGGTCCCCAAGAAGATATGCCCATGCCTTAATCCCTGGTACCTGTGAATGTGACCTTATTTGGAAAACAGGTCTTTGCAGGTGTAATTAAATAAGGATCTGGAGATAAGGAAATTATCCTGGATTATCCAGGTGGGCCCTAAATCCAATGAAAGTATCCTTAAAAATAGACACAGTGCAGAGGAGGAGCCAATGTGGCCTCAGAGGCAGAAACTGGAGTGATGTGGTCACGAGCCAAGGGACGCAGGCAGTCACCAGAAGCTGCAAGGGGCATGGAATGGATTCTCCCCCAAAGCCTTAGGAGGGAGCATTGCCCTGCTGACACATGGATTTCAGACATGGTAAATGGTGACGGAATTAATCCCTGTTGTTTTAAGCCACCGTGTTTGTGGTAATTTGTTATGGCAGCCACAGGAAACTAATATAGAGTTTCTGCCTCTCTCCACCTCCTCCTCCCCCACACCCTGTCCTCCCTCCCCCACCCCCGTCCTCCTCCTCCTCATTTTCCAAGTGAGAGGAGAATATTATGCTCAGTGTACTTCCTTCTGCCTTTTTTTTTTTTTTTTTTTTTTTTTTTTTTTTTTTTTTGCGGTACGTGGGCCTCTCACTGTTGTGGCCTCTCCTGTTGCGGAGCACAGGCTCTGGACGCACAGGCTCAGCGGCCATGGCTCACAGGCCTAGCCGCCCTGCGGCATGTGGGATCCTCCTGGACTGGGGCATGAACCCGTGTCCCCTGCATCGGCAGGCGGACTCTCAACCACTGCGCCACCAGGGAAGCCCCCTTCTGCCTTTTTCATTTAAGTGTTGCTTGAAAATCTCTCTCACAGACAGCTGCCATGGTCTTATTTATGCTTGCATGGTATTCCATTGTATGGATGGATGTACTGTTGATTGATCCCATCCCTTACTGATAAACTGAGGTTGTTTCCAATCTTTTATTCCCATAAACAACACTGCAAAGGCATCTTTTCCCACACAGGTGGGTATGTGAGTGAAACACCTGAGACCAATTCCCACAAGTAGAACTGCTGTATCCAAGAGTGTGTGCATTTCCCATTTTCATCGGTATTGCCAAATTGCCCTCCAAGGAGGTTATACCACAGATTCCTTTTCAAAAGTACATTTTTTTCTGATTACAAAAGTAATCTTTTAGTAGAATTCTTAAGTGTGATTTGATTACACCCTGTAACCAAAATCTTTTCTAGCAGAACATAGTCAATGGGAAAAATAACATCAATTACCTGAAATTTTCTTACCAGCCTGGCTGAATTGGCCCTCTTCTGCTAAATAGGGCTTCTTGTGTTAGGTGTCCATTTTTCCTCCAGGTAGCCTCTGTCTGAGGCAGAGGACATGGCTCTTCGAGCCTGGACGACTGTCAGAAAGGCCCGCTCCCCTGCCATCAGTGACTAATCCCAACCTCCCCCATCTCCCAGCCCCATGTTCCCTTTATGAGAGGAGGAGGAAGGGAAACAAGACAGTCACTCTCCCCATCTGGATAGTCCTGTATGTAATTTTGAACGTCCAATTTGTCCTTGTGTTCCTGGACCAGCCTTTGGCTCAGAGGAAAGTTCCCTGCTCCTCACCAATGAGGAGAGAAGGAGGGCCTGATTCCCTGCGGTGCCACTCAAACCCCATTCTGCAAGCAGAGGGGGTCCTCTCTCCTCCGCTCTTGGCCTGTCGGCTGCCAGGACAAATGGTCTCCTCTGTGGTGTGCCCACCCTGCCGTCAGTCCTCCACAATGGTTTTGGATTTAAAGAGACCCCCAAAACCATCTTGTCCAGTCCCTCATTTTAGGGATGGACAAACCAAGGCCCAGGGTATGAGTTGATTGGTCCAAGGCCACACCTGCGGAGGCCCCCAATCACCTGCTCGTGAAAGGTTTGAGAGCCATCCACGGGATTAAGGGCCTGGATGTGGGTCCTACCTTCATTTCCAACCCCATCTCCTGCCACTCCCTTCCTCACCTGAAATGGCTTGAATAGCTCAAAGGAATTTGAAGTTCATCTGCTGCAGCCCTCCCTGGCCCACCTCACATCCGCCAGCCCCAGACTATATCTCGCCTCCAACCCATGCTCATTCCAACCCCTTCCCTCCTCGGCTTTGCCTGGTCAATTCCATCTCACTATTTTATGACTCAGCTCAGACATCCCCGTCTCCAGTAAGCCCGCCCTGATTTTTCCCTAGCTGTGTTGGGTACCCCTTCCTGGTTCCTGAGCACATTACTATGGCCTCGCTCACCACAGTTATCATGATCTTTCTGGGGTCTGTCTCCCCACCACCACCACCCAGAGCTCTTGGAGAGCTATGAAAAAAAACCAAGTCAATGTATCTCCAGCACATAGAGTAAATGAGCTCTGTGTTTGTTGAATGAGCGAATGAACAAACCAGAAGCAAGGT
Source organism: Phocoena sinus (assembly GCF_008692025.1). Lineage (NCBI taxonomy): Eukaryota > Metazoa > Chordata > Mammalia > Artiodactyla > Phocoenidae > Phocoena > Phocoena sinus. The sequence goes on along the minus strand of NC_045765.1, from coordinate 19,975,943 downwards.
GACAGTCACTGCAATGGAATAGAAAGAATCTTGAGCTAGGTATCAGGAGATCTTTGCTATTTATTATTTACGTACCATGGGGCAAGTCTCTTACCTTCTTGAGACCTCAGTTTCTTCCTCTGTAGAAGGGCGTGATTTGACTGTACATCAGTCAGCTGTTGCTACGTAACAAACAACCACAGTCTCTGAGTGGCTTACGGCAATAAGCACTGTGTGGCTCGCGCATGCGCAGTTGTGTTAGCCTGGGCTCCACGAGGTGGCTGGCTGGGTCTGGCTCTGCTCGATCAATTTCTCGTCTTCCTTGGGACTGTGAGGTAGCTGGGGCACGTCCTCCAATGGTGATGGCAGAGGCACAAGAGGACTCGTGCAAGCATGAAGAGGCTCAGAACCGGCACGGCTGCCCACTTCCCATTGGCCAAAGCTTGTCATATGGCTGAACCCAAAGTTAGAGAGCAGAAGGACACACGCAACTCCAAGGGTGGAGTGGGGGAGAAACTTCAAAATCACATGAGAAAGGGATACAGAGAGGGTGAAAAAATCAGGACCCACAAACCAGTCCACCCGGGGCTATGTGGTCTGTGAAGACCCTGCGGGGTTGGCAGGCTGCAGTCCTCCGAGATGACCCACTCTGTTCTTCCTCTGCTCTGTGTCCCCTTGTGTCTTCCCGCCTGGTGAACTCCCCCTGCTTCTTTCTGCCAACCTGGGCCCAGGTCTCTTCCAGTGGAAAGTCTGTGCGAACAATTCTGTCTTCTCCCCATCTCAGCCTGCAGTTTTCACACTGTACAAAACCTCAGCCAAAATCTCCCTCCTTCAGCAAAAGCCCAACAGGCCATTGTTCTCTCGAACCTGAAACTAGACACGAGCCTCCCTCTACACCCCTCCAGGGTCTCACCGAGCCTGTGAATTTCACCTCTTAGCCCCCTCCTGACCCTGCCACCTCCTCCCAGGCCCACCCACTCTGCTCTGGTCCAGGCTGCCTCCTGTTCCCTAAGTTGAGTCCATGCCTCTTCCAAAGCCATCCCCTATGCTGTCACCTATGAGATCTTTGTAATGGGCAGATCTGACTGTGCCAAGAACACTTGGGTCCCCACTGCTAATAGCAGGGGCAGCCAGGCAGAATACATACATGAGGCTGTGAAGAGACGGTGTGGGTGTTACAGGTAGGATTGTGTCTCCTTCACCCAAATATGATGGAGACCTAACCCCCAGTACCTTGTGATGTGAGCTTATTTGGAGACAGGGTCATAACAGAGGCAGTCACGTTGCAATGAGGTCATTAGGGTGGGCTTTAATCCAATATGACTGTGTCTTTATAAAAAGGAGAAATTTGGACACAGACATACACACGCAGGGAGCAGACGATGTGAAGGCACAGATAGAACACCATCTGCAAGAATGCCTGAGGCCCCGAGAAGTGAGGAGAGAGGCATGGAACAGATTGTCTTTCACAGCCCTCAGAAGGAACCTACCCTGCTAACGCCTTGATCTTGGACATGAGGCCTCTGGACTGTGAGACAATAAATTCCTGTTGTTTAAGCCACCCAGTTTGGAATACTTTGCTACTGAGCAGCCCTAGGAAACTAATACAGTAGTGGGGCCCGGGGGCGGGGGGGACTAAAATATTAGCACAGTTGGAGGGAAATGGTAACTGAGAGGCACGCAGGGTCCCTGTAGGGCAGAGAGAGTCAGAAGGGTCAGAAACAGAGAGACGGCCACGTGAGGCTGGACTGGCTGTTTCTGGCTTTGAAGGTGGAGGAAGGGACCACAAGCTAAGGAGTGCAGGCAGCCTCTCGAAGCTGGAAAAGACAGGGAAAGAGATTCTCCCTTATAGCCTCCAGAAGGAGATGCAGCCCTGCTGACACCTTGATTTTAGCCAGTGAGACTCATCTTGGACCTCTGACCTTCAGAACTGTAAGAGGAGAAAGATGTGTTGTTCTAAGACACGAAGTTGGTGGTGACTTTTTACAGTAGCAATCAGAAACCAATAGGCCACCCTTCCCACACCCAGCTCTCTCAGCTTTGAGCCTGGGAGGCTGACCAGCTAATGACCACACACCCGCGCTCCCTGGCCCTCCAGCTAACAGTTGGGTACAGCCAATGAGCAGCCCCTGTGGGAAACTGGAGGGTGGGCAGAGAGAGAGGCCAGGGTATTTCTTCCCTCCTCCGCACTTGCCTGGGTGGTGGTCCTGTCAGTGGCTGTGTCCTGGGTTCCTATGGACAGCCCTCCCAACTCTGGTCTCATTGCTCCCTCCCGTGGGGCTTGTGCCTGATGCTTCCACTCCCACTGCAGCTTCCCTTATCACCCTGTCTGCACGAACCCTCATTAAATTCTCCTCAGAGTCCCAGCTGAATGGCCTTCTGTAACTCCTGCCGGAAACCTGCCTGATGTCATGGGGTGTGACCACCTAGAAGATCCAACCAATTTCTTCAGGGCGCTTGGGGGAGCACAGAAAGGAGGGCATTTGGTGTGACCTTTACCGTGTCTCCGAAGGTAGGAATGGGAACGGAGATCCTGGAACCGGGAAAGGGGTCTGGGCTTGGAGCCAGACACAGGAGGCCTGGATTCTCGACCCTCTTCCCATAAATATCTGGGCTTAGGTGGCTCTTCCGACCTCTCAGAGAGCTTGTTTGCCTGCTTGTTTGCCTCTTAGAACGGGTGGCAATGTGTACGCCTGTCAGGCTGACTAGGGAGAGAAGTGGCTGCACGTGTAGGAGTGTGATCAAGCCCACGGGGGCATTCCAGGGGCAGAGCAGCAGGAGCCCAACAGGCAATCACGGCTGTGCTCAGGGAAGGGGGGCGCAGCAAGCAGCCAGAGTGCCTGCAGTAGTAAGAGCTGTTTCTGGAAAGGTATGTGGGGAGCAGGGCCCAGAGGCATTTAGAATCAGCGCAAAAATCTGGATTCAATTCAGCTGGCAGTGGGCTACCAGGAGGGTTTTTGAGTAGGGGAGTAACATGTGGTCTGAGTGATTCAGGAGAGAGAGAGAGAGAGAGAGAGAGAGAGAGACAGAGACAGAGACAGAGAGAGAGACAGAGAGAGAGAGAGAGAGAGAGAGAGAGAGAACTTAGGAGGTTAAAGGTCTTTGGCAACTTCCTTTGGAGAATTTTGCAAAGACGTCTGTGTCTTGGTTCCTTTGTGCAAAAAGGGGAAATAGAGATAAAGAGAACTCCAGAAGCAAATTATTGACAACAGGGCCATGAGAGCAATTTTTTTTCCTGGGTGATACGTCTTCCAGCTAGAAGTCTTTGTCAAGCTAGCGTTCAGGAGCTGGCGGGGAACAGGCAGGACCATGTGGAGTGCTCTTGTGGGGTGGAGGGTGGGGAGACTCGCCCATCATGGTCTGCGGGCTGGTACCCCCCGCATTGTGCAGGCCACAGCTTGTACCAGGAGCAGGACTCGTGGTGCTCGTGGTGGGGATTGACTCACAGCCCCTGCTCTGCCTGGAGCCACCACTCTCTTCCCCTCTGGGCCAGAAGTGGGGTGGGAGGCCAGCCTTCAGACTCCTGCTCTCTAATGGGGCCTCCTGTGTTTCCCTCTGACAGGAAAGGGAGGAAAAACTGAGTCAGTCAACAAAGTTATACAAGAGCCATCTGGTAAATGAGGCTGGTGGAAGCCATCCCGTCCCTCAAGAGTCACGACATACACCAAAGGGGCAAGATAAAAAGCACCATTCTAGGGCTTCCCTGGTGGCGCAGTGGTTAAGAATCCACCTGCCAATGCAGGGGACACGGGTTCGAGCCCTGGTCCAGGAAGATCCCACGTGCTGCGGAGCAACTAAGCCCTTGCGCCACAACTACTGAGCCTGCTCTCTACAGCCCGCGAGCCACAACTGCTGAAGCCCGCACGCCTAGAGCCCGTGCTCCGCAACAAGAAAAGCCACCACAACGAGAAGCCCGGACACCGCAACGAAGGGTAGCCCCTGCTCGCCACCACTAGAGAAAAGCCTGCACGCAGCGACGAAGACCCAATGCAGCCAAAACTAAAATAAACAAAATAAATAAACTTATTTTTAAAAATGCACCATTCTATTCATCTGGCTACTCAGAGCTTGGCCCACACAGAGAAGCCAGTCTGCTCTCATAGTGCATTATTCCTGTTATTGATCATCTCTGCCAGAACAGTCATTTATGACTTTGGCATCTTGCAAAATGTCATTGTTATTTCCTTAAAATGACTTATTTGGAATACTTTTCTATATTAGTCAGTACTTTTTTGCTTTCAAGAGTCAGAAACCCAACTGAAATTGGCTCAAGAAAATAAGAGAACTGAGAAGTCCAAGGGTATGAGCTGCAGCATCAGGCATGGCTGGATCCAGGTGTAAAAACACTGTCATCAGGACTCTGCTCCCTCTCCCCCATCCAGGTCTGCTTCCTCTGCATTGGCTTCATTCTTTGGCAGCTTCTTTCTCCACGGTGGTCCCCAGCAGCTTCAGATTTATATTCTATAGGCCAAGTACCCCAGAGGAAAGAGAGGACTTTATTCTTCATGGAATGGAAACTTCTTGACTTGTCCAGGGTCATGTTTTCACCCTGACATCATGTCAGGGATAGTAGGCTCTGGGCGCCTGTCCTAAGTGCCCACTCCCTGAGAGGGGTGGTTCCAGAGGGAAAGTATCTGGGCACAAAGAGTGAGGTGCAGGGTAGATGCTGGGCTGGCCAGTAGAGCAGGGGCCACCATATGTTCATTCCTCATTTTCTCCTTCATTTTCAATAACCCAGTGTACATTCTAATACAAAAATGCATATGCTAACAAATCTACATGTATGATGATGCATCACAGAAAATATAAAACTCTAGATCTGGCTATATTGGCTGGATTCTTGTTCACCTTCTTGGGAGCCAGGTTCTGGGAAGAAGTCATGATATGGACCTTCAGAGGCCTGGGTGGGAACAGCTGGATGCTTCTGCTTAATGCGGATGTCCCCAGAGTGATGGACAGCAGTCTTTCCTTGTAGAGGTAGTAAAATAACGGAGCCAAGACCTCGGGCTTAGGCAGGTCCTGAGGCTACTCCATGGGAAGGAACAGGGGAGGGGCCATTACACTGTTAACTGGGTCCTTAAACAGGGGTCTTGCCACATTACTTAGAATTTTTTGGTTGCAACTGACAGAAACTAAATTCAGACTGGCTAAAGAAAATAGTAATAATAAAATTATTATTCACAATATAAAAATCACAGTAATAAGTATTATTAATTAATATATAATTAATCACATAAATATATAATTGTATACAATAGAATAATTATTAATATTATTATAAATAATATTATTTCCTGGCTCACATAACTTCAGGCATGGCTGGATCCAGGTGCTCAACAAGTCATCAAGAAGCTGTAAGTCCCCATCTGAGGTTGCTCTCCTCTGCATTGGCTTTATTCTCAAGTCCTCTACAGCAACAGGCTTACACTTTCAGCTCAGCAGTCCCAGCAGAAAGAGATAACCCCTTCCCCCCATCACAGGATTCACCTGGATTAGATTTCAGGTTCTCTGTCCATCTCCAGACTGCCCTCTGTTACCAGGGTGATGAGATACACTGATTGGCCAGGCCAGGGGCATGTACCACACCCACTCCCACCCCTCCGGAGTGATCATATTCTTCCAAACCTCCAGGACTGAAGGAGAGGGAAGGGTGGTCCCACAGAGGGGAAGGATGCCTGCAGGAAAAAACAACAGCTGCCCCTCACTCAGGGAGGGGGCTGGTGAGGGAGTGTTTGAAGTACAGAAGGCAGCCATGTGCCAGGCAGGAGAGAAAGGCTGCTCCTGGGGGGAGGAGTCTGAGTGAGGAGCGAGGTGGAGGAGGCTGAGGAGCAGGTGTAGGGTCACAGGTGGCAGGAGTCCTCCGCAGCCCAGCCGATGGGCAGCCCTGAAGGCAGAGAAGAGGAGACAGAAGCTGGGGTCAAAGGCCCAGAAAGCAGTTTGGTGCAGCTGGGAAGGGGAAGCCTTGTCGTCTTGGCTTGCAGTCTGGCACCTGGCCCTGTTGGCAGGCACACCCTGGCTCCTGGGGCTCTTTGCTGCTGAGAAGCTTCTAGTTGGCTACCTTGTCTTCCTGGAGTTGCCTCAGATGTCCAGGGAATGAGAAGGACACTTGTGTTCCTGCAGGGGGTTCAGGGCTGCTGCTCTGAAAGTCACCCCAGATGGATTCCTGTGTCTTGCCTTGCTCTGGGGGCTGGGATGCAGTGTGAAGGGGACAGATGTGGCCCTGGTGTTCAGGAGCTGACATTCTAATTGGAGCCAAGACAGCCCCTTGGTCTTTTCCCTGGGCTCCGGCACAGAGTCTGGCTTATGGATGGACTTCAGAAATGTCTGTGGAATTAGGGCAGTGATTCGGTGGAAATGGCTCTAACTGCCCGTCGGGGAGAGGAGCTGTTTTTAGTCCGTTCTACCTATAACTGGCTGGGTGACCTTCGCTTAGTCACAAACCCTCTCTGGGCTTCCAGGTTCCTCATCTCTCAAATGAGGGGGTTGAAATAGTCAGTCCCCAAGTCCCCGGTCAGCTCTAACCTCCTCTGGCCGGTCCTCCTGCTGCGGGGACCCTTACCCTGGCAGTCACACTCACTTCAACCTTTCTCCCCCTTGGTACCCTGCGCAGAGCCGGCCTGGGCCAACCAGGGCAGGGGAAAGAGACACTCAAGGCACTGTAATTATTGTAAAGAGGAGAGTTTAAGTGTTTAGTTTTATGAGGTAGCCGGCCCTCTCTGTCAGCAGAAAGCCGCGCGGTTCCCTGGGTGCGAGTTAATTTCCTCCGTGGCCCGTTTTCTCACCCGCCGTCATTTTTTCTCGGCTGCTTTATGGCTTTCGGAGCCGTTCAGAGCACTGTGTGGTGGCAGTGGCTTTGCACACTGGAGCAGAAAGCGCCCACGCACCCCAGCCCTGTGCCGGAGCCCACGGGTGGCCGGGCCCTGTGGCGGGCAGAGCGGCCGGTGACCTCTGTGCTGGATGAGACTGGCAGGCTGGGAGGGTGGGAAGAGCAATGAGGCTGGGCCAGGCTGTCCCCAACCAGGCCGTGGTCCCTGGCACCTCCCTGACAATTTGCAGGGAACGAATGACACTCAGGCCAGCCTTGCAGCTGTTCCGGGTGCCTCAAATGAACGGTAAAAGACTTTGCCCACTTGCTCACAGCGAGCAAGGTGGGGGAAAATGCACCAGCTCTAGCCTCAGACAGACCTGGGTTCAAATCCCGGCCATACCACTGCTGTGTCACCTAGGCCAAGTGACTTCACCCCCAGGGCTACCATTTCCTTGCCTGCAGAATGGGGATGTCGATGGCATCTGCCAAGTGGCGCTGAGGGGACAGAGAGTGATCATATATGAAAAGCACCTGGAACGGAGACTCTGGTCTCCAAATGTTAGCTTGCTGTCCTGAGCTGAATTTGTTGCTCTGAATGGTTCTCCAGCCTCCTCTGCGGGCTGTGGGGAAATCATCCCCACCCAGGGAGAAGCAGGGGTCCTGGGAGCAACCAGACAACCTCTAAAAGACATTGTGGGGGACTTCCCTGGTGGCGCAGTGGTTAAGAATCCGCCTGTCAATGCAGGGGACACGGGTTCGAGCCCCGGTCCAGGAGGATCCCACACGCAACAGAGTAACTAAGCCCATGTGCCACAACTACTGAGCCTGCGTGCCACAACTACTGAAGCCCACACACCTAGACCCTGCGCTCCACAACAAGAGAAACCACTACGATGAGAGGCCCGCGCACTGCAATGAAGAGTAGCCCCTGCTCACCGCAACTAGAGAAAGACCGCACCCAGCAACGAAGACCCAAAGCAGCCATAAATAAATAAATGAATAAACTTATATATATCTATATATAAAAGATACATTGTGGGCCCGCCAAGACCAAGAGCAGCCTCTTGCCTACCTCAGGCCCGGCCACACACGTGGCATTGTCACAAGGAGGACCCATGGGGACTTGGTGTGCTGTGAAGAAGGGCTCTGTAGAGTCAGACCTGGGCTTGAACCCACTATGCCACTTGTAACCTCGAGCACATCATGGGTTCTCTCAACCAGAAAACGGGGTCAGCAGCTACTTCTGAGGGCACATGCAGAGGATTAAATTAAGTGAGGAGAGGCGTGTGGAATGCCACGCACACAATGAGAACATCGCGGTGATATCCCACCCAGATGCACGGGGGCAGGGAACGGGGAGACCCAACCTCTCTTCTGGATTCTGCTTCCAGCTCTTGTTCAACCTTGGATGTAGCTGCCCCTCTCAGTGAACCTCTTTTAGGCTGCGGACCTCTGTGAGACTTCATTAAGTTGTGGATCCTTTGCCCAGAAATGTGCACACACAAAGGACCCCACCGATTTGCCAAGTGACTTCAGAGGTTTCTGTACCTCCTGAAATCTGTCTGTGGATCCCAGGTTAAGACTTCTGAGCTGATGGTTGCTCCAGTCCTAACCATCTATGTGTTTGTGGGGGGACTGGAGACAGGTTCCACATGGTTTACTTGTGTCCCTTTCAGACCCAGCAGCACCTCGATTCAGGGGTTGGTCCCAGCCAACAGTCCCACATCCCAGGGAGGAAGAGAAGCTGTTTATTAAAAAGTCCAACAAACCCCACAGTAGCTGGCTCGCTTGGCTCACCTCCCCCACAGTTCAGGACATCTGTGCTTTGCCAAGTAACCATCCCTTCTTCCTTTAGGAAACAGTCCTCCGAACTCCCCTTGAGAATACCCCTGTCATATCTCAGCCTATGATTGGTGGACTGATTCCATGCCCACCTTCAGGAGCAGACCCTGATTGGGCACTCAGCATATTCCCTCCTCCTGGCTGTGTCTGTTGGTTCAGAGATGGTCAGGTCACCAAGTCAGAGTCAATGAGACATGAGAATATTCCTAGAGCTTCTGGGAAAGCAAGGTCTTCTTTGTCTTACAAGGAAGACTGGGAGAGGTCTTCATTGTTCCCCTGAAGGATGTGGTGTAAGATTAGGATGGCTGCAGCTATTTTGCTACCAGGAGGGGATAGCCAGGAGTTGCCCAAGGTGGGGTGTAGGGAGAAGCTCCATGCAGAGCCTGAGAGTGAAACAGGGGAGTTAGACAAGTGAGAAGGAGAGAAGCAAGGTCTATGGTGACATCATTGGAGCTGCTGGACCAAGCCTCACCTGATGCTAACACTACCTCCAGACTTTAAAACTCTATAGCTCAATAAACTCCTCCGTGATGTAACCATTAGACCTGAGTTTTCCTGTCACTTGCAACACAAAGCATCCTAATTGAAACTCCCTGCCAGCTGGGCCAGACAGAGAAAAAGATCAGGAAGGAGAGCTCAGCAATCAGGAAAATGAAATTCTTCCCAAGGATATGGGAGATCAGAGTCTTCATCTACCCACCTGGTCCGGGGAAAACTTCAGAAAAAAAGCCAGAGCTGAGAGAGTAGATGAATTTTTGATATTATCTGACTGGACAGGAGGAAATATTGCCTACTGGGAGTTTGATTAATCACCAATTCCGTTCAAGTCCACAAATATTTCCTGAAAGCTGGTCATGTGCGGGACACTCTGCCAAGTGACGAAAGATGCACATGTGAACGGGACACTCCCCCCAGCGGGGAGCTCCCAGTCAGGTGAGGAAGACAGGCTCAGCCCAAGCTCACATGATAGCAAGCAGGACTGGGATAAGTGCTAAGATAGAGATACAGACTGATTGGCCTTGGGAGCCCAGCAGGAGGAGGCTGCAGGAAGGCAGAAGCCAGGCGATATGGTGACTTTTTCTGCCCACAAAGGCATGGTACCACCTCTGTCCTGAGGGAACGCCCTTTCCCAATCCCCGCAAAGACACGTCAGGGGCTAGCATGGTCCCAAATGCCAGGTGCGTCTGAGAAGCAGTCCCTCCACACCTAGCCTTTCGGAGTTGTCCAGATTCTGTGCCCCCCAAAGTGTGCCATGAGGACCATGACAGGGGTTGGATTTTAGGAGGTGCCGAGAGTGGAGTCAAGTCACACTGTCTCGCCCAGATGGTGAGAAAGCTGCTCCCTATGCGGTTCTCTCTAAAACCTCCCAGCGAGGACAAAGTCTCATTTTGCTGCTAGCTCATCTCTCACACCTCTCCAGCACTCCCTGACCCCTCCTTCTAGCAGAGAGAAAGAGAGAGCAGGCCTCCGCCTATTGCCTTCTGCAGGCAACAGGCTCTTGCTCAAATTTCCTCACGCTATTTTGTTTTTGTGGCATTTATTTTAACAGTTGTCTTCTATTTATGGCAAGTGATATTGGCTTTCCATTTATGGCAGTGATAAAAACAAGTTTCCTTACATTTCATTTCTGTAAGTGTTTTACAGGGGGGCTGTTGGAAAGAAAAACATGAGCTAGGACAAGGGGGACACAGGTGTGACCAAAGTGTGTAAGTGGGATGTGAATGACCAAAGTTGGGGAAATATTCATTGCACAAACACAGACCACCTACCTACTGTGTGCCAGGTGCTGGGAGCACAACAGGGAACACAGCTGGCAGAAACCCTGCCCTCATGGAGCTTATAGTCCAACGGGTGAAGTAGTTACAATGCCGGTGTGTTAGATGGTGGTGGGTGATCTGCATGAATTCAAAGCAGGGAACGGGGTGGCAGTGCCTGCAAACCCGCCAGGTCAAGCTTCACTGAAAACCTGGCAGTGAGTGCAGTTGTGGAGGAGGTGAGCCTAGGCTTCACAGATGCCCTGGGAAGGGGCACAGCAGGTAGGAGAAACAGAAGGACCCGTTGTGTTGCCGTCCCCTCCTTGTCGAGGCTGGATTTGGAGACTCCCGCTGGTCGCTGGTCAAGAGGACATTCCACAGGGAAGCCCACATCAGTGCACTGTTCTTCTTTCTTTGGTATAAAAAGGCAAAGGATGATCTGCAGAGATAAGAGGTGTAGCCTGGAAAGCAGCCCCCAGGGTCCCTGCAGGGCTCCTCACCGCATGCTGTGCATAGGTGCGGCGCCACGTGTGAGATCAAGACCCAGCAGGACAGGGGCCCGCAGGGCTCCGAAATCACCCCTTTCTGAGTCATCAAAGTGCCATTGACTTATGATCCATAATTGTAGGGGCGTAAGTGCACTTTATTACTCCACTTCGTTGAAAATTGGTCATCTATCTGCGGTCCATCTGCAGCGTGCTGAGTAGGAAAGCTGAGAATCCCAGCCGTGGCTCCTCTACTTATGATCTGTCTGCTTCTGGGCAGGTTCTTTTATTCTTTTGAGCTTTCATTTTCTTGCATATAGAATGAGGGTGACACATTGAATGAGGTCACTTGTACTGCTCTTGGCACCTGTGGTCCGTCAATAAACGTGGTCCTGGTCCTCCATATACCTAAGTCTGAGTTGCCCAGAACGCTCCGTCTCCCTTCCACAAATGGGAACTGGCAGGACGAGGAGATGGCAGAAAACCCATTCATTCATTCATTCAACATGTATTTATTGCTCCACTCCGGGCACTGTTCCAGTCACTGGAGGTACAGCAGCAAACCAAACAAAGATGGATAAGGTCTTGCTTCCATGGGAACATGTCATCAAAGAAATACATGAGATTTCAGCACAAGTCACAAGGACTGTTCAGGGGAGCCAGCTCAGACTGGGTGTCCAGGGAAGGCTTTGTGGAAGACGTGACACCGGGGTGAGAGGGGATGAGCTCTGTAAAGGTTTGGGGGGAAAGCACTCCAGGGAAGAGCAAAGACCCTGGGAGTAGAGTCTGAGCCATAGAAAAGCCCAGTTGCTGGAGGAAGTGGGTGCTGGGGAACTTAGTACAAGAGGAGGGGGGATGTCAGCCCCTGGGGACTCAGGAAGGAGAGAAGGCTGGGAGGATGCCTGGGTGGACTGGGTGGTGAAAGGAAGCCTGCAGTTCTCATCCCATGCCATGGTCCCTTTGACAGCATCTCTAGAAACGCCCAATTTGATCGAGACCCTGGACTCCCTCCCACTAGGCCAGGCCCTGTCTGCTGTCCCCCACAGCCTCTGGAGTCAGTTTCATCTCTGACCAGACCCACGGGGCACCCACGTGCTGGCTGAATTTCCCTTCCTGAATCCCCTCCAGGTTGGAAGAAATCTGTGTGGTTTGGATGAAGGAAGGGGTGAGGTGGAGGGGGACAGAGCAAAGTGTGTTTGTTGGCACCAGAATCATAGCAGAAGCCAATGCTGGAAACGTTCCCAAGTATTTAGAAATTAAAATAATAAAAGAAAACTGAGCATATGGAGTTTGTAAAGTGCCGTCCATCTTCAAGAAGGGACATGACTTGCTCAGAATGTACAGGAGAGCTGGGGTCTTGAAGGATGTGTCCGTGGGGTAATGATGGAAACTCACCTCTCAGGTGGGGACCAGGGGCAGGAGCACGTACTGCTCTGGGCCTTGCAGGGTGTGGGAATCCCCACTGGGTTCTACTTCTAGAAGAGGAGAAAGAATTCCTCTATGTCCCCTCCCTAATTATGTGGGAGTCCCCAGTCCTCTCCAACCCAGGGAATGCTCCCTCCCCCCAGCTCAACTCCAAACCTATTTTAATTCTTCTGTATCCAACTCTAGAGCAGTCCTGCAGTGTCAGCCTCAAAAACACACCCCAATCCAGCTGCTTCTCTCCTCTTCCCCACCTCCACTCCAGTCCAGCTCCCCCCTCTCACCTGACCAGCAGCTCCCTCTGCCTTGTCTCCAGATGCCTTTCTCCGCACCTCAACCTGGTCCAGTCCGACCTCCCCACAGCCATCAGATGGATCTCTCCCCCAAAGGCTTTTCATCTCAGGATAAAAGCTGAGCTCCTCCCTATGGTCTTCAGGACCTGCGCGATCCAGGTCCCAACTGTTCCCAAAATCACTGGTCTTTCTTCTGTTCCTCAACTGGTCATGGTCATTCTGCCTCAGGGCCTTTGCACACACAGTTCCCTCTGCCAGGAACACTTCCTCAGTGCTTTCTATGATCAGCTCCTCAACCAGGTCTCAGCTCAAGCGCCATCCTCAGAGAAGCCCTCCCTGGCCACCCCATCTGGAAGACCACCTCTCCACTTCCTTTTGACACCGCTCTATTTCGACATACACCTGTCACTATCTAAAATTACCTCGTTTGTTGGTTTGCCTCGTCCCTCTATCATGTAAGCACCATGAGCCCTGGACCTTGTCTGCCCTCTTTCCTGCTGTGTCCTCCACACCTGGAACAGTAGTCGGCCCAGAGGAGACCCTTCACAGCCACCTCCTGAATGAGGACTGACTGAAAGCAGGCCCACCTGGTTTATTTGGTCATCAACTAAGCATATAGGTAGCACCATGCACAGCCTTGCAACTGCTGAGAGGCAAACATCACCTCACTAAGGCAGAATTCACGAGGTGCTGGTAGAGCCCCGCAGTCAGGAGTTAGGACACCGCGAGGTGGGCCCGTTCCCAGGGAAATCACCAGATACCTCTGCATGTGCTGGGGGCTCCCCATCCTGACAGAGCAGAAACCAGGCAAGAAACCTTGACTTGCCACTCCTGGAGTTGGGAGCCCATCTGGAAGGCCCAGGTGCCTCTGTCCCCACCAGGTGCTCAGGTGTCCCCAGTGCCAGACAGCCCAGCTGGCAGAAGCCAGAGAGGTGAGCTGGCTGGGAGCTGTGGGCAGCGGGGCGAAAGGAGAAGGCAGGTGTCCTACGAGAGCCTTTGGGGAGGAGACCTGGTCAGCCCATGAGCCCTGAGTGTCCTTGAGGGCTCTTGAGTGCCTTGGCCTGGGTGTGCAGAGGTGGCTGCGTGGGCGTTATGTAGACACCTGGGGGAGGGGTGGAGAGGATCTGTCCCCAGGGGTGGCTGGACCTGAGGAGGGAGTGGAGGGTCTCCTCCCCGCAGCCCCTCCCCCTCTCCATCCTCCCCCTCCGTCTGGCTGCTCCTCTCCCGCTCTGCTGCACGCTGGCCTCCGCAAGATGGATTTTCCTGGCTGTGCCAATCTTGCTGCCACCTGTTCGCGCTGTGCTGGAGCCAGCAAAGTGGCTCAGCTTCAAACCCAGAGCAGCTGGGAGAGCCGTTGCCAAGCCCCGTCGTCCCCTCCTTTGTTGCAGCGGCAGCAGCTTGGGCTCCAAGTCATCCTGTCACCGGCTGTCATCTGGGCAGGCCCTTCTTTCCCCCACCACGACCCCGCCAGACCCCTCCAGCCCTCCCCAGGCCTCAGCCCCTCATGACCAGGCTGCCGAGTGGGGCACAGGCAGGGGCGTTCACAGCTGCCCTCACCACCATGCTGCCTCCAGCCCCCATCCCAGAGTCTCAATCCCCTTTCCCTCCCCCACTTCCTGTGGGATTCCCCAATTTACTGCTCCCCAGAGCCTCCCCCAGAGCTCCACCCAGAAGGGCTGAGGCTGATACCGGGGGCCTGAATAAGCCAGGAGGCATCCAGCTTTACCCACCCAACCTGTGACAGAGCAGGTGGCCAGGGACACCCCCAGGCGGAGCAAGCTCCAAACCTCCAGGAGAAGGAGGGCTCTGGAAACTTCCTGCAAGAGCAGTCCAACCCACGCCGGAGGCTCAAGTCCCAGTCCATGACCTTGACCTTGCTCCATGATCTTCAAAGCCCCTCTGAACCTCGGTTTCCTTGCCTACCGAGGGGCTAGCTTGGTGCCTGCCCACCCTGTAGTGCCACTGGGAAGAACAGAGGACTAGTGCCTTGAACTCCTTTGGGAACAAGGCAAGGATATAATTAAACACACGCGTGGGACAGAGAAATGCAAACTGTAAAGTACTGTGCAGCCCGGGGAGCTGTTTTTGCTCTTTCTCACAGGGCGTGGACCAGCTCCCAGAGAGACGGCCAGACCCCGTGGCCGGAACGCGTGCACGCCCGGCCCCCAGGAGAAAGATGCAGGCTGTGTCTGTCTTCAGAAATACTGGCTCCAGCTGAGGGGGCATCTGAAGACTGAGAGACAGCCACATCAGAAGCTAGAGCAAGACACAGGCAGACAGATAAATAAACACAGACGAAATAGCCGGCAAGGCCGATGGCTCTGCTGATGGGAACAGACAAGCAGTGGTGGCTGGGTTACCATAGGCCGGGGCCTCTCTCCGCTCCAGCAGGATCCTTGCCTGCCTCCGGCCCTCGGTCATCAGCTCTCACACACTTGGCCTTGAGGGCACCCGGGTACAGCGTCCACACAGGCACACGCTGCTGCTCAAATGGCTGCCCCCCGCAGCCAGAGCTGGAGGGGGACCATGGACCCTCCAAATCCTGAGATGCTACTGAGAAGGGAAGTAGTCTCTGCCTTTAGGGGGAAGCGATCTTCCTTTGGTGCAAATTACCTGGGAGGAGCCGTGCCTTTGTCAGTGATAGTAATAGGAAACCTCAGACCATTTCCAATGAGAGGGTGGGAGGGGGGGCGGGGGGGGGGCCGAGGGGCGGTGCTAATCCCTGGGGATGAGTCATCAAAAAGAAGCTGAGGTTGGTGGAGAAACCATAATGCCTGCTCAAGTTTATCAACGTGCATCTTTTTCTGGGTGCACAGAGCTGCTCACAGGGACCTGCAGATAAACAGAAAACTCTAGGGGCACCAGACACCACCTGCTTGACGGGGGTGGGCTGGGCTGGGGGCACTAGCTCCGGAAGGGCATGAACGAGGCAGGGGTTCAGGCTAGCAGCGCTGCTTGCTCTTTGTCCCTGCCATGCCTCCTCCCACAGCTGCCAGACTGCTCTTTCTAGAATGAGTGTAGGATCCGTCCCTCCCCTGCCTACCACCCCTTCCCATGGCTTCCTATTGCACATGTAATAAAGCTCAGATCCTACCCACGGCTTACAAGGGCCCCAGGGTCTGCGCTGCCTTCCTCTCCAACCTCATATCCTACCTCTTCCTCCTTCAGCTCTCTATCCACACCAGCCTATTGTTCCTCCAACCTAGTCCCACCTCAGGGCCTTTGTACTTGCTGTGCTCTCTGCCTGGGACGCTCAAACCATCAGTTCTTACCTTGGTTGCCTTCTTCTCATCGTTTAGGTCTCAGTGGCTAAGCCTCCCCCACCAGTTAGCGCCCCCCTCCTTCCTCTGAACACTGTCACGTCTCCCTGGGTTTTGCTCATTTGTTTTCTGCGTAGCACGTATGTGAAACGTGCGTGGTTGTAGTCTGTCCCTGCTCTGTAGAATGCAAGCTCTTGTCTTGTTCACTGCCGTTTCCCACTGTCTGGAGCAGAGCCTGGAACGCAATAGGCATTTAATAAATATTCCCTCAGTGAAGGAGTGAATCCCAGAAGAGGCCAAGTGTCCCCAGAGTGGGGAGCACACGTCCAAGAAACTGTACAGGACAGAGGGGAATGCAGCTGGAGGAGCACATGACTTTGAGGGGCCAGGACCAGAGAGACTCCATGAAGCCAATGGAGCTTATGATGCCAGTGTGCATTTTACCATGGGTTTTACTCAGTTTGCCTCATTTAATGTTTATTACCTGAAGCTGGTGTACTACTAGTTCCACTTTCAGATGAGGCAGTTGAGAGTTTAAATCACATGTCCAAAGTCATACTGCTTATAAAAAAGAGTAGGGCTGGGACTCTACATTCCACTTCTCCTCTGTGACTTGTGGCTTCCCAGCAGGTTGGAGAAAGGCCTTAGGGGCCTTGTCTGTCTCCCTAGAGTCACTCACAGTCACATTCCTAAAACGCCTGCTTGAAATATCAGTGGAAGGGAACCACGGGCAGCAGGCTTACAAGGACCCCACGCTGGCTGGAGCAATGGCTAGGAAAGAGAAGTCAGCAAAGTGGGGCCTGCTCCTTGGGGGGCAAAGGAAGGGTGAACAGAAGTCTGGCTCACGACTGAAAAGAGGTTCCTGGAGGAGAGCTGTTCAAGGAGGATGCACTCATCCTCCAGCATGAGAATGACTAAAGGCTTGGATCCAAGTTCCAGCCCTGTACCTGGCAACACACCTTGACTTTTGGCCTAGCAGTCCCCCTCTGTGGAACAGAGGTAATAATGCCTAACTCCCAGAATTGCTCTAAGAATGAACCCAGCCTTGTGTGTAAGAGTGTTTTTATAAACCTTCAAGGGTTGTACAGGCGCACACTGGTGAGGACCCATTTGGCTTCAAGGGTCAGAAACCCATCTCCAATTGGCTCAAGCTCAAAAAGGAATCCATGGATTCTTGTAATTGAAAAGTTAGAAAGGTGGGAGAGGTTTGGCTTCAGGCATGGCTGGGTCAGGGTGCTCTAACAAAACAAGTCTCTCTCCTTGTTTCTTTGTTAGCTCTCCTCTGTGGTGGTTCCCTCCTTAGGCAGGATCTTGCCAATGGATGGCCATCAGCCATTCATATCAGGCTACCATGCTGACAGATGACCAACCCCACCTGAAAGGGAGCATCTCCTGTATCAGCTCAAGTCCCAGTTTAAGTCCCAGGATTGATTCTCACTGGCACAAACTGGGGGCCTAACCTGAACCAACCACCAGGATAGCGGGAAGTCAGGAGAGCGGGAAGCCAGTATACTGGGAATTCTGATTGGCCACCCCTGGAGCCAGGAAGTGGGACTGGCTCCATCTGAACCACAAAGACTGTGAGTGGTGGTGGAGGAGGTTCTCCAAAGGAACAAGGGAGTGCTGTAAGGGTCTGGGGGCCCAGCTGCAAATAACAGACGTTCGCAGCAAGACCAACAGCGGCATTCTCACCCTTCCAGCTGGCACTGTAGAGCAGCACTCTTTAGGGCTTCAGGCTGGGAGGCTCCACTCTGGGGCTGCCCTGCAGGGGCTCAGAGGAGGCCACTTCCTTGATATTGAACGGAGCTACCGTGAGCATTAAACAGAATCATTCCGCGAATGTGAATCGTAAACGGTGAAAACACCCTTCAAATGTTAGAGATTATCCTTCATGTTGTTTTAGAATTGGAGAGGGGTGAGGAACTACAGGATCTGGGAACCCAAAGGGACTTAGAAATCACTGGCCACCACCCTCCTCCCCCCCTTTCTTGTGGTCATCCCTTTAAGGCATCAAGAAGAATGAGTTTCAGAGGCAGATCACATCATATTACTTCCCTGTCTAAACTCTCCACTGGCTTCCCTTTGCTCTTGGAATAGTCCGGTTTCCCCTCCTTCCACCTCAAGGGTCCTTGGGATCTAGTCCCTGCCCACCTCTCAGACGCCATCCCCCATATCCTCTCCTGCCACCCCCTTATGCCTCAGCCACACTACCTTTCCTGTGGTAGCACAAAGGCAGCAAGCTCACTTCCTTCTCAGATGCTTCACACTTGCTGCTCCCTCTGCTGGAAGCACTTTCCCCCAGATCTTCAAGCAGCTGCCACGTTCTCCTCATTCGGGTCTCAGCTAAAACACCACGTTCTCAGAGTTTCCCTGCCCTCCATGCCTTCTATCCTCCACTCTCTCACCTTACCATTTTATACTTTTCACCATCTGGAATTATCTTGTTGGTTTATTTATTGCCAGTCTCTCTCCTGCCTGACACTCCTGCTGGAATAATCAGATCCAAGAAAACAGGATCTACACATAGCACAGGGCCTGGCATAAAGCATGGGGGTCAATAAATACTTGTTAAATGAATGAGTATATGGCTGGAGAGATGGTTGGTGGATGGTGGATGGGTGGGTGGGTGGGAGGATAGGTGAGTGGGGGAGTAGATAGATGGGTGGGTTGGTGGATGGGTGGATGAGTGAGTGGATGGGTGGATGGATGGGTTGGTGGGTAGATGGGTGGATGGGTCAGGGAGGAAATGGGTAAGTAGGTGGCTGGATAGATGGGTGGATGGGTGAATAGATGAGTGAGTGGATAGGTAGATGGATGGGTACGTGGGTAGATGGGTGGACGGCTAGATGGGTGAGTGGATGGGTGGATGGATGGGTAGGCTGAGCCCATGCCCTGTCTAGCTCTGCCTTTACTCTCTAACCTGCTTCTTGCCCTTTAAAAAAGTATGTCCTGTTACCCCCTTTAGATTAGGAGCTAACCTGGGGCTCTGGTAGCTGAAGCCCCTCCAGGCTCCCCACTTCACATCAGCTCAGGTACTGCAGCCTCAGTGCCACCTGCTCCGGTTGCTGAATTCACCTGACTTCAAAGCCCATTAAACCAATCATTAGGAGGTTAATAAAACCCTTTCCCCTGCATGGGCACACTTCCTCCCTTGCCTGCTGCCTGCTGCCTTCTGCCCATCAGCTGGGCCTGCCTGTCACTGTTGCCAGGAGCTGGGAGAGAGCTCCGCTGCCCCTCTTGCCTGGCAAGCCACACAGGTGAGCTGAGCGCCTTTGTCCTCACAGCAGCTCCCAGGGAGGGTGTCACTCAGTCTCTGCCCCTCCATGTATGTTCTTGGAGGTGGGAAGTGGGAGGCAGCTGGTCTCTTTGAGGACCTCCCCCCACCTGAGCTAGGGGGCCTGTGAGGTTGACAGGGGGTGGCTGCTGCAGTGGGGCTGTGGCAGCCTCACACACAGATAGCCTTCCGTGAGCAGTCCTGGTGTCTCTGCGACAGAGGCCGGAGGAGGGAAGGGGCACTGTTGCGACCCTGGCTCACTCCAATCGCCGAGGAGTAGCAGGGTCCAGGGGAGCATTCAGGCAGATGGGTCAGCGGGCAGTGAGCCTGGGGAGTGCAGGGTGGACCCACAGGGCTGTGAGTCCCCATCCAGGGGATGCCTTGATACAAGTCCCAGGCCATTCTTAGCTTGAGCTTCTGAGGGCGAGGAAGACTCCTCTCCCTAACTGGAAAATTCCATTTCAGTGTGAAATCTGATTGAAGAAAACATCAATTCTCCACATCATTGTTGAGTGGGGGAAACACACACACACAGCAGAATGAAGCATACAGTAAGATACCATATTATAAAAATCTAACATCAAGCAAAACTACATCTAGTTATCTCAACATATTTTACCTGTATATAAACAGAGAAAGGCCCCGAAGGTGACACACCAGACTTTCACCAGTGGTCTCTTCCCTGAAAAAACCTGAGATTGGGGGTGGTGGAGAGGTGGTATTTGTAGTCTTTATATTTTTTAGAAAAATAAGGTATTCATGTTTTATATGGGAAATTAAAAATTAATTTGTAAAGATATTCACCAAGGATGTTATTTAGAGTGTGATGGTCAGAGTTAGCCCTTGAAGGAAGTGGCATGAAGAGTCACGGAAGGGCACGAGAGGGTCCCAGCAGGCATAGGAGCCCCACAACCCATGGCAAGCTGGGCCAATGGCTGGCAAGCCCTGTGAGTGCTTCCTTTCACTTAGGAGCAACCCCGGGACAGGGCACCCCTGGCTACCTCCCCACACCTGACCCTCCTCACAGCTCCCTCCAAGATCCCACCCTAAGGTGACAGAGGCAGACCCAGGAATTGGTTCCAGGACCTGGGGAGCAGAGAGGGCGGGAAGCCAATGCCCAAGGGAGCGGGGAGTGTTCTGCTCTACTGATCCCGTAATGCCAGGGCTGCAGCCTCTCGGCTTCCACCCGGCCGAGTGACAGCGTCTGCGTGCTCATGCAAGGGGGTTATTTTATTAACCAGATAGATTAAGCATCTCTCCTTCTAATTACCAGTTTAATTAACCTTGGCACACAGTATGTACCACCCCCCCGAGGGACTGAGTCAAAATTGCCTCGCTGGGTGAACATCGCCTATCTTCTCTGCCTAGCTTCAGATGGCCCTCCAGGGACCAGGACAGCAGGCTCTGAGGACCAGGGGTCTGGTGATACCAGGGAGGAGCAGAGGAAAATGGTGGATGGGGGTTGTCCCGAACCTCTCAGGAGGATCTTGCTGTGGATGCTGGATTCCAACATGACCACCTCTTCAGCAGCCCTCCTGGAAGCGATCCTGGACCACCCTATTTGGGTCTCCCCAGTGCCTGCAGGGTAGCAATAGGCCCCGAGTAAAGTCTGAGAACCAGAAGATTTGTTTTCAACTACCACTTACTGAATGGTGATGGTGTGAGTGCTGCCTTCAATTCCCCGAGCCTCAGTTTTCTCACCTGCAAAATGACCACAGTGAGACCTAGGACATGGGGCAACTTATGAAGTTTAATTCAGAGAACAGAGGTCAAGATGCCTTGTAAACTACGTTCATTTATTCACTCACTCATTCAGCACATATTTATGGAGCGTGCACTGTAAGTTGCCAAAAGTAAGCAAAACAATGATGAACAGGGAGAATTTGGAGACCAAGTTCCCTGGAAATAGGCCAGTGTCTGGCTAAGAATCCCAGAGTCACCACCAAGTGTATATGCATGGGAACGTGCGCGCACACACACGCACACACACACACACACACACACACGCACTCCTTCCAGACCTATTGCCCACAACACCCTGCCCCGGCACACACCTCACAGACACATGTACATGACACATGGGCACACACATGCTCCTTCACAGCCATGCACAAAACACTCACAATCTCAGAAACATGCCCGCATGCATGGAGACAACTCTGCTCTCAAGAAGCGTGAGGCCAGGGATGTCACATTAATAAGAAGCCCAGAGGCCCTGGTAAAGGGGGGTTTATAATATTTATTTATTTAAAGGCTTATTAAAATCCTAACCTAGCCTTCTCTTCACTAATGCAGTGTTATTGGAGCCTCCTGGTGTCTGTGTGGGAGGGTGAAGATGGGAGCCTGTGTATTTGCATACGTGTGAGGAGAAGCCTCTCGATGTGTTGTGTGTAGAGTGCGCTGACGTGTGTGTGCGCACCCGGGTGTGTGTGTGCATGTGTCCCAGTGTGGAGTGTTTGTGTTATGCTCTCATGCTTCTTAGGACCTTTCAGTAGTTAGCAGTGTTTTTCAACCTATTTTTCACTATCGCCCCCATAAGGATCCTAGTAGACATTTTTTTCCTTAATGGCCCCCTCTCTGAAATTTTAATACCGCAGATACACTACCTGTTTAGGTACCGTATATAGATCTGCTCTTCATATAGAGAAAGAGTCAGATTTTTTTCACTCATCTCCACCTGCAAAGAACCAAATCCCGCCCCCTCAGGGGCGATACTGCCCCTGTTGAGAATTCATGATGTAGAGCCAGAGTTTCTGTCTCCAGCGGCCTATGACCCATGACATCGTGTGCCGTGGTTCCCAGTCTAGAGGGCTCAGATGGAAACCTCTTAAAATGCAGATCCCTGGGTGCCACCTGGAGAACAAGTATAAGCCTGGGAAGGAGTCCAGAAATCTGGGTTTTAGCAAGCTCCCAGGTATTCTGATGCGCTGACTGAGGGAGGCCTCTGAGGTGGAAGGGAGTTTAGAACCATCGGGGATCATCTGATCTGAAAGGAGAGGGTCTGCCTGGAGCCGAGAACAGGGAATCTCAACCCACAAAGACTGGGCCCTGGCCAGCAGGGCCTCCCTATATCAGAGCTGCTCCAGGGCACTCCAAAGAGGCTGGGAAGAGTCTGGTTGCTGGACCAGAACCCCTCCAACTGACCGGGACTTAAAGAAGACACAATGAGTAGTGTGGCCCTAACACAAGAACCGTGCAGCTGGAGACTGAAACAAACACTGACCCAAGTGTCTGGAGCCCCCTTTTCCATCTGTTCAGTAGAGCCACACTGACCTGGGCCTCCCTTCAGGGAGCTCCAACCTCCTCCCAGTCCCAGGGAGGAGGGAGAAGGTTACCTCAGCCCTGCCCACCAGACCTGCCCTGGGATTGCAATGGGAACCCCCAGTTGTCAGGGACTGTAACCCTCTCTGGGAGTTGCCAAGGACCTGGTGGCAATATCAATAAACAACAGAGACTCCCTACCTGGCCTTGCCCTTTGTGAGTGCCAAAGGAAAGCTGTGCCTCTTTGCAGGACTGGGCCAGTGCCAAGCCCCAGCCCTGGGTGTCTGAGTGATCAGAACTTGGGGGACCAACTGATGATCTGTGGGCCGTGGTCCAACATGGGGCTGCCAAGGGGCAGATGGGAGCCTGGAAGAGGGAGGGAGGGGCCATCGTGGTGGCCGAGGAGCAGGGTGAGGTGGGGCAGGGCGGGGGGTATAAGTGACTCTGTGAGGACATGATGGCAGGGGAGGGGAAGATGGAATGAGAATGGATGGGAGATGGAGATGGAGATGGAGGAAGCACAGAGAAAGAACAGGGAGGGGGGGAACACTGCAGTCGGGTGGGGCAGCCAGAAAGGCATCCTTCTCACTCTCTTAATCTTTTAAAGGCATCAGAGCATCTTGCTAATTGTTCATCTCCCAGAGACGCTAATGAAATTAACTCTGCAAAATGCTCATCAGGTCATCTGCAGAGGGCATGGTGCCAGGCTTCCACTTGGTCCAATCCCGTCCTCCTCAGCTCATCCTGCCTCTTCGTGATGATTCCCCACCCCCTCCTTTTCACACAGCCCCCTCATCAGGAACACCTCACCTTCAAACCTGCCTGAGAGTGCCCAGTGGGGACACTAGAAATGGGGGAAACCTCCAAGTCTGAGATACCATGGAGCTCGTGGAGCTGGAAAGGTTATCTCTGGATGTGTGTATCTGATTGTGTGTGTGTGTGTGTGTGTGTGTGTGTGTGTGTGTGTGTGAGATAGCACATATATCACAGGAGCATGTGTCTCTAATAAAACCATTTGTTAGACTGAAGGTTCTTTCAATCACTCAGCAAACATTTTTGGAGCAGCATCTGAGTTTAACTGCTTGTCCCATCCCTTACAAGCTGAGTGGCTTTAGGCAAGTTATGTCCTCTCTCTGTGCCTCAGTTTTTGTATCTACACAGTGGGGATGATAATAGCATCTCCTTCCTAAGGGGTTGTGAGATTGATAGAGATAAACCAGGTAAGGAGCTTAGTCCTGTGCTGGGCACGTGGTGAGTCTCAAGAAATGCCAGGCGCTGTCCTTGGTCCTGAAGGCCCCACGGTGAAAAGATCTCACTTCATGCGCTGAGGCACAGGAGTCCCGGGCACAAAGTTCTCAGTAGCATGGGGCTGCATGGAGAACGGACACGAAAATAGTCTGTGCAGGAAAGAATTGGGGATATCTGGAAGTGTTTTTATATGTATGTAAATATATACAGAGAAAGTATGTGTTTTTATTGACTGTGCCCAATATTGATTCAGTATTGATTGATGGTATTATTGATTGTGTGCCTCTGTGTGATTTGAGTTGGGTGTGGGAAGTGTATTTGTGTTAGGAGCAGAGAGTGAGTGGATGTTTGCATGCTGTGTGTGTGTGTGTGTGTGTCTGTGTGTGTGTGTGTGTGTGTGTGTGTCTGTGTTGGATTCAAGGCATGGGTGGATGTTGGTATTCTGTGTGTGGAAGGGACTGGTCCAGATATTGCTGGGGGTCCTGTGAAGGGGTGTGTTTCTAGCTCTCTTTCCCCTCTCAACCCCTACACATTCTTCACTTGTCTTATAACCGGGCTCTCATTACACTCTAATGTACAACTAGAAGGACAGTTATGTCTTCTCCCATAGGCCGCAGTTTCCCCCAATGGGCAACACTGAGACTTGCAAGCACTAGGCACTAATAAGTGCTTGCTCTATCCTATGCAAGGCTCTAGAACAGATTTTTATAAAAGATGATTCCGTACCATTCTTTCAAATGAAAATGACAGAAACCCAAATGGGCTTAAACAGCACAACAAAAAAGGGCTCATGCAACTGAAAAACCAGGGGTGTATCTGGTAGCTTCAGGAGCAGCTGGATCCAGGGGGGTTGAACGAAGAACCAGGATTCAGCCCTTCTCCCTTCTCCAGGCTCTGCTCTTCTCTGCCCAAGATTTAGTCTCAGGCATGTGCTCCTCACATGATGGCAGTCCCAGGATCACCTCTTTCCTTCTTCAAGTCCAGTAAGGAAGAAATTCTTTCTCACCTTAGTTCCAACAAAAGTCCTAGAACTGAGCCTCAGTGGCTTGGCTTGGGTCATATGTGCATCCTCTCATGAATCGCATTGTTCAGGGAATAGTGGATGCTTTGGGTCCTGAAGCATTGTGCCATCCTCTGGAACTGGGGTGGGGTAGCCCCACATGAATCTCATGCACTGATGGTGGGGAGGGGTGATCCCTCAAAGGAAAGATGGGAAGATGCTGCTTTCAGAAGACAGAAACTAGATGCTGAGCAGTGGGCAGATATGAATGCTGGAATCGTGGCAGAGATCATCAAGTGCCAATCTGGGATCACCAAGAACAAGTCGTTCCTGCCAAACTGATTTCCTTTGATTGGGTTATTGGCCTGGTAGATCAAAGCAAAGCAGGAGGCTCATGAGTCTGGGATTCTGCAGGGTATTTCCATTTATCTTTGTGGATGCGGCAGTTATATGTGAGCTGAAGGATGGTGTGATCAGAGGTTTCCCGAGTGGATGAAAGAGAAGCTGACTTATTGTCCCAGTGCAACTTGCAGGTAGTGTAGATTGGGGAGCCACTGATATCTGTCCTTGGTTCTGCCCTGAGCCACCTGTTTCGTAAGGACTTGATTGAAAGTATATATGACTTCCCGCCCTCATCTGGGAATGACAGGAAGCTGAAGAAAATATCAAGTCCCCTGCCTGACAGCCTCCACATCCTGAGATGGCTCCATATGGGGAAGAGGGATTAGATGTAATACAATGGAACGGAACTGGGATGAATTGAAGTCTCTGAATTTAAATTCAGAAAGCCAGTGACCCAGGGTAGATGGGTAACACCCTGCTGTTTGCAGCACCCATGGCAGAGACCTAAGGCAGTGTTCCTCAAAGCGAGGTTTTCAGACCACTGACACCAGTAAAAATAGCTAGTAGGGGATGGTATAGGTTTGGTAAAAGCACAGATTCCTAGACACCTCCCCAGACACACTGAATCAGAACCAGGATAGGGCAGGGCCTGGAGATATGCGTTTTAATCACCATCATAGGAGCTTCTGGCACATCTCCAAGTCAACAAAGGCCTCACCACGAGCTCTGAGGTCCCTCAGTCTGGTGGGCATTAACAGTACGATGTCACTGATCAACAGCTGACTGGGACTCTGCTCATGCAGTGCACAAGGCCATGTGGGCAAGAAATGTGCCAGCTTCCTTCAGGAGATGCCTTCAGAGGAGTGGTCCCGTTGGAGAGATCCCACAGTGGGGGCCAGTGTGTCAAGGGTGCCAGCAACAGTAGCGCTGGAGGGCGAAAATCCAGGGTAGACCCAGACTTTGTGTTCTGAAGTAAAAGAAACGAAAGTTTTCTAAAATAACAGAAGAAAAGAGGGGGCAGGCATGCTTGATGTGGCCCCAGAAGATGAACTCAATGAGGGGCAGATTCCTGCTCCCTTGAGAGGAGACATTTCCAGCCAGCAGAGCAGTTGGTGGTGAAACCTGTGCTCTGTCACTGGGATATTGCAAGGGGGCTACAGACACTTGCAGGAGGGTCCCCCCTAGGCAGGATCTGGCTCCTCCTTTCCCTTGAGTCTGGGGCTCAAGAGCAAAGGAGGTTGGAGATGTCAGGAGCCCTCCTATCTGGCCATCAACCTTTGGGTCTGAGACAAGCCCTTCCTGGCAGCCCTCCAACCTGGGTTCTTAAGCAGAATTCAGGTGAGACGTCTACTCCCCTGTCTCCACAGGGTATCCCTGCTCTTTTTCCTGACATGGCCCTGAGTACCACTTGGAAGGGGACAGCTGACCTGAGACCTGAGTGACTAAAAGGAATCATCTATGTAAAGATCTGGGGACAGGAAAGCAAACAGGAAGGCCTGGAGGTGAGGATGAATCTGTATGCTGAAGAAACAGAAGGGAAACCACTATGGCTAGGGCACAAGCAGAGTTGCAGAGTAGGTAGGGGGCAGGTCATGCTGGGCCTAGAGGCTGTGGTCATCGCTGCTGCTTTCCACGTATTTCAGTGGCTGCCTTCCAGGCATGTGGTAGGAATACACTCTCTTGTCCTCTTGGGTGGGCCCGCAGGGCCAGTTGTGGCCATTGACTTGGGAGTGGAAGTGTCATTTCTGGGATGAGCCATTGATTGCTGGTGGGTGTACTTCCAGAGCTCCCGTTTCCTCTCCCTCACCTAAGAGTGGCTGCTTTGTACTTGAGTGATGAAGATCTGGAGCAGTAGACCCATATGATGGATAAGTGAGAAATAAATTTTTGTTTATTTAAGCCACAGAGACTTGGGGACTGTTACCACAACATAATCTAGTCTATCTTGACTGCTACACAAACCGTCTTATTCTGGCTGAAGAGAGAGGGCCAGAGAAAGGACCAGAGCAACCAAACTGAACAGAGGAGAACCTTTTCTTTCCTGTACCCCAAACCTCATTCCCAAATTCTAATCCCAGGGCAAAGACTGCAGGGGAAAATGTACGAAGTGTGGACATTGAAATCAAACCTTGCACAGAGTCATCTCAACTAACCTTGCAATCATTGAATAAGGTTCTCCCTGGGCATAAGGTACTTTCCTTCCCCAAGCCTCAGTTACCTCATTGATAAAATGGAGATAATAATGTTCATTTAACAGGATTTCCTGTGAGTATCAAACCAAATTATAAATGTAGGCAGACAGCAGAGTCCAGGACACACCATTATGATATCATCTTATACCCCAGCCCCATTCCGTCTTTCATCCTCAACTACTTCCCTCCAGTGCCCAAATCCCAGTTCCTAATCATCTCCCCCTTATTGGAGGCCCCAAATGCAGGTCCTGCTATTGTTTCACCTCTCTCACCCACCTCTTTCCTGGGAGTGGGGTGGGGCACAATGCCAGAGGGAGCAGCCTAGGTACACTGCTCCCCCCAACACACACATATGCGCCCGCGTGCACGCACACACACACACACTCTCTTGTTGGGTAGATCAGGGCCCCTTGACACTGACTATGCCCAAGCAATCCCCAAAACAGAGTTCAAACCCCAGAGCTGGTGGATATTTGTGGACATCTTCATCTGGGCTCACATGAAGTTAATTTTTTTAAAAAATTGTTTTAGTTAAAAATTTTAAATCAGAAAATCTCATATACTGATACAATGGCTTTTATTGAAAATTTGGAAGATGTGGCCCTACCGGCCCCCCCCCCCCAAACTGGCACCTGGAGAAGAGCCAGCTGTGCCGGAGATGGGACCCTGTGCCCAGTCCCCAGCGCTGCCGTTGCCTCCTTGGCACTGAAGCCCAGCATCTATAGATATGTATCTGGACATTGGCTGGTGTTTTTCACAGTAGAGTTAAGAGGAAAGCAAAACATTTCTCACAACCCTTCTCTATCAAAAGTGGGAAACAAAAGACAGACCGAGAGAGGGCCTCGTGTTTCAAGAAATACAGGAGAGCTCATATCTCTTTGTGGAAGCGAAGACCCTTCTTATATCGCCCAGCATGCAGCATCCATTTATATTATCTATATATATGACTGGCCCCTGTAGACATTTTAGTTTGCGACCGTGCCCTCACTCTTCCCATTCTCCTCCCGAGCCAGAGTAGGAACCTCTCTTTTTCTAACCACTCTCCCCGTGCACATGGTGCGTGTTTGTCATTCCTTTTCTCCTTCAAGGCAACCCTCTGTTTATTTTAACCAGATTAGGGAATGGGGGATGGGGAACAGGAGGCTCCCGCAGCGGTCGTTGCTGGAGGCTCCGGGAGACGACAGACTTGCCCAAGGTCACAGAGCTAGAAGGCGGAGGCTCCTAGACCCTACCCTAGATCTCTCTAGCTCCCAAAGCCCGGTTGGTTCCTTCACGCCCACGTCTCCGGCGCGGTGCGCACTCCGGGCGCAAACACCGCGCGCCCTGTCGGTTGCGCTGCGTCCTAGGATTGTTTTCCTTAGGTGAACGGTGCTGTGGGGTTAGAGAAACCTGGGGTCACTCTGAGGTCCACCAGGCTACGTGGCTGGGACTGCGGGTGGCGCCTAGTCTCGCCTACCCGCGTACCTCTGCTAGCGGGCCAGAGCCCGGGAGCTCTCCCGCAGTCCCCTATCCAAGCTACGGGCTGGGTGGCGTACCGCGGCACGCTGACTGCCTCGGAGGGTGGCCGGGAGGCGCGGACTGGGGTGGGCTGGGGGTAGAGAACTGCAGCGGAACCTACCCCGGGCACCCCTGCCCCGGGCCTCTGTCTGCAGCCTGGCGCCGGGCCGGGGTCGCCGCAGCCCTGGGCCCCTCCCGGGCCACCTGTGCGCCGGCTGGCGGGCCCGGGAGAGCCCGGATCCGGAGAACCGATCCGCTCCGGGTTTCAGACTCCTGGCTGGTCCCTGGAGATCGCGTGGGGCGGTGGGAGGCCTCCCCGCCCACCACCCCAGCCCCTCCCCGGGGGAGCCTCGGGCATCGCCGGGAGGGATCCCCGGAGCTGGAGGGTGGCCCACTCGCGCGGCGCAGGGCGGCGGGGCCCCTCCTTCCTTCCCCCGCCCCGCCCTGCTGTCGCCCCGCTCCGGTGCTCCAGTCCGGATTTTGCGGCGCCCGCCGGCCGGCTCCCAGGCTGCGGGCTCAGCGCGGCGGCTAGCTCGGTGCGCGGCGCGGCTGGCGCTGCGCTCCGCCCCGGCTGCATTGCTGCGCTCCTGTTGCCCAGGGGAGCCCACGCGCCGCGTGCGCCCCGCAGCCGGCCGCCCGGAGGCAGCGCAGACCGCTGGCAATGGGCCCCGGGGGTGCCCGGAGCTGGGGCTCTGGGCTGAGGCGCTGAAAGGCGCCCTCTCGTCCGCGGGGCCCCGCGCCCGGCCCGCCCACCCGCCTGCCCGCCCGCGGCCATGGCCGTCCGGTCCGGCCTGTGGCCAGCGTTCCTGGGCATAGTCCTCGCCGCCTGGCTCCGCGGCTCGGGTGAGTCATGCGCGCGCTCTGGGGAGGCTTGCGGGGGACCGTGCGCGCGAACGCTCGCTGCTCTGGGGGTCCCTGATCCGCGCTGCCGGACCCGGCCTGGAGCCCCCGGGGGCCAAACTTTGCGAGGCTGGACGCGGGGGCCGCCTCTTGCTGCTGCGCAGCTTCCCCGCGCGCTTGCCCGGAAGCCTGGGTTCTGCCAAGTACAGGAGCAGCTGTCAGCGCGTGGGGCTGGCGAGTGTAGACACCCCACGCCTGCAGGCGGGGGAAGTTTGCTGGTTGCCCGGCCCCAGAGCAGGGTCGGGGGTTTAGATCAACGCCCCGGGGAGTCTGACTTTGCCGGTTAGCAGATTAGAGGGGTTTGACCACATCCCAAGTGCCCAGGAAATTGAGGAAGGGGGTTAAGATACCTCTTCCCGGCAGCATCTGTCCCAAACAGCTACTCACAATTCCCAGCTTGGCACCTGGCCTCTGCCCACGTCCGGAACACAGTGTCCTCCTCTGTCCTCGCCACACACACTCGCACACGCACACACCCAGGCGTGGAGGCGCATACACTAGCCCCCCAGCCCCTGTAGCCGGCACGATCAGAGCGCCAGGGCCCCTGACCCGCGCTGTGGCTCTTGGCATTCCTGGTGTGTGGGGGCCAGAGGTGTATGCTGTGGATCTACTACCGCGTCCTCCCCTCCCTTTCTCTAAACAACCCTCTCCCTCCCTTCGTGTCCCTTTGGCCACCCTCTCCTGCCCCATAACTCAGCCTTCAGCCCACCTCCTGGGGGTGGGGGGAGTTCCCCTGCATCCTTTGTTTGCTGTCCCTGAGCTTCCACCTAGGCTGAGTTTTTGGGGGCCTCCTGGTCTGTGCCTGACCCCCGTGCACTTAGCAGAGCTGAGTGTGTGTATGGCGGGGGGGTGGGGGGTGGGGGGAGGGTGTCATTCGTGTGATCAAGGGAGCATGGAGTTTGCCCTAGCAATTCTTGATTCTTGCTGGCCTGAGACCCTGGGGGTGGGGGGTGGGGGTGCTGCTGAGCCTGGCCAGGCCATTGTTAATCCCAGGTGTGTCAGAAGGGAGCATTGGGTTTCCTGAGATGGGAAGCCAGACTGACTGGAGATGAATGAGTGAAAGCTCAGAAACCAGCCTGATGATCGAGGCTGATGGCTGTTTCCTTAAAGGGTCTCTGCATAGTGCATCCTGCATCCACCACTGCCTGGCCACCCTCTGCATCCTGCCCCCCTCAGTCCTCCCTCTACCTCATCCCATCCACTCTCTCTCCCTTTCCATCACCCCATCATCCCCCCACCAAATCCTCACTTTACCAAACCCCTCTGCCCCATGACCTCCCCTCCTCATCCGGACTGAGCTGGGAGGCTGCACTGCCACTGGGTGCGTCTTCATATTGCACACATGTGTGTGTTAGGAGTGTGTGCATCGCTGAGGGGTACGGGTTGCACCACTGACTGTGGTGATCTGGGGGTGTTAGAGCTCCACACACAAGGGAGGTGTTGCTAGATACCCAGTAGGGGCCGGGACATGTTTACTGAGTCAGATGCTTGCGAGAGGGCTGTGTGGTCATATCTGCATGTTGCCCACGTGAGCACGTGTGAGGGCCATGGGCTGCCATGTGTGCCCTGGCGATGACGCGGGTTGGCAGTGTGTGCAGCCTTGGTATGCGTGTGGCCAGATGAGCGTGTGTGACGGTAGGCCTACCGCGCGTGTGTGACGGTTGTGAGCAGTGGCACAGGTGAGGGTGTGTAGATGAGACGGTGGTGGGTACTGGTGAGTCAGGGTGCCGCAGCCCCGGGGGTGCTGTGTGGATTCCTTGGGAGGCTGTAGAGTGGGGGAACCGCATTCCTGGGTCTTGAGGCACCTTTTGGGGCCTTGTGCAAGGTTGCCGAGGGAGCTGGCCAGTGGGCACCCGTGCCACAGGGCTGCCCTGGAGCAGAGCCTGCCTCTGGGCATCAACTCTCAGGCCCATGTGAGGGGCTGCTGAAGGGCATGGGGCCCTTCTTGTCATCTCGGGCCCCTTACTGCTGGCCCCCACAGGCTCCAGGCACAGGTGCCCAGCAGGCTGGCCCTGCGCTGACCCCGGCTCCTCCCACACCGCCCATTTAGCTCCTTGGCAACAGCAACCAGTGAAATGTGTCTGTGAGTGGCTGAGGGAGGGAAAGCTGGCCAGGCGGCAGGGGGCGCCGGGGGCCAGCACTTCTGAAGCCTCCTGCTCTCCAGGCTAAGTGCCCACCCTCTGTCTTCTGATATCACACAAAAGCCTGTCCCTTCAGCACACTTACCTGAGTGGGCCCTCTCTGTGCCCGCGCACACAGGGACCCACGTGTCTCACAGGCTTTTCCCATTCATACCCAGTCACACAGCTGGCACCTGCCTCCCCGCCCCTGTGAGCTGCACACACCTGTGTTTCCCTGTCTCAGATCTCTGCACTCCTGAGGGGGCGGGGCCCACGGGGAGCTGGATCTCCTGGAAGGTTGGGCCGAGGGGCATCACTGACTCGTGGCACTGCCCATCCTGATCCCAACAGTCCGTCCCAGTGGCCGCTTCCTCAGGCCCCTCCCCCACCTTCAGGGCCGGTCCTGGACCCCTCTTTCCACCCCCCACCCCCAGGCTGGAGCACTTGGTTGCTGGGAAGGTGTCTTAATTCTTCAAGGCTAAGAGATACACTGCTCTCACTCACCCTGCCATGGGATGGGGGTCTGCTCTTTGGGGTCCCCCCAGGCACCCCAGAAGAGGGCTGGCCCTCTGACTGGCCCACCCGCCTCTCCTTGCCTGTGCTGGGAGGGGCTTCCCTTAGGAGCCTGGGATTGGCATTGATCCAGGTACCAGACCCCCCCCCCCCCCCCCCCCCCAGCCAAGAGGCACTGACTGGCCTGGTTCCTGGTTCCTGAGCAGCCAACTTTGGCCTCAGCTGGGGGCCAGGACCCCCTGTCTTATATCCCTTCATCCTGCCTCGTGCTGCTCTGGGCCCCAGAGCTGCAGACTCAAGCCATGAAGTCTCAGAGGCAGAAGCTGCCCTCAGCCAGGGCTGGAGGACTTTTCCAGGCAAAGGCCCCAATGCTAGGCTTGGCTGCCACCAGAGACACATGTATACACAGATGCACACACGCGCGCACACACACACACACACACACACACACACACAGGCGTGCGCACGTGCGCACTGTCTCATGAACGTACCCAGACCTGCTCATTCCAGGCCAACCCTCTCCTGCAGTCCCCTCCTCCCAGGGGCCCTGCCGTCCCCTCTCCCCTTTTTCCCCCAGCCTGGGGCTGGAAACCTTAGAGTCTCTCTTGGCTCTAATCTTCTCCTTCACGCTTCATGTCTAATCTGTCACCAAGTCCTCCAGCTCAGCCCTACTTGTGACTTTGCTCATGTCCCTCTCCTCCTTTGTCCCCTCCTCCCCCAGCCCTTTCTTCCTCACCTTTCTCACTTGGACCAGTGCAGTGGCCACCCCCCACTCATCCCCCTCCTGTGCCTCCTCCACTTAGACTAATGCCCCTTTTACCCAGGCTAGAACCCACTAGAAAGCCTTCTGTGGCACCCCAGTGCCAGCAGGTAAAGTCTGAACCCTGAGCCCAGGAGCCCTTAGGAAACACCTGCATCACCACACATCCCTGGGCTGATGTGTTGGTAGGTTGGGCGTCCTCCCTGGCTCTGACTGCCGGTGGGCTGGGCATCCACACCCCCAGACAAGCTCTTGCTTCCACACACTGTACTTGCCTTGCAGAACCTGGTGCCCCCCCCCGCAGCCAGCCAGCCACGCTCCCCATCCTATACCCCAACATCCTCAGCTCTGTCCAGATCCAGGCCAAGCCTCCCTGCTGCCTCCAGTCCCCACTTTTCTGCTTATCTCAGCCCCCAGCTTCAATCCAGCCCCCTCCAAGAGGCCTCCCCAGCTCTTCCTAAGACCCATGCAGGGGTCACGGCACACTGAGGAGCTCTGAGTGGGCTACAGGACAGAGGTACTGGTTCTTCAGCCCTGGAAATGCACATGGGGCCTGGGGCAGCTGCCAGAGGCATCTGGCCCGAGCCACCTCCTCATTCACGCCAGTGCTTCCCACACATATTGCCACTGTCTGCGGCACTGCGACCCGGTTCTCAGCCCCCAGTGTGCTCCAAGTCACAGCCAGTCAAATGCTTGTTTTTTCTCTTTATTTCCTCTGCTTGAGTTCGGGTTCTCTGGATAGGCAGGGAGGGCTCTTGCAGCTGGGGAGAAGGAGAGAAGTTTGCTCTGTCCCCTCCGCAGCCCTCCTCATCCCTCCTCATCCCTGTGCCTGTACACAGACTGCCCTGCTCCAGGGAGGCTGGAGATGGCTCCTGTCCAGGGCGGGGACCAGCTAGCTGATGCCCCACACACGGATGGCAAACCAGCTCACGGGAGCGTGAGTCCCTCACACAGCTTTGCCAATGTATGTAGAATAGGAACCTCCCTGCCCACCCGCAGCCCTCCCAGGCATAGATGTTCCCAGGTGGGTGTTTTCTCATGCAAGTAATGTCATCTGGCCCCAGACTTGCAGACTGAAGCCCCTGGAAGGTAGGGCTGAGGGGCACCCAGCTGTGGCATTAGCCATCCTGACCCTGACAGTCTGTCTGGGTGGCCCTTCCTCGGGCCCCACCCCCATCCTCAGGGCCGGAGTTGACACCAAGACTGGCGGCTCTGTGGGCACCTACCCAGGGCTCCTAGCTCCTGAGGCTCAGCCCCAGCAGAGCCCAGCCCCTGGGCCCCGACCATCTTCACCACCTAGATGGACGCCCAGCTTCCTGCAGTCAGTTCTGCTGGCTCAGCCCTCCGTTCCTCTTGTCTGCTCCCATGAGAGTGGCATTGAAGGGTCCTCCTGCCTTCTGGGGAGGCTTGGCCCCCTCCTCCTGTCAGGTCTAGTAGAAAGGGCAGTGCTTAAGAGGCAGACAGGCCCGGTTTCAGTCTAAGCCATCTGACCTAGGATGAGTAACTTTTACTCCCCAGCCTGTTCTCACCTTTGTAGAATGGGGTCACGTCTGCTTCCTGAGGTTATAGTTACGAGTTGATGGGCAACATAGAGCACCCAGGGTGGACCCCGACATGGAGCAGGCATGCGTTTGCCTCCTTCCTCCATTTTCCCTGGCACCTGAAGGGACATGAGTTAGGACAGGGTGGAGTCTTAAGATGCATCAGGCCCCAAGCTCATATATACGAGAGAAGATGGTCTCTGTATAAGCTGCTTCACCTCTTGTGGCTCCAGCCCCAGGCAGGAGCCCTCAGGAGGAATCATTGCTTCTAGTTGGAAGAACCACCCTACTCACCCCCCATCTATACACACATCACCCCTGCAGGGCCTGATTCAGACACTGGTTGCTGCAGTGCAAAGAGCTTTGTTTGGGGGTTCTGTGAACATGATGATTTGGGCTCAGCTTGTCCTGGAACTGTGTGCTGACGATCAGGTCTCACACACAGAACATGGCAGCAAAGCAGGGGTGGGGGCCCTGGATGGAATCACTTCTGTTCGGGCTCTGCTGTTTGATTGCTGTGTGATCTTGGACAAATCACTTAACCTCTCTGGGCTGTTTTCCTCTTTGTATACTAAAGGGTTGGGCTTGATGACTACTGGGGGCTGTGCCCAGAGAGGCTGCCTTGTGAGCCTGGGGTGGACTGTGCACTCAGCAGCAGGTTCCCCCAGGAGTTGTTCACACCTGCCCAGCACCTGCCAAAGCCACCAACCACACTGGCAGCAGCTGCCTGTGTTGCTTTGGAGCTACGTGGCTGTTGCAGCAGGGCCGAAGGTGACTGTGAGACAGAGGTGGGAGTTGTGAGTCCCAGCGCCCAGGCAAGGAAGCAGGGTCATGCTTTAGCTGGTGAACTCCCCCAGTGGCAAAAACAGGCCTTCTCAGGACCCCAGAAGGTCAGAGTGCCAGTGCCTAAGGCCCACCCTCTTCCCAGGGACTGATGTCAGATGCTGCAGGCAGTCGTTGGTCCCCTGGGAGCCAGAACCCCAGGCACGTGGAGAAGGTGGTAGGATGGTTGAGTTGGCAGGCTCCTGGGGTCAGGGTCTGGACCAGGACTCCGACTAGGGTGAGGCAAGGGAGGGGCCTAGGGTGCAAAATTTAAGTCGTGCTAGTACAGGGTCAGCCCCTGAGGGTGAGTGCCTCCTTACATTTTGTACCCTTGGCACCCCCTGCCTCACCCTCGTCCTGGCTGTGGATCCAGCTCCTCCCTGTACTTCTTTATTTCCTTGTCTCTAAAATAGTCATAAGAGGACCTAACTCAGTGTTGATGTGTGAATTAGGCAGACTGATGGCATGTCAATCTTGGCACACAGTAGGCACTCAATAAATGTTAGCAATTGCTGGTGAGAGATATGGCAGAGGGCACTGTTCCATCCTCTCCTATGGGGAGTGGGGGAGTCCTTGGTTCCCTCTTTGTGGGAGAGGGTGCAGCTAGGGGTCCAGGCAAAAGGGCATAGGCCTGAGGGGAGGTCTCCATTTGGGGATGGGGGACAGGCCTTGTGTCTTTTCTCTGCCCACTTTGACGCCCAGGGGCAGGGCATATAGAAGTCCCCTGCCCCTCCTGCTCTCCAGGTGTGGTTGTTGGCTGCGCCATCCCAGCCCTGTTTGAGATGGAGACAGGGAGATTCATAGCCATCAGGAGAGGCCTAAGTGGCAGCTGCTCCCCAGAGTAGGCCACAAAGGGCAAATTTTAGGTCCCGCTTAGATGGGGGAGGGGACCCCGAACTCCCCACC
Organism: Phocoena sinus; assembly: GCF_008692025.1. NCBI lineage: Eukaryota > Metazoa > Chordata > Mammalia > Artiodactyla > Phocoenidae > Phocoena > Phocoena sinus. The sequence continues at coordinate 19,939,724 of NC_045765.1, read as the reverse complement.
TATGAGTGGGCCATGGTGAGAGCACCAAGGGCCAGTGCCCTGATGGGTGAGTCCCCCAGATTCAGGCCCCTCTGCACGCCTGGATGCCAGAGCTGTGTCCCTCTAGAAGGCTCAGGGTCACCTTGAGCTCCAGGCAAATACATGGCTGAGGTTTGGGGAGGGGGAGTCAGTCCAGATTGATCCTTGGAGAGGGAGCTCTGATCCCTGTATCTCACCTCTGCAGTACACCTCCCCAGCCAGGGTGGCAGGTGGGACTCCCCGTGCCCCACCCCAGCATGTCCAGCTCAGAGCCTGCAGGGAGGTACACCCCGATTTAGACCCTACCCCCTCCTTATTGGAGCAGAGACCAGATGGAGTTGAGGGGCTTCTGCCTTTTTCCACATCTGCATCTTTCCAGCCCTTCTCGCCCCCCACCCCAACAAAAAAAGAAAAAAAAAAAAAGGATGCCAGGCACTGGCAGGTAGGAGTGATTACTTATGGTCCCGGCGTGACAGGCGTGACCGGAGCCTTCCCCACTCCCCACCACGTTGTCCGGGTAGCTTGGCGGGTGGGGGTCGCGGGCTAGAGGCAAGCCTCCTGCGGGCGAGCTGCGGAGCACGTGAGCAGCCGTGGGGCGGCAGGTGCCCGAGCCCATGGGAGCCCGAGCCCAGGGGATTAGCAATTAGCCGCTGCGCCCGCCCGCCGGGGCTCTGGGTAGGGGCCCGCCCCGGGGCCGTCCAAGGAAAAGGGGCGCTGCGCGTCCCGGCCCGCGGCCCCGCCCCCGCCCCCGCCCCCGCCCCCGCCCGGCGCCGGGTAATGAGCACGCAGTAAACTCGGCGGCCGCGCGGAAGAGGGACAGGATCCCTCCGCCCGCGAGCCCGCCCGCGGCCGCCCGCCGGATTAGCGGCTCTTTGTTCCGGGCCTGTTAACAAGTTGCTGGCTGAGCGCTCGGCTGCCGCCGGGGGAGCAGGCGTCCAGCCTCCGGGCACTGCGGCTCGGCGGCCTCCGCTGCTCCTCGGTTCCCGCGCCCGCCCGGCTGCAGGCCCCACTGGCGCCGCCTTCCCTCAGACCCCGGAGACGTAGCTGGGCGGTGGGCCCCTCTGGCGGTCTGGTGTATGTAGCGGCTCCAACTCCCAGGCTGAGCGCGCGGCGGAAAGGAGGAGATTTCTGGGGCACCTTCTGTAGGCTTCCAGTGCGCCGCTGTGGTCCGTCCCATTTTACAGATATGGGAGGGCATGGCTTCCCGAGGTCCCCGCATGGGCATCGTAAGCAAGCCTGGGGTTCCAACCCAGGTCTTTGACATCCAAACTCATTCTCCTCTGCTAAGAGGATTGAAGCCTGCGGCGGGGAAAGGAGGAGGCTTCGGTGGCTGAAACTGCCGTTCCTTATATTCTTCATTACCTTGGTGATGGTAGGAACCGTGGCCGGTGCTGGGCGCTACCTGCATCATCTGATAAGAACCTCAGGACAACCCAGGAGGTAGGTGAGGTTAGTCCCATTTATTAGATGAGGACACTGAGGCTCAGAGAAGTGGCAGAGCTGGGACCTTGTTACTGCTCAGCCTCACCTCCCCCACCCACACCAGCGGGGAGCAGAACCAAGCCCCATGTGTCCATTTACTGTCAGGACCTTGTCTGGTGTCCCATGGACTTGAAAGCCCACTGGAGAGAGTCAGGGGACCTTGCTTCTGGGCATGATCTTGGGCTAATCCCCTCATCTCCCAGAGCCCATTTCCCCCCTGTATCCTGCCTCTTCACACCATCCTACCACCAGGGTGCAGGTACTTTCTAATCCTGGGCTGGGATGTCCAGGCCACAGGATTTTGATTATAAAACCCCCTGGGGGTCGGCTTTCCAACTCTTCCAGGGCCACACATCTTCAGGTGGCTCGGGCTGTTCAGAGCAACTTTCTTATGGGAGGTGGAATCCTTCCCAGTAAGCTCCTCTAGATAGTTCTTGGCTTTTCCTTCTGGGGCCACACGAGGGTAGCTTTTCTCTTTTCAGTTATTTAAGACAGGGCCCTATCTGCCCTTTGCCAGGCCAGGCACCTCCCATCCACTCAGGTGTTCCTCATGTAGCAGGTTCCAAGCCCCCTTCTCTACCCTGAACATCTTTGTTAGCTGTGTCTGGATGTCAGTCCCAGCAGGGCATCCCACTGTGACACAATGCCCTGGTGTGGACTAGCATAGGATACTAAGTGTGTCTGTTGCAAATTTTGAAAAACCCAACCCAAACTGGCTTAAGCAAAAAAAAAAAAAAAAGAGAGATTTATTGCCATGTGTGACTGAAAGGCCAGGGGTAGCTCTGGCTTCAGGCATGGTTGGATCCAGGGAGAACAGTGTGACCAGGATACATCCCTCATCTCTGCTCTGGCAGGGGATGGGGGGTGTTGGTGCCACTCTCCAACAGCCTTTCCCCTCACAGTACCAAGGTATCTGCCAGGGTTACCAGGGCTACATCCTTGCAGGCCCAATCCAGGGGGAAAGAGAGAATCCCTCTTCCCTTAGCCATCCAACAAATGTCCTGGTCTTTCCTCATTGGTCCAATTCAAGTGCTGTATGAGTGAGCCAGTCCCCACTTTCAGGGGTTATGGTTGCACAGGTTAGCTGGGCCCAAGCCACCTATGTCACTGTCCTGTTACCCAGGCTGTTTGCCACCACTCACAGCTTCTTGTTCATGGAGAAGCGATGGGCACATGATCCTCAGATTTAACCAGTATGTCATCAGTACATTTTACCCAAGTATTTAAGAAAAATGCTGACTAGCACCAAGGACACAGCCTGAGGCTGACCCAAGCCTGGATCAACATTAGCCAATTAATCGGCTGTGTTAGAAAACAATCCTGGCCGGACTTCCTTGGTGGCACAGTGGTTAAGAATCCGCCTGCTGGGCTTCCCTGGTGGCGCAGTGGTTGAGAGTCCGCCTGCCGATGCAGGGGACACGGGTTCATGCCCCGGTCCGGGAAGATCCCACGTGCCACGGAGCAGCTGGGCCCGTGAGCCATGGCCGCTGAGCCTGAGCGTCCGGAGCCTGTGCTCCGCAACGGGAGAGGCCACAACAGTGAGAGGCCTGCGTACCGCAAAAAAAAGAATCCGCCTGCCAATACAGGGGACACAGGTTCGAGCCCTGGTCTGGGAAGATCCCACATGCTGTGGAGCAACTAAGCCCATATGCTACAACTACTGAACCTGCGCTCTAGAGCCCACGAGCCACAATACTGAGCCTGAGTGCCGCAACTACCGAAGCCCGCGGGCCTAGAGCCAAGCTCCACAACAAGAGACGCCACCGCAGTGAGAAGCCTGTGCACCACAACGAAGAGCAGCCCCCGCCCGCCGCAACTAGAGAAAGCCCATGCGCAGCAGTGAAGACCCAATGCAGCCAAAAATAAAAAAAAGAAAACAATGCTGGCCATTCAGAAGGTTTTGCCGTCCCCTAAATGTGCTGTCACCTGGTTCGTATATCTCCATTTGCTGATCTTGAGATATTAAATCCAGACACACTGTTTCCAGTCCGTTTCCAGTCCGGCCCTGACCTATCAGAACAGTAATCTTATGATAAGGGAAGCTGGTCTGGTGTGACAGGTACTTGGGGGTTCCAGCATGTCTCTCGGTGTCCCTGCTCCCCTTGGTCATCTGCAGCTGACTGAGAAGCACTACCAGAATCGTTCCTGGGGTCTGCATCGGGTTCACCAGGTTGTGGTTTTTCCAGTGGACATTTGTTGGGTTTTGTATCTGTCCAGCTTCCATTCCCAGTCCCATCAGAATTCCCTGACCTCTCCCCTGGTATAGCCTTAGTCAGTGTTCGACAGGCCCCTTCATCTTGGCAGCAGGGCCCAAGTGAGACAGGTTAGTAATTTCCCTATCCTGGTTCCTTTCCTGCTTCAGAGCTTGCTTTTTAAGCCTCTTTTCCCTTCTCTCAGCAACCCAGTCTCTCACCAGTACTTCCCCCTTTTTGCTTAAATTTGTGAGAATCATTTTCTGTTGCTTGCACTCAAAGAACCTAAGTGATGCATTCACCAAATACAACTTTCTTCCTTTTTTGAAAATTAGGCCACAGCTCACACATCTCCTGCCCCAAGACTGCTCCCACTCCTTTCTCAGAGGTCAGCAGCGGGGTTCAGCAGGTCCCTGTGCCAGGACCTGAGGTGTAATTCATTAGGACCAAGAGACCTGAACTCATTCGCAACAAACACTCGACCTATCCTGACCTCGCCTGGCCTTCAGTGCTTTCTTACTAGTGTTTGTCCTGCCTCTCCACTTCAGTGTCCTCAGGTGTAAAATGGTGGGGTGGGGAGGCCAGCTTTCCAGTACCCGCCCTCCCCAACCAGTCAGAAGGCCCACCCTTTCCTGGTCCTCCTCCTCCAAGCCCCTCCTGCCCCATGTTGCTTTGGCATTTCCCACAAGCTTCAGCTGGACCTGAGCTTACCCTTCCCTGCATGGTTCTCCCGTCCATGCCTCTCATCGGTGGCTTTGTCCTTGGTTTGGGGCCATCTTTCCATGTTGGGCATGTCTGGTTAGAATATGAGCCTACCTAGATGTCTTGCAGCTGCCCTGACAATTTTTGAGAGTCCTTTTTCCTCCAGATCTTTTGGGATCACACAGCCAGAGGTCCATCTTTGAGACCCACTCGATCCTCTCAAGACCCCTTTCTTTTAAGACTCCTGGCTCCATTGGGGAGCTTGTCTTTAGTGTGAGTTGCCTGAAGCCTGGCACCCATAGGCTAGGACGCCCTTCTGAGGGTGGTCAGCATCCCCTCCCCAGCAGTGATGTGCTGGTAAATGTTTAACAGTTGGCTCTCTGGGAGAGCTGCAGGACAGATTTGCCGATTTCCATGGTGTAAATACTCCCACGATAGCCTATTTTAAGCTACAAGTGTGATGTTGACCAGCTTGCAAAATTCCAGAAATTTTAACAACAGGCTCTCCTAAGCCAGGATGAGCTGGCTCCAGCACATCGCTATTCCCTGGTCACCCCAGCCCTCTGAAGAAGTGGTCACAGGAAGGGAGTGACAAAGTCTCCTTAGGCCTCTCCCCGCAGGACCCACTGACCTCCCCAGCTCTTTGGTGAGCTATGGGGTGGGGAGTCAGGCGCTAGGGGATTGTGGTTAAGAGTCGGGGCCCTGGAACAGTTAGAATCCTAAACTGGGTGACCTAAGACAGGTGATTTCAGCTCTCTGTGCCTTGATTTCCTCATCCGGAAAATCTGGATAATGAAAGGCTCCTACCTCGTAAGATTGTGAGGATTAAATGAGTTACTCTGTGTGGAACACTTAGCCCAATACCAAACCCGGGGTGAACGCTCCATAAATGGGACTGCCGCGGACGCTGTGTGGACAGCAGTGGGGATGCTCACTCTTGGCCTCCCTCTGTGACACCCCCTGAAGTGGTGGTGGGAGCAGGGTTCTTGGTTGACAGCACTGGCAGAGAGCATCAAGGGAGGACACTGCAGATCTAGAATCTTGGGAAGGTGCTCGTTCTGGGGTGATGAGCATTCACGAGAGGGCTTGAGAAGGAAGGTTGATGTAGTGAAAGATGACTCATCCAGAGGACTTGACTCCTGACAGCCTGGAAGCTGGGGTGGGTTCCCAGGACATGCAGAGTGTAGAGGTGACAGGGGTCACAGCAACATTCAAGAGCCCAGACAGGCCAGGCAAGGACAATCCATCTGCTGACCTGCAGACTGGATCGTGGCTTCAGGGCTGGTCCCTGGCCACCCCTCTTCTTCTACTCCCAACTCTGGGTGTCCCAAGGCCAGAGGAGGAGAGGGACTCTGCCTAGGACCTTATTAGCATGTGGTGGCATTGGCCAGACAGTGAAGGGAAGGGGAAGAGCACACAGGCGTTCCCTGGTGACAGTGTGTGTACAGGGGAGCTGGGAGGTGCAGCCCGGCTGAAGCAGACAGTGCCTGTGGGGGACCAGTGAGCGACAGCGCTGGCTACATCGTTGAGCTGGGGACTGACAGGCAGTGAGCGGTGTTTAAGGAAGATTGATCTGGCAGCGCGTGGATGAGAGCAGGGAGAGGCTGGAGGCAAGGAGACCAGCCAGGAGGCTGCAGCGGTCATCCAGGCAAGAAATGACGAGGCCTCCCTTCTCAGGGAGCAGGCAGCGGGGATGGAGTCAGAGAGACGGATGTGGGAGACATTTGAAGGGAGGAGCCTCTGGATGTTGCATGTGGGGGGCGAGGGACGGGGAAGAGGCAAACATGATTCAGAGCTTTCAAGCCTGGGGAAGTGATGTCAGAAACAGAAAATGGACGGGGAGCCTCAGCGGGGAAGAAGCTTAAAGAGCAACAGGGCTCCAAGAGCTGTGCGCTTCACCCAGGGAGCTTCACCCTGCCAGGCCCTACCTAGAGCGTGGACGTCAGTCAGGCACTTTGGCCACAAGTAGCAGAAACTGGCTCTGGTCAAGTGAAGCAAGGGGAATGTAACAGGGGTGGTCAGGTTCAGTGGGTAACCAAGGGAGAGGCAAAGTCATGTCCTAGGAGAGAAGTTCTCAAAAGGTCAGGGTGATGATGGGGCTGTCCTATGTAATTCAAGGCACCCAAGGCAGGAGGGGAAAGTGGATTTGCTTTGTTCTGTGCAGCCTTAGAGGGTAGGGTCAGGACCAGCAGGTCAGAGACACCGGAGGCTGAGAAAGACCTTCCTAACAAGCAGTGACACCGGTGGCCTTGGCAGGCAGGGAGCTCCCCATCTGTGGGGCTATTGAAACAGACCCTGTCAGGACCTGTCAGGGAGACTGTGGACTGGTGGCAGGTGGCCTTGGTGAGGCTCCACGGTAAAGGGGAAAGGATGGAGCTTTGGAAATGACTTCAGCTCCACTCTCAGCCCCACTCTTACTGGTTGGCCTTGAGAAGTTTCTTACCCATTGGGAACTGGGCTCTCTGGAGGGCTCCCATCTCGTGGGATTTTGTAGTTTCTTTGGTGCTTGTTGCTTTGACTACTCAACACACGTTCTCACCAGCACAGCACTCTTCCTTAGGTGACCTCCTGTCCAATACCATGTGGTCAATTATGGGGCCCCATCCTTCCCCTAGAAAACACCTGAGCAGGCTGGCAAATCCTAGTGGAGATCCTAGGCACAGTGATTGGTCCAGGGTGGCCACGTGACCTGGGCTGAGCCAATCAGGATCCTACCCATGGCTTTTACCACCTGGAGGTGGAGGAGTTGCCCTCTCTGCCCCGGAGGTTGGCAGTTGTGAAGATGCAGGCAGAGATGTTGGGCCAGTGGCAGCCATTTCCCCCTTGTATGGAGAGAGCCTGGCTGCAGAGAGGAGTGAGGCCAGCACACAGAGACAAGCAGAAGGGGGAGATGTCTGGTGGCCCCGAGGCCCTAGAGACTCAGGAGCCTGCAGCTTTTCTCTCAGTCCTGTGGGCTGTCCCCCAGCCTTCCCAGCACTTGAGCCAAGAATATCCCGCTTTAGGCTTATGCCAGTTTGGTTGGATTTCAGTGCCCTGCACCTGAACGGGGCCTGGCGCAGGGTCTCAGGAGGAAGATAGGACGGTATGGGTAAAGCACCCACCCAGAGGTGTCTGGGTGGCCGTGTGCGGGGCATGTAACCCACAGGTGGCAGACAGAACGTTCTAGACAATAGAGAGTTCACATAAAAGTCCAGATTTGGGGCTTCCCTTGAAAAGTTAGATCTGGGCACTGAGAGCCTGTTTTCCTGGGCAGGTAGGGGCTGGGACCTGGCTGCCACCTTGGCAGGTGTACACCCGTCTCCCATACACCCCCACTGCCCAGGCACACTGAGGCTGCGTTCTAACCCCAGCACAACACTGAGGACTTGTATGGAAGCCTTTCCTCCCCTCCCTTCTGGCTCTAGCGACTGCATTTGGGGCCTTAGATTTCACCTGTTCAGTTGAGGTGGCAACAGCTAGTCAGGTGGAAAGTCTGAAAGCTTATGGGAAACCTGGGACTGGCACTTTGAGGGGCAGGGAGGGCGGGAAGTAGAGATGGGAGGCCCATTCAGAAGGAGCTGGTCATGGGCATTGTGAGCTCGAGTCCCGTTTTAAGGGGTGACTAGGGAATGGCTGCGGCCGAGATGGAAAAGGAGGATTTGGGGAATGATTCCGAGGAAGCCAGAAGGAGGCCAAAGAGAGAGCATGGGAGCCTGGGGAGGAGTTTAAAGTTTTGAGAAGGACAGGGAGGCAGCCACAGGAGGGCTGCAGGGAAAGGCCCCGCCGACGAGGCCGGGAGGGTACACATGCTGGGACGGGGCCAGGAATTGCCACCTGAGAGCCTGTGCTGGGCAGCATGAAACCAGTCTTAGAGATCGGGGATGAAGTGAGTGGGCAGGGCATAGGGGCCACTCGGAATGTGAAGTGCTGTGAGGGAAGGATATTAGAGACAGAGAGGGATCCTTGAGGGCTTCAGAGCAGGAGCCCGTGCAAAGGGAGCAGGGGCAGGACAGGTGTGATTGCTCGGCGCTTGCAAAGCCCTTGCACACAGCTCTCTGCAGGCAGCCTCAGAGCGGAAGTGACTTCCCGAGTCAAACGGCCACTGCAGGCCAGGTCCCAGGCCCAGCCCCTCTGAGCACAGGTCTGTGCAAGGGGGTGAGGCAGAAGGCCCAGGGCCCCAGCAAGCTTTTGAGGGAAGCCAAAAGGATGGACTGGGGGAGAAGGCCGAGTGAAGATGGGGACACATCAGTCATCAAATAAGTGTTGATGAGGACCTACTTTGTGCCCGGCCCTGCATTAGGCCCTGTGGATACACAGTGAGCAAGGCCGGCACTGTCCCCACCCTTGAGGAACTCACATTCTGGTGGGGGGAGATGACCGTGAACAAACAAGCAGACAGATTGAGATAATGAGGAATGCTCTTCAGGACTTGGAAGGCAGGCAGAGAGGGACGCGTGACCTGTGACCCCAGGTGAGCAGATGCAGGCGTGTTGGCTGGCGTGGTCAGGCCCCTCTGAGGAGGTGCCATGTGAGCTGAGACCCGAATGACAGGAAGGAGCGGAGGTCCACTGCGGTCTGGGCGCAGGGAGGTGTAGAGCTGGGTGGAGAGAAAGCGTGATTTGTCTCTGTGTTCATGTATGCTATGTGCCCCTCAGCTTCCTGAAAGGCACAGTCTGAGGAGCTGAGTGATTAGAAGTCCCTCTGAAGGCAGATCCGACAGGATCCACAGGGGTGAGGAAGGTTGCTCAGAGGTGTGGGTACTGCGCAAGAGAGCCCAGGCCTGGGGTGGTTGCATGTCACCCTGGACGGGGGGTCAAGAGCCCTGGGTCCCAGGCCTGCGCTGAGTTCAGAGGGTGAGCCCCAGACCAGACATACTCCTCTGCCTCATGTGAGAAATGGAGAGGATGACCAGGGCCTGGGCTGTCATGGCGCTGGTCCTGAGGCCTTAGAATGGAAAGGGGTGGGCTAAGGGTGGGGAGAAGGGAGGGTGTGGGGAGAAGCCAAGACAGGCCCCTTCAGCACCAGCCTGCAGTCTCAGTGCCTGTTGTCCCCACCTCCTCCCAGTATCAGGTATGACCCTGTAAAGTGAGCTAGGGGAGTCCAATGCAGTTGAGATTCACACCCTTCTCAAGTATGTTGTTATATATATAACTGAGGTGCAATTCATATACCTTAAAATTAACCATTTTTAAAGTGCACATATAGTGGCATTTAGTACGTTCACAGTGTTGTGCAACCATCACCTCTATCTAGTTCCAAAGCACTTTCGTCAGCCTCAAAGGAGACCCCATTAGCTGTCACTCCCCAATGCCCCCGCCCCCGCCCCCGCCCCCCCCCCCCCCCCCGCCAGCCCCTGGCAAACACCAACCTGCTTTCTGTCGCTACAGATTTGTCTATTCTGGGTATTCCCTGCGTATTTCATATGAATGGAATCATACAGTGTGTGGCCTTTAGTGTCTGGCTTCTCTGACTTAGTATGTTTTCGAGGTCCATCCATGTTGTAGCACATATCAGTGCTTCATTCCTTTTTATGGCCAAGTAATGTTCTGTTGTATGGGTAGACCACGTTTGGTTTATCCATTATCATCGGTTGATGGACAGTTGGTTGTTTCCAGTGTTGGGGCTATTGTAAATAATGCTGCTCTGAACATTTGCGTGCAAGTGTTTGTTACCCAGGAGTGGAATTGCTGGGTGATATGGTAATTCTAGGTCTAATTTCTTGAGAAATCACCAGACTGTTTTCCTCGGCAACTGCACCATTTTATGTTCCCACCAGCAATGTGTGAGGGTTCCAGTTTTCCACATCCTCATGCTTATTTTTGAAATCATTAAATTCTTGCAAAAATTGTTTTTTTTCCTCTCTTGGTGCTCCAGCTTTGCTAGTGCCTGAGTTCATGTGGAGGCCACCGCCAGGCCGGCCAGCCCTGCCTGGTGTGGGTTACATGGCCCAGGATTGGCTTCAAAGGGCAGGCTGGGGGGGACAGGGGCAGCTGGGGGCACGTGGCCCTGCAGTGGGTCAGGCTGGTTGTCAGGGAAAGGTCAGGCCTCTTTCTGCCCTCTGGGACTCCGTTTCCCTCAACCCCTCCCTTCTTCCTCCGCACACGCCCCCAGCCAGGAGCTGCCCTCGCTGCCCCTCTGCTCCGATTTGTGTGTGTGTCTCGTCACCAGGATAAATGTAGCTACAAACAATGCGGCGGGCTGGGTGCTAATTTGTCAGACGCAGTGTGCGGCTGTGATTCCGAATACATTAACATTTTCACATGAAATCATTTCAATTTTTAGTGATTAAGAAGTATTTGTTTTAAAGCATCAGGGTGATTTACTGCAGGCCTAGGGGGCTTTGGAGGGGGTGGAGGAGCCCCCAGGTGTGACGTCATTTGTAGGTACCAGCATGAGCAGAGATCACACCAGTCACCATCCCTCACGCACCCGTGCCCACCTCGGGCTTCCTGGGTGTGAGGCTGGAGGTGGCAAAGAGTGGGCAAGTCTCAGGACCAAGAGGTGGAGACTCCCCCCTAACCTCAAGTAGCAGCCTGTCACTCTGTCTTAGCTTCTTTGTGGCACTTATCAGCATCAGAGATGACCTTCTTTATTGACTTGTGTACTTATTTTCTACTTCCCTCCACATTAGGACATAAGGTTCTTGAGGGGCTGTGGCCTGCTCACTGCTCACTGTGTCCCCTGAGCCTAGAACAATACCTGGCAGTAAGTAGAAGCTCAGGATTTGTTGGATAGATGGACACACAGGCGGGAGAGTGGATAGATGGGTAGCTGGATGGATGAGTGGGTAAATGGGTGGGTGGACGGGTAGGTGGGTGTGTGGATGGATGGGTGTGGGGAGGATAGATGATTGTTCAGGGGGCACAGAAGACCCCTCGCTGTACCGTGAATCCTGTTATCCTTGAGTCAAGCTCTCTCTGGGACTTGAGGGACGCCAGCCCTCTCAGGCAAGCCACCTCTGCTGTACCAGGCTTCCAGGCACCTGGGAAGTACGAGTTCATTAGCACTAGGGCTGGTACTCGCAAGCCTCCGATCCCCGCACTTGCTCATCACTCCCACTCTCTAGAGCCTATCTGTGCCTCCCTCTCTGAGTGGATGGGAGCCATTGAGGGTCCCCTAGGGCGCTGGACAGACCGGCTCCTCCAGGACCCAGCCGCTGCCAGCCTTCTTAGCCAGGGACCCTCTCCTTCCCTCCCGGGGGCTCCCAAGCAGGGTGGCCCTCTCCAGGGCAGCTGAGGTCTGGGCATGAAGGACAGGCCTGCAGGGGACACGTATGGTGTGCACTGGCATGTGTGTGTGACAGGATGTGCTCAGAGCTTGGTCAACTGGAAATCAGGCTCCTTCAGGCCTCGCTCCGTGGGGGTCACACAGGAGGCCCTGCGTCACCCTTCTGCGCCTCCCAAACTTCTGTGGCCCTGCACCCCACCCCCGCACCCCCAGATCAGACCCCTCCCCCACCTACCCCAGCGAAAGGAAAATGAAACTTTTATCGTTCAGCAGAAGCAACATCAGAAAACAATTATTGTTTTAATTACCTGCTGTCGCGGTACAAGACAGGGAGGTTGTAAAGTGCGATAAAATTTTTCATGTTAATGGACTGCCAGCTTGGGCCAGGGTGCGATTTATGGGACTGCAGCTGGCAACTCCAGTCAGCTGGTATGGAGCCCCCCGGGCCCCTCTCCCCGTCCCTGGGGCCAGGTCTCCAATGCCAGGGGCATTGTCCATCACCTTCTACTGCGACACAGCAGGGGTCCTTGCCTCAGAGCCCAGGAGTGCTCAAGACAGCACATACCAAGGAGTGTCCTAGGGGCTGCATCCCCTGCAGGGTGAACCTTGGATTGGCCCCTCTTTCCACTCCATAGAAGCCATGCTGGTGTTGGGCTGGGGCTGGCACGTGGGTGGACCTGTCTCCCTAAATAGGCCCTCTCCCCACGACCCTGCTCTGCTCTGGCCCCCCCATCCTCCAGCCACACAGGATCAGCGCCCTGGCTACCATCTTGGACTTCTGCATTGCCCAGAGCCAGCCCTGTAACCTCGCACCTGTCTCCTCCTCCTCTGCCCCCCAATACCTCTCAGACCCTGAATGCCACCTCCTGGCAGAGGTCCTCCCCTGTCCTGCCCTCAACCAGCCCAGCCCCACTGCTGTGCCTGCATCTTCCCAAAGCCCATCATGGCACACCCCTGCTCGGGAACCAGCCTGTTTTGTGCTAAGCTCTTTCATACATTATCTCATTGAAGCTTCACAGCAGAGCTTTGTCATCATGCTCCCCATTTTACAGACATGGAAACCAAGGCATGGAAAAGGCGAACGTTTGGCTGGCAGTCTGATTTCAGAGGGCTGGTCTAAAGACTACATGGAGTACCAGTTGTGACATGTTCGGAACAGCACCAGGAATAGAGTTCATGCCCTAAACGTTTCAGCTCTAATAATAATTCCTGTTACTGCTGTTCAACCTGGAGCAAATCACTTCTCTGCTTTAGTTACACCTCACTTTCCTCATCTGTACAACGGGGACAGCCGTCACCTATCCTATAGCATGAGAGGATCAAATAAGCCACGTGTGCGGCTCAGGGCAGGGTGCATGGTGAGAGCCTGGACACGTTAGTGCAGTCCCTGCTGTTTCCATGGTAATAGTGGTGGAAGTTAAGGCTGTGAAGAGAAGTTGAGGCCACGTTATGCAAGGCCCTTAATGCCACATCAAGGAGTTTCAAGCCATTCCAGAGGTAGTGGGGAAGCTGCTGAAGATTTTAAATCCAGAAAGCCATGTGATCAGATCTGGGTTTTAGAAGGATCATGGTGGCCCAGTGGCAGATCGATGGGTGAGGGAGCACAGCTCAGTACCAGAATGATCCAGATGAGGGCTGACGAGTCCTGCACCCCAACTGTGAAGAGACAGTTCCAGCCATGGTGAAGGTGAACAGGCAGGGCTTGTCATGACTTGGACAGAGGAGGAGTGAGGGAGGAGCATCAAGGGTCTGCACAGGGCCGGCCTCTGTGGGGACTCATGCTTTTTTAGATCTTCCCTGCCTGGTGCCAAGCACGGGGCCAGCACAAGTGGTGGCTGCTTCCGCCTCCAGGACATGGGTAATGGGCTGAAGCCCAGGGAGCAGTGGAAACATCTGGGGCTGGGGCCAAGTCTGAGTAGGGAGGAGCCCAACTTGAGAGAATCTTCAGGCCATTGCCGGGGACTTGGGTGGGGCTTCTCTGAGCCACCTCAGCGGCCTGGCTTTGTCTCTGGATGGGCTCAGGTGCAGGCTGTGAGTCTGCCCTGGGTGGATTTGCTCATCCATTCATTCACTCACCCACTCATTTGTTCATTTCTCAACTCATGTCTTCAACAAATAATTGTTGAACACCATCTCTACTGGGGGGTGGGGACGGGTCTGAGCTGGACCCTGAGTACGCCAGGAAGTAGGACGGAGCAGTACGCACACGCTCCCAGAGCTGATGTTCTAGTGGAGGAGACAGGCAACGAGCCAGTGAGCAAATGAAGAAATGAAATGATTGCATGTTGTCGGGAGTGCAGAGGAGAACAAAGAAGGAGATGAGACGGGTCCCCCTTCCTCCCTCCTCCTCTCAGGCCCTGTCCTATCTGCCTATGAGAAGTGGCCCATGGCTTCCCAGCCCTGCCAAGATACATTGTTGGCATTAGCAGCCTGGCCTGCCCAATACATCTCCCTGTCTGCCCTGGATTACTTCCCCCATTTTGGCCATCACTTCAGAACTCTAATATATTCCCCAGGGCCCGGGAGGGGCCATTCACTTAAAGATCTTTCTATGGAGTCTTCTCCTCTGAGGACCCTGAGGGGAAGAAAAATGCCAGGAGAGGACGAAAAAGAGAGCAAGGGAGATCTGATTTCAGAACTCCCAGGCAGCAGAACAGATGCAGAAGGGAGCAGGGCCCTGCTTGCTCAGAGAACTATCTATCCTGCGGTGTAAGTGCCTCCCACCCTCCCTCTCACCCTCTGCCTGTGCCCCTGCAGGAGTCTGAGCTCTGCCACCCTGCCTTCCTGGGGAGAAGCTGTCCCCAGGTGCTGGGAGATGGTTCCCTAATGACAGTTCAATTTGCCGGTGTCTCTCCCTCATCTCTGCCAGTTCTCTGAGGAGCCACATGAGGGCTGTGAGGCCTCCGGTGTGGGCCAGCCCCTCTGTGCTCCATTCCTGTAGTTGAGCCAGAGTGGCTGGCAGGCTGGGCCCACCCTGTGCCAGGTGGCAGCCCCAAGACAGAATGGAGTGTGAGAGGTCGATGGCAGTGCTCCGGGCCCTGGTTGGTGCTCATATGACTGTCTAGGCTGGAAGTCATCACCCATTTGGGATTTCGGGTGGCAGCTGCTTCTCATGAAAACATGGGGTAGTTCCAGGTCCCCGCCTGGCACTGTGGGCAACCCCTGCACTCGGCAGGCAGCATGGCCAGGGAGAGAGGTGGTCTCAGGGTGGCTTGGTGGCGTGACGGATGTTCTCATGCATCACATGAGCCTGGGAATGGGGCCTCTGGCCAGGAGCTGGCTTGTACACCTGGAGGTAGACATCAGTATTGATGTGACCCAGGAAGTATGTGCTCGTGGGTGAAGGTGACCTCACTGCATGCTTGGAAAGCAGGAATGACTGCCCCACAAGGCCAGCCCCTGGGGGCTTAGGACCACCTGCTCTTCTAAATGTGAACAGAGGCTGCCTGCCTGGTCTGGTGTGTGTTCATTGTATGAGACTCACATGAATGCTCCCAGGTGGAGACAGCTGGGCACCCTGCCCATGGCTGAGAGAGGTCCTCATCCAGGATCCTCTAACCACCCTGGTCCAAATTTCAGGAAATTCCCTGATCCCCTCCCAACAGTTCCAGATGCTCCAGAGCCTCTGATCCATTTCTCTCGTGTGCTGGCATTTCCCTGCCTGGCTCCGTCCCCTTCCCTCCTGTCAAACATAGGAAATCACTGGATTCCTCAAAGAGCAGCGCCAAGTTCCTCCTCAACGTGCAGGTGTGTGAGTGAGTGTGGAGGGAAGTGTGGCAGGGGTTGGGGGTAGACACACACTTGTGTGCCTGAGCATGGGCATAGAGGAACCAGCACCAATATTAATAGGTGCCTTGATAAAGGGTGTATGTCTATGTGTGTGTGTGTGTGTGTGTGTGTGTGTGTGTGTCCTCTGGGTGTATCCTAAGTGTTCTGGGGTGTGGGTTCCATGTATAAGTATGTCTTAGAAATGGATTCATCTGGAATTTGTAGCAACTGTTTTATCATTGATAAGGAGCTGACAGAGAAAGGAAACAAAAGGTCTGAATGAATAAACAGTCTTCTGGGTAGAGAAGTGTAAGATGTGAGCTCGGCCAAGAATTGGAGCTTATCTTTTTTATCTTTTATTTTTTTAACATTTAAATGAAAGATCTGGAAGAGAATGTGTGCAGTGAAATCACCAAGTTTGCAGTTAAAGCTAAACTCTCCTGGGTGGTAGTAAAAATGCCAGGCTGGTGAGGGATAAGCTTTGGGAAACTCTTATCTTGACAGGCAATGGGCTGGGCAGAGAATGGCCAGCAAGTTTCAGTTTGGGGGAAGTGAGGATGTGGGTGGTGTCTCGGGGAGGGTGTTTGGAGCTTCTTTCCTAAAGAGGGACCCAGAAGGGCAATCGAAATCTGGGCATGCTTGGGAAGGGAGTTTGAAGTGAGCCAAAAGTATTCTCCTCCCAACACACGAGTGAGGTATACCTGCATCCGGCACTCTGGTGTGCTTGTGGTCATGTCTCCTTAGGGGAGCGCCAGCCCAAGATTGGGGAAACCTGGGTACAGACTCATATGGTCTGGGTAATTCATTTCCCTTCCTTGACCCTCAGTTTGTACATCTGTGAAACGGAGGTAATGATCCCTGGGGACCTGCTTCACAGAGAGGGAGAGACTGAGATCTCACTCAGATGACAATGTGTAGGTTAACTGTAAAGTTCAGTGCAACTGTGAGTGGATGTTATCTGGAGAGTTGTGATGAGAAGGAAACTGTCATATAAAGTCATTCTAGCCCACCTGGGACAACTTCACTGTACGGAGAGAGGCTAAGAGGGAATATGGTAGAAATCTATAAAATCAGAAAGGGCATAGAGAAGGGAACACGGCTCCTTCACTAAATCCCAGCCTGACAGAATGAACCCCTTCCCACTCCTGGCCCCCACCAAAACTCAGGAGAGGGAAGTTTAAAACCAATAACCAGAAATCCTGCTGCACTCAGCAGGGAATAAACTTTGAAAATCATTTCCCCTAGAGGTGATACAGGCTGGAATTGCTTCCAGAAAGGTTGAGATAAGTTCATGGATAGCAGAATCAAAGTGGTTCTTGGGTAGAATTAGCATGTTAGGAGGCCTCTGCACTGTGGGAATGATGTCAGAGAGGAAGTCCCTAGCAGAGCCAAACGCCTGGGCCAGACCTAACAGCGCTGTCCCTGCATGTGTGTGTGTTTGAGTCTGTGTTTAGGACTAGCTTGTTCCTATCTGATGGGGATAGCTCCCCTCTCACCAGTCCACCTCTGTTCTGAAACTCCCTTTACTTCCTCCCCAGTCCATCACTCTCATTGCTGCTCCCACATCCCCCTTAAACTCCATTCCAGGAGTTCCCTAGCCCAACTCCCAGAATTTCACTCTCAGTGCTAACCTTTGTCTCCGGCTTGTCCCTGCCATCTCACCTCTCATCACAGAGCAGCCACCACCACCCCCCGTGTACTGTCTTCTAGCACAGGCACCTTGCCTGGCAGTGCGCGTGAGCTGGTGAGGACTGGAATCTCCTGCCAGACCCTCCGGTTAATGCTGTTGGCATGCAGCTTCTCTCTCTGGCTGCTTGCCCAGAGTCCATCTCTGCCTGGCTGCCTCTCCCAGGGTCCCCAGCAGAGGCTGATGTTCAAGCCCTTCAGGGACCCACAACCCTGGAGAGCTTGGGCACGTTAGGATGAACTGATATCCACACTGGGTAAAGGGTCACCATCAGGAAACAGGCTTGCTTGGGTCTGTGCCAGGCTGTCTGTCTTGTGCAGAAGGTCTTGGGGAACTGGGATTAGCAGGGGAGGCAAGGTTATGGAGTCTGCTTGCTTGGGCCGTGTAACTAGCTGTGAGCTCTGTTTTGGCACCACGGATAGCGGTCTTGGGCGCCACAGGGATTTCAGCACCATGGCCAGCCCAACGCGGTGCCTCGGCTGGCTCTTGGAGCTGAGCCTCTCCAACCTCTGCTACCTACCTCCGCCACCATCTCCAGAGAAATCATTTATCCATTCGCCAAGACTAGTGGGCACCTACCTATGGTGTGCCAGTCACTGTCTTAGACGCTGGCAGCACTTTATGGAATGAAGCGAACACCTGCCCTGTGGAGCTTCCATTCTCCCAGGTGTGGATGGACTCCTACCCGCTAGGCTTCCACTGACATTCCCAGAGCTTGTTCCAGGCAAGGTGGCCATGGAGGCTGAAGAGATTATGCCTTCCTGCAAACCTGATTCTGCGGCTTAACTCTGGTGGAAGGGAGCTGGAGAGGTAGGAAATAGGGATTGGTGAGGCCCGTTCAGAGGGTATTTTAGGATGCTAGGAACCCAGTGTGATCCACTCATGCCCCATGAGTCCCCAGTGCCTATGGAAATAAATAGCAGTTCCCCAACCTGTCATTCAAGCCCTTGGTAAATTGTTCCTGATCCATATTGCCAGTTCTATCTTCTTACTCTTTTCTTCTGCTTCTTACACTCTAGCCAAACTGGATTCTCAAAGAATCTTTTGGTTGCAATATGACAGAAAACTCAACTCAAACAGACCTAAACAGTAAGTGGATGTTACTGACTCTTGTAACTGGAAAGCCCAAAGGTATGGCTGACCTCGGGCAAGGTTTGATCCACTGGCTCAAGCAATGTCACTCTGGAACTACTCTCTCCGTTTCTCTGCTCTGCCTTCTCTGGTGTCAGCTACATCCTTGGCCTCCTCAGGGCTGCCCCCAGCAACTCCATAGCCTCCCTCTCTTGGTAACAGAATGACTGCAGCAGCCTAGTCCCTACGTCCTTGCCCCACACCATTTAGGGGAGCAAATGTCTCCAAGGACCTCATTGACTGGCTCCCATGCCTCTCCCAAACCACTCCTCACAGTCAGGGCAGGAAAGACAGTTGGTTTAAGCCAATCAGGGCCCACTTCAGGAGCTGGGAAGTGGGATGGGGGTCATTTCCACCCAAACCACATGACTGAATGTGGAACAGCAGGGGATCCCCAAAGAAATGGAGCTGCTGTTGGGGAAATGGGAAAGATGGAGGCTGGAAGGGCAGTTAACAGGTGTCCAATTATTGAGCGTGCTAGTTGTTTTATTCTGATTCTGTGATTTTGCACCTGTTTAATCCACCTACTGATACCCTCTACCACTTTCAAGGCTCTTCTCAAGTGCTCCTGCCTTCCCGACACCACTGCTGTCTCTGACTCTTCTGATCCCTCCCAGCACTGTGCTTACTTCTCCCTTCTATCCGCTCACCATTCCCTGATCTGCAGGCAGTGAGGGGAGTGGACATGCATCCCAGGGCACGTGTGCTGGAGCTGGGTGATGGATGGCCGCTGTCACATTGGCTCAGTGGGGTGAGTTAACAGCACTGCTGAGCCACAGGCAGGCCAGGAGAGCTGGCTGGCTGGGCAGCCTGGGCTGTCCCTGGTGCCCAGGTCCACAGAGCCTGGGCTGTCCCCTGTCGTCACCCCCAGTGAAAGCTTGGACTTGCCCGATCTGTGGGTAGAGTGTTAGCCCCTGAAGCTGCCCTGGCAGGGCCAGTCCAAATGTGACAAAGGCAGAGGATGTGCATGGAGGAGGTGGCCTCGCCTGAGAGTAATGGCACTTGTGGGATGGTCAGTGGGGTCCCGAAAGAGCAGACACTAGGATGCTGGCAGCACCCTGGATTCCTTTTCCCACTGTGGCTACACTGCTTCCTCTTCAAAGTGTTAACCTTCCTCAGGCGTCTCTGGCATTGGCAAGGGGTGAGGGACTTGCTGGGGGAGAGGAAGGACTTGTAAGGCGCCTGCTGGTTTAAAAGAGAGGAGACTGGAGCTGAGTGTCAGAGGGAGGAGGGAAGAAACTCAGAGGCACGGGGTGGGGTGGGTAAATCTGAGGGGGTGCAGTGACAGGGGCTGGGCTGTGAGTCTGGGGAGGGGCCAGAGCCACTATTCATTCCCACCACTGAGACTTACAGCTTCCCTCGATGATGTGACACACCCACATCAGCACTTTTCCTTTCCGTGCTCTCGTTTTAATAACAAGTTGGGCTCAGCAAGGGGCTGGCCACATCTCCTGATGTCTTTCCCCATTTGATGGGGATCCTCACCCTGTCCAGGGGCTGCTGGTCTGAAGCAGAGCTCAGGGTAGCCAAGGGCTCATGTGAGGGACTAGTGGGGATTCTCTGTCCCCTGTGGGCCCCGTGAGCACTTCCTAGAGACAGCTAGGGGGGCAGGACAAGAGAGAGGCTTCTTGTCCCAGGCCTCCCTGTCGATCATCTTCTAAATCACTAACCAAGGGGATGTATTACATCCAAGCCAACTTCAGAGAAATCTCATTCTTCAGTGGGACTAACGGGACCAGATGTTGGAGAGACTTGCCTAGGTGACCCCACATTGACAGCCTTGAAAAGGCAGGTGGGGATGGGGCTGGGGAGAGCTTCCTGCCTCTCCACTTTTGCCCTCTTCTTGGGTGCCCCCACTGCCCTTAGGGGCTGAGGACGGGAGGGCTGCTGCCCGCTGACTCCCTCACTCTGGGTATATGGGCTTTGGTTTCCTCACTGGAAAACTCCATCGACCAGACAGGGCATCTCAGTCCATTTGGGCTGCTATAACAAAATACCACACACTTGATGGCTTGTAAACAGAGGTTTATTTCTCATAGCTCTGGAGGCTGGGAAGTCCAAGATCAAGGCACTGGCAGATTTGGTGTCTGGTGAGAGCCTGCTTCCTGTTGCACCTGTACACACCATCTTCTTTCGGTGTCCTCACATGGTGGAAGGGGCGAGGGAGCTCTGTGGGGTCTCTTTTACAAGGGCACTAATCCAATTTATGAGGGCTCCACACTAATGACCTAATCTCCTCCCAAAGGCCCACCTACTAATACTACCATGCAGGGGGTTAGGATTTCAATATATAAATTTTGAGGGGACACAAACTTTCAGTCTATAGCAGAGGAGGCTGAACAACTAGGCATTGAATGGATGCAGTGTGACTTGGTCATGTGTCGAAAGCCATAGGAGGCAGTGGGTGTGTCAGGAACCATTCTTGTCCCTTCTGCTAAACTTGGGAAGTCCTGGGGTCAGGACAGGCTGGTAATCATCACAGAGCTGAAGTTGTAAGGGCACCAAATGTCTGCTCCAATGTATTTCCTTCAACCGCAGAGTACTCGGTGACGTAGGCAGTTGTGGGTGCCATTTGCAGATAGGGATGCACCAGAGTCAGAGGGACTTCCGTGGGCACACTACTAGTCAGAGGTGGAGCTGGCACTCAGATTCTGGCTTTCAGCTCCCAGGTTAGAGCTCTGCCCACCACCCCGGGCCTTGCCCAGGGCTGAGCCCAGAAGAGCTGTGAGCGGCAGTACAGCAGGGACCTTAGGGCAGAGACTGCAACCAGACTTCTGGCTCTGCCATGTCTAGCAGTGTGCCCTTGGGCAAGTTACTTCACCTCTCTGAGCCTCCGTTTGTCACCTGTAAAATGGGGATAGTGATAGTACCTAACTCATAAAGTTGTTGAGAGAATGAAGTGAGATGCTATGTACAAATATGTATAGTATATGAAACAAAGGGAGACTTTCTTGTCAAGTTGAACACATGCTTACCATTTGCCTTCGCAACCCCACTTCCATGAGAAACGAAGACGTGTCCACCGAAGGCAGCTTTGTCATCACCAAAATCTAGAAACAGCACCGGTGAATGGATAAACAAGCTGCAGTCCATTCAAACAATGGAATACTGCTCAGCAATCCAAAGGAACCAACTACCGATTCAGGCGACAATGTTGATGAACATCAGAGACATTGTGCTAAGTGAAAGAAGCCAGACACAACAGACTGCATACTGTATAATTCTATTTCTATGAGATTCTAGAAAAGGCAAAACTATTGCGACAAAAGGCAGATCAGTGGTTGCTGAGGCTGGCAGAGGGATTGATAGCAAAGGGACGCAGGGAACATTTTGGGGGGATGAAACTCTTCTCTATCTTGATTGTGGTGTTGGATACGTTTGTCAGAACTCACCAGACTATAGATTTAGAGGAGGTGAATTTTACTTTGTATGTCAAAATAAAAAGACAGCACTGCTCTTTAAAAAGTAGAGCCAGGGGCATAGTAAATGCTATATAGCTGTTATCTGCCATTACTATTATTATTACTGTTCCAATTATGATTACCCTGGGAAGAGTCTCTGGATTAGTCGTCCACACCCTGGGTCCACCCTAGCCCTGCCCCACCTTCCTGCTCAGGTTGGCAGAGGTGGATGTACTGGGTCTTCCCTGCTGACCCAGCTCCCATGGGTGCAGACAGCCGGGTGGGGAGCTCAGGGAGGGTGCTCAGCTGTTTCCGAAGTCTGGTTTCCCTCCTGCTGATCCTGTGAGGTGCTCAATGACACGTTAGCAAGAAAGATGCCACAAGAAATAAAGTTTGTTATGAATTATTCTACTTGGGGCTAATTATAGGCCCAGAGGAGAGGATTATTTACAGAGGCAGGAGGCAGCAGGGAGGGAGAGGGGCCCGGAGGCGTGGAAACAAGTGGAGGGCTGGAGAGAGTGAAGCAAATGGGGCAGTGTTTGGGGGTAGTAGAAGCACTTTTTAAATAAAAGCCATAACTAAACGCAGGTCCAAGCTGATGGAAGTGTCTCAGTAGACAGATGAGAGGCCCCAGGCCTTATTATGTCCTTGAGATGGACTGGGATCCCGCAGGCCACCAGGCTTCTCTGGGTGAGGTGTGTGTGAGGTGACAGCGGTGTCCAGACTGAGCTAGAAGGGATGCTGGGGATGACCTGAGCCAATTGTGGGCGCCCACTGGTTCTAGCAGGCCAGGCAGGGAAGGCCCAGAGGGGACACGGTGAACTGTGCCATGCCTGAAGAGTGTTGCCAATGGTGGCTCACGGGCACAAAGGCCTGGTGTGGCCCTAGCTTCCGATTCTTCGGTGGGGGTAGATACCAACGTTGATGTGAAACTTCCTAGTCTCTAAAAGTTGATTTAAACCCATAAGACACACCTAGGGGCCTGTGGCCAGCAGTTTGCATCCTCTGAAAGCCAGTCTGGCCTCCCATTGTTCCAACTGGAAGACAGAGGCCCAAACAGCGCTTGAGGTTCAGCAGCTCAGCCCTCGACTGGACCTCCTCGCAGTGAGCAGGGCTCGGTCTAGCCACGGACCCCCACCCCGTGCCCCCAACAGACAGCAGCCATCGCACACTTGTGTCTGCGGCAGGATGGGTTTGTGGCTCTCAGCTTGTCCAGAGGGCAGTGATCTTGCCCTCCCGCGCGTGTGAGCAGTGGCCCAAGGCTTTTCCAGGTATTTACGCCTGGCTGCATCGCCATCTACCCACTCAACCAGGCAGGAAATGACCAAGTCATCTTCTGCTCCCCGCCTGCCTTCCTTCCAGCCAGGATGGTGACTCTCCTTACCCTGCCCCCAACCCCACTGAGAGGCTTTTAACATCCTCCGCCTCTCCAGAGGCCGGTTCAGGGTCAGACAGCTCCTTGTACTGTGGTGACGGCCTTCACTCTCCCTTCCCTCCCCAACAGAGCCATCTCTCTACAGCTCTCTGATCCCATCGGCCCTGCTCCAGAACCTTCCCTGCTTTTCCATGTTCAGTATCCTTGCACAGATTCAAACCCTTTCTAATCCAATCCATGCTGCCACTAGATATGTCCTGCCTCAAATTCCTTGCTACTGTTGTTCCCCCAGCCTAGGATGCCTTTCCCTACTGCTCCCTCCAGGCCGCTGCCTTTTCCCCTCCCTTGCCCACCCACCCTGCGGCAGGGCACGCACACTGCATTCTGTGCCTCTCCCGGCCAGATGGTACGCGCCCCAAAGACCCTCTGCAGCCCAGAGCTCAGGGTCTGGCACAGAACAGGTTCTCCAGAAACATAATCATTCCTTCACTCAGAAATATGTAGTGACAGGGCCTCTGGTTCCAGGCAAACAGACAACAAAGAAACAAGTCAAATAGGGAACCCATCAGAGGCGGTGGGCACTAGACAATGACAGGCGTGCTCTCTTAGATGGATGGGGTGCTCAGAGAAAGCCTCTCTGAGGAGGTGCTGAGCGCCGAGACCAGGACAATGAAGAGTAAGTGAGCTACAGCACCCTCAGCTGTAGGGGAGAGGGAACCGCAGGCACAATGGCTCTGAGGCAGGACTGAGCTTGAAGGGGCAGAAGAACAGAGGAAAGGCTGGGTGTTGGTGAGTTGAGAGGACAGTGGCCTGTGACATCTGAAGGAACAAGAAACAAAGAGAAGAGGCAGAGCCAACAGGTTTCCAGCCAGGGCAGTGACAGTGCTGTTTGCATGGGGAGCTGACTTGTTTACGGGGGGCCACACAGGATGGCCGAGAGGAAGAAACGTCCTGCAGAGTTGGGCCTGAAGGTCCTACAGTGGGGATTTTGGAGTCTTCTGCTCTGACGTCCTCGTTGAAGCCTGCTGTTCTCCAGGAGCGAGGAGAAAGCAGATGAGAGGAACAGGAGGGAGGGAGCAGCCTGGGCAGAGCCCTCAAGGAAGAGGCCAGGAGGAGCTCTTAACTCAGACAGAGGGGGTTCCTTGGCAGATGGGAGACGTGGAGGTGAAAGCCCGACTGTAGGGGCTGAGTCAGGAACAGGGTGAGGGAGAGCAGAACGGGAGCCCAGAGGGGAAAAGAGAGAAGGAATCTGTGCTGGAAAGGGGCAAAAGGGTTAAACAAATGGTTTTCTTGTCTTTGATGGAGAGGAGTTGAGCATCCTTGATCACCCTTTGGTCATCCAGGCATTTTACGTAGCTCGGTGACACCAGCTCCAGGAAGCCCTGTTGGACACCTCAGATCAGCACTGGCCGCCCCGCCCCGCCCTGCCCCGCCCAGTTATGTGCTCTCATGCCACCGGTGCTTCTCTGACAGAACTCTGACTTACGGCTTGTAACCTTGGACTTACGGCCCTGACACCTAGCCAGTGTCTGTCTCCCATGAGTAAGCTCCTGAGAGAGGGGCCTGATTTTGTCCTTCATGGAAAATCCAGGTCGTTACCCAGGGCCTGGTGGGAGAGGCCGAGAATGCCAGGGAAAGCGGCACAGCCCTGGCGGGGAGGCCTGGAGAGAGCCGAGGCTGCTGGGTGGTGAATTGGCCCAGAAGGAGTTCATGCCGACCTTGAAGTAAGCCAGCATTTCAGCAGGGGGCAGACGTGCTCCGGATCAGGGTGGACATGGATGCTACACAGATACTCTGCCCGCAGAGCTTCCACAGGGGCTCACATTCCCTCTCGGCCTCCCACCCCCCCTCACACTCCATTTGGGTTGCTCTGATGGCGACACCCACGTCCTGGTTTGGGGGCAGATGAAGGTCTGCCTCATCCATATCCAGCTGAAGTCAGGCCCCAGCTGATTCTCCGCATCCAACAGCCAGGATCAGGCCCTGGCGGGGTCTTCGTTGGAAGAAAGGCTGCCTGGATGAAGCCACCCCATTCCCACCCAGTGCCCCTCTCTGGGATGGGGGTTTGGGGAGAGACAGGGCCGGCCTCGGGGACTGACCGGCTCTCCCCACTGGTCCCGGCAGGAAAGCAGGTGTCTGTGACCTGGCGGGCTGACCCAAGAGCCCTCCTTCCAGGGCCTCCCTTGGGGGGACGACCACCCCCTAGGAACAGGCCACTGTTCCAGAGAGAGCCAGAGGGTCCCAGAGAGAGCACCATGCAGGGGCCAAAATGGGGGCCCTCTGCACCCTCTCGCTTCCCTCAATTCATTAAGACCTGTAAATTTTCTCATTAATATTCTTAAAGTTCGTTTTAAGGGGAACAAGCGCAGAGATAATTGATAATAAACCCCCAGTTAATGCCCTCAGTTTACTGTATGTAAGTTATATCTGCTGATAGCGTCTCTCACTCCCAATTACCCATTTAGCTGTGGCGATAACAGCAGTTCAATGAGACCAATACCAACTTTTACATATTCCAGACTGATAGCAATAAATACCCACACAGGGAAACTCACTGGGCCTACTGTATTTTTTTATTAAGATTTAAATATTCATGCAATTATTAGTGATTTATTAAGAGCTAATGACCCCTTCAAGAGGCTCTCTAAATCTTCACCCAAAGAAGCCCTGGCCTTCCCCTCCCCCTTCACCCCCATCTCTCCTTACTGCTGCCCCCCATCCCCACCGCATCCCAACCCAAATCAGAGAAATGAGCTGCTCTGTCGCAGCCTGGATGACATCACAGCATCACCGATGTTTCCATGGCAATGGCAGGCAGGTGAGGTGGAGGCCAAGGATAGAGGTCAGGCCTAGGGAGAGGCTGGGTTTCTTGAAGGTAGAGGCTCCTGTTCCTTCCTCCATCAGACCTGGGGGACACAGGGATGAGGAGGCCACCCACCGGCCCCTCTGCACCCCCACTGGCTAATGGCCTGCACACTGCAGCCTCCTCCAGGCTGGCCTCCAGGAGCACCCCCTACCCACCTCGTTCTGGCCTTAGTGTCACTCAACCCCACCCTTTCCGGTACCCCTCCTACCTTCACGCTTGTCTGAGTCTCTTCCTATTCCGTTAGGGGCCCTTGGGAGGAAGTACATCAGCCTCTCTCTCCCCTGCTGCCCTCTCCCTCCTTTCTTTCATTTTAAAATGTTCCACCCTAATTACGTCAAGGACAAGAGGGTGTGCAGGGGTCTGGGATTCTGGGACTCAAGGCCCAGAGAGGGCAGTGACTCACCTCAGGCTGCACAGCGAGGCCCAGGTCATCTCTCCTTCCTCCGTGTTCCCTCAGACCCCTGCTTCCTCCAGCCCCCTCTCCTCCACCCGCAAGACCTCCAAGCCTATTAAAGGGGCAGGAAAGATAATGAACAAACCAGGAAAACATGAAATCAATATCAGGAGGAAAAAGTACGGCTGCCATTAAGTGAAATAAACAAGCTGGTAATTATTTGGACAGCGGGTAATTAAAATGGGGTGAGGGCTCATTACTGTCTTGTTGGGGTATGATGGGCGGGCGTGGTCAGACACCCTCTTCCCAGCTGTAAGGTCGCAGCCAGGCCTGAGCTCCTGCCGGCCCAGATTTGGGGGGATTGTAGTAGAGGATTTCCTCTATGGAGTGCCCACCCCTGACCTGCCTGTGTCTCCAGCAGCGTTCTCCCTGCTCCCCGGCTCAAGATCTGAGGCCCAGAGCAAAGGCAGGAAAGGCAGAGCAGCCCTCAGGCTGCCGTCTGCCCCCACCACTATCCAGAACCGGGAGCAGCAGCCCACTGCCGGTTCTCAGACCCTCAGCCTCTGGGAAAGGGGCAATGCCCTCAGGCCTCAGCTGAGGGTGGACTCTTGTGATGACAGTTAAATCCAAGTCACCTGGGGTGATGGACAGATGACCCCCTCCAGCCTCTGCCAGGCCCCAGGGGACCACCTTCAGGAGGCCATGATGAAGAGGGGTCCCAAGGAGAAGACAGGATGATGGAGTGGGTGCTGGCCAGGGTGGGAAGAGTAGGGGAGGAGAGGAAACCAGGAGAGCAGAGCAGTGATGGAGAGGGGGGCTCCCCCTCGCCCTGCCGTGACCCCAGTTCTTAGATCTGTACAGTCGGAGGAGACCTCGGACATTGTCCAGTCTGGCTTTGGCGTGCCAACTTGTTTGGCCCACACGGTGTTTAAGTGTTTAAATTAGTTGTCAACATTTTAAAATAGGAAATTTCAAATAAAAATGATTTCTAGCTTTTCTTGGAAGAAAAAAACTCCAGCACCTCCTGGCTGGCCTGCCACCTGGCAGTGGTTGGCTGAGCTGAGCTGGCCCCTTGGACGGGCATCTTCACTCTCCACTTCTCCTGGGCTTCGTCAGCCCCTGAAGACACCTGAGTTCGCCAGCCCTGACGCAGTCCTATCCCTTCTGGGGCCCAGAGAGGGCAATGACTTACCCAAGGCCACACAGCCAGGTGGAGGCAGAGTGGGGACTGGGGACCCAGTCCCCTGATGCCCATCCAGAGGCTCTGCTTCTGCCCTCAGCGAGTCCATGCCCTGGACCTGTCACTGGCAGGCACAGCCCAGTGCCCAGCCCAGGAGCTGTCAAGTGACGGGGGAGATTTCAACTGTACCAGACCCCCAACTTCTCAGTGCCTGAGCTGGACACTGCTGAGAAGAGGTGGCTCGGGCCTGCTGCATGCCCTTGAGGGTGCACAGCGTGATGGAGGCAGCCACTGACCAATGGCCTACATCAGTGGATAATGCTCTGTCAGCCGGGGAGCCGGAAGAGGGGCAGTGCAGCCCCTATGCAGAGAGGAGCTGGAGAGGGTGTCCGGAGGAGGTGACACCTTGAGTTATCAGTTAACAGGGCTGGGGGACATTGGGGTGTCTGGGGTGCCCTGCAGGTACAGGGGAAAGTTGGGGTGGGGGCGGGGTCTGGGCATGCTGGGAGAGGGGATTAGTGGATGAGCTGAGCTGACTGCTGGGTATAGGCTGGTGCCAAGAGATGAGGCTGCTACATCGGGTGTGCAGGGGGATGTGGGGTGTATGGGGAACCGACCTTTACCCTGCGGTCAGTGGGAACCGTTGCAGGGCTTGGAGGGTGGGATCAGATTTTCTTTCTAGAAATAGCACTGTGGTGGCATTGTTGATGGTACCAAAGCCGGGAGGTGGTCCCAGGAGGACAAGTTTCGGGGGCTGGAGGTGGGGGGTAGCTCCCAAATTGCAAGAGAGGAGGGAGTGGGTGGGAGAGAGGCTGGGGGGGATAGAATAGTGGATGGTGAGGAGGTGAGAAGGCCCAGCAGCTCTGAGACTCCCGCTGAGTGTCAGCTCTGGGAGCAGGAAGTTTGGGGGAGCTCCCGAGCCCAGCCTGGGAAGTGCCCGGGGTGAGGTTGTGGGGCACCCAGAGGCAGGGAAAATGTCAGATGCAGCTCAGCTGCGAGGGGGGATGAGGGGCCCTGGCTGGAGAGCAGGAGCTTGTGGGAAGGTGAGTAGCTATGGAAACGGGCCCCAGGAGAGGGCAGAGCACAGCCAAGCTGCTGCGTGGACAAGGGACAGGGGAGGAGCTGCGGTTGCTCCCGGCCGCCACCACTGCTGGTAGGAGCTGGATCTGGTACGGGGTTTTCCTGTAGGTCCTGTAGGTGACCTGTGGCTACAGGGTCACCATCCTAGTGAGGGCATCAGCCGCCCTGGCCAGATTTAGCCCAGAGGAGAGTGAGCAGTGCTGGTGTGCACGTGTGTTCCCAGGGGACTTGGTGTGTGTGCCCACAAATGCCCGAGCACTGGTGTGGCGAGCGTAATTCTGGGACACTGTGCCCAGGACTTCCCAGGTCGGCCTGTGGCCACTGGACGCTCCATAGGGCAGGGACATGAGTCTGGCTTGGGCACTGCTGTGTGGCTCGTGTCCAGCACATTTGCTGAACCAGTGTGACCTGGTTAAGGGCGTGGGACACAGTAGTCAGCCTGGGTAGGAATCCATCACTCACCACTTACTTCACCTGTCCCCACCTCAGTTTCTTCACCTGGAAGTTGGAGGTTTAAAATAGTTTGGCTCCTAGAATTGTCATGAGGGTCAAATGAGACAATCCATGTAAAGTTCGCCACTATTATCATGGTATGACTGTGTATGGGTGTATGCATGCGTGAGCATGTGTGCACATGTGCACGTGTGTGTGTGAGCCTGTGTGCCTGTGCTCGTGCTGGCTGGGGTTGTGGGCAGTGTCTCCCACCGGCCGAGGGCAGATCACTGGGTGGCCTCCCTCTGGGTGGCCCCCCTTTTGTCTCTGGGCTCCATCCCGGGAGGAGGGGTGCGACTGCCTTGCCCTGTGCACCCTGAGCTGAGCCCAGCCGGGGAGCAGAGCTGCCGCTCCTGGACCACCCCTGGCCCCTGCTCAGGCCGGGCTCACACTAAACCAGTGAAATATGAAATGCCAGCATATCCAGGACAGGGTCCTTAATTAAATTAACTGCTGGCAACATTGTAAAAGTGCTGATGGGGTCATAGATGGTGCCTGAGCAGTGTTGTTCATTATCCCCTTGGACTTGTGGGGGCCACACCTGGGCTGGGAGCAGGGATAGCTGTGCCAGGCTGAGAGACCAGGGAGCTCTGCAGCCACCAGGGCCTCCGGCGGGCAGGCCGGCCACGGGAGAGGGAAATGGGAGCATAGGGGGCAGCTTGTCTTAAGGGTGCATGTGTGGAACAGTTGCACCATCCTTACTTAGCCTGTGTATTTACCTGGTGAAGGATGGAAATGGGGAGGGATGCCTTGGGAGCTGGCAAGGGGTGGTGGGGAGAGGGAAGTGTCCTCCAGCCTCCTGGCCACTCAGAATTACCCTCGATACAAGGCAACCTGAAAATCTTGCCCAGCCCGGTCGCTGATCACTGTGTGACCTTGAGCAAGTTCTTTCCCTCTCTGAGCCCCAGTTTTCTCATTAGGAAGGCAGGCAGACCCTCTCCCTGCCTGTCTGCCTCCCCCGTGTTCCCAGTGCCCTTCTGGCCACCCTCCCACGGCCTCCCACCCTGCAGGGAACTGTGCCAGGGATCCTTTTATGTCTCTTTCAGCTGGAGCTGCCCCAGGCCCTGGCAGGGCTCAGAGCTTGCGTGATGATCTCCTGCCGAGCAGTGGTGAGGGTGCTGGGCCAGCACCCACCTGCCCGCCTCTTCCAGGTGAAAAGTGGAGGAGGCCTGCCGTGCATACACACACCACCACCAGAAACACCCACAGCACACACACTGCACCAGCGGAAGATTCCACAGCAGGAAAAAGCCTTCCTTCCCTGGTTCTCTCTGGGCTGTGCGACCACATAATTACCCTGGATTCCATTCTATTTAATTGCAGCTTATTAAATTCTAACCAGCCAATTATCAGCCACAATTACAGCTTAATTCAGGGACACAATAGCTATTTTATCGTTTGTTAATCAAATGCTTATTTAAGCCTCAGCTTTATTAACTATTTCTCTGGTCCAAAGCAAGGCCCTGTGGCCAGAAGGGGACCTGGGAGGGGTTCCCTGGAGGCCTGTCCCCCCCCATCAAGCACTCTCTCCCTGGGCATCCTGATAGTTTCTAAGTCCCCTTCACTGGTGGGTTTAGGGGCTCTCAGCAGTGGCAGGAGTGTGGCGCCCAGTGTGGGCTCTGGGCGTAGAGTTGGAAGACCGAGTTTGTTCATTCATGATTCAGCACATGTTTATCAAACACCTACTATGCGCCAGGCCTGGGACTATAGCTGAGAACAAGACAAGCTGCTGTCATGACACGTTTCCGGGGAAGGGGACCTAGACAATAACCAGCAAACAAGTACACAAACAAGATGACTTCACATAGCGGTGAGTGCTATGAGGAAAATAGACTGGGAAAGGGAGGCATTGCTGAGTTAGAAGGGCCTACTTCAGGGACTTCCCTGGCGGTCCAGTGGTTAAGACTCCACACTTCCACTGTAGGGGTATGGGTTTGATCCCTGGTCAGGGAAATAAGATCCCGCAAGCCGCTTGGCACGGTCAAAAAAAAAACCACACAAAAGAAGGGCCTACTTCAGACACGGCAGTCAAGGAGGGCCTGTTGGAGGAAAGAAAGTTGAAGCTGAGACCTGAGGGTTTAGAGGGGGCCAGCTGTGGAAGAGCAGGGGGCAGCATATTGTAGGCAGAGCAAGTGCAAAAGCCCTGGGGTGGGAGGAGCTTGGAGGATTTAAGAAGCAGAGAAGGGTCAGCAGGTAAGCCAAGTGAGCAAGGCGTGGTGGGGTGGGTGGGGCCAGACCTTGGTCCAGGAAAGGCCCATAACTCCTGCCCTAGGCTGGCCTGGGCCAGGAGGCGTGGAGAGCATACCTGCCCTCTGTGTCTGTGTGACCTTAGGCAAGTCGTGAGCTTCATGTTCCTTGTCTGTGAAATGAGGGGCGGGTAGAAGTCACCCGAGTGCAGATGCCAGAGGACAAGCCACACGGGTGAGGTGGCAGCGTGCCCAGCCCCAACCGCCTTGTTCTTTGCAGTTCAGCCTGTCTGCATGTCCTCCTCGTGACACCTGTGTCTGTCCTTGTGACCAGGCCCCTGGAGCCCACTGGGGAAGAGGGTGACTTTCCTCCGATCTTGGGGAGGTGGCTGCCGCTTCTGTGACACTTTCGTGCACGTTACCATAGAAACCGGAGTGCCGCTCACGTCTGTGTGTGAGCACGGGTCAGGGGAGCAGCCCTCCCTTCTGAGGGACACCGTGAGGGGCTGTCACCCCACCTTGCCACCTCCACCTCCTGCGTGCTCCCCGACAGGAGGGCCTGCAGTCATCCTTTCCCTTGTTCACTGACTGTGCGCTGGGGCAGAAGAGCCTGGGCTCAGACCCGTCCCTTCCCTCCCAGAAGTCCTGAGACGTTTGGAGCAACAGCCAGGGAGACAAATGACTGAGGGATGGACCATGGGGCCGGGAAGCAAAAGAAGAGAAGCACTGGTGGACGCCTGGAGGCCCTGGGCAGGATGTCATTCCTGACCCACCTCATCCTGGGGCTGGGTCAGTGCTATTTGCCCCAAATGAGGAAACTGAGGCTCAAGAAACAAGGGACAGCATAGGAGTCTGCAGCAGTCGGTGAGCCTCGGAAGCAGCTGGTGGGCAGAGCAGAGTTTTTTACATGATGGATTTGGAAGAACTCTGGGGCGCACCCCCCAGCTTGCTCTGGCTCTGAGTTGCCACCTGGAACCTCAGGGTTCTTCGTGTAGCCCCCAGATCTGTCGTCTTGGGGCCTCCTGCCCACCATTCCTCCACCCCGCCGCTGTCTGTGTGTCTCCAACAGCAAATGCAGATTTCAACCCTGCTTATCAGAGCCTCCTAGTGAAGCTCCCTCATCGTTTTTTTTATTAGTTTTGGCTGCGTTGGGTCTTCGTTGTGGCGGGCGGGCTTTCTCTAGTTGCGGTGAGTGGGGGCTACTCTTTGTCGTGGTGCGCGGGCTTCTCATTGCAGTGGCTTCTCTTGTTGCAGAGCACGGGCTCTAGGCGCACAGCCTTCAGGAGTTGTGGCACGCGGGCTCTAGAGCGCAGGCCCAGTAGTTGTGCCGCAAGGGCTTAGTTGTTCCGCGGCATGTGGGATCTTCCCAGACCAGGGCTCGAACCCATGTCCCCTGCATTGGCAGGCGGATTCTTAACCACTGCGCCACCAGGGAAGGCCCACATTTTAAAAATAATAATGACGCCGTCTCAGGCCACAGGGGTGTAGATGGGCAGGAAGGCACAAATCCCCATTCCTCTGTGTGTCTGCACCCCCTCTGTCCCCCACCATTGTGGCCATGGCTCCCAGCCCCCTCTGTCTCCCCTCAACCCTGCACATGAGCCTCTCCACAGTCCCCTTGGTCCACCTCCCCACGGTCCAGCACGGGTGTTTCTAGAATTGATCGATTGCTTGATTGGAAGGTAAACAGAGCTGGCTCCCAGCCAAGTTTGAGTGTGTGTCCCCCCCCTCTTTCAGCCCTCCTTTCTGGGCTCTGGTCCCAGTCGAGGTAATGATATTCAACCTTCATTCAACAAACACTTGCTGGACACTCGCTATGTATCAGTCCCTGGCTAGGCTCTGGGGATGCTCAAGGGTTGGGAGAGACGTCACCATTCAGTCCCTGCCCTCAAGGCACTGACAGTTTGCATGGGGAGACAGATTCATAAATGGTGACCATATGATGTGGGAGGTACTGAGGTGAGTTCGGCCAGGGGCTGTGGGAGCTCAGGGGAGGTGTAGCCAGCTCTGTCTGGGGGTCAGGGAAGGCTTCCTGGGGGAGGGGGTGTTTGAGCAGGCCTTGAAGGACAAGTAGAAGTCACCCAGGCAGAGAGCAGATGGGGAGCGTAGATCAACGCAATGAAAGGATCCTCATTCCAGCTAGCTTTAGGCAAAGAAAGGAATCCAGGGGTAGCTCTGCCTTCTGGCTTCTTGGGATCCCAGGCTTTCAACACAGCGAGGAGTCAACCTCTTTCTTCCCTGGTTGTCTCCATTCTCCAAGCCCCTGCTTCAGACCCGTGGATGGCCTCCCCTTTCACTTGGCCTCCTATGGCCTGCAAAGCCTTCAGGACTGGCCCAGCAGAAAGAGAGGTTCTCTCTTCCCAGCAGCCCAACCCAAATCCCGAAGTCCCATCTATGGGGATGGGGTGACCTTCCTGTCTGGGAACTAGTCAGTGTAGTATACCTACCTCTGGGGCCAGAGATGGGGTCAGCCCACCAGGACCGCATGACTGTATGGACTGAGTAGGGTGAGGGCCAGGCATTCCCTGCAGAAAAGCGGGTACTGTTAGCCAGACCCGGGAGGGAGGCAGGGTCCCAGAGTATGCACAAGCCTTTGCAGAATTGCAAGTAGTCTAGATGCCATCCTACATACTTGAAGGGAGGCCCTAGAGGCAAGGCCAGGTAACAGGTCAGGCCCTGGGCCAGTAGAGCCTCGAATGCCAGGTGAAGGGCGTGGTGCGCCATCCTGTGGACTCTCCTCTCCCCGCCTGGGCCTGTGGAGCAGGACACCCAGGCCCCAAGCGGACCGACCAAATGCACATCTCCAGGCCAGGGAGCCAGGGAGACTGGGAGCGTAGGTGCCCAGGGGTGAGGGGGTGCAATGCTGGGTGGACAGCCAGGAAGAGAAAGACAGAGGCTGCCAGGTCCCCAGCCCCCTCTCTCTCCTCCACCCCACTTCAACTCCAGAACATTTCTCAGGGAAGTAGCGAAAGCAGGGGCTTGCTGCCCCTCCCCTTTGCCATTGACACAGACCGGGGCTGTTGGAGGGATAAAAAGGAGACCCTGTCAAGCCCCTGTCAAGTTATGGACAGGGGCTTGGCACGGCTGTTCTTGAGAAACAGTGCTCACTACTCCCAGCTGAGTGAGGCCAGATGACACCCTGCCCCCAGCGCTCCTACCCTGCTCCGTGAGACTGAGTCCTCACTCAGAAAACACGAGTTCATTAATAGCTTGATTAATCACACCTCATATTTTCATGGCGCTTTGAAAAATAAAACATTTGAAAGCACTTTCACACCCACTCTGGGCCTCAGAGTTACACGAGTAGGCCTTATCATCCCAGGCTGCAGGTGAGAAAAGGGGGGCTCAACCTCAGAGCAGCAGCATGTTGGGGGATGGCAGAGGGCAGGCTGGAGCACAGAGCCTCTCCCTGCCCACAGCTCTGCCTGTGGGCCTCTCTGAGCTCTCTCTGGGTCTCCCTGCAGGACAAGAGTGAAGGGGGCAACCCTTAGGCAAATCTTCTGAAGTTCAAGGGAAAAAAGGGGGTGGTCATTCAGTCACTCAACAAACACTCCATCAGTATCCAGGTCAGACCTGGGCTCCTGCTCCGAGCAAGTTCACAGTCTAGTGGAGGAGGCAGCATGCCCAGTCCTGAATATGGCATGTACCCTGGAGGAAGGCTTAGGGGACAGCGTGGGCACAGGGGCAAAGTGACAAAGAGTATGGATCCAAGAAGGCCTCCTGGAGGAGGTGGCTTGTTGGCTGAGACTGGATGTCTGGGTGGGAGTTCCCAGTTAGACCTCACGGGACAGGCCTACCATGGTCCACTCCACAGAATGCCTCCCCATCCGATTCTCCACTGCCACCCCTGCCTCCCTCCACCCATTCCTCACGCAGGGAGATCTCAGCATTCCTCTGCACACAGCCCCCCAGATGCTCCTCACCCCTTCCCAATAAAACTCCAAGATCAGGCCGCTGCTCCCTCTCTGACTCACATCCTGCTCATCTCCCCTGCACTCCCTCTGCCCTGGCCACCCTCCTCGCTGTCCTCACAACAAACCCGGCTGCTTCCTGTCTGACAGCCTCTGCTGTTCCCTCCTCCTAAAATGCTTTTCCTCCCGGCCTTGGCCCTCAGGGGTCTACTTAGACATCACCTCAACAGAGGAACCTGCCCCAAGCCCTCTTCCCCTCTAGAGCCCTTGCACCTACGCCCTTTACGAAATAGCACCCCTTTTTACCTGCTTCAGAACACTTGGCAGCTTCTGAATCCTCTATTTTCTTTTGCTTCTCCATTTTGAATGAAAGTGTTTGAGAGCAGAGGATGTGTCTGTCTTGCTCACTGCAAAATCCCAGAACAGTTCCTGGCACTCAATAAGTATTCACTGAATGAATGCAAGAATGAGTGAATGAATACATTTCAGGTCATAAGAGCACCATGAGAGGGGAAGGAGAAGGTAGCATTTGTCCCAGCCTCAGCTCTGGCCAAGGCCCATTACCCAGGGGTCTCTTATCCCCCTCTAGCCCCCAGCCTCCCTACACAGACACACACACTCTTACACACGACGTGGTCTCCCTTGCTATCCCTAAGAAGACACTGTAGGTGGGGACTGCTAGGATTGGGGCTCCCACCCTTCATGGGCAGCCAGAGCAGGGGTGCCGGCTGGGGCTGATTGGGCAGCCAGTGCCCTCCTGAGACAGGCGGGGGCCAGCTGGCCAGCCCCAAGGCTCACTGGGAATGGGGTTCCCACTTCAAGCCCTGAGCGTCCATACAGCCCCATCGGCAGTTCTCAGTGACCAAGTTCTCAGGGATCTGCTAGTAAATGAAAGAAGTCTTCTAACTGAATTCCAAGAGGGCAGCTGGGCAAGTAAGAGAGACTTGGCGAGGCTGTGGCGGACGGAGCTTCTGGCGAGCCGGAGGGTGGAGTTCGGGATACAGCAGGGCCTGTGTGGCCAGCGGGCCCTGCCCCTGCCTGCTCCCCCACAGCCCCAGTGCATCTGCTTTGCAAAGCCTTCCTCCCATGCTCATCAGCTCACAGCCAGAAGGGAGCAGAAGTAGGCACCCAAATCCGAGTCCCCATTCGCCAACACCAGCTCTAGGCAGCCTCGAGCTGGGCAGGCCTCAGCCACATGCTTGCTTCACCTGTGATAAGAGCTACAGAACCAGTGAGGACAGGTCCTGGATGCAGAGGGGGCGAAATGGCATGTGTGGTTTCCTGAGAGAGTGAGGTGGGGGAGTCCTCTTTCAGAAGAAGTGACGATAGAACTGGGCCCTGAGGAGAAGGTAGGAAAGTGCCGGCAGGGAGAAAGGGGGCATTAGGGAGTGGTGGTGACTGCAGTGAACTAGAGTCCGTGCCCTTTTGAAAACATCATATATCATTTGGCACTGAGCATGCACTGCTTGCTGTTTTCTCTGATAGACAAGTACAGGGTTTCACGTCAAAGGGAAAGATAGCTCATGCCAGTGGCCTGCGACGTGGAGAGGGAGAGACCCAAGGCTCTCACTGTGCTTTAGTCCCAGTGAGAGACCTAACTGGGACGGTGAGGGGGGTGGGCAGATTGCAGGTGCCGACCACAAGGGTGGAGGTCATGTAGTGGGCGAAGGGGCCAGGGGGAGGGGAAGCCAGCTCTGGCCACCCAGCAAGCTTCCAGCAGCCCCAAGAGGGGCTGAATTTACCCCCACCCATGGCCTTAGAGTGTCCTTGCCAGCGGTCATGACTGCAGCCTGGAGGGGGCCCCTGGGTCCACCCAATAAATGACCCCCAGGGGGATGGGGAGGGGAGACCATGCCAGCGTGGCGTGGCGGAGGCCCAGGAGAAGTGAGCTATGTCCCTTATTGGTCACAGTACATTTATTTTTCATTAGCAGTTAAATGCAGACATGAGGGATTGTGCTGGGTTCAGCGGGCGGCTGACACGAGCAGTGCTTGGCGCGGTGATCGATAGGGAAGTCGGGGGGGGAGGTGTCCATGTGCCCTCTCCCTGCCCATACCCCCAGCTGGGACCCCTGCCTACCCAGCTCCCAGCCGGTAATCAGACACAGGCCATCACACTGAGCCTCTGTGAGGCGAGGCGTGGGCAGGCCTGGAGGCTGACACTGAGGTCTCGCATGCCCTTCTGGAGCCTGTGATGCCTGCCCCCAGCCCCCTGTGGGCCCTGCTCAGGGGTCAAGCTTAGCCCTCCTCTGTGCAGCCCTGGGGTCTGCAAAGATGCCGTGGCTTCCCCAGGAAGTATCTAGAGAGGCTCCTGGACCTACCAGGCCCACACTTGGGAGCCCACCCTTCTCCAGACCTTGGGAGGTCTGAGCCCAGCTCAGCCTTGCCCCGGCTGAGCCCGCTGCCTGGGTCAGGGCGGCTGAGTGACAAGTGAATGTCATAAAAAAGGGTCAGGATGTGGGCCCCCCCAGAGTCCAGGGCTGGAGCTGCAGGGCTGGGGAAGTGACTTCTCCCTCAGGCCTCAGATTCCACATCTGTAAGATGACTAGATGGCTCCTCCCCTCTGCCTGCATCCCCACCTTCCTCAGCCTAAAACAGAGACCCAAGGACTGGCAGAGCCCCATGGAAGTGGTTCAGGATGGGGCAGGGCGGGACAAGGGGAGCTTGTCTTCCCAACTGCAAGTGTGGTTCCCTGGCAGCTTAGCCTTCCTTACGGAGCAGCAGAAAGTGTCGGGGGTAGCGGGGAGAGAGGCTGGGAAGAGGCCAGGGCGGGGGGAGGAGGGGTGGATGAGCCCACTGCTGCAGACACGGAGGGCAAGACACCTGCTGGCTCTGTGCCTCAGTTTCCTCCTCAGTCCCCACCCCTGAAGAGATTGCTAGGAGAGTTACTGAAGGAGCGTTGTCAGTGCAAAAGCACTGGGTATGGATAGCAGCCAACATTTTCCGAGCACTGTGCCTTTTTTCACCTCATCCTCATGAGAGCCCTAAGAATTGGGTACCATCCCCCATTTTGCAGGCAAGGAAACAAGCAGGGGTTAACTGAAGTCACACCAGGTTTCTCAGCCTCTGCAGACATTCCCAGCTCACCCACCCGGTGCCTACAGGACCAGGCACAGATCCCCTCCCCAAAATCACAGTCTTGGGGTGGAGAGGGCAGACTCCCACATTGGAAAGAGAGGGTCCCTGTGCAAGCAAGAGAGAAGGGGCAGCGTGGATGCCCCCCTGGGCCCGAGGAGCCAGGCCTCCCTGTTAGAAGCCCTCCATGGGTTTTGGGCTGCCCATAAGGAGGTAGTGGAGCCAGGAGGCCGACTGCGTGAGGCACCTCCAGACTCCCCCATGGGGCAGACAGGACCTCCATAGATGTCATAGACAACAAAACGGGTAACCTGCCTAAGGTCACCACTAGCAGGGAGCAGATGGGTCTCTGAAGCCCAAGCTTTTCCCTCTTTATGTCCAGAGCCCCCTGTTGCCTGTGAGTGTGTGTTGGGGGAAATCACTGCAGCCCTGAGAGAGGCCAGGCCGTCAGGGGCCTGTTTGGTGGGTGTGGAGGCTGAGGGTGCCCCAACTCTCCATCCTCCCACTCCCCCCCCCCACCCCGCCCCTCCCCACCCTCTCAAGGGTCCTGCCGGTGGAGCAGACGGTCAGACTGCTCTGGGGGGTTACCTCCACCAAAGAAAACCTCAGAGCCAATTACCTGTGTAATTAGCAACAAATGACTTGTGGGATGGCTGTGGTTTGCAGTTAAAATTAGGAGGAAACCCATATTCTGGTCTCCTTGAAGGGTGGGACATGGGCCGGGCCCCTGAGGCTCCCAGACACACCCTCCTGGCTCCCACCCTCCCCGGGACCCACCCAGCAGCCCAGGCTCACCCCAAGTCACCCCTCCTGGGGGCCTCTCCTGTAGCCCTGCCACCAACACCCCTCACATCTGCACTCATCACAGCCTCCTCTCCTCCTTCATTCACTTGGTATTTTCTCAGCACCTACTACATGCAGGGGCCAGGAATGGGGAGCAACCCGGAAGCAGCCCCCGAGGCAGCCAGGGCACTCCTGCCCTCCCTAGCCCCAGGCTGCCCAGGGCCCTCTCCCTCCCTCCCTCTCTCCCCCCAACCCCCCCACCACCACTCCCCACCCCTCTGCTCCACCCACACCCCCCACCCCCACCCCCGGGGCCTTCCAGGGCAGTGGGCTGCCTCACCAGATCCCTAAACTTCTACCAGCGTGGTAATGAGCCCTGACCACTGCTGTGTGCTGGCACTTCCGTATTTGTCTCCACAGGGGGCTGCTTCTTCCCCTATTTTATGAAAGGGGACACTGAAGTTTAAGGGAGGCATTCAGCAGCCCAGCCTGCTGGGCTGGAAGTGGCAGAGCCTGGCCCCACTGGCTGCCTCCTCTTGGCTCGGTCCCAGCCCCTGAACAGGCAGGTAGGCCCGGGAGGGCCCCGCAAGTCCAGCAGAGGCCCCAGCTCACCTGCCCCCTTTGCTTCTGCTGCAGGGGCCCAGCAGAGTGCCACAGTGGCCAACCCGGTGCCCGGCTCTAACCCAGACCTGCTTCCCCACTTCCTGGTGGAGCCTGAGGACGTGTACATCGTCAAGAACAAGCCGGTACTGCTGGTGTGCAAGGCCATGCCCGCCACGCAAATCTTCTTCAAGTGCAACGGGGAGTGGGTGCGCCAGGTGGACCACGTGATCGAGCGCAGCATGGATGGGAGCAGCGGTGAGACCAGGCTGGGGTGCCAGGCGGGGTCACTCGAAGGGGGACCGAGTCTCAGACTCAGAGGCAATGGAGGCCCACAGAGGGGCCTGCCATTGCCCCTGCTGCATGCCTGTGAGCCGAGGCCAGGGTGAAACTAACCACTCTGTGTGCACCACCCCAGGTCCCCAGGAGAGGCAGGACTCCCACACCTGGGACCCACTGTGTACACACCAAGGCCTTCCCCGGGAGGCCCACCCTCACAAGACTTCATCACTTGGTGGGGGAGTGAGTAAAAGGGAAGCCCCCCAAAATGCCCCAGGGAGCTCTGTGGGTTGCGGGGGGGGGCGGGACCCTGCCACTGCATCTGAGCCCAGGCAGACCCAGAGGCAGCCTGGCAAGTGGTGCCAGCAGAGAAAGGTTTGAAAAGAGTGGATCCCAGATGATGGAAGAGATCACGGACCTCACATTCCGTGCTTGTTTTCTTTGTGCATCTGTTGGTTCATTCGTTGGTCCGTTCGTTGGCACGTTCCCTGAGCACCCACCCTTGAGCGGTTGACACAGTCCCACGGAGATGGGGGCAGCACAGCGACCTCTCATTGAGTTCTGGGATCTGTGGCTGCCCAGGGAGGCTCCTCGGGGAAGGTGATATGTAAACCTGGTCAGGGCGAGAAGAGGAGAAGGGCGTCCCAGGCACCCCCAGAAAGGGACACAGCACAAGCAAAACCCTGGAGGCAGATGGGCCGGCGTGCGGGTCGAGGCTTAGCAGGGAGGGTGTGGAGTGTGTGCAGCGGGCAGTGGTGCCATCCAGGAGCCTCACCCGTCCGGCTCTGGAGTGAGGTCACAGTCCTGTGGGATTTCAAGCTACCGAGTGACATGACCAGAGCTATGGGTGACACTCGGAGCCAGTGTGGGGGGCTGACAGGAGAGGCAGACCCAAGAAGTGCCCCTTCTGTGGGACACCTCATTCCCCACCTCCAGCCCTGGCCTTAGGCAGTAGGCAGTGGGGATGGGGGCAGAGAGCCATTGTTTGGGTTCCCACGCTCCCCGAGAGCAGGCCCGGCAGAGCTAACAGCCTCTCCTCCTCGCTAACTGGACCCCAGTTAAGCTCATTTCTTACCCCTTCGCCTTGATGCTTTGTGGAGCCCACACACATGATGAGCCCTCAGGTTAAGTCCTGAGCCCCTTCCCACTGAGGCTCAGCCAGCCTGAGACATACAGCCCACAGACCCTGTGCCCAGTATGGCCACTTGAGTGAGGCCTGAGTCACAGGGGCAAGCAGGTGGCACCCAGAACAGCTCACACTGATGCCAAGGGCAGGCAGGGGACCACAGGCCCAGAGGGGTGGCCCATGCTCCTGGTGGGAGGGACTGGGCAGCCCAGGAAGGATTCCCGGAGTGGGGGTGGGGTGGGGTGATAACA
The DNA here is from genome assembly GCF_008692025.1 of Phocoena sinus. Classification (NCBI taxonomy): domain Eukaryota; kingdom Metazoa; phylum Chordata; class Mammalia; order Artiodactyla; family Phocoenidae; genus Phocoena; species Phocoena sinus. Next base: position 19,898,540 of record NC_045765.1, on the reverse strand, counting down.
TCCAACCTCAGTCTTAAAACCAGCTGGAATGACTGTTTATCAGGCCAAAGGACAAATGCAGGGAATGGGAGGCTGGCCAGAGGCCCAGGTTTGAAGCGGCAGAAGTGGGGGTCGGGGGGGTGGTCGGCAAGACGAGGAAGCTGCAGCCACACTTGCACTGTGGGAAGCTGGTGCCAGGCAGAGGGAGACTGGAGGAGGGGGCCCTGCCCTGGTGAACTCGGAAGCTCTCACAAGAACCCAGATGTAGGGAATTCCCTGGTGGTCCAGTGGTTAGGACTCCATGCTCTCACTGCCGAGGGCCTGGGTTTGATCCCTGGTCGGGGAACTAAGATCCCACAAGGCCAGAAAAAATAAATTTAAAAAAAAAAAAAAAAAAAAAAAAAAAAAAAGAACCCAGATGTGAGCAGACAAGCCCTGAGTTTCATCAGCGTGTGATTTAGATCTCAGAGCCAGCCTGTCCTATCACAGATGGCTCTGACTCATCCAGGGCTCCAACCAGGCATTCTGGTCCACAGAAGTCACACCCCATCCTCCCCTGCCAGGGTCACCAGGTGCTGGTCTTCTTCCCCCCAAGTGTCAGCCCCCTAGTGAGTGATTCTTGCCCAGGTCCTTGAGCCCTGCATTGTCCTGGCCTTACACACACCTGCTGCTGGCAGCGTCCTCCTTGCAGTCCTCAGGTCTTAACTGAGCACCTGCTCTGTGCCAGGCCTCGGTGAGGTGCTAAGAATTTAGCCCACAAGGCTCTTGGTGCAGGTGATCCAGCTCTGCCTCCCACTCTCAGGAGGGGAATGCATGGGGTTGGTGCCCTCTGCGGCAAGACCCCCTTCCCTCCCTGGGCCTCAGTTTCCTCCTCTGTAAAATGGGGATGAGGATGGCCCCCCCTTGGTCGGGGAAGCTGTGAGATCTCTCACACCCAGGTGGAGCCCAGCCCCAGGTCTTTCCTCTCTCCCTACCCCATGCCTAGGGCCCAGCACCACTCTGCAGCATTATGAGTCCTCCTGCTGCTGAGGTAGGTCCCCCAAGGAAAGGACAGGTGAGGAAGAGCAAGCCACAGCCAGAGACCTGTCTCCCCACAGCCTTGAGAGCCTGTCCTGGAACCTCTTGAAAGGTGCCAGGCCAGCCCCAAACTGCTCACACCTCCCTTTCCTGGCTTCCCACATATACCTCTCCTTGTCTCCTGCCATCACGAGGTCCGGAATCCATGGCTTGGCTGAGACCCAGGCTCTTGCCTACATAGCAGTCACAGGCCAGGCCAGCCCTCAGCCCACATTCCCCAACAGGCTCTCCTGGCCTTGCTCCCTTCAAAGCCAGGCAGAGAGCAGAGCTCACAGGGACAAGTCCCCATAGCCACCAGGGCCCCCTCCTGCTCTGAGCATCCAACCTCAGGCCTCCCATGGCCTGCAAATCTGAATTTTCATTGATCTTATTGACTTCTCAACCCAAAGCCATTGAGTGCTTTGAGGCAAAGAGATAGGCTTCTCGCTTACCCACAAACAGTTGCCCAGGCCATGGGCGGCACCACCATGCTACACACAGACCCAAGACCCTGAGCCAGGAATGCTCTGTGGTCAGGCAGGTATGATGGGGTCAGAGGTCAGCTCAAATCTGAAGCCCCACCCATTTCTGCATGGGGGTGGGGATGGCAGGGTGGACACCCCAGGAGAGAGCACCTGATCTCCCCCTTGCTCGCCCCCATTCCCCATCCAGAAGGCCAGGGGGAGGGGACCAAAGCCTGAAATCTCTTGAACCCAAACCCACTGATAGTGTAAAAGCTGGAAATTTGCAAAACCAAGCATTGGAGTCTGGTCTGGGAGTGTAATTTATCATGTATTAAACAAACTGACTGGTTATTAGAAGCAGTTTGGTAAGAAGGTACCCTAAGCCCTCACTTGCCCTCAGAGCCCCCTACCCCCACCCCTCCACCTCCCAGAAACCCTCAGCATGCCCACACCAGGGCCTCCCCACACGCCCACGGCACTCACACGCCAGCACACACCCGACACGCTCCTAGGCCTGGGGCAGCAGGGACCCCTACATCCTCCCATCCCTCCCCAAGGCTAGCATCTGCTCACATTTACCAGGCAGGTGCGGACACAGCCGTGCCCAGAAACTGCTCCCAGGAGCCAGGCTGCTCATTGACGTGCAGCAGGGAGGGCATGGCCCCTCATTTCAAGGACCAGAAGGGCAGGCTCTGGGTCTCCCCACCTCCCAGAGCCTGTGGGGCTCAAGGGCACTGCCTGGATCTAGACCTCATGGACAAACCTGGCCCTTATTCGTGGCAGCAAGAAGGAGATGAGATGGCAGGACAGAAGTGTGGAGGAGACAGGGAAAAAGAAATAGGAGCACTTAAATTTTTTTTTTTAAGATTTTTTTCTAATATTTATTTATTTACTTGGCTGTTGCAGCCAAATAGTTGCAGCACTCAGGATCTTCGTAGAGGCACTCGGGAATCTTTCGTTGCAGCGCACAGGCTCAGTAGTTGCGGCGCACAGGCTTAGTTGCCCCGAGACACGTGGGATCTTAGTTCCCCAACCAAGGATGGAACCCGCATCCCCTGCATTAGAAGGCAGATTCTTAACCACTGGACCACCAAGGAGGTCCCAGGAGCACTTAAATTTAGTGCTGTTCTCCCTGAGCTGAGCTGCCTGGGTGGTGCATGAGCTCCCCCCACCACCATGGGGGACAGAGCAGTCCATCCATAGACCTGTCCACCCAAGAGAGGAAAAGTATCCAGTTCAGAATGTTCTGGAGGTCTCCCACCACTAACCCCAAAGGCTGAGAGGGAGGACCCTGTCTCTACCCCCGAGTATGTGCACAGCTCCTTCTCAGATGCTCCAAGAATCTGTGTGCTTGACAGCTGGCTGGTGCCCAGGGCCCCTCTCCTATGCACAGACCCTGTAAGGGACCCTTTCTCGCTTCTCAGCCCTCATCCCACACCGCTAGAATGCACACAACCAGTGCCTTAGAGGATGGGGTAGGCAGTGCCCAGAATGGAGGGATCTAGCCCAGTGATTGTGACCTCAGCCAGAGGTGATACACACCCCCCAAATCCTGCGAGAACTCACGGGGAGGGCAGGGGTGAGGGATAAGAAAATCTGGGAGCCCAGTGTGGGAGCCGGAGAGACTCATGAGGAGGGGTCTGGGCAGGGGTCAGGGAAAGACACATTAGAGAAATTAAGACAGAAAACAGCCTCCTGGCTTGCCTGCTCAGCCTGGCGGCGGCTCCTCCTGCAATGCAGCCCTAATTGAATTTCTCTGTTAACAATGGAAACACCAGCCTCTCTCCCTCTTTCTGATAAGCCAATGACCCAAGGGAAATTGGGGTCAGGAGGAGGAAAAATTGGAAACAGTCTTTTCTTACTCCTGGGGACACTGTTTTGTCTGAGGGCCAGGGGCCTGGAGGAGGACTGGTATTCCCCCTCCTGGGTCCTCAGAAATCTGGACCCTCCCCAGATGCCCCACACCTGGTTCTGGGTGTGGCAGACATGGGGGGACTGTGTCCATCCTTGAGAGGTGTTTCCTCCAGCCCAGTCCATTCAGGGTAGAGAGGGTCCCGGCCACCCATCACAGGCCAGCTTCCCCTCTATGAGCTGCCCCCTCCCCCTCGCCAACATTTCTCCCTGTGGGATGGGCACCCCCAGCACCCTCCTCCGGTGAACCCCTCGCACGCCTGGGATTCTGAGCACTCTGAACATACTCTGGATTCAGACGGCAGACAGCCCTGGACGCCTATGGCAAGTCACTGCCTCTCTGAGCCTCTGTTTCCTCATCCGTGGAGTGGGAGCAATACCTCCAGGAGAGCAGATTGAAAAAGATAAGCCAGCACATGGGAAACCCTTACTAAGCCCCAGGGGTCTATTATCATACAACATAATCACTGTAATTATCTTGTTAATAGCTGTTATTATATTATCGCTCACCAGGATGTACCTACTAACCCCAGGAGGTGAGCCAGATCGCTCCTTACCCTCTTTTTTAACCCACAAAGGTCCCAGGGCTAGCCTATCTGCCCCACCTCCTCTGCCAGCCCCTGTTGCCCAAAGCTCCTCTGTGCCCTTGTCTCTGAAACAACAGGAAGCTCCTGTAGTGATATTTTTGTAAGTGACTCCAGGGAGCCAGGCCTTGGGTAGCAAAGTATAATGAATGGAAGTGCTAAGCACCCACTCTTGACCTTCAGGTGATATAAAGGGACTCCCACTGAGCCCCCCCAGTGTTCCCTCCAGGCAGAGCATTGCCCCCCACCCCCAGTCCATCCGCTTTCCTGCTGAGCAGAGGGAGGACTATGGTGGTGCAGGGGCCCGGCAGGGGACTGGACAGAGAGGCCTGGGGGCTAGGCATGGCCCCGGCCCTTGCTACCCACCCCTCCACCCTCAGGACTGCCTGCCATGGAGGTCCGCATCAATGTCTCGAGGCAGCAGGTGGAGAAGGTGTTTGGGCTGGAGGAGTACTGGTGCCAGTGCGTGGCGTGGAGCTCCTCGGGCACCACCAAGAGTCAGAAGGCCTACATCCGCATTGCCTGTGAGTCCAGGGCGGAGGTGGCCCTAGGGTGTCACTGGGGGAGGAGGTCTCATCAGAAATCCTCAGATCCTGCCTTGATGGGTGGAGGGAGTGCCTATGGACGCTGCCCAGCCACCCCCATGTCCCCCTGGGCACTTGACACTTCCTTCTGGCATGTGCCATGGCCCCTGCAGGACCAGGGGACAGGGTCAGCCAGGCTGACCTGGCGTGAGGCACTCAGCCTGGAGGACACTCTTGTTCTTCCCCCAGATTTGCGCAAGAACTTTGAGCAGGAGCCGCTGGCCAAGGAGGTGTCCCTGGAGCAGGGCATCGTGCTGCCCTGCCGCCCGCCAGAGGGCATCCCCCCAGCTGAGGTGAGCAGGGCTCCAGTGCCACTCCACAGGTGGGCAGTGCTCCCAGGTCTCAAGTCCCGCCTGCCCACCCCTCCAGGCTGATCCCCCACCCCAGGGGCCACTCTCGCTCCGGGCAGGGCCAGCATAGTCAGGTAGTACAGTGGCATGGCTCCCTCCCCCAGGTGGAGTGGCTCCGGAACGAGGACCTGGTGGACCCATCCCTGGACCCCAATGTGTACATCACGCGGGAGCATAGCCTGGTGGTGCGACAGGCCCGCCTGGCCGACACGGCCAACTACACCTGCGTGGCCAAGAACATCGTAGCTCGTCGCCGCAGCGCCTCCGCTGCTGTCATCGTCTACGGTGGGCCCCGGTGCTGGTGGGGCAGAAGGGCTCCGGGCATAGGAGAGGCACTGGGGCTGCCTTCAGGGCAACCACATGTGGCTGGCTCCCTGCAGAGCCAGGACCAGGCAAGCCAAACCGTGGCCTGACTGGGAAGGACAGGGAGAGGGCTTACTGTGGCTGTCAGGGAGCCAAGGGCATATCTGGGTGGAGATGGGGGGCAGGTTGATGGTCATCTGTGGCTGGACCATCCCTTGGCTTACTTGTGGGCAGGAGGCCATTGTGCAGAAGGAGATGAGTGGACAGGATGGGAGTCTAGGAAAGTGACAGACCACAGCCTGTACTCCTGTGTCCCCGGGGTAGGAAGTAGAGCGACCTGGGCACCCCCAGGAGCAGAAAGAGGGAGGGGTGCGGGAGTAACCCCCGTGAAAGGCTGGGGTTTGGGTTGGAGGAACATGGGAGTTGTAGCTAGGGCTGGTGCCCACAGGGAGAAGGGGCTGTGGAGCGGGTGCTGCCAGGCCCTGGGGGCAATGGGCAGAAGCATGGTCTCCCCTCCAGGGCCTCTCTCTCAACACAGCTGTAGCCTGCCCGTTTCCAGCTCACAGCCCCTCTGTCGTCCTGCCCCGGCCCCTGGGCCAGTGTGTCTGAGGAAGCCCCCGCTCCCTGACCCCAGTCCTTCTCTGTCCGGCCAGTGAACGGTGGGTGGTCGACGTGGACCGAGTGGTCCGTCTGCAGCGCCAGCTGTGGGCGCGGCTGGCAGAAAAGGAGCCGGAGCTGCACCAACCCGGCGCCTCTCAACGGGGGCGCCTTCTGTGAGGGGCAGAATGTCCAGAAAACAGCCTGCGCCACCCTGTGCCCAGGTACCAGCGGCTGCCGCCTCCCGCATCGCTCTTCACCACGCCATCTCCGTGCCCTGGCTCCATCGTGCCCACCAGCCTGCTCCCCATGGCTCCATCCCACCCGCCCGCACGCACGCAGGGCCAGGCTCACAGTCTGAGGCCAGGATGGGTTTCAGTGTGATCGGAGGCAGGGCTCAGTCTGTGTCCAGGCCCAGCCTCAGCAGAGGGGCTGAGTCACAGGATCTAAGGTGCAGTCAGGACAGGTACAGTCAGTGTGGGGCAGGCCCCAGCCTGGTGCTGCAGAACCACCTGTGCCTGGGATCAGAGGGTCATTGTGCGACCAAGTGGCCTCACTGCCCCAGGGCCAGGATGGCCCCCGGTGTGGGTAGAAGCAAGCAGGCCCAGCGTCATCGTGCCTTTTGTCATTAGCATGCATCATCCAGGCCCGCTGGACACCAGAGGGCTTGCAGCCTGGCAGGCTTGGCCCTAGCCCTGACATTGCACCAGGTCCGGACTCCCAGTGGGGCCACACTGGCAGATGGCCTGGACTGGCTCCCTGGGCTGACCACGCCATCTCTTCTCTGTCCATGTCTGTCTCGCATCTAGTGGATGGCAGCTGGAGCCCGTGGAGCAAGTGGTCGGCCTGTGGGCTTGACTGCACCCACTGGCGGAGCCGTGAGTGCTCTGACCCAGCACCCCGCAACGGAGGTGAGGAGTGCCGAGGCACTGACCTGGACACCCGCAATTGTACCAGTGACCTCTGCGTGCACAGTGAGTCCTCTCCACCCGGGAGTCCTCTTGAGTTTGCCAGGATTGGCCCGGCCCTGCCCCCGGGAGGTGGTGGCTAAGGGATCAGTCCCCTGCCACAGGCTGCACCCCCTATTCAAAGCTCAGGACCTTGGGGAACCCCATCCCTAACACACCCAACATGTGCCCACATATACCCCAATACCTCCCATACCTGCCCTGAGACATGCATACATTTGGAGATTTTACTGTGCACACCCGGCCTCTGGGATCACCTCCCGACCCCCTCTTGTCTTCTCCTGCAGTTTTACCTCCGCCCCTCCCCCAAGTGCACACACAAGTCCTGTGGGGACACCAGACTTGTGACGCCTGTTAATTACAAGGCCATAACTAACAATTAAAGATCTCTGTTGGATTTTGTCTCTAGAACACACCCTCCCCCATTCTTTCAATTAAAAACCTGATTATCTGTGTCAATTCCTTTCTGATGGACATTTCTTCCATTATGCAAAGCCCTTCTAAAATCAATATAGTTTCCTCCAGACAGTCAATCACTCTCTCCTCAGCCCTGCCCCAGGCCTGTGGGAGGCAGACAAGGAGAAGAGCCCCAGCACCCCTGCTCCTGGCCCAGGGACTGGCCAGGAACCAGAATGGCAGACCCCCCCCCCACCTCCCCAGAAAGCAGATTCCCTGCTTTGGGGATCCTAGGAGCTCACCCTCAGTCTCAGCTGCCCTGGGCCCCAGAAGAGCAGGTTCAGCCTAGCAGCCTGATTCCAGGCCACCCAGGAAAGTGGCTCTTCCCCTCCTCCATTCTCCATCAGCAGCAACTTCAACATGAATTGAGCTCATGAGGGTTGCAATTTGCTCAGAGAGACACAGCAAGGTGGTGGCAGATGCAGGACTGGAATGCATGTGTGCCGATTCCATGCTCCCTGCTGCCAGCGTCTGCTGCTCCACTGGTGCTGATGCCCAAGAAGTGGAGGCCGCATCCTCCTGGGGTGTAGACCGCTGACCTCTCCTTCCCGGCCTCCTGCACCCTACCCCTCCCAAGCCTGCACTCTCTCCCACAGCTGCTTCCGGCCCAGAGGACGTGGCGCTCTACGTGGGCCTCATAGCCGTGGCCGTGTGCCTCCTCCTGCTGCTGCTCGTCCTTATTCTTGTGTACTGCCGCAAGAAGGAGGGACTGGACTCGGATGTGGCCGACTCATCCATTCTCACCTCAGGCTTCCAGCCCGTCAGCATCAAGCCCAGCAAAGCAGGTGGGGTGCCCCTGTCCCCAGCACTCGTGCCGGACCCCCATGCCAAGGGCCGCCCAGACAGGGCTGCCCCCCGTGCCACTCTCTAAGTCTGTCTGATCCTTGCAGACAATCCCCATCTGCTCACCATCCAGCCAGACCTCAGCACCACTACGACCACCTACCAGGGCAGTCTGTGTCCCCGGCAAGATGGGCCCAGCCCCAAGTTCCAGCTCACCAACGGGCACCTGCTCAGCCCGCTGGGTGGCGGCCGCCACACGCTGCACCACAGCTCACCCACTTCCGAGGCTGAGGACTTCGTCTCCCGCCTCTCCACCCAGAATTACTTCCGCTCCCTGCCCCGCGGCTCCAGCAACATGGCCTATGGGACCTTCAACTTCCTTGGGGGCCGGCTGATGATCCCTAATACAGGTGGGAAGGACCCTAGAGTGCCCCAGGGAGCTCTAAGAGACAAGACTAGCATGTGTCCCTCCTGGAGGAGGACGGGACGGGGACAGCCTTGATGTTCCTCCTATGCCTCTCAGCCTCACCCCGAGGGTTGAGCCAGCCCAGCAAGGAAAGAGGATAGAGTTTTGGAGAGGATCCAGTCTTGGCTGGCAGTGGGGCTGGCACTGAGGCTGAGGCCAGAGCTATCTCCCTCTGTTGCCCAAGGACACAGGACTACTGTCCATTCATTTACACAGCCAACCAGCCTGTGTGTGCCGGGCCCTAGGCCCCAGGGATCTGGGGAACTAGTGGAGAGACAGCAGAGGAAAAATGCCTGGACAGGGGCTCCTCCACCTACCACCTCACTGAAACCCCTGGGACAGGGTCTCAGAGACACCTTCATAGAGAATCCACAGACCCTTTTGATGGTCATCTTTCGGGAAAGCGCCACAGCCTCTGGTGTGTCTCCCCTCTCCCACCCTGAAATTCTCTATTTCCTCGGTTTAGGTGACCCCACATGGCCCTGACTTCCTTGTTCCTCTGCAGCTGCTCCTGGTGCCTGCTCCCTAAATGTAGGTGTTCCTCAGAGCACGCCCCCCCCCACCCCCAACCCTGGCGCCCTCTTCCCAAGTGATCTCACCCACTCCATGGCTTTAATCGCCATGTCTGTGCAGATCACTCCCATTCCTCCATCCCCAGCCACAGTTCTCCCGGGTGACAGAATCGTACACCCAGCTGCCTCCTGGACAGCTCCATCTGGATGTCTCACAGCACCTCAGATTCCTTGTGCCTAAAACAGCACCGTCTCCCACCCTCCCCCAGAACCTCCTCCTTCCCAGTTTTCTCTTCCTCAGGCATGGCACAGTCGAGTTGCTCAAGACAGAAACTAGGGGTCACCTTGGCCTCCTGCCCTTCTTCATTTTCCCCCCTCACCTTCACACCAGCTTCATTCACACACTGATCCCATCATTCTTCCTCCATTCAAATGCTCCTGCATCCTCCTGCTTGTCTTTCCTGCTGCCTCTCCTGGGCTAGACCACCACACCTACCTCTCGTCTGAGTCACAGCTCCAAGCATTTACTCACTAGAGCCACACTTGATCATGTCCCTTTCTGGGGCTTCCACTTTTCCCTTCAAAGCCCACATGACAAAACCACAAGGACTCGTCCCCTGTGGCCAGCTGCAGTGGCCTCTCCTCCCATGCACATTTCTCCTGCACTTGGCAGCCACGGTGGGCTCTCATGAGCCCAAATACACTGGGCTGCCCTTTGTACATGCCGTCTCTCTGCCCCCATCCACTAGCTTAACTGCTACTTCTCCTTCGGGTCTGGTAGCTGTCCCTTTATGCCTCATGTCCCCCTCACGTGGCTGCTAAGATGATGAGGTGAGATGGTCCATGTCAAGCTCTTAGAAAAAGGCAGGCGCACAGTGGGCGCTCAGTGACCATGTACCCTTCACTCCCCTGGTGGGGCGAGCGGCCAGGTGGGCTGTGCTCCACCCTGCTCTCCCCCAACACCCAGCATCCTTTGCTGCCGTCCACTTATCTGTCTCCCCGCGGACTGAATGCTTCGTGAGAGCAGGGCTCATGGTTTTCCCCACCTTCCTGAGAACTCAGCATTAGCATTCACTGAATGAGTATTTGAGTGAGGGTACCCCCGCCACAGAGAGCATTCACACGTGGATCACCGAGACTATATCACCAACCCTGGCAGCCGGTACCAGGAGGCAGCACAGGATAGAGAAGGGAGCAGTAGCTGCAAATACACCACCACTGGCTTCCCTCTCTCTCCTGGGCTTCAGTTGCTGGGAAGTTGTGATATTCCGGCCACCCCACCTCAGAGCTGCCCACTCTGGAGAGCACGCATATGCTTTTGGACTTGGTGGGATAGCCATAGACTTTCTTCCCCTCTCCCTGTCATGAGCCTCTGAGGCCCCTCCTGATATAGGGGCTCTCTGTCCTAAAAGGGCAGGAAGGTGGGGCAGGACCGCTCCTTGCCATGCCCAGAGTGACTCCCCAGCCCCTGGCCTCACCGTGGCCTGCCCCCTGCCTCTCCCCTGGAACCACCTCTCCCCCAGCAGATGCTTTCTGATGCTGCCCCTGCAAGACGCTGAGACAAAGGCGAATCAGCCAGACAGGACGTGTGTGCAATGGCACTCAGACTAGGGAGGGCTACCAAAGTAGGCAAGATTGTTAAAGGCCCCAGCCCCACCTGCAGGGGGCCACTGCCCAAAAGGGAGCAAAGTCACCAGAGGTGGGGTGCCCACCCAGAGGTGGCCAAGCCGAGGGAGAGAGGAGGAACTTGAGCAGGCCAGGAGGGTGGAGCACTCAGAGGCACACTTAGGGTGGTGGCTCCAGAACAGCCAAGTACGCAGCACAGGCTAGGCCCACAGGCCAAGGGCCTTAAATATCCAGCCAAGGAGCTGGACTTTAGCCTGGAGGCAGGGAAGGTTTTAAGTGGATGATGGGGCAGGTAGGCACAGTGTACCTGGGGGTTCCAGAGTTTTCTGTGCCCAAGCTAACTAGGCAAGCATTTCCCACCTGAGTTCCCTCAGCCACTCTTGGGGTCTCCCTGACTCAGCTTCATGCCTGTGCGGGTGGTTGGCCAGCCTGGCAGTCCCAGTGGCACTTCTGTTCCCAGGCCAGGCTGGCGCCAGTCAGTCCTCAGAGGGAGGCTCAGGGAGGGACTGGCAGAGTGAGGTGTTTGGTGTCTTTGCAGCCCTGGTAAGCCCCGGCTGTCCCCCCGCTTTGTCACAGGCATCAGCCTCCTCATCCCCCCAGACGCCATACCCCGAGGAAAGATCTACGAGATCTACCTCACACTGCACAAGCCGGAGGATGTGAGGTGTGGGCATGGGCCCTGCTGCTGGGACTGGGCGGGTCCTGTCCTTTCCTGCTGTCACCGTGACGCCCCTGCCCACCCCACTATTGGGCCTGGTCTGGCCTGGCCCGAGGGAGGGCAGGGGAAGAGGGGCTCCTAAGCTCCACCCAGCTCCACAGCCCCTAACCCCAGGGTCCCAGGGTGGCCCACTGATGCCTTTCCCTTCCCACCCATATTTCCCCACTTGAGGTTGCCCCTAGCCGGCTGTCAGACCCTGCTGAGTCCCATCGTTAGCTGTGGGCCCCCCGGAGTCCTGCTCACCCGGCCAGTCATCCTTGCCATGGACCACTGTGGGGAGCCCAGCCCCGAGAGCTGGAGCCTGCACCTCAAAAAGCAGTCCTGCGAAGGCAGCTGGGAGGTGAGCCCCAAGCCTCCTTCCCACTCCCCCACCCCACCCCACCCCACCCCAAGCTCAGGGTGGTGTCTGGCTTCCTGCCTGGCCCTTGAGCCACGCCCCACCCCACCCCCCCAACCAGTCTCCGGCCACTCCTCAGAGCTGTGGTTGGCTGCGAGCTGACCCACCAGGCCCTGCCTGCAGGATGTGCTGCACCTCGGCGAGGAGGCGCCCTCCCACCTCTACTACTGCCAGCTGGAGGCCGGCGCCTGCTATGTCTTCACGGAGCAGTTGGGCCGATTCGCACTGGTGGGAGAGGCTCTCAGCGTGGCCGCGGCCAAGCGCCTCAAGCTGCTTCTGTTCGCCCCTGTGGCCTGCACCTCCCTCGAGTACAACATCCGAGTCTACTGCCTGCATGACACCCACGATGCACTCAAGGTACCTTCCAGCCCCACCCTGCCACAGGGAGGCCGGCTCTGACGGCTGACCACCCCTGGCCCTAGGGAGGAGCCAGTAGAGAGGGGCGCTCCCAGCCCCCAGGCCTGGCTGACACCTGGGACATTGCAGGAGGTGGTGCAGCTGGAGAAGCAGCTGGGAGGACAGCTAATCCAGGAGCCTCGCATCCTGCACTTCAAGGACAGTTACCACAACCTGCGCCTGTCCATCCATGACGTGCCCAGCTCCCTGTGGAAGAGCAAGCTCCTCGTCAGCTACCAGGTGCGGGCGCTCAAGGTGCTTGGAGCTGGGCACACCTGAGCTGGGCACACCTGATGCCACCTCTCTGTCACCCCCCACCCCCAGGAGATCCCCTTTTATCACATCTGGAATGGTACACAGCAGTACCTGCACTGTACCTTCACCTTGGAGCGCGTCAGCCCCAGCACCAGCGACCTGGCCTGCAAGGTGTGGGTATGGCAGGTGGAGGGCGACGGGCAGAGCTTCAACATCAACTTCAACATCACCAAGGTGGGCAGCACTGCCATAATGTGCTCCCCCACTGGGCCCACCCTGCCACCAAGCCCACCTCCTAGAAACCGCCTGGCAGCTCCCTCCAGGTCTCCCAGGGAGGGAGGTGCAGATGCACATGCAGACAGATGCTGTTGGACTTGGGGAGGAGGAGATGGGAGCAGCAGGGAGAGGAGGGGGAGATGGAGCTGGCCTGGGGACCTCGGAGGACTTCCCTGAGGAGGGACTTTTACTGGGCCTGGAAGGATGAGTAAGAGTTAGACAGGCAGCAATGAGGGAACTGAGTGTGGAGGACAGAGGCAGTGAGAGGACAGCAGTGAGTTCTGAGTGATCAGCAGAGTTCTGCTGGTCAGCAGAGGGTGGCAGAGGTGACCTAGGGAAGAGTGATGGGGTGGGAAGGAGAATGAGGTCAGAAGGCTCCTCTGCTCACTGGCTGTGTGACTGTGGGCAGGTCACTGCACCTCAATGCTCCAGTGAGCAGGGCCCTGGCCCACCGGGAAGCAACAGTGCCCACGCTGTCCCCATGCCCTGAGGTTGTCCAGGCATTCCCCCAGCGTGAGGTAGCAGTGGGCTGGGCTGGGCAAGTTGTAGCGGTTACCTCCACCCCTCCCCACTTCCAGGACACGAGATTCGCTGAGCTGCTGGCCCTGGAGAGTGAAGGGGGGCTCCCAGCCCTAGTGGGCCCCAGTGCCTTCAAGATCCCCTTCCTCATTCGGCAGAAGATCATTACCAGCCTGGATCCACCCTGTAGCCGGGGTGCCGACTGGCGGACTCTGGCCCAGAAACTCCACCTGGACAGGTGGGTGGGAGATGGGCAGGGAGGGGCTGTGAAGGCCACCTGCAGTCCAGCCTGGGTGGAGAGGATGGTGGGGGGGAGGGCGGTGGACAAGACACACTCTGGGGCCTGTGCCCCAGCCACCAGCAGCTGGGGCATCCCCTTTGCTGAGTGAGGGGAGGCCCTGTCCTTGGGTGGTCTAGGAGGGTAGAGGCAGCAGCCTGAGGGAAGCCAGGCCACTGACGGGCTCCCCTCCCTTCTGCAGCCATCTCAGCTTCTTTGCCTCCAAGCCCAGCCCCACAGCCATGATCCTCAACCTGTGGGAGGCGCGGCACTTCCCCAACGGCAACCTCAGCCAGCTGGCTGCAGCAGTGGCCGGACTTGGCCAGCCAGATGCTGGCCTCTTCACAGTGTCAGAGGCCGAATGCTGAGGCCGGCGAGGCCCACAAAGCCTACACTCTCACCAGCTTTGGCACCCGCCAGGGACAGGCAGAAGCCACCACCGGGGGAGAGCTGTGTGGACAGGCCCCCTCCTGGCAGACGCTATCCCCTAACACTGACCCTTCAGACCCTGCCCGCACTCCTTCCCCTCCATGGCCTGCCTGGCCGGGCTGGCACTGCCACCTGCTCCGACTCTGCCCGGGGCCCAGGGTGGACAGTGCCTGGAGCCTGGGCTGGGCCCAGCCCATCTGTGTGTGTGTATGTGCGTGTGATGCTACCTCTCCTCCTGCCCCAGCCAGGGTACCGCATACACACGGGCATACATGCACACGATGGGCTTGGGACGTGGCCCCCGGAGCTCCTGCCTGAGCTGGACCTTATGCAAACATTTCTGTGCCTGCTGGGTAGGGGCACATCTGAGGGGCCTGGCTCCAAGCCTGTGGGACTGAGGGCCACAGCTGAACAGGGGGCGGTCCCTGGATTCAGGCACACAACTACCACACGGGCATGTGCCCACGCATGTCCCGTGTGCTCCTGTCACATGCATCCCCCCACACATGCATCTCATGCTGTACACCTGGAGGCTGCTCACGTCTCTCACGCCCGGTGTCAGTCCACATCTGCCTCTCACATGCTGCCCTTCTCCCACCCACCCAGGGACACCCAACGGCTCCTCTCCGATCCCCCCCGCCCCCAGCCACGAGGAGCCCTGCCCGATGGGGCGTGTGAATATGCAACGGGAGTCCCGGGCTGGACAATGGCGAGTGTGCGTGCCGTGGCGTGCCCGTTCTTGGGGCTGGCCGGTGCCCCCGTGCGGGGCCTGTCATGTGAAGCTTGTGCCCTGACTCTGTTTTAAGTGCATTCGTGCACTTACACTTGGCCTTATGTACACAGCCTTGCCCGGCCGCCAGGGCACGTAGGGATTTTAGCGGACGTGAATGTAAATAAATTATATATATATATTGCTAACCCAAGTGCTACTTCTCTCAGGGAGAGCTAGGGGTCCAGGCCAGTGGCCATGGAGGGGTCATACATGGCTGTTTTGGAAGTCCTGGGTGTCTGGACCTGGCTGGGGGACAGATGGGGTCCCAGCCCTGGTCCAACAAAGCTGGTTGCTGGAGACTTCTTCAGACACAGGTCATCTGGGCAAGGCGGCAGGCAACAGCGGTGACCAGGGCTGCACCTTTGCCGGACCCGTCCTCTGATTGCAGGAAGGTGACCACACAGCGAGGGGCCAGCTCCCGCACTGTGGCTGCCACCAGGCTGGAGAAGCTGTGAGGGGGAGAGGCCGAGGTAAGACCAGGTCAGCCGGGCTCCACCTGGCCATGCCTCCCTGCCCAGCCTGGCACCCAGACTCACTGAGGGTGCAACTTGTAGAGGGTTCCATCCACCCCCACAGACACAGTCAGCTCTTCCAGGCCCCGGTTCTCACGGATCTTCTCCACCACGGCAGCCACACCTGCCCCACAAAGCTGGGCGGCCCTCTGGGACACAGCCTGGCACACCTCCAGGACCATCAGGGCATCATCTGAGGTCAGGGACAGCCCCAGATCCTCCAGGATGGCTCGGACCTGCCTCAGGGCCAGGCTGTCACTGGGGACAGGAGGGAATAGAGCACAGAGAGGCAAGATGCTGCATGAGCACCCCCTCTCATGGCTTTCTCGTCCTCTGGGTGCACCTCCCTCCAACCAGCATTCCACCCAACGATAGAGTCCTTCGGGAGGTGGAAGGAGATAATGCAGGCCTCAGCACCTTTCAATCTCAGAGAGAAACTTGGTCTTGAAGATGTCCCTGGTCTGAAGGCGCTGGGTCTGCTGGCCCCGGAAGAGAACTCCAAGGCTGGTCAAATGCAAGAGGGTGTGGCGGACAATCTCCCCCAGGTACATGCCACTGATCATCTTCTCAAACCTGCGTAAAAGTGTGTGTGCACACAGGGCAGGAGGCCCCAGCCCCGTGCCACCACCAGCCACATCACTAGTGCCAGCCACCACCAGTCATACCTGCCCAGCCCAACCCTCACCTCTGCTTGCCAGGGTTGATGGATGCCTGGTCCACACTTGCATCAAAACAGGTACTGAGCATGCTGAGAGAGCCATCGTCCCCAAAGGCACCCCACTCCATGTTGATGCACATGTGGCCTGAGTCCCCAGCCACACTTGCCACATTCCGGAGCTCCTCCATGTAGCAGGCATTGGTGCCAGTTCCTTCAGAGAGGCCACATGGGGTGGAAGCCATTTACTGTTGCAGACAAGATCCCTCTGAGCCCTTCCCACCGAGATAGCAAAATCTGGGCTCATTTCCTACCTCTCCATCTCCCCATGCTCATTGGCCTGCCCGGAGCCCGGTCCTCCTTCCTTCCTCGCATCCCTTTTTCAGACCCTGCCACCATCAAGCCCCCCAGGACTCCACTACTTCCCCTACCAGCACCACCATCAGCGCATCTCCCATGCTACCCCAGGGTGCTCCCAAAATGCCCGTCATTCACATCATTCCCCTGAGAGATGTGTGACAGCCCCTGCTGTCACATGGGTGAGAGAGGCCCAAGCCTTCCTCGACTGGCCTTCCAGGTCTTTAGTCAAACAGTAGGTGCTGGGCCAGGAACCGGGGACATAAAAATGAGACACAAGGAGCTCCACAGTGGCCAGAGGTTGGGCAATGAGCAGCCAACTCTGATACTTCCTGTGTGTGCCCAAATAGAAGTGCAAAGAAAAGCATCATGGAACACCCAAGCACAGGTGAGTCTTCCTGCCTAGAAAGTCAGGAAAAGCTACAGAGAGAAAGTGACATTTGGATTTGACCTTGAAGCCAAGAAGCTTAGACAGAAGGCATACCCTGGGTAAAGGCTTTTCCTTCTTCTCCCCAACACATAGCCAGCTCTAAACAGGTTTGTTGGACCCTGGAATTACTCCATCCAGTTGTTAATTCACACAGCAATCTGGGCCTGCCTCTCTCGAGCATCTCCCGGTGCCAGACACTATGTTCAAGAAGCTCCCAGTCTCCTTCGAGGCTGCCACATACCTCCAGCTCTAAGAAACGGATGTCCAAGGAGCTATGGGGGTCCCTCCTCCCCCTTCTAGCCAAATTCCTTTTTTTCTTTTCAAGGCTTTCTTTTCAAGTCTCACTTATGTCGGGACCCCTTCCTTTCTGATCTTGGCTTGTTCCCCTGGCATTTAGAGTCAGATTCAGCTCTCTCTGATGGCCACGTGCTCTTCTGGATTCAACCCTCACTAAACAGTCAGTTCCGAGAAGGCAGATATTTTCCCCTTCTTTATGTGTCTTCCTGTCCCTTCATCCAGCCCCCAACTGGCCACAGGAGAGGTGCTTAATAAAAACTTAGAATCTTGGGGACTTCCCTGGCAGTCCAGTGGTTAAGACTCCACACTCCCAATGCAGGGGGCCCGGCTTCGATCCCTGATCAGGGAACTAGATCCTGCATGCCACAACTAAGATCCCTCATGCTGCAACTAAAAAGATCCTGCGTGTCACAACTAAAGATCCCATGTGCCACAGCTAAGACCCAGCGTAGCCAAATAAATAAATAAATATTAAAAATTAAAAAAAAAAGACTTAGAATCTTGGACTATTCAAAGAACCATCTCAACTCATTCTCTGCACACACCCATCCCATCACTGGGGTCCCACCCAATTCCAAATACTCTGTAGGCCATGAGCCAGGCATAATGCTACACTTTGTCCCCTCCCATTTCATCCTCATAACCCCTTAAGATAGGCATCATTATTATCTCCACCTTAGAGATGAGGAAACTGAGGCTCTGGTGATTTGCCCAAGGTCATACCAGTGGAAGTGGCAGAGCTAGTATTTCCACCCAAATCTGTATGACTCCAAAGCTCACATTCATTTAACAGACGGGCAAACTGAGGTTCAGAGAATTTAGATGACTGTGAGTCAGTAGCTAAGCTGGGCTAAACACTGAAGCTCCAGACCCTCAGCCCAACAGAGTGTTCCAGAGCCCCATTGAGTCAGGTAAGAGTGATGCCACATCCCCAAGGCCAGGGGAATGTTCAAATCAACAGGAGGCAGTAAATTAGCAACAGGCAGTAGGGGCACAAAACAGCAGGGCCCTCCTCACCTACGATGAGGCCAACCTCGCAATGGGGGTCCTCGTAGCCACAGGACATCATGGTCCCCACCGTGTCATTGACAATGGCAACCACATTCAGTTCCACTGCCTGCACACAAAAGGATGCTGCTAGTTGCTGGGCAACGTGGTCGTCACAGCAACTAGCACTGGACCCAGAGGTCTCTACTACAGAGGGCCCCCCACATCAGGCAGCGGGAGACCCTTTGCTGCCTTCAAGGCCCGTTACTCCAAAGCACCCCTGCAGGCAGACTACTTACCTGTCTGCGCCCGATGGCTTCCCGCAGCAGACACACAACATCTTGGCCCTCACAGTCAGATGCATTGAAACCCTTTGTCCAGTTCAGGAGGATGCCCTGGGGTGGGACCAAGACGAAGCAGGAAGCTAGAGTTCCCTTGGAATCTCACTTTGCCTCCCCAAAGCCTGCATCCCATCAGAATGCAGTATATGATTCCCTCCCCACATAGGATTCTGTGCCTACTCTGTCATGCGATTAAGGGCCTTGCCTTCTGCCCCCTCCCAATTCCCCAGGAGGATTCCAGTGTGAAGAAACCTATTAATAACCATCCAACCTACGTCTTCTACTTTTAGTGCCAGAATGCTCAGATAGTTTGAGGGTCTGGCCATTTTAAGACATCTGCCCAGGGCTTCCCTGGTGGCGCAGTGGTTGAGAGTCTGCTTGCCGATGCAGGGGACACGGGTTTGTGCCCCGGTCCGGGAAGATCCCACGTGCCGCGGAGCGGCTGCGCCCATGAGCCATGGCCGCTGAGCCTGCGCGTCCGGAGCCTGTGCTCCGCAATGGGAGAGGCCACAACAGTGAGAGGCCCGCGTACCGCAAAAAAAAAAAAAGACATGTGCCCAGAAGGAATGGCCCTTTGTAATTGGGTTAGGAATTAACAGGTCTGGTAAAATGAGTGCTGTGTGTGAGAAAGGGAAGGACAGAGAAGGCTCAGAGGTCCAAATAACAGCAGCGTCTGCTCTTCCAGAAAGAGCTAGCAAGAGTCACATGAAAGGAAGGAATTCTCAGAGTTAGGACGGAGCCGTGTCAATGGGAGATTCACATGCATGTTCCAGATACGAGTGAAGGATGAATGGAAAAGCCAGAAACCAGACACCTGGGCAGGACAGGAGGGGACAAGACAATTTACTGTGAGAAACTGGCCTTAAATTATGAACTTAGTAATGGGGGCCTAGCTGTTCTTTTCTTATTGTGCTTCCTCTGAGGGAGAGGGCAGGGGAACTATTCCACCCACCGTTAGGAAAAAATGACTGCTCTGCCCAAAGTAGACGCATGGAGAGCAGGTCTGGGAATCTTTGGGGCAGGAGACTTTAGACATATTAACTGACATTTCCCCCAGTAATATTTCCTTTTATTCCTTTCCCTATAAAACCACAAGATAGAGTGTTCTGTGCTCATTGTCTCAAAAACAGAAACCAGAGAGAGTGAGAGTGAATGAGAGGGAGAGCCAGATCATGAGCAACAGCAAAGTTTCCCCACTCCCAGATGAGAGAAAGACCCCCTGGTTTGGGGAAGGTGAGGTGGGCAGGAGTTAGAGCCAGGTTCCAGATGGCTTCCTGAGAAAGATGTCCTAGGCCCTCCACCCTGGGCATGCCCCTGTGGGGAAGGGGAGGACACAGAAGGGATTTGGATAATCTGAGAACAGAGGCAGCCTCTGCCCTCCTTCCCCACGGAGGGGAAGGTAAGGTATCAAGGGAGTTGTCAAGACCCAAGAGAGCAAGATGCAGAGTCCAAATGGCTGGGGCCTGGACGTTTCCCCCACGTCCCAGGCTTGTCTGCACATTCTATACAGCAAAGGAGGGGCCCCTACCTGGATAAGGGGATCCCTGAATTGATTACCATTAAGTTTTCACTCCTGAAAAGAATGTGGGCTCAACATAGAAATTAAATTCTGTTAGTAGGACCGTGTTTCCCGCATGCCTGATTTTGCACAGGGTCCCACCTGCTTCTCACACCTTACAAGGAATAATCAAAAGGTGCCAGAATAACTCAGGCTGGAGGAAGCAGATGAGCAAAGAGACACTGCTGACTGCATGATCCAAAGGAAAGCAGAGCACAGAGGCCCGTGTCTGAGAGGTCAGAGCAGGAGCAGAGGGTAGGCGAAAACCATAGGAAGGCTGGTTGGAGTAGAGCAGGCAGAGCTTCCCAGAGACCACAGGTGTGGAAGAACCTGGTGGGCACCTTCAGGGCCAGCAAGCTCCTCATCACAGGAGCTTTTCAGCAGAAGTTGGGGGTGTTGAGGAGGAGATTCCTGGGAGCTTGGATCAGAGGTCTGGGAGGAGCCGTCTCCATGGCAGGCCTTAGGTGTGTGCATGAAAAGTCTAGCATTCTTGATGAAGGATGCAGAGGTGTGTGCTGAGTGGGTGTTGTGTCTAGACCTGTGCCTGCCCCTCTGCCAACCCCAACCAGGCCCTGAGAAGGATACCAGCAAGGCCTGGAATAGGAGAGAGGGCAAAGAAACCATGCAACCACAAGCCCCTTTGAGAGACAGAACAATCTGCTCCCTGCAGATACCCTCGGCATTACAACAGTGCTGTGGGTGAGACAGCCAGTGTGTCCTCTGGTCAGTCCCAGCCTTGACCTGCACTGCTCCCAAGTGCCCAGACCTAATGCTGGCTCCACTCTCCTGCCCACTGGCAGCCCCCAGGGGTAACCATGTCCTTCTCCATCCCACGCCTTTTCATGGCCCTGGATTCCAGGCCATTTCACCGCATCCCATCCACCTGGGCACATCACATCTGGGGAAACTGAGGCTGGGTGCAGGCCCAGCCCAGCAGTGCCTCCACCCAGCCCTCTCCCTAGCCCAGGAAGCCCTCTCCAGGCCTCCTGCCCACTCCAAGAAGAGTATGTTGGTGGAAAGCCCCTGAGGATGGCTTCCCGCAGCCCTCCCTCTCTCACCTGGTCCAGGCCGAGCTGCATACATGGGAAGGAGAAGGTGAAACCCAGGGGGAGGCTCTGCCCACTCAGGCCCTGCTTCTCCTGGAAGTCCACGATGCAGTCCACAATGTGGTCAAAGAGCTGAGGGGTGGAGCAAGTCAGGGAGTAGGCCACTTGGCCCTTCCCCGTCCCCTGACATCAGCTCCAGGTTGTGGGTACCTGCTGCCCAGAGCCCTGGGCCACGCACTCCGGGATGGAGTAGATCTGGCTGGTGATTTGCACACCTCCAGTGGCCACACGCACCAGGAGGACCCGGAAGTTGGTGCCCCCCAGGTCCAGGGCCAGGAAGTCCCCACGCTCTGTGGGGCAGAGACCCTCAGTGCCAGGTCAAAGCTGGAAGCTCCACCCCCACACATGCTGTGACCCCCAGGAGCCCATCTCCCATTCAGGCCAAGTCTTTACCACTGCCATCAGGCGTGTCCCGGATGTAAGTGGGCAGCATGCGGAGGGAGGAGGCTTCCCCTTGGAGTCCCTTGGCCATGGCCTCTCGCATCTGTGCCTGCACTGCTGCCAGCTGCTCACGGGTCAACCGGAATGGTGCCAGGGTCTCCTCCAGCAGGCACCGGTGGGCAGCCAGGCGGGCAGCCACAGCAGTCACCATTGCCACACCCTGGCCGCCCCCGTCCACAGAGGGTATGAAGGAGACATCACATTCGGGGGCCAGGAGCATCACTGTCTCCTGCAGGATGCTGAGGAACCTACACAGACACACATCAGGTGCACCCTGGCTTGGCACCTGGCTTGCGGAAGCCCTGGGCTCTGCAAGGGCTTGCGGAAGCCCTGGGCTACCTCACTTCAAATCAATTCAATTCTAAACCCATCTATGCACCAACCATATGCCCAGTGCCCCCAGTGACACCCTCCCTTGCACAACCAAGAGAAGCCTCTTTCTCTCCTCTGACCTCTTCTGGCCTCCCCAGCCCCTGTCTGTCCTCACTTTGCTTGGGTGCCATTCATACCCATCGGCTTGCACCAGTGGTACCAGAGTGCCCTCTGGGTGTGTATCACAAACACACACTTGTTCCTGCTACCTGCTAACACAGGATCATCTGTATTCCCAATACCTGGGGTGTCGCTCAAACACTCGGCCTCCAGTGGCCACAGCGATCTGAAGTGTCTGCTGCTCCCGGCTGTGCTGGAGACGGGAGAGGACGGCAGCCAGGGCAGCTGCACAGAGCTGGGCAGCCCGCGTGCACACAGCCGCACATACGTGCTGCACGAACTCGGCATCTGAGGCCCTTGGGTTCAGGCCCAAGTCCTGCAGGATAGCGTGCACACGGGCTGCCCCAGCAGAGGGACTGGCGGGGACAGGGTGCTACTTTGGGGCTGAAGTAGCCCCAAAGCTCCCTGCCCCCACCAAAGCTCCATGGCTACCTCAGGGAAAGAGCATCCTCCCCATTCCCAAGTCAAGAACCCCTCTGTCGCAGCCCACTCGCCTCCCGCACTCACTCCTCCATCTCAGCCACATGTTCCAGGAGGATGCCGCCTTGCCTTAGCAGGGCAGGAGAGGTGTAGCCGCCAAAGAGGACCCCGCACCGGGCCAGGTGAGCCAGCACCAGCCGCACCAGCTCACCCAGGTACAGGCCCCCGATCATCTTCTCAAACCTACAGGCAGGAAGGGTGGCTGGACAGAGCCTTTCCTAAGCCCTCAGCCCACCTGGCCCCACCTCCAAGAACTCCCAAAGAGAGGTCACTTTCTTTGCGGTCCCTGCTGAAGGGTCCAGAAGCAAATGGCCTCCTAGGAGACAGTTGGGTGTTTACCCAGACCCCACTGCCCCCTCTGGCTTAGATTAGGTTCATGGGGGCTCCTGGAGGGTAGAAGGACCCAAGGAGGGTAGGAGACTCTTTGCTTGGCTACTCTCAACCCCCAACCCCTGCCAGAGCTGGCCAGAGTCAGGAATAAGGGAGGGCCAAGAGTTAAAAACTCTTCGTTCTAGAACCCATTCCTTCTTTGAGCCTGGCCAGGGCCCCCCAGGATGCAACCTGGAGAGCCTAGGAGCAAACGAGAGGGAGGGGCCTAAGGGCTGGAGTACAGGGACAACAGAGCGGGAGGGGAACAAAGCAGTGATGGGGCTAGAGCAGAAGGTTAGGCCACCTCTGGGCACCCAGATTCAGAGACTCGTGGTCCAGGGTGCGGTCGAAGATGGTCAGCACTGGCCCCAGGGCCCCATCATCACTGAAGGAGCCCCACTCGACGCTGATGCAGACTCGGCCCCGGTCCTCGTCTAGCACTGCCACATGCCGTGCCTCTTCCATGTAACACGCATTGGTGCCAGTGTCTGGCAGGGACACCCCATCAGGGCCTGTCCACCAGGCCTCCAGGCCCTCCATCCACCATCACAAATGCCTGTGACTCACCTACAACCAGCCCAACTTCACATGGCCCGACCCCTGGCTCGCAGCCCATCATGGTGCCCACTGTGTCATTCACCACGGCAACTACATCGATGCTGTAGGTCTGGACAACAGAGAGGACAGAGGTCAGGGAACCTGGGGGATGGGCAGGGCTGGGGCCCTGGCTTTGACGGAGACACACAGAGTCCTTGAAATGCGTGTCCGCATGCCCTACACATTTGCGTCACATATGCTCTAGGCCTTCCCACCCTATAGAGGATTTTCCTCCCATCCCACGCCTGCCCCTTGGCTCCTCTGCCCCCAGCTCAGGCCCTGGAGGTCTCAGGGGCTCTCAGCCTCAGCCATCACTTCCAGAACACCAGTGCTCCCCACAGGACCAGGACAAGGGTGAGCAAACATGTCACCTTGAAGGCTATGCTGTAGACACCTCTCTTGCTCACCCTGGTCCTGGCCTGGCTCCCCAAGCCTGCTCCTCTCAGCCCTGACTTCCAGCTACTCACACAGCACCCGTGGTGGTTAGTCGGCACAGATCCAGAGTGGCCTTTCTCAGGCATCCAGACTTTTGAATATGCCCTTCTCTGAAATCAGACCTTCATCCCCTGCCCCAGCTTATGCACCTGGCGAACTTCTCCTTCAAGTCTCTGCTCAAGTCGTAGTACACCCTTCCCTGTGCTCCCACAGTCATCGGAACCACATTCTCAACAGGGACAATCTTTTACTGGAATGCTTTCCCCACTAGACTTGTGAGGTCCCTGAGGACAGGGTCAAGTCTTTTCATCTTTGTTTCCCCCTACAGTCCTGAACGTTTATTTGACCTTTCTTAGCTTCAGTCTCCTTACCTATAAAATGAGAATGGTAGCAGCATTTACCCGAAGGTTACATGGATAAAGGGTATAAACACGAGAGGAAAGCAGGCTCTCCCAGAAGCATAGGGACAGCCTACATGTGCTGAGCCCAGGCCCAGGCCCAGGCCACATGGGCATCCCTCCCTGCTCCCCTTCCTCTACTCACTCCCTGCCTCTGGATGGCGTCTCGTAGCAACTGGACCACATCCTGGCCTTCCACACCACTGCACCTAAAACCTTTGGTCCAGGAAATGAGGGTGCTCTGGAGGCAGAAAATTCAGGTCAATCCTCCAACAACCTTCATGGGGCTGCAGCCCCTCCACCTACTGTCCCTGTAGCCACTCACCTTGTCCAGCCCTGTCTGGTGACAAGGGAAGGAGAAGCTGAACCCAAGCTGCAGACCCTGATTGCCCACGGGGAGCGCATCCAGAAACTCAGATAGGCAGCGGGCGGCAAAGTCAAAGAGCTGTGGGGTGGGTTGGGGGCTTAGCTCTGCCCACTGGAGCCCCAGCTGCCCCCGGGCCCAGAGCCTGTGCAGTGAGTGCTCACCTGCTGACCAGGACCCAGCATCACCTCTTGGGGGATCACAAACTCCTGGCTTCGGGGCTCCACCTTGTGCCCCTCAATGCCCATCAGGGTCACCCACAGAACACGCAGTGAGGCCCCTGTGGCTCCCAGTTCCAGCACCACGAAGTCTCCTTGCTCTGTGGGAAAGCAGGTCACAGAAAGGCACGCAGCTGGTGAGACCAAGCCCTCTTCTTCCCAGAAACATTCCCAAGGCCTGTGAAGTCTCATCAAGGGACCTTAGAGATGGGGACCTTAGAGATGGAGAAAGGGGTAAGGAACTCCCCCCTTCCCCAGATCAGAACCCTCTTACCAGTCCTGGCCACCCATGTTAGTCTATACCACCCACCAGTGCCATGTGGGGTAGACCCCACATATGTGGGCAGCATCCGGACAGCAGGGGCAGGGCTGGCCTGCCCCTTAAGGGCCTGCTCCATGGAGTCCAGGAGGCTGATTTGGATCTGCCGCAGCTGTGCCCCTGTCACCTTGAACTGCTGCAGGCATTCCTGTACCTGAGGAGAAACAGGCCGACATCTGGGCAGGAGCCCTGTTGGCCTAGCGAAGTTCCCCCACTCCAAACAGGACAGAGGCCAGCCTGGCCCAGTTCATACCTCCCTTCCCTAGCCCAGACCAGCACCCCTCCCTTAGCTTCCCCAGGGGCTGGCCTGAGCCCTGCTTGAGCCCACTGTGAGCCTTGCTGAGCTCCCCAGCACCTGTCCAGCCTCACTCCTCGCCTCTTCACACACTGTGGCTTTCTTGCTGCTCACAGCCTACACCAGCTCCTGCACCCTCAGAAAGCTCCTTTCTGGTGGGAAGACCCACCCACTTCCTCCTGCTCCATTCCCTTGTGGATCCTTTCAGCTCCTTCCAACCCCCTCTACTTCTTTGAATTCAGGGCTGGCAAGACCTCTCCCCTGTCATCCCACCAGTGATTTGCCCTGGTTCCCCAGGACCCAGAGCCGAGCTGCTCAGTGAATTGTTGTTAGATGAGCAAATGAATGAACAAATGTGTGGATGAACTTCAGGTTCAGGGGCTTCCCTCTTCCGATACACTCCACTCTGGAGCCTGAGCAAGCCCAGCCAGGAGAGTTTGGGGGCCACACCATGGAGGACAGTCCTCCCACAGTTGGCCATCCTTCACACAGACATTGACTGAGCCCCTAATATGTACCCAGCACTATTCTAAGCACCATACACTGCACAGCCAGCTGAGTCTGCTCTTGTGGAACTCAATTCCAGTGTAGGGGGCAGAAAATAAGCACAGAAACATGTAATATGGTTCTGGTAGTACTGGTAGAAAAGAAAGGCAGAGATAGAAGTTCAGGAGTGACCAGGAGAGGAAGAGGTATTTTTGGATATTGGTCAGGGAAGGTCTCCCCGTGGAGGTGACCTAAATGAAGGAAAGGAATGAGACATTTGAAGATATGGGGGAAGAGCACAAAGGGTTTTTCTTCAGAGCAAGGGGATGGATTTTGGGGAAGGCTGGCCAGGCGCAGATCAGAGTGAAGGGAGTGGCGGGCAAGACAGGGAAAGCAGAGGATGGGACAGCAGGTTCTTTCCCAGCAGAAGCTTGAGTTGGGGGAGCTTAAGAAAAGCTCCAGTATCTCACTTCTGTGTGGAAACCTCCCTGGGACAACCCTCTGGCCTGTCCTTCAAAGAGGCCTCAGCAGCCTCCCTGGGTTTTTCAGAGGGTCCCAGCCCCCGACTCCATTCTTCCAGGCTTAGCCTTTCCCGGGTCCCCACTGTCTGTCTCATAGGAATTCCATTCCTATGACCCGCTACCCCACACTGGGCCCATATCTATAAAGTACCACTCAGGCACCTGGATAAGGAGGCAGGGAGAGCCAGGGAGGAGAGGCTGCCAACTGAGGGAGATGGGGGCGACTCAGTCCCACCCCTGCTTTAGGAAAAGAATGGGAAACAGATCCCTAAGGAGGCAAATGATCCTAACTGGAGTCCAGATGTTCAGTTCCATATTCACATTACTGCTTCCAGTAGCCATGCATGCTAGGAGGAGCTATTCCTGAGTCACACATGAGGAAACTGAGGCTCAGAGAGGTATAGTCATCTGCCTAATCCAAGCAGCTATTAAGGGGCAGAGCAGGACTTGAACCCAGATCTGACTGCAGAGATGTTTCCACATAAATGTGAAGCCTTATAAAAACTAATAAAAACACCTGAAAAGAACCCAAAGCTGATGAAGTTTGCAGCAAAGAAACCCCCACAGGACATGGGATGAGAAAACTGAAATCTGAGTCCTTGCCCTGCCACTTCCTGGCTATGTGGCCCTGGGCAAGTTAAACTTGTTTCTGACATGGTAAGACTTAACAAGAGAATAACAATACTCAAAAGCACCCAGGAGCCATGTCTTGTTCATGGCTGTATCTCAGGGCCACAAGGAGTGGCTGGCTCTCAGGATTTGTTGACTAAGTGGTTACGGTGGCATAAGAAAGGGGATAATGTATGTGAAAGTGTAAAGTGCTGTTCAGATGTGAGGGGTGTTTTATTATTGCTTAATGACAACATCAGAGTTACGGAGAAGTCAATGGCTTGGGTAGATCGATGTTTTTCTTCCTTTTCCTCCCAGCTGCAGTGAGAGGTGCAAGAGGAGTGACTATGAGATGGCAGAAGCCTCAAGAAACACAGGAGGACTTCCCTGGCTGACGCTGGTGGGCGCACAGCAGACAGGATAAGCTACTGGAGTCTCCCCTCAACCTCCCCCAAGAAGAGTGGGGAGAGACCTCAGCCAGGAGAGTGAGGAGCAAAGCATTAGAGAGAGGGTGGATTCAATGCGGCCTCAATGCTGGATCCTTTGACCAACTTGCTGTGTCCGTCAGTCAGGGCCCACCTCATCTCTCTGAGCAGGTTTTCTCCTCTGTCAAGCAGGAACAAAAATAGCACCCACTTCTCAGCGATGTTTTGAGGACTGAGAAGACAGTAGATGTGAAGGGGTGAGACAGTGGCTGGCCTATAGGACATGGGTTCCCTTTCCTCAGAGCACAAGGTAAAACTAGCCTGAGGAGCCTGACTCCATGACCCCTCTGGTGACAAAAAGAGTCCTGGCAGAAGGCACCAGGAAGGGACTCAGATGGGACTGGGCTCCGACTACACGTGGTTCTTAGATCCTCATGGGAAGGGGAGCTGAGGTTGAAGCCTGCAGTGCTGAGTGGGGGCCCAAGGCCACAGGAAATTTGGCATCCATGTGAAGTTCCCCCAAAGCTGAAGAGAATTGTCTTTAAACTGCAGGTGTGTGCAATAAAGCCAGCAGGGTGGGTGTGGGACCAGCGCCAGAGTCTCAAGAGAGTGGTGTAAAGTGAAAGAGGTGATGGTGGCAGGCCCTAGAGCAAGCCCTGGCAGGGCAGGCACAGCGGCACAGTCATTGCACCCTTCTGTGGCCCAGCTAGGGGTTGTGCACAGAAGAAATGTTTACAGGGTCTGGGGCAGACGTTGGACAAGGGTAAAGTGGGAGCAAGAAATGCAGTGAGGAGTGACGCCCCTCTCGTCTGGGCAACAAGCCAAATCAAGCAGGTTTCAGAATGGGCTGGAAAGCTAAAGAAACTGCAGGGAACAATACAAGAACCCTTTCGTGGATGCCTCCTCTGTGCAGGTCCTGTATCTCCATTAGCTCACTTAATCCTCCAGGGGTGGGAGGATTAGACTTTATTTTCCTCCATTTTCAGTGTTGACGAAATAGAGACGAAGAGATGTGAATTGACTTACCCGAGTGTTTCCTGCTAGAGGGTGTGGTAGGCAAGGGCTTCTAAATCTTGGTCAAGATGACAGAAAAAAGAGAAATTCACTCTGAGCTAACCTGAGGCACAATAACCTTGCTGCACAACCTCCAAGTTGAGTTCAGCACTGAAATTCTCTCTGTGTGCCTGACTTCAGTGGCCGTGTTGAGGGGTGAAAGATGTGCAGGAATGACTTGAGAAGTGGGAGAAGGAAGGGCTTCAAGAACACAGCGTTCTACAAGAAAAACCCTGGAGGGTCCTTTCTAGACTCTGGAGATGAAACACCTCAGCTCAAGCTCCTGTCACGCCTTAAACTCAAGGTACGTCACCTCTCTGAGCCCCCTTCCTCGCCTGTAAAATGAGGAGATAATCCTCACCTTGCAGTGGTGTGGAGCCTTGAAGGAGAAAGCTACTAGATCAGATATGAAAGGCTCAGTAAACAGGAAAGGGCTGCATGGGTGTGAGCCAGTGGCCGCATGGCATCTTCTGCTGCTCCTGCTCTTGACAACCTTGAATAGGCACGAGACAGGAACCCAGCGCTGAACTTACCAGCTCAGAGCTGTTTGAGGGGCAGGGCAAGCCTTCTTGGGGGCAGCTGGGGGCTCCTTCCCGTTGCTGCAACCCCAGAGACCCAATGGAGTCCATGTGGTTCCACGGTGGGGGGTGACCTCCTATGGGAGAAAAGGGTTCCCGGGTGAACCACGTACTCCACAGGTTGTGATGAACCTCGGAGGCTGTGATACAGACCCTTAACTTTCTTCCTTCTGAAGGGGACCAGGAAGGAAGATGTGGACAGAGCTCAGAATCTCTGACCATCAAAATCCTTTAGTAAACAACCAGAAAGCCCTCATTTTCCAGAGCATGTACAACAAAAGAGCACTGGGAAGGCTGATTTCTAATCCCAATGCCATTCATTCAGTCATTCATTCACATTTACCAGTCCCTAATGCCTAATGTGCCACATGCCAGGGTACAGACAAAGCAGACCTAGGCCACACCCTCAGGGACCTCACAGCTTTACCAATAATCACAGTATGACTGACACAGGCAGTGACAGAGATGGACTTGCTGCTGTACTTGGGAGTTCAGGGATGTGCTAAAGGTTTGGAGCAAAGGCTGTGAGGTAAGGAGGGGCCAAAGACCTGCTGGAGAAGCAAGCAGGCTGGCTTGGCACCTTCATGCCAAGTTAAGGTGTGCAAATTTCACGCTGAAGAGAGAAGTGGACAGGGGTGGATCTGTGCTTCAGAAAGGGGTTCCGCTAATGCCATGACTTTGGGCAAATCATTTATGATTTCTTTGCATTTCAGTTTCTTCATCTGTAAAAAACAGAAGATAATATCTACCTTCACAAGGCTGTCATCAGAATTAAAAAGAGTAACAACAGGGAAAATGCTTTGGGAACTGTAATGTGCAACATAAACGTCAGGGTGGGTTTTGGAAGGTGGGATGATGCTGAGCTGAAAGAGCCCTGTGCTCATAGCTGAGGGTGCAGCTCCTCACAAAGCAGCCACACCAGGTCTCTCCATCTCAAGGCCTACTTTATTTTCATCTACATATAAATAAAATGGGGACCAGGAAGTTTCCAAAGGAGCCTTCAATGATTCAGGTGCCCTGCAGGGGTGGAAGAAAAGGGAAATGCAATGGAGGGCCCAAGATCGGCAGAAGGCATCTGGCTACTGAATTATTCCCTCTCCTCCTTTAACAGCAAAACTTCAGGAAAGCTACCTTCCCACCTCTGGAACCCCTCCCCACCTGCCACTCCCCTCATGTCCATGAATTTGCCCTCCCCATGGCCACCTATGATCTCCTGACTGCCCAATACCAGCCTTTTCCTCAGTCCCCATGCTTTCACCCTCTCTCAGGCATGCAAAGCCATGAGAATTCTCTTCACTGCGAAATTCTCTTCTCCCTTGGCTGCAACAGTCAGTCTTCCCTGGGCCTCCTTCCTGAGTCTCTCATAGTCTGCGTCAATAACTCCTTCGCTCCTCTCCTCTTAAACAATGGGGCTCCCAAGTTTCTGGCCATAGTCTGCTTCTCCACACTCCCTCTTTATCTCACTCATCCCCAAGGTTTGATTAAAACCTGTGTGAAGGTTCCCAAATCTACCCCTGTCCTGAGCCAAATCTCAAATTCCAATGGTCTGTTAGCATCTCTGGATGCTAGAGAAGCCTCCTCAAACTCAACGGTCAAAGCCACATTCATTTCCTCCTTCACTTTTCCCCACGAAATTCTTCCCATCCTTCACCTTGGCTGGAGGCATTCACGTTGCCACTATATATCCCTGACCCTCACTTCCTCTACACAAGTTCTCAGGCTGAAAGAGCTGAGAGCGGAAAGAGCTCCCATGTGTCTCCACCTCCCAGTTTCCACAGCCACTGTCCTAGACCTTCCACCCATCTGATTATTCCA
The DNA here is from genome assembly GCF_008692025.1 of Phocoena sinus. Lineage (NCBI taxonomy): Eukaryota > Metazoa > Chordata > Mammalia > Artiodactyla > Phocoenidae > Phocoena > Phocoena sinus. Next base: position 19,867,724 of record NC_045765.1, on the reverse strand, counting down.
ACAGCCTCCTAATTGATATTTGTGCTCCCATGTGGCCATCTCGCCACCTTACCCACACCAAACATGTTACCAGAGTGACTGTGCAAAAATAGATTTTATCATGTCATTCCCCACAATGTGAAGTAAGCCGTCACACTGTGATGGCTTCTACTGCAGAAAAAGAAAAGTTTTGTGACTTTGCAACCCCCTCACACTGTCCTCAACCCAAGCTTCCTCGCTTGCTACTCCCCTTCATATTCCAGCCACATTGACTATGAGCTTCATCCTGTCTCCTGCTGTCCAGCCTTCGTTCACAGCCTTCCCTGGAATTGCTGTCTGAGTCATCTCTGCTTCTTCAATGCCCAGCACAGGGCTTGAAATAGGTAGGTGCTAGTACAGCTTTGAAAAATTGAGAGGTGGGGAGTTCTTATTCAGAGAAGCAAGAAATCAGTTTCCAAAAAATCTCCCCAAAGTCACATATACCTACACTCAGTTTCTGTCACATCTGTCAAACATATGTTCCATATATGTTAGAAGTCTGTTTTGAGGATAAAATGGGATAACTGAGGCAACTACCTTTGGGAGGGGCCTAGGGCTACACACATGGTGAGATTTCACTCTCCTTTCGAGGCCCAGCCAGCTCAATCACTCATTCACTCTTATTCATTTCTTCTTCTATTCATTTATTCAGCACTTCTACATACCAGAGACTGAAGCTTCCCCCAAGTAACCCCAGTATTTACACTCCCAGTAAATGTATTCATTTCTGTCTCTTCCAGCTGAGAGTTCCTGTGGGGAAGGACATGTCTCCCATATCACTAGATCCCCAGAACCCAGCCCAGGGTCTGGGGATGTTTGAATAACTGTGGGCCTCTTGGCTTAATTCAGCTGAATCAGCTACATGGAACGAGCCTTCCTTCTGAAAGGTATCCCAGGACCTCTGCTGAGGTTAGGAACCACTATCGAGGACCAACCAGCTTAGCCTTTCCAGCCTCCACTCATCCAGGATGGACTAAGCAGGAGAGATGAGGGTAAGGAATGGGCTAGAGCTGAGGCAGGCAGGAATTAGAGGAGAATCTTACCTGGGAGAAGCAGCAGTTGGTCACTCTCCTCAGACCTCGGCTCTTCTCTCTCAATGAGACGTCCCACTGAACTGCTTTGTACTCAAAAGTGAAACTCACGAGTAATCTGACTTATAAAGTCACCAAGCCCCACCCTCTCACTAGACACCAGCTAATTCAGGAAGGTGCACTTCCCTCTGAGTCTGCCCTAAGAGGAGGCCAGGTTAGGCAGGGCCATGGTGCAAACTTAAGCAAGATCGCCACAGGAAGTTGGGAGTCCTGAAGTGGGTCAAGGAGCCTGGGATATCCCCTCTGCAATGCTGGGAGCTCCATCCATTTTACAAACACTCAGAGTCCGCAGTGGTTCACCCCTGGAAAGGAGCTAGAATAGCCTGGGAAATATGTAGTCCAATGGACAATTTTCCAAAATGTGTAACGACTTACTAAATGAACACAAGGCGATGTGGAAGCACAAGAGGAAGAGGCTAACTCTGCCCCAGAGTGGGCAGAAGTTGAGGAAGCTGAGCCCTGAAGGAAGAGTGGCAGTATGTCCTCACATGTACAAAATTGTGGAGCATAAGGCACCTTCATGGAATTGGGGAACAGCTCCAAGGACCTCAAGAGGATACATGTAGGTGAGGACACATGGTGGGAGAGGAGGCAGCCAGGCTGTGGAGTTCAGCCTTTAGTCTACAGGCCAAGGAGGAAGAGTAGGTTCACACCATGGGGCTTCTCTACTAGAAGGGGAAGAGGAATCTCAGCTGCAGTGGGGCTGTTGGCCACCAAGCTGGTTTCCCTGAACTAGTCTTCTTGAATGTACAGAAAGTTGGGGTAACACTGTGCCCACTGCTGTGGTCTAAATACTTCTGTTCCCTTCCCACCTAACCCTTATGTTGAAAACCTAATGCCCAAGGTGACAGTATTAAGAAGTGGGGTCTTTGGGAGGTGATTAGGTCATAAGGGTGGAGCCCTAATGAATGGGATTAGTACCCTCATCAGAGGCCCCAGACGGCTCCCTTGCCTCTTCTGCCATGTGAGGATACGAGAAGTTGGCGGTCTGCAACGTGGAAGAGGGCCTTCATCTGACCATCTGGCCAGGCTGGCACCCTGACCTCAGACATCCAGGCTCCGTAACTGTGAGAAATACATTTCTATTGTTTATAAGCCACTCAGTCTGTGGTACTTTTTAATTGCAGCCCAAATGGACTAAGATACTCGCCATGGCAGGAGACTAGACACGCTGCACCAATTTTCATTCCAGGGAAATTGGTGAGCAGATACTTTAAAACTCCAGGCTACCTCATCAACAGTAACCCTACCGTTAACCATAAACAGTACTCTGCCTCCACATGACACCAGGATGGAGACCAGGGATGGCGGCTGTTGAATCAGTTTTGGCATAACTGGGCCTGGAAACATGCCACATATCAGCCCTTCTGCACAGTTCACTGTGTAGCAATCAGGCATGTAGGCTCTGAGATTGGGAATGGGGGTGGGGAGGATAGACTGGCCATCATTCAAAACATAGCATCCTGCCTAGCCTGCGGCTCCAGTCTCTCTCAACTTCTTAGTGGGGAGAGAATATAGAACTGAATGTGAATGTGATTCATGCTGACAGTCAGTTTGCAGTCTCCTGAGCCAGGGTGAGGATACACCCCTGACAAGCAATGTCAGGGCTCTTTGTCTGTGTTTCTAGAAACCTATGACTATTTCCCCAGCAGCAGGGGTCCCAACACCCTAGGCAGAGTGTCAGGGAAGGTCTGTGTCAGGGCCTATGGAAGGAGGAGGCAGTCTGGGCTTGAGATCTGTGAACAACTATGACAGCCATAACTGTAGCAGAGGCACAGCAAGGATCAGCAGTTCTCTTCAGACACCAGATGGCCATTGACCAAAAAAGGGAAGGACAAGTCCTCACAAGGCTCCTCATAGCCCCTTAGTGCCAATCTCCAGCTGTCCAGGAGGAACTAAGGAATGGGGAGAGGCAGTCAGCTGGGGGAAAGGTGGGCTGTAGCCCAGGTACCATGGCTGGGATGAGAGCCAGGCCCTCCCCGCTCCGATGTGCTCACAGGCTTGCTTCTCACAGCTCACAGTGCCCCACGGCCAGGCACACAGGCCCCAATAAGCTTCCTGCTATTCCCTCCATGCCCTTTTACTCCAATGTGCCTTGCAGCTCTCCTATACCCATCAAGCTGCTTCTTACTGTTAGTTTTTTGTTTACGTTGATCTGTCTGGAATGACTCTCCCTTTGCGCTCTCCAGCCTTTTCACCTAACTTTTCCTTATCCTTTAAATTACACCTCAGACAACGCCAGTGCTGGGAGCCTTCCTAGACAAGTTCCTCCTGGCCCTAATCCCAGCCGAGTAGCAACCTGTCTATTGATCCCGTAGTGTCTTGATCTCGTATCATTGCATAAACTACAGTCTATTAAAAGAATCTGTTTGTCTCCCCCCACTGTACTATGGGCTCCCAAAGAATGATTCTTATTTACCTTTGGAGCTCCGGGGCCCAGTTCTATATCTAACGTGGGATAGATATCAGTTAATTTTTGTTAAATTGAAGAGCCCTCCCACAACCTCAATAGTCCAGGGCTTTTGAAACTGAGAGGAAATAAGTAATCTCTTCCTGCCTTCCTGGTACATACGGCTTCAGCAGCCTTTCCACTCTGGGTTTATACATTCTTCCATCTTCCCACTTGGTACTACCATCTACTTACTTACCTGCCTTCCCCTCACCCCAATTCCCACCTTCTAAATCAACTTAGGGCCAAAGCTTCTCTGCCTCACAGGTGAGAATGAGCCCACCCAAACTTAAAATTTCCATTGAGTTTTGTGACTCAAGTGGGAAGTAGGAGGTAGTATGGTATAGCAGACAGAATCAGCACTGGTGTCAGACAGAGCTGGGTTTGAATCCCATCTCAGTTACCAGTTGTATGACCTAGGTGAATTCCTTCACTTCTCTGAGCCTCAGTTTTCCATGTATAAAACATGGAGACTAATGCCTTAGGTTGGGCTCCTCCAGAAGCAGACCTAATTTGAGTGCAAAAGGTTTAATTGGGAAGCAATCAGGCCATGATTAGGATTAGGGCAATGCATGTGAAGTGCCTAGCTATAAAATGTAGAGAATCCCTCTTAGGTTCACACAAGTGTCAACGCTGCCTTTACATGAACCCAAGAGTGAGGGCCCCTCACCCCAGTCCCAGCCCTGATCCAGGAAGCACTGACAGGGGAGTTGGAAGTGAGATAGGAAGGGAAGGAAGCCAATAGAGCATACATAATTAAGTTGCTGCTGGGAGCCACTGAGGCTCAATCCCACAGGGGAACTCTGGGAGACAGATAGAATGCATCCACCTAAGGTGAGGAAGCTGGAGAATTTATCCTCCAACTTCCATCTTTTACTGGCTGATGGCTGCCTCAGGGGCCCTCACTCCCTGGCACTCCCAGCCTGTGCCACACACTAGCCTAGAGAAGTGCTAAGGCAGAGAGTTACAGGTTCTTGCAATAGGACCCTGCGGGTATGTAATAGAACAGTGAATGCCCAGGGGAAATGCGCAAGGCACAGCCTCTGCTAGAGGGCTGTTATAAGGATGAAATGAAATAACACAACCACAGTGCCTAACACAGAAGTTACCTTCTCTTTCCCAATTTATCACAATAGCTTGTGAAATGCCTGGATCTTCCCAGCTCTTCATGAGTTGACAACACCATCAGAACAGCTGCTTCCCATCTTTCGGAAGAAACAAAACAAAAACAAGAAACAAAACCCAAAAACCCAGAGGTCCTAGGCAAGCTCTAAACACCCGAGCTTGCTGTGGAAGGCTGGTGCTTGATGGAACTAAGGTAGTCGAACTGTATCCTCTCACATCTGCTCTTCACGTCTCTCTGGCTTTTCCTCCTCTCACTGTAACACTACTTATGACATACAAAACTAGCATCACATTGAGTAACGAATGCTGCCGTTCACTCACCTTCTATGAGACAGATACTGTGCTTTTACCCACATTATCTTACTCCTTAGAACCCTGTAAGATTTTTCCTATTTTATAGAAAAGGAAACTAGGTCTCACAGAGGTTAACTTGTATCAGAAGCAGGGGTTCAGACTCAGGTTGATGTCATACTCTTTTCACTGACTTTGTCTCTTCACTGTCTTACTAAGGCCCCTCCCACAAAAACCACTGGTATTGGGAGAATAAGACAAATGAGCAGCTTTTACCAAAGATAGAGGTGGGAGGGTCTGGGGAGATGGCCGTTTCCCCCTGACTCCACATTAGTTAATAAATAAGCTGACCAGTACTAGTCCTGCTGGTCCACACCTTCCTCCAACAATTTGCCACTGATTCATGTTCTAGGGAGACTGCTCAATTTTAAGTTAAATAATTCACTTTCTAGAATCAGCCCTTTATCTTTTCTTATCTTCAGGCAGAGAGATAAACATACTATTCCCTGTTTATGGAACTTTACCTCCAATAAATTGCCATTTACTGAGAGAAAACTAGTGAGAGTTAAGCTGATGGGCCAAATTATTTCTCAGAAGGAAAACAGGAAAATAATCAGTACTAGAGTCAAAATACAGCATTTTCATTAGGACTGATGAGGCAGGGCACTGTGGTCTCACTTCCATGGACAAAAAGTGGTTTAATTTGTTACTCTGAACCTTTGTTTCCTCATCTGAAAATGGGGGAGGATAATACCTACCTCATAAGGTTGCTGTGAGGAATAAATGAAGCTACACACATTGCCTGAACCATAGCAATTGCTCAAAAAATAACAGCAATATTAATGTGATGCTGGCCACAATGTCAGTGCCATCCAACACCAAGACATGGTGAGCCTGCCATCCTGCCTTTTTCTAACTCAAAGAGCTTGTGTGCAAAGGCAGCTAGGCAGGAAACAATGCATTAAAGGCCTGTGCTGTGCCTTACATCTAGCTATCTCTGAACTCCTCAGTCTAACACACACTTCATGTTTGTTTTAAAATAAAGGAAAAGAAAATTTTGGACTTGGTAAATCAGAAGTTAGGAGAGTGTGAGTGGTGCCCTGTTTATCTTGTCCCAGGATCCTTTCCTGGTCGGCAGCCACCTCATACCATCTCCCACTACACCTTCAAATCAACTTGGGCCAAAGCTAGCTTTCTCAACATCCTTGTTTGGTCATCTCCCTCAGGCAGTTGCTTCTGCCATTCAACATCCTCTCATCTTTGGAGTCTGCCTATGCACTGAGGATAGACCACATCTCTGCTCTTCACTGGAAGGTCCTGGGTAATGTGGTTGAGAATGTGCACTCCTCTACTAATGAACTGAAATAGAAGTTATTTCCTGTTGCTGCTATGACCTCTGATGGCAAGAGAACTAATCTCAGTTTTAGCAGATGAATATGCAAGGCATCCCCACTGGTTAATCTAGGAAGAAAAAGTAATTGTATAGGAACTAATAACTTAAGAGTTCACTTACAAACTCCTGGCAAGAATTGTCAGACATATCCCTCAAAGGTCCTATGCTCTGGCTGAGAATTCTTAACTGGGTGAGGCAGCAAGATGAGATGACAAGTCACTGAATGTTAAGGACAGCAGAACAGAAGTAGAATTCAATGCCCTGGCATCTTCCAGAATGATGTCAGAGAAAGTCAAGAGTAACCACACAGTGTTCAGAACTGTGCACTACACATTTTGTGAATATAGGCAGTATGTCAGAGACCAGTAATGGAATTCATTCCGAAACATGCAATTTATGAGTCTGAGAACTAGCTCCCCCATAATTAAAATATCCCTCCCCTAAGCCCAGAGAAAAAAAAGAAAATCTCCATCTTATTGAAATAAAATTTCATACAAACATAGATAAATATATTTAAATTTTCTTTTTAACCATAAGTGAATTCAAACAGACTGTTATAAAACAGGATACTACACACAGTTGTCTGTATAGCTTATAGAAAACATAAAAACCAGAACACTGAGTGGGTGCTGGTGGTAGAAACTGCAGGGCCAAAACTTGCATAACAATGAACTGGAGACCACTAAGGCTTAATGAACATGGCCCACCCCTATTGCTAATGGTTTTGTCAACCTTTAGACCCTAGAAATTCAGGATTTCCTCCTTCTTCCTCTGCCTGCTTTGGTCCGTGTCCGGCTACTTGACCGGACAGTAAGCTGCTTTTTAAAGTCCACTAAGCAATCTGTGGTTTCTGAAATAGAAACAAAAGACTTGATGGGAGACTCATTTAAGTCGAGATGTGCAGGGGAACTCTGCATCTCTCTGCTGCAACCTGCCTCTTCTACCCCTGGTGAAGGCACCCTAGAGAGAAGGAGAAAAAAATCAGAATTCAATATACACCTACTAATAAGCACTAAGTATGTGTACCAGGGGTATTTACATATACTATTAGTTCATGTACTCTTTGGAATAATCCAATCAGATAAGTACTATCATTTCCCTTTCACAGATGAGGACACTGGGTAAATCACATACCCAAAGCCACACAGTTGGGCAGTAAAGAAATGAGGATTCAGACCCAAATTCCCAAGCTGCTTGAATTTTAAGTCAGAAGACAAGGGTTGGGTGGGGATAGAGAGGCAAAGAGGAGTAAGACAGCTTTTCCTCTGCTTGTTCTGACACCATGAATGAACTTGAGGTAGTTATCCAATTCTCAGCCCAGATATATGGCAGGCACAGAGTTATACAGAGAGCAGTCACACAGTTCCACAGTTTTCTACTTCAACAGTTTGAATATCACACTATACACAGAACATAGGACCAGGGTTGTACTTTTCTAGAACTGCTGTCAGCCACACTTCAATGCACACCCCAATTCACCTGAAGGCTCTTGTTTCTGAAAACTTGGTCTTTATCTCTGCATCTGTGATAGGACAGAAAAAGTAATAATGTTGTTAGTGGTGTTGTAATCATAACACTTTTCACTGATCGTGTGCTTCCTATGTTCTGGGCACTGCTTGCTCTTCATCAGGCTTATCCAGGTAGCTCAGATCCCCAATCCCCAGACCAATGGAATGTGAGCATTAGCATCCAACAGGCTTACCTGCAAAAGTACAGAGGTAAACACTTTTGAATGAATAACCACTGAATAAATCTACTTCAAATCTGGACTTGAGGAACAAGGAGTTGCCAAGGGAAATCTGCTACCTGAAGAGATTCACAACCTGCTGACCTAAAGGCAGCAGGCTATGGGGCTCAGAGAGGCTGCCTTTTTTAGTCATCAGAAGGCACAACAGATTTGCTTGTTGGGAATGAACTATTAGAACTAGATGGGAAGCAAATCTCACCAGACCTAAGCAAAAGTTCCTCTTCCACCTACATCTAGTAAATTTTAACAATAGCAACTATTACCAACAACAACAGTAATAATAGCAGCTAACATTTATCAAGAACCTACTTACGTCAGGGAATATGTGTGGAGCTTTACTAGATATAATCCTTTCAATCTATGAAGTTGGTATTACTAACTCTATGCAATGCTCTTAAACAATCCACTCTACTCCTCCTTAAATATTAGGCACAGAGACAGAATTACTTCCTACAGTCCCTCAGGAACAGAGGTTGAGACACTATGCTAAAGGTAACATGAATGATGCACAAAACATTAGGAGATGACAGTAATGACTAGTTTTCAATGCCTATTCCTTTAGGAGGTACTTAGGGCTTGTACCACATTCCGCTCTGATTTGGAAATGTTTTTTCCCCAGTTCAAAAGGCAAGTAGAAAGTTCAAGCTTTATAGAGGCTGAAACAAAACACATGATAAATAAGACAGAGCATTTCATCTTCCTTAGGGAGAGATGACCTAGACCAAGTCTCAAAGGCTGGCTGACTGGGTCAAATGTACAACCACATAACTCTAGCAAAAAGTCAGGGGAGTTGGTAGTGGCTATTTTTACTAGAAGGCCTCAGACAGAAGCTCAGAAAACTGGTCCTGGGATCCTCACCTGTAGTCTTGTACTCAGACTGTTCCAAGAGACTAAGGAGTCGGCCTTCACTGAAGCCTTTTTCCTGTGACAGAAAAATAGATGAAAGGGTTACACAGAGAGTCTAAAATACAACTTCCTTAGCCCAGATCACACCTATCTCCAGGAGAGAAGAGGTGTAGGGGTACAGCTGTAGGAAAGTCTTTTGCTTTCTAATAAACGAGGGTACACAGTAAAAAAGCAAATATGATTAAAAGAATACGTCTTTATGCCAAGAATATATCTAAGAATGGATACCAGAGTCAAGGCAAATTATTCCACCAAGATCGTATTAGAGAACAGTAACCTTTGACCTATGATAGATTTGGAGAGATTTAAAATAGAAAATAACAGTTTCAAATTAGCTTCTAGAGGCAGCGATGACAGAGAAAAAACTAGCTCTATGGTATAAGCACATACCCGTAAGCCCTAACTCCAAATTACCACCTAAACATCACCCCATTCATATAAGGAAAAGATAATTCCCCCTGATTCTTCATACTTTTCTTCATATTTTTTTTTCATCATGACAGATAATGGCTTCTCCATCTTAGTGTTCAGTGACTGCTATGTCAGTAAGCCTTGGACATGGAGCTGCTGCTTTATCTTTGATCTCTAAGCCAAGACTTGCTCTTCCTGATCTCTAATCACAAAGCCCAGAAAGCACATCTTCCCAGTGACCAGGACCACATGCTACAGTTTCCTAATAAGTCTAGGCACATGAGGTGTTCAACAGAGTTGACTGTATGTTCCTGGCAGTGGGTATACAACTGGATATACTTTCTGGAAAGTAATCTGGCAGTATGTTTCAAGAGATTTTAATGTTTATACCCACTGCCCTAAGAGCTCCACTTCAGGAAATCTATTCTAAGGAAATAATCAGCGGTACAAAGACTGATTAATGTTTTAAACACAGCGTTATAATACAGAAAAACTGGAAAACAATCTGAACGTCCAATAATATGAGAACGGTTAATTGACTGTCTGATAAAAACATTAAGAGTAATTTAAAAAACAGTTTAAAAATAAACCCAGGAAGGTGTTTATGTTACAATTGTAAGTGTATATATACATATGCACATACAAGTATACGTATGTACACATATGTGTATATGTACATATATAATATGGTGTCAATTACATTAAAATGCATTAAAAAAAGACTAGAAAAAAAACAGGCCAAAATACTAGAAGATGTCATCTTTGAGTAACTAACTTATGGATGATAATTTCGCTATTCTTCATACTTTTTTTTGAACTTCCCATATTTTCTACAATGAGTATATATTACTTTTTAATTAAAAGAATAATTTAAAAAAGCACAAATCCTATTTCAAGATAAACAGAAGAAGAAGGAAGGAGGGAGGAAAAAAGCCCAGAACAGAACTGTGGAGGGTTAGGTAACCTTTCCTAAAACACTCCACACATACCTTTGGGTTCCTCAGCCGTTGTGGACGCTTCCCCTCCACAGTTGAGCATACTCTATCACTCTCTTCAGGCCCATCTCCTTGGTCACCTCTTGCAAGCTGGAGACAGGACTCTACATGACACTGATACTCTCTGAATGGGACTAGGGATTTACAGAGATAACACTTCTCATTCCTAGCCAATCAGAAGAAAGAGAGAAAAGGCAGTTTTAAGATTTGCTTTTGCCTCTGTGCTCCTAGATATGTCACAAATTGTGTTTTTATGTCTTAAAGTTATTCCGTGAAGAAGACATGTCAACCAAAGCAGATTCGCTCAGCAGGATTGCCAATAAAACTAACCCAATGCCAATCAAAAGGACTGAGTGATTAGTGGTTTTCCCTGGCTGTTTCTCTTACCCTGCTGTTGTGGCAGTGGGATGATAATGAAATCAGCTCTTCTAACTATCTCAAACAATGCTAATTGCTCTCCAGACTTCAGTCAAACTCTTCTCAAATTAAGTATAATCGTTTCCTTCAAAGGGAAGTTAAAATTTAGACAGAAAAGGGAACACCAAGAGCGTTAAATCAAAATGACATTTTTACCATGGTAGATGAACTTGTCTGATTAGTGTATCAAGTCCGTCTATATGCTGACTTCCTTAATTCTACAACCTGCAACATCCACTAGGAAGTTACTAAAACCATGTGGTTCTGCCAGAGGCTTTTGCACAACTTCATATATAGTTATTTTTATCTTTTTATAATCGTAGAGTTTGTGGAAAGAGAGGAAATTGTGTCCCTGAGGTAAGGTTTATTAGGCATCAGTAAAAATGGAATCACTGGAGACAAAGGAAGAAAATGAACATTTATGAAGTATTTTCTCTGTGGTGAGAACTGGTACAAGGCCCTTTAAACACAATTTCTCAATTAATTGGTGGGCCCTATTAGGAAGGTACTATTCTCCTTGAAGTCCTATAGCTAATAACTGTCAGAAGCCAGGTCTGCCTGACTCAAAATCATCTTAGTTTTAAGAAGCTAAAGAAAACTTTCCAAAGCTTCTACTTCTGGCCGTTGCTATTCGGTTACTACAGAAAGATTTAGATTGCCTTTAAGGAAAAATTTCTCTGGAAGGGTCTTTAAAATAGGAGAAATAAGTCTCTCAAGTAATTAATCATTAGAGAGAATACAAGTAAAACTCTGACTTATGAGAAAAGCTACACTAGTGTACCTTTCAAGGTTTATTAATTAATGTAAAAAGCATTTATTAACCCCCTACTACATAAGAGACAGCAGCACTGTAAGAAGAAGCGTTAAGTTTTTGAGTCAGGTAGACTTTGCCAGTTCTGGCCACATGATCTTAACCAGTTACGTATAATTTCTCTTCAGTTTCTATATCTATTTCTAAAAAAGAAAGAATACTACCTTATCAGCTATTGTGATAGTTACAAAGTAAATAAACCACCCAGCACAGTGGCTGGCACATAATATTAAGAGCTCAACAAACAGGTATTATTGTTATTGCTGTCTCACACACATTTTATTAGATGCCGGGGATATAAACATGAATGAAGACAAGTATCTGCCTTCAAGTAACTCACAGACTAGCCATGGAGACAGAAATGTCAAAAAAGAAAGGAAAAAAATTACTGCAATAGTGTGATGAATACAGTTCTAGAAAAATGACTGCATGACAGAAGGATTCCAAAAGGAGCAAGTGGAGCTCTGCTCAACTCGATTAGGGAAGGCAGCCATGAAATTTAGGATCTAAGATCAGATCTGTGTTTCAAAGATAAATGTTTCTAATGACTAACTGCTCTAATGTATTGTTGGTGATGTCTTTACTTTCAGGAGGCAGCACTTATACCTGACCCACCCCTTGCCCCTGCCTCCCTTTGTAATGAATGTGCTTTCTTAGTCAAGCTGCAACCCACAACCCAAGGAAGTCTTCAATATTGCCCAACTTCTTGCAACTCAACTTCTGTACCATTACATTGCAAAATAGCACACTGCTTCCCCAAAGCACCAAACACCAATATGCAAATTCAAAGAAAACAGAAAGCTAAGAGCAATGTGGAAGTGGAGTGGGTGGCAGGGTCTTTTCAGAGTAACAAAAAGGGATAGAGAGGCCACCCACTTATGCTGACATAAACTGGGAATATGAAAAAGAAATACAGGCATTAAAGCAACAAAGTGATTGCCAGGCCGAAGAAACCCAGGGTAAGAGAGAAATTGGTCTCTTATTCGGTCTAAGTGATGGTATGCGTTAATAAGCAAGAGCTCCATAAACACAGTATACCTACTTGTCAATGTCTAGGGAAATCTGAGCAGCTGTCCCACTCTCACTCTTGCTCTTTCTCTTAGTCTCTTTTTGTCTCCGAGTCAACACTGTCAACAACAAAAAAAAGAAACAAAACAAAAAAGAAAAACTGTTAGTTGGCAGTAGACTCTAAATATAAAAGACAAAATGTACTCGAAGAAGAAAAGTTTAAAATCCTATTCCACTGGGAGAGGTGACTGTCTGGGAAACCTCTGCCTTTCTAGTACAGAGAATATTACTTGCATAATATGGACTGAAACTGCCAGCAGCAAGATATTCCCATATTTGCTAATGAGATCTATTTTTCCTCTACTTGCCATTAGATCTAAAGATCTAGTCCACACCAAGAAAGGTTTTTGTGTACTATCCTAACTTGCAGCACTAGGGAGAAGGATTTATACTTTCCCATTGAAAACTCTGTCTTTGTGACACATATACTCCAATAAGATGCTTTATGATATATAGCAATGACAGCTAAATCTGAGTGCCCACATTAGCTCCAATCTTTACAAAACTGAAAAGTGTTCCATTTACAAGTGAGAAAATGAGAGCTCAGAACAGTTAACACAACCAGTCTTTTCCACTACAATAGGACCACCTCCTAATTCTAGTGGGTATAGAAAACTTTAGTCCAAGTGGCATACAAATACTTTTCTCATAGCAAAAGGTGTCTGTTTATCAAATCACACTCTCTTAAAGGGTCTTGGAAGTTAATTAACCAACTGTTTTCCAGTCTTCATTCCTTGGAGTTAACAAGAAGAACTGTGACCATCTCACTTCAAATATTGCCTTTGTCCCTCCTGACACTTGACATCCCCATGACAGAGAATTTAGAAAGCTTATCAGTTCACAAAATAATTTAGGTTGTGAAGCATTTACCTAGACCAGGGGTTAGCAAAATTTTTCTGTACAGGACCAGGCAGTAACTATTTTAGACTTGGAAGGCGATATGTCACATCGCCTTAACTGTCAAAACTACTCAACTCTGCATTATAGCAGGAAGACAGCCATAGGCAACATTATAAATAACTGGGTGTGGTATGTTCCAATAAAACTTTATAAAATCAGATGTCTAACTACATTTGACTCCTGGCTGGCCATAGTTTACCTATCCTCCTAGTCCAACCTCCCACTCATATAAATGCCTCTATAAGCAACCTTGACAAGTGATTAAACAGTCTCAACTATATCCATTCACTGAGGAGAATTCACTTCCTCCTAGGTAAACCCATTCTACCGCTACACAACAATTCTGGCTTAATCTGCATTTACTGGGGGCTGTATGAATAAGTTTACCCCCTTTTCCACAAGTCAGCTCTTTGAACACTTAACAAGCTACATTACAATCTTGGTTTTACTCAGTTGGCTGACCCACTAAAATGTAACCACCTTCAAAACAGGTACTATATCTAGTCATTAAGCCAATCACTAATAAGACTTGGACTGCAGAACCTTTGAGGGCCTAGGGTAGCTCTAATCCTTTTAATGATCCTCTGGAGATTGGTATTATTATTCTGCCCTATTTTAAACATATGAAAACAAACTCAAAGGAATTGACTTTGCCAAGCTATCACAACTAGTCAGAAGAACCTAGAACAGTCTAGATCTGTCTGATTCCTATACCCATGTTTTACCTTCCTAGTTAATCTCCTCTACATACACACCAATTTGTCAGTCTTCTATGTGTGGCACCTCAAAATGGACCCAATATTCCAACAAGCAGTCTGACCAGTAAAGAGAACACAAGAACCACAAGCTGCTTTGTCTGGACTCATATTCTACTAATTCAGCCAAGGCTGTGTTTACTTTATTGACAATCCTGGTATTCTACTGGCTTAAACTGAGCGTAAAGGCAATTAAGATCTATCCCCTATCCTTCCAAATCGTCTTCAAAAATGTTATCAAGACAGGTCTCCTAATTCTTTACTTGGGTAACTAAGTTGTTGGGTATGTTTCCCCTTTAACAGGACTTTATATTTATCCCTATTCTTTTCAGTTGAACATTCCAGTCAGTTGAGATCATGTGAAGTCTTGATTCTGTCATCTGATGTTATTAGCTCTCCCAGCTTTGTGTCATCTGCATATATGACAAGCATGCTTTCTACATGTTCATCCAAGTCACTGGGGAAAAATGACTGTTAAAGATACGGCCAAGGACACAGAAAACTGTGGCATGTTACCAGAGAAGCCTGTCTTCCCCTAGTCCAAATTTCCTTTAAATACTTAATCAAGCAAGTATTTATTGATAATCTTCAATGTGTAAGTTTGGGGAGATATAGGAAATTATGAGGCATGGTTCTTACTCTTAAGGAGCTTACAGTTTACTAAGGGAGACAGCACATACATTCAAATAACTATAATACAAGGTGTAAAGAGATACATATAATAAAACATGATCATACACAGAAGCAACTATTAATAATGTCTTATCTCTAGGGAGGATGACAGGGACACCTGGGGACTGGAAGAGGAGGCAGGCATATTTTTCACTATATAGTTTTCTGTACTACTGAATTAAAAATTAAAAGGGCGGGCTTCCCTGGTGGCGCAGTGGTTGAGAGTCCGCCTGCCGATGCAGGGGACACGGGTTTGTGCCCCAGTCCGGGAAGATTCCACATGCCACGGAGCGGCTGGGCCCGTGAGCCATGGCCGCTGAGCCTGCGTGTACGGAGCCTGTGCTCCGCAACGGGAGAGGCCACAACAGTGAGAGGCCCGCGTATCACACAGACACACACAAAAAATTAAAAGGCCTAGTATTTACCTGAAGAAAATAAAACGCTAATTCGAAAAGATATATGTGCCACAAGTTCATTGCAGCATTATTTACAATAGCCAAGATATGGAAGCAACCTAAGTATCCATCAACAGATGAATGGATAAATAAGAGATGATATATATATATATATATGTATATATATATATATATATATATATACACACACACACACACACACACATATACATATATATATACACACACACAAACACACACGCACAATGGAATATTACTCAGGCATAAAAAAAGAAATCTTGCCATTTGCAACAACATAGATGAACCTAGAGGGTATTATACAAAGTGAAATAAGTCAGACATAGACAAATACTATATGATTTCACTTATATGTGGAATATAAAAAGTGAAACAAATGAACAAACATAACAAAACAGAAAGAGTTGTAAATACGGAGAACAAACAGGTAGTTGCCAGGGAGGTGGGGGGTGGCGGCTATGGGGGGAGGAGAGAGATAGGTGAAGGAGATTAAGAAGCACAAACTTCCAGTTAAAAAATAAATGAATCACGGGTATGAAAAAAAAAAATTCAAAGGGAGAAAAAGAGATCAGGTTACAGCAAGGTCTTAGGCACAAGTTAGAGTAGATGATCTATTTCTAAGGTTCCCTCCAACCCAGAGATTTTATAAATAAAGTACTGCAGGAGAAAAACATCCTGGACATAGTTGTATAACCACCTTCAAAATCCACCTCCTATTCTATCAGCCAGCCCACATTTCTCCATCTTATGTACAAGGACTTTATGAGAGATTTTATCAAGTGCCTTGCTGAAATCAATTCTTAAAATGTTTGCATCTCTGATTACAGAAACCTCTAAGGTTTTTTTTTTTTCCCTCTCTCTGTCTTTCTATTTATTACCCATCTTGACTACCAAGGATTTTTCTCAAAAGAAATACTTGGAAACCACTCCACAAACAGGGCTGGAAAAGGAATTAATTGCTTATAGCACTTTATATATACCTCTGCACCTAGCACATTTCTGTTATTTGTTTATATGTCAGTCTCCTTTCTACATCACACACCTTCTGAATTCAGAGATTCTGGGTTTTGTCTTGATCTCTTCACCATCCCCAGCAGAGTCTAGCATAGATTAGATGCTAATAAGTACTTGTCAATTTAAATCATAGCAATGGATTCACAGGAAAAAGGGGCTCTTGTTTTATGAGAACATTCTCTGTGCCAGGGACTTAAAAAACATAATCTCTAATCCTTACAATGGTCCTGGCAAGGCATATATCGCTAACTCTATTTTACAGACGATGAAATAAACTGACCAAGATCACAAAGCTAAAATAACAAAGAAACATGGCACCAGAAGTGCAATATGAGCTTTACTTTAAAGTAATATATGTTCTTCTATAAGAGCAGGCTGCTCTCCTGGGAAATAAGAGGGTAAAGGGAAAGAGAAAAAGAGGGAAGAGAGAAAGTGATAAGTGCTAAGTGGGCAGGCGGAAAAGAGACTTGGCAGATGGCTGAGACTTATATGCTAATTCTATTATTAAATGTTATGATCAGAGCAGACTGGACTGGCCCCTGCAGCTACATTTTTCCTTTAAAAACTACTGCCCCTACAAAGAAGAAAGGTGTAAGTTGCTCTAAAGGAGTCTGCTACTCTGGTTTATGAGTGTTGAGAGAGCCATTTTAACTAAGCTGCAGGCAGAGAATTTAGTATGAAACTTAAATACAAAAACTTAATTGCTGGTGACAACAGCCAAAGATTTCAAAAGGGAACAATGGAGTCTGAAGACAACTACCAGGAAAGCAACTACCTGGGCAAGGTATGCAAAACAGAAAGGAGGAACATCACTGAGAGCTGAGAGAGCCACCTATAAACCTACGACCATTAACTCAGGCCTTTATATACCACTGGATGGAAAATGCCCTAAGGAACTGCACTTAGGACTTGGCTTGGCACTGTTAAGATACAAAGAAGCAGTGGCACACAGTTGAATAATGTGCACCAACTTTACAGCTGGACAAAATGGTCTCCAGGCTAGGACTCGACTAGCTGTGTTCCCTTAGGCAAGTTAATTAAGCTCTCTATCAGGTGACTTAACCACAAAATGACATGATAATAGCATCTATCTTCATGGGTTTTGGTAAGGATCACATCAAATAATCCAAATAAGTTGTAAGAGTGTTCAGCCCACAGAAAGCACTCAGATTATCATTAGTTGTTTATTATTATATAATTCTCATTATTAGTCTTCCAAATTTATTTCTTAGTCTTAGCCAAAGATTTAAGCCCATCTTTAGAACACACCTACCAGCCTGTCTATAATTTGCATTAGGTCTTAGTCTTAAGTGGTTCCCATACTAATTTGTACAAACAAAATGAACAATAACCAAAGCATTACAGAACAATTACCAATACTATGTAAACATCAGCACACACTTATTTCCAAAACCCTAAGCAGACAAGCAATCAAAAATAAAAACATATGGCCTTGAACTGTAAACAGTGAAGACAATGGCTCCCTGAGTTAAGTGAAAATTATATATACAAAGAAGAGAGATTTGGCAGCATGACAGTGGTTACTCTCAGTTTGTCTCCCTCAACCTCAAAACCACATCAGCAGAAAATAATGGGAGGCCACAGAGTTGTTTACGTTCCTGCTAAGACCACCAATCCTCCAGCTTAGCACTTTCTCAGTGGGATGTTAGGGGAAAAAGGGAAGGCCTCCTCCACCTGCATGTTGTCTGCCTCAATGCTGCCAGTCTTCCCTACGAGAGTAGTCCCAACAAAAAGGCCATCAACAGAACTAACCATTATCTACCATTCTGACACATGTGGCTATTTAAATTTAAAACTTAATTAGAATTAAATGTAATTTATTTATTTTTCTTTTTTTTAATAAATTTATTTTTTTCTTGGCTGCATTGGGTCTTCATTGCTGCACGTGGGCTTTCTCTACTTGTGGTGAGCGGGGGCTACTCTTCATTGCGGTGCACGGGCTTCTCACTGAGGTGGCTTCTCTTGTTGCGGAGCACGGGCTCTAGGTGCACAGGCTTCAGTAGTTGTGGCTTACGGGTTCTACAGTGCAGGCTCAGTAGTTGTGGCACACAGGCTTAGCTGCTCCGTGGCATGTGGGATCTTCCCGAACCAGGGCTCGAACCCGTGTCCCCTGCATTGGCAGGTGGACTCTTAACCACTGCACCACCAGGGAAGCCCCCTAAATGTAATTTAAAATTCAGCTCTTCATCACATGAATTATACATTTCAAGCGTTCAATAGCCACATGTGACTAGTGGCTACCATGTTTGAGTCTACTAATAAAGAACATTTCTGTCACTGCAGACAGTTCCACTGACTAGCACTGTGGAGATAAACAGGACTAATTCTATCTTGCCTTAAATCTGTTTACCTTGGACACCCCCAAGAAATTCAAGCTCCCCATAGCTTCTCTCACCACCTAGATTCTCATCCCACGACTCTAATCCGTCATCTGGGGGCACTTTTCTAGTATGACTCAGTCTCCCACTCCTGCGCTCAAAATGGCTCTGCCCTCTGGAATTAGGGTCAGTGATCAAAAAAATCCTCAATATTCTTAACCCTCTCTGTGGAATTTCTCTTCATCTTCTTGCTCGAACTGAAAGATGGCTGTCCTCTGAGCATACTGCTTCTCCTTGTACCTTCTCAGGTACTGGCTGTTTCTTCTTCCTTACAACACAATACCACTGACCTGGAGGTGGGGTAAATATCCTCTTACTCCTCGTTGTTGCTTCCAGACTACTGGAAAACCTGGTTTGAAGCACAGACCATTCTGCTACGCCTGCTGCTCCACCTTGAAGAAGTCATCTACTATCCTCCTGGTCACCCAGCCCATCCCTTTTCCTGGCTATTCGTTGAAACTTTTAACATATCACTTGCTGTCTTTCTTTTTGCCAGTCTTGCCATCATTCTTGGTGATTTTAATATGTACATATTAGACTGAAGAATATGAAAGTTGCAGTTTCTGTAGTTCAACCTAAGCTATGATTCATTCAGTATCTGTCCTCTCACTTCCTTTACCTTTTTGCTATCAGCTCCCATGGATCATACCATCTCAGCCTTTCTCAAGTGGGATTTCTGAGAGAGAAGTAAGCCTAATGTCCTCAGGCATCCACTGTATGTAATGCATTAACCTCTGTCCTCCGCATCTAGAACAGTACCAACCAGTTATGTACCATCCTCGGGAGAAGTAAGGAAAACATTCGATTCGTTTTCTGTGTTCTGTGGTTCCAGTGAGGAACCCTGACTGACCCTGTCAATAATAATCATGCCACTTCCAACATCACCACCACCTATCTTTTCCAACTCACTCCTTCTAATACCCTAACTCCAATAATCCTTCAGTCCCACTAGGACGTCTAATTCCAGGCTATCACCTTTTCACTGTCCATCATCCTGTCATGTCCTCACTTTCCTTCTTACCTAACTTAGATCTCATGGTTATTCTACCAACCATTCCCCTGAACATTTTCTCAACTTATTTCTAATTTCTATTGTACTCCCTAGCAAAACCCAATTTTGGTTAAATCCAATTCTCCACCTATTATGTGCCCCTACCTAAGCAGCACAATAGTGCTGACGGTGCTCACAATATATTTAAGACCAAAAACCTTAAGCGGCCCCTCAATACAGCCTAGCAATCCTAATATGTCTCCATAGTCAGTTTATTGTTCTACTCTCCCAGAGATTGTTTCACATCTTCTCTGCTATCTTCAAACTTTCAATATCCATCCTGACTCTGCTGTCACTATTCTTTTTTGTTTCAATATAATACCTTTATTGAGATAAAGTTACATATTATATAATTCACTGAATTACAGTTCATGGCTCTTAGTTTATTCTTAGTATATTCACAGAGTTGTGCAACTATCACCACTACCAATTTTATAACATTTTCATTAACTAAAAAAGAAACAGGTTCCCATTAGCAGTCATTCTCCTTTTCCCCCCAGGATCCCAGCCCTAGGCAACCACTAATCTGCTTTCTGTCTCTATGTGTTTGCCTATTCTGGGCGTGTCTTATAAATGGAATCATACAATATGTGGGCTTTTGTGACTGACTTCTTTCACTTAACATATGTTTTCATCTATATCGTAGCATGTGACAGTACTTCATTCCTTTTTTTCTCATAGCAGCTGCACCATTTTACATTCCCACCAACAGTGTACCTGGGTTCCAATTTCTCCACATTTTTACCAACATTTGTTATTTTCATTTTTTTAATAGCCATTCTAGTGGGGATGAAGTGGTATCTCATAGTTTTGACTCACATTTCCTTAATGATTAACTATGTTGATCATCTTTTCATGTGCTTGCTGGCAATTTGTATATATTCTTAGAGAAAACGTCTACGCAAGTGTTTTGTTTTAACTGAGTCCTTTTTTGTTGTTGAGTGGTAAGAATTTTGTATATGTTCTGAAATCTAGACTTTTATCAGATATATGATTTATAAATATTTTCTCCCATTCTGTAGGTTTTCTTTTCACTTTCTTGATAGTGTTCTTTGATGCACAACAGTTTAAATTTTGATGGAGTCCAATTTATCTATTTTTTTCTTTCGTTGCTTGTGCTTTTGGTGTCATATCTAAGAATCCACTGCCAAATCTAAAGCCATGAATATTTACCCCTAGGGACTTCCCTGGCGGTCCAGCAATTAATACTCTCTGCTTCCAATGCAGGGGATGCGGGTTCGATCCCAGGTCAGGAAACTAACATCCCACATGCCGCACGGTGTGGCCAAATAAATAAATAAATAAAATTCACAAAGGAAGTGTTAAAAAAAAAAAAATTTACCCCTAAGACAGTTTTATAGTTTTAGTACTTACATTTACGTCTTCAATATATTTTTTGTATATGGTGTGAGGCAGGTGTTCAATTTGAAATACTCTTGAAATAAAAAGACCCTATATGCCTCATTCAGTAAACAAATTCTTATTCTCTCAGGTACTAGACTTAATAACCTTATTCTACTAGTGATAGCTTCTAACTAAAAAATCCTAATGACTATGTTGATACTTCCTAAGTATAAGCAACCCTAAAAAAGGCACGCATCACTAGGTCCAACGAACAGATGAAAAAATAAAGGCTCAGAGGCTTCAATCCTGTAAATACCTGGGGTAAGATATGATTCCAAGTCTGTTAGACTCCAAAGCCAGTACCACAATACCAAACTGCCCTCTTTGTTGCAGAGAAGCCACACAAGCGCCCTGTCCCTACTCAAGTTGTAGCAATTTCTTTTCAAGGTTAGAGATAACCTTGCTTTCTCAAGAAGGTACACTTGAATGTTGAGCTCTTGACCTTAGTCTTTACTGCTGCTATAGCTGACCCCTGCATTTGAAGTGTTAGCCTGGTTTCCTCAACACTTTTCCATAGAAGGCAAAAGTACTCATATAAAAATATGCTTGGGGCTTCCCTGGTGACGCAGTGGTTAAGAATCTGCCTGCCAATGCAGGGGACACAGGTTCGAGCCCTAGTCCAGGAAGATCCCACATGCCGCAGAGCAACTAAGCCTGTGCACCACAACTACTGAGCCCGCCTGCTGCAACCACTGAAGGCCGCATGCCTAGAGCCCATGCTCCACAACAAGAGAAGCCACAGCAATAAGAAGCCCACGCACTGCAATGAAGAGCAGCCCCTGCTCGCCTCAACTAGAGAAAGCCCACGTTCAGCAATGAAGACCCAACATAGCCAAAAATAAATAAATTAAAAAAAAAAAAAGCTTGGCAGTGCCCCCACCACCCTGAGACTTCAAGGAAAGAATTAATACTGAGAAAAATCCTTAAACCATAAACTCCTACTTAGGATATAGAAATAAAGGGTTTACAACCATTATATTTTTATGAACAAAATTCCTCAATCTATGAGGCACTGAATAATTTAGAGACCTTAGAAAAACAGTCACTTGTCTAGCTCCTACTAATACTTGTGCATAATATTTATAGCACAATCTTTTCCTTTAACAGCTGGCATTTTTATTTAAGCAGTTTGACAATATATATATAGAATTTTTAAATAATTCATATTTTCTGACCCATGAATTAAAATTTAGAAATCTATTCTGAGGGAATCATCTGCATTTAGACAAGATCATAAGACAAAGATATTTTATCAAAGCATTATTTATAATAATGAAAATTTTAAACAACCCAGTGTTCAAATACAGAATGAAATACTATGCAGAAATTCAAAATAAAGACTGAAAGGAAATACACCAAAATGTTAACTGTAATTGGGGTAGGGGAATTAGGCGGGTGGTTATTTTTGGATGATTATCTTTCTATGTTGCAATTTTTTTCAATGAGCATAGACTAGTCTTACAATTTAAAAAATTATTTTAATATTGAGAGACACCCCTAATGAAATAACAGATCTGGGCAATGATCATCAATGACTATTAGCTGAAAGCTGGGCTTTCTGATGGATGGATTAGGCTGATCCCACTAGTCAATCTTAACACCATAAAAGAAAGACAACCAGACAGTATGTTTCTCACAATCTGATGCAGTATGAAATACATAATACCACCTATGAGCTACTCTTTTGTCAAAAAAAAAAAAATCTAAACTGAATCTGATCAAGCCTCATATCAAAATAGAAGTTTCCAGGGGCTTCCCTGGTGGTGGCGCAGTGGTTGAGAGTCCACCTGCCGATGCAGGGGACACGGGTTCGTGCCCCGGTCCGGGAAGATCCCACATGCCGCAGAGCGGCTGGGTCCGTGAGCCATGGCCGCTGAGCCTGTGCGTCCAGAGCCTGTGATCTGCAATGGGAGAGGCCACAACAGTGAGAGACCCACGTACCGGAAAAAAAAAAAAAAAAAAAAATAGAAGTTTCCAGAAATTATAGTTTAGAACAGGAGACCATGGGCAGCGGAGTCGAGATGGTGGAGTAAGAGGACGCAGAGTTCACGTTTCCTCACAACTAGGGCACCTACCAGGTGCTGGTGGGGGACCCTGGACACCTAAGAGGATGGGAGGAACCCCTGTGTGACCAGGTAGGATGTGGTAGGGAGAGGGGGTAGAAGTGGAGGTCAGACGGGGCTGGTGTTCCTGAGGGGCAGCTGAAGGAGGGGAGGGGTCCCCGTGTCCGGAGGAGCCCACTCATGTGAAGGGAACAGCAGGGACAGGGAGAGACCTTTGGGGTATCAGAGAACTCAGCCAGCATTTCCCCTCCCCACTCAGGCCCCAGCGAGCCTGCTGGGATCCTGGGCCTGAACCTCTGCCCTCTGGGGACCCCTCCGGCCATGCTGAGCCTAAGCCCCGTCCCCGCCACCCCCCAGGGCCTTTTCCAGTTGTGCAGGTCCTGAGCCTAGACCCCGCATCTCCCACCAAGGCCTTTTCTGGCTGCACAGGTCCTAAGCCTAAGCCCCCTCCCCCGCAACCCCCAATGCAAAGGCCTTTTCTGGCTTTTTTTTTTTTGCTGTTGTGGTTCTGTTATGCCTTGTTATTTCATTTATATATATTTTTCTAATATATTTTTTATTTTTCTAGTTTTACTTTATTTTTTATTCTTTGTTATTGTTCTACTCCTTTTTGTTTGTTGCCTTTTTTTTTTTTTTCCATGTGGCTTGCAGGATCCTGGCTCCCAGGCCAGGGGTCAGGCCTGAGCTTCTGTGGTGGAAGCACCAAGTCCAACTGCTGGACTAACAAGAGAACCTCAGAACCCAGGGAATACTAATCGGTGTGAGGTCTCCTGGAGTTCCTCATCTCAGTACCAAGACCCGGCTCTACCCAACTGCCTGCAAACTCCAGTGCTGGACGCCTCAGGCCAAACAACCAGCAAGACAGGAACAGAGTCACGCCCATCAAAAATAAAAAAGAAAGAGACAACAAAAAAATACGTTACAGATGAAGGAATAAGGTAAAAACCTACGAGACCAAATTAATGAAGAGGAAATACTCAACCTACCTGAAAAAGAATTAAGAGTCATGATAGTAAAGATGATCCAAAATCTCAGAAATAGAATGGAGGCATGGATCAAGAAAACACAAGAAATGTTTAACAAGAACCTAGAAGAAATAAAGAACAAACAGTGATGGGGACTTCCCTGGTGGCGCAGTGGTTGGGACTTCGCCTGCCAACGCAGGGGACATGGGTTTGAGCCCTGGTCCGGGAAGATCCCACATGCCACAGAGCAACTAAGCTCATGCACCACAACTACTGAGCGTGAGCTCTGGAGCCCATGAGCCACCACTACTGAGCCCAAGTGCCACAACTACTGAAGCCCGCATGCCTAGAGCTCGTGCTCTGCAACAAGAGAAGCCACCACAATAAGAAGCCTGCGCACCACAATGAAGAATAGCCCTCACTCGCCACAACTAGAGAAAGCCTGTGTGCAGCAACGAAGACCCAATGCAACGAAAAATAAAAAAATAAATTTAAAAAGAACAAACAGTGATAAATAACACAATAACTGAAATGGAAAATACACTAGGAGGAATCGACAGCAGAATAACTGAAACAGAAGAACAAATAAGTGAGCTGAAGATAGAATGGTGTAAATAATTGCCAAGGAGCAGAATAAAGAAAAAACAATGAAAAGAAATGAGGACAGTCTCAGAGACCTCTGGGACAACATTAAACACACCAACATTCGAACTATAGGGTCCCAGAAGCCGAAGAGAAAGAGAAAGGGTCTGAGAAAATATTTGAAGAGATTATAGTTGAAAACATCCCTATCATGGGAAAAGAAATAGTCACTCAAGTCCAGGAAGTGCAGCGAGCCCCAAACAGGATAAACCCAAGGAGAAAAACACCAAGACACATATTAATCAAACTAACAACAATTAGGTTCAAAGAAAAAATATTAAAAGCAGCAAGGAAAAAGCAACAAATAACATACAAGGAAATCACCATAAGGTTATCAGCTGATTTTTCATCAGAAACTCTGAGGGCCACAAGGGAGTGGCAGGATGTATTTAAAGTGATGAAAGGAAAAAACCTACAACCAAATACCAACATTACTCTACCCAGCAAGGATCTCATTCAGATTTGATGGAGAAATAAAAAGCTTTAAAAAGCTAAGAGAATTCAGCACCACCAAATCAGCTTTACAACAAATGCTAAAGGAACTTCTATAGGTGGGAAACACAAGAGAAGAAAAAGACTCACGAAAACAAACCCCCAAAAATTAAGAAAACGGTAACAGAAACATACATCTACATAATTATCTTCAGTGTAAATGGATTAAATGCTCCAACCAAGACACAGGCTCGCTGAATGGACACAAAAACAAAACCCATATGTATGCTGTCTACAAGAGACCCACTTCAGACATAGGGACACATACAGACTGCAAGTGAAGGGATAGAAAAAGATATTCCATGCAAATGGACATCAAAAGAAAGCTGGAGTAGCAATACTCAACCCAGATAAAATAGACTTTAAAATAAAGACTGTTACAAGAAATAAGGAAGGACACTACATAATGATCAAGGGATCAATCAGAAGAAGATGTAACAATTATAAAGATTTATGCAGCCAACATAGGAGCACCTCAACACATAAGGCAAATACTAACGGCCATAAAAGGGGAAATCAATAGTAACACAATAATAGTGGGGGACTTTAACACCCCACTTACACCAATGGATAGATCACCCAGACAGAAAATAAATAAGGAAACACAAGCTTTAAATGACACAATAGTCCAGATAGATTTAATTGATATTTATAGGACATTCCACCCATAAACGACAGAATACACTTTCATCTCAAGTGCACATGGAACATTCTCCAGGACAGATCACATCTTAGGTCACAAATCCAGCCTTGGAAAATTTAAGACAACTGAAATTGTATCAAGCATCTTTTCCAACCACAAGGCTATGAGATTAGAAATCAATTACAGGAGGGCTTCCCTGGTGGCACAGTGGTTGGGAATCCACCTGCCAATGCAGGGGACACGGGTTCAAGTCCTGGTCCGGAAAGGTCCCACATGCTGAGGAGCAACTAAGCCCGTGTGCCACAACTACTGAGCCTGCACTCTAAGGCCTGCATGCCACAACTACTGAAGCCTGTGTGCCTAGAGCCCATGCTCCACAACAAGAGAAGCCACTACAATGAGAAGCCTGTGCACCACAAAGAAGAGTGGGCCCTCGCTCATGGCAACTAAAGAAAGCCCGCACACAGCAACAAAGACTCAATACAGCCAAATATAAATAAATTAAAATAAATAAGTTTAAAAGAAAACAATACCAAGGGCATTTAAAAGAAAAATCAGGGCTTCCCTGGTGGTGCAGTGGTTAAGAGTCCACCTGCCGATGCAGGGGACACGGGTTCATGCCCTGGTCTGAGAGGATCCCACATGCCGCGGAGCGGCTGGGCCCGTGAGCCATGGCCGCTGAGCCTGCACGTCTGGAGCCTGTGCTCCACAACGGGAGACGACGCAGCAGTGAGAGGCCTGTGTACTGCAAGAAAAAAAGAAAAATCAATTACAGGAAAAACACTATAAAAAACACAAACACATGAAGGCTAAACAATACACTAATAAACAACCAAGGTATCACTGAAGAAATCAAAGAGGAAATCAAAAAACACACAGAAACAAATGACAACAAAAACACGACAACACTAAACCTATGGGACACAGCAAAAGCAGTTCTAAGAGGGAAGTTTATAGCAATTCAATCTCACCTCAAGAAACAAGAAAAATCTCAAATAAACAATCTAACCTTATAGCTAAAGCAACTAGAGAAAGAGGAACAAAAAACCCCAAAGTTAGTAGAAGGAAAGAAATCATAAAGGTCAGAGCAGAAATAAATAAAATAGAAATGAAGAAAACAACAGCAAAGATCAATAAAATTGGTTCTTTGAAAAGATAAATTGATAAACATTTAGCCAGACTCATCAAGAAAAAAGGGAGAGGACTCAAATCAATAAAATTAGAAATGAAAAAGGAGACATTACAACTGGTACCACAGAAGTACAAAGGATCATAAGAGACTACTACAAGCAACTATATGCCAATAAAAATGGACAACCTGGGGCTTCCCTGGTGGCGCAGTGGTTGGGAGTCCGCCTGCCGATGCAGGGGACACAAGTTCGTGCCCCGGTCCGGGAGGATCCCACGTGCCGCGGAGCGGCTGGGCCCATGAGCCATGGCTGCTGAGCCTGCGCGTCCGGAGCCTGTGCTCCGCAACGGGAGAGGCCACAGCAGTGAGAGGCTCACGTACCACAAAAAAAAAAAAAAAAAAAAAAAATGGACAACCTGGAAGAAACAGACATATTCTTGGAAAGGTAACAACTTTCCAAGACTGAACCAGGAAGAATTAGAAAATATAAACAGACCAATCACAAGTAATGAAATTGAAACTGTAATTAAAAATTTTCCAGCAAACCAAAGTCCAGGACCAGATGGCTTCACAGGCCAATTCTATCAAACATTTAGAGAAGAGCTAACACCTATCCTTCTCAAACTCTTCCAAAAAAATTGCAGAGGGAGGAACACTCCCAAACACATTCTACGAGGCCACCATCACCCTGATACCAAAGCCAGACAAAGATATCACAAGAAAATTACAGACCAGTATCACTGATAAACACAGATGCAAAAATCCTGAACAAAATATTAGCAAACAGAATCCAACAGCACATTAAAAGGATCATACACCATGATCAAGTGGGGTTCACCCCAGGAATAAAAGGATTCTTCAATATACACAAATCAATCAATGTGATAAACCATATTAATGAATTGAAGGAGAAAGCCCATATGATCATCCCAATAGATGCAAGAAAAGCTTTTGACAAAATTCAATACCGATTTATGATAAAAACTCTCCAGAAAGTGGGCACAGAGAGAACCTACCTCAACATAATAAAAGCCATATACGACAAACACATAGCAAACATCATTCTCAATGGTGAAAAACTGAAAGCATTTCCTCTAAGATCAGGAACAAGATAAGGATGTCCACTCTCACCACATTATTCAACATAGTATTGGAAGTCCTAGCCAAGGCAATCAGAGAAGAAAAAGGAATAAAAAGAACCCAAATTGAAAAAGAAGTAAAACTGTCACTGTCTGCAGATGACATGATACTATACTTAGAAAATCCTAAAGATGCCACCAGAAAACTACCAAATCACTGAATTTGGTAAAGTTGTAGGATACGAAATTAATGCACAGAAGTCTCTTGCATTCCTATACACTAACAATGACGGATCAGAAGGAGAAATTAAGGAAACAATCCCATTTACCAATGCAACAAAAAGAATAAAACACCTAGGAATAAACCCACTTAAGGAGGCAAAAGACCTATACTCAGAAAACTATAAAACACTGATAAAAGAGATCAAAGATGACACAAACACATGGAGAGATATACCATATTCTTGGATTGGAAGAATCAATATTGTGAAAATGACTATACTACCCAAAGCAATCTACAGATTCAATGCAATCCCTATCAAATTACCAATGGCATTTTTCACAGAATTAGAACAAAAAATTTTACAATCTGTATGGAAACACAAAAGGCCCCGAATAGCCAAAACAATCTTGAGAAAGAAAAACAGAGCTGGAGGAATCAGGCTCCCTGACTTCAGACTATACTACAAAGCTGCAGTAATCAAGACAGTATGGTACTAGCACAAAAATAGAAATATAGATCAACAGTACAGGATAGAAAGCCCAGAGATAAACCTACAGACCTATGGTCACCAAATCTATGAGAAAGGAGGCAAGAATATACAGTGGAGGGACTTCCTTAGTGGGGCAGTGGTTAAGAATCCACCTGTGAATGCAGGGGACACAGGTGTGATCCCTGGTCTGGGAAGATCCCACATGCCGCGGAGCAACTAAGCCTGTGAGCTACAACTACTGAGCCTGTGCTCTAGAGCCTGTGAACCACAACTACCGAGGCCATGAGCCACAACTACTGAAGCCCACATGCCTAGAGCCCGTGTTCCACAACAAGAGATGACACTGCAATAAGAAGCCCGCGCACAGCAATGAAGAGTAGAGAAAGCCCATGCGCAGCAACAAAGACCCAATGTACCAAAAATAAATAAATCAATTAATTTTTAAAAAATATTTTTTAAAAAAGAATATACAGTGGAGAAAAGACAGTCTCTTCAATAAGTGTTATTGGGATAACTGGACAGCTACATGCAAAAGAATGAAATTAGAACACACCCTAACACCATACAGAAAAGTAAACTCAAAATGGACTGAAGATCTAAATGCAAGCCCAGACACTATAAAACTCTTAGAGGAAAACATATGAGAAACACTCTTTGACATAAATCACAAGATCTTTCTTGACCCACCTCCTAATGAAAATAAAAACAAAAATAAACAAATGGGACCTAATCAAACTTAAAAGCTTTTGCACAGCAAAGGAAACCATAAACAAGACAAAAAAGACAACCCTCAGAATGGGAGAAAATATTTGCAAACGAAGCAACGGACAAAGGATTAATCTCCAAGTTATACAAACAGCTCATGCAGCTCAATATCAAAAAAAAGCAAAGAACCCAGTCAAAAAATGGGCAGAAGACCTAAATAGACATTTCTCCAAAGAAGACATACAGGTGGCCAACAAATACATGAAAAGATGTTCAACATCCCTAATTATTAGAGAAATGCAAATCAAAACTACAATGAGGTATCACTTCACACTGGTCAGAATGGCCATCAACAGAAAATCTACAAACAATAA
Source organism: Phocoena sinus (assembly GCF_008692025.1). NCBI lineage: Eukaryota > Metazoa > Chordata > Mammalia > Artiodactyla > Phocoenidae > Phocoena > Phocoena sinus. The sequence continues at coordinate 19,837,568 of NC_045765.1, read as the reverse complement.
ATACTGGAGAGGGTGTGGAGAAAAGGGAACCCTCTTACACTGTTGGTGGGAATGTAAATTGATACAGCCACTGTGAAGAGCAGTACGGATATTCCTTAAAAAACTAAAAATAGAACTACCATATAACCCAGCAATCCCACTCCTGGGCATATACCCTCAGAAAACTGTAATTCAAAGAGACACCTGTAGGGGCTTCCCTGGTGGTGCAGTGGCTAAGAATCTGCCTGCCAATGCAAGGGACACAGGTTTGAGTCCTGGTCTGGGAAGATCCCACATGCCGCGGAGCAACTAAGCCCATGTGCCACAACTACTGAGCCTGTGCTCTAGAGCCCGTGCTCTAGAGCCCGCAAGCCACAACTACTGAGCCCGCGTGCCTAGAGCCTGTGCTCCACAACGAGAGAAGTCACCACAATGAGAAGCCCACGCACTGCAACAAAGAGTAGCCCCCACTCACTGCAACTAGAGAAAACTCGCGTGCTGCAACGAAGACCTAAACACAGCCAAATATAAATAAATAAATTAAATTAAAAAAAAGAAAGACACATGTATCCCAATGTTCACTGCAGCACTATTTACAATAGCCAGGATATGGAACAAACCTAAATGTCCATCAACAGATGAATAAAGAAGATGTGGTACATATATACAATGGAATATTACTCAGCCATAAAAGGAATGAAATTGGGTCATTTGTAGAGATATGGATGGACCTAGAGTCTGTCATACAGAGTGAAGTTAAGTCAGAAAGAGAAAAACATATCATATATTAATGCATATATGTGGAATCTAGAAAAATAGCACAGATGAACCTATTTGTAGGGCAGGAATAGAGATGTAGATGTAGAGAACAGATGTGTGGACACAGGGTTGGATGGAAGGGGAGGGTGGGATGAATTGGGAGATTAGGTTTGACATAAATACACTACCATGTGTAAAATAGATAGCTAGTGGGAACCTGTGTTATAGCACAGGGAGCTCAGCTCAGTGCTGTATGATGACCTAGATGGGTGGGATTGAGGGGGGTGGGGTGGGAGGGAGGTTCAAAAGGGAGGGGATATATGTATACATATAGCTGATTCACTTCATTGTACAGCAGAAACGAACACAACATTGTAAAGCAATTATACACACACAAAAAAAAAAACAAACCGAACAGAAGACCATGCCAAAGATAGAATAGGGATACAATCAGCAAAATTCAGGAGGGAAATTCTGAAAGACAAAAAGCCAATCTTTTAACAAATAAACTATAAAGAAAACGAAGAGATAAGGATAACAGATTAAAAGAAACTTGAAAGACTTCAACCAAATGTAACACATAAACCTTGTTTGGACCCTGATTTGAACAAACCATTAAGAAAGAAATTATGATATGACTGGGGAAAGAGAGATGCTGACTGGTGTGACAATGGTACTGTGGCTGTATTTTTTAAAAAATAGTCCTTATCTTTTAATATTACAATATTTAATAATATGCCTGAAAATTGCTTCAAAAAATCTAGTGGGAGGTGGATGTGAGGAATGTTATACATTAAAAAAGACTGGTCATATGTTGGTAATTGCTGAAGCTGGAAAACAGGTTCATAGGGATTCATTATACTGTTAAACAATAAAAATAAAAAACAGTCTCAAAACAAACCTGCTGTTCAAAGCTAACTACAGGCAACATCACAGATATTGTGGGTTCAGTTCCAAACAAGTGCAATGAAGCAAATATCGTGATAAAGTGAGTCACACAAATTTTCTGGTTTCCCAATGCATATGAAGGTTATATCTACACTATACTGTAATCTTTTTTTTTTTTTTTTTTGCGGCACACAGGCCTCTCACTGTTGTGGCCTCTCCCATTGCGGAGCACAGGCTCCGGACACGCAGGCTCAGCGACCATGGCTCACGGGCCTAGCCGCTCCGCGGCATGTGGGATCTTCCCAGACTGGGGCACGAACCCATGTCCCCTGCATCAGCAGGCAGACTCTCAACCACTGCGCCACCAGGGAAGCCCTGTAATCTTTTTTTTTTTTTTTTTAATTTATATTGGTGTATAGTTGATTTACAGTGTTGTGTTACTTTCAGGTGTACAGCAAAGTGAATCAGTTATACATATATCCACTCTTTTTTAGATTCTTTTCCCATATAGGCCATTACAGAGTACTGAGTAGAGTTTCCTGTGCTATACAGTAGGTACTTAGTATACTATAGTTTTTTAAGCATGCAACAGCATTATGTCTAAAAAAAAAATGTACATAGCTTAATTAAAAATACTTTATTGCTGAAAAATGCTAACCATCATCTGAGTCTTCAGTGAGTTATAGTAGTAACATCAAGGATCACTGATCACAGATCACCATAACAAATACAAGAATGAAAATCTTTGAAATATTGCCAAGAATTACCAAAATGTGAAACAGAGACATGAAGTGAGCAAAGGCTATTGGAAAAATGGTGCTGATAGACTTGCTCGACAAAGGATTACCACACATATTTAATTTGTAGAAAAACATAATAAAACATAGTGCAACGAAACAAGGTATGCGTGTAAATAAAACCAAAAAAGTAAGGAAAAGATACACATCAAACTGTTAACAGTGGCTTGAACTGGACCAAATCATGGGTGAGTTTTTTCTGAGTAAAATTTTCCAATGTAAGAAACCAATGTTACCTCAATTAAAAAAAATTTTTTTCCCACTTAAATCTTCTACAATGAAGATGTACTGCTTAAAAAAAAATTGTTAGAAGGCAAAATAGCATAATGATTAAGAATGGAACCTGTGGATAAATGGTAAAATTCTAGGACTGAAGCAGGAAAAGTCACAGCAACCTCACAACTTCTTGTACTAAAAAGTAAGGAAGTGCTCAAAAAACTGACGGGCACATGACAAAAAGTTACAGAAGACACCTGAAGGGACTTTCACCAGTCAAATTTGGACAACAAAATGACTACTAGAAAGAATGAATTATGACACATTAAATTTTAAAAAATGAATCCATACCACATTAAAAAAATTAATGGGAAAGGGAAAAGTTTCTTTCTACAGAAGAATGTCAGCTAATTAATGCAGAAGAATGGCAGGAATACAAAAATCACCATTTACTACAATAACCACAATTAATTTAAGCAAGACTCACCAATGGATGCTAAAACCATGGGTGAATGCCTGTTAGGGAACAGGATGTTCATACAGCCTTAAAGTATTACCCCACAGATGACATACTGATTACAAAGGGAAAAGGTACATTTGCAGAAGGAAATCTGGTAGACATTACCTTAGAGGATCAAATTTAACAACCCCAATAGCACAAACTGATATCATTTGCCCCCTGATGTGATGTGTTACGGATTGAATTATCTGTGTTCCCCCAACACTCATATGTTGAAATCCTAACCTCCAGTGTGATGGTATTAGAATATGGGCCTTTGGGTAGTGATTAGGTCGAGAGGGTCTGCCTTCATGAATGGGATTAGCGCCATTATAAGGGACTGAAGAGGCCAGAGCTCTTTCCTTCCACTACATGAGGACACAGCAAGATGTCAGAAGTCTGCAACCCAGAAGAGGGCTATCACCAGAACCCAACCATGCTGGCATCCTGATCACAGACTTACAGACTCCAAAACTGTGAGAAATAAATTTCCATTGTTTATAAGCCACTCAATCTATGGTACTTTGTTAGAGCAGTCCAAACTGACAAAGGCATGATGCATTTAGAAGAATACAACACTCTCTTTGTTATTATTTCCTGCCAAAAATGTTTTGACCTAAATCTAATCATAAGAAAACATCAGACAAATCCAAAGTGACTAATATTCTGGGAGGACAAACCATAGAGGAAAAACCCCATATTCTGTGAATAAACTCTGCCCAGGTCCCTGGCTGACTCCAGAACCACTCTTGCACTAGACAGACTCCAGTTAAAGATAAAGAACCAAACTGAGATATGGACTGCTTCCCTAAACAAGAGTGTGTAGCTTGATTCCAACCCAGTTAACTGTCTGATGAAACAAAATATAATATTTTTCTGAGGAATAAAACACACACTAGAATATCCACAATATAACATTCACAATGTCCAGGATACAATCCAAAATTACTTAACATACAAAGAGAATGAGGAAAATGTGACCTGTTTTCAATTTATAGGGGTAAACAATTTGAATGACTGCAGATTTCTTATCAGAAACTGTGGAGGTCAGAAGATAGTGGAAGAAAATCTTTAAATTGCTAAAAGGGAAAAACCTATCAACCCAAAATTCTATATTCAGTGAAAATATCCTTCAAGAATGATAATGAGGTACTCAATACATGTTTGTTGGATTGAGTGTTTTGGAACTAAATTGCACAGAATCCAATGAATGATATTTGAACAGAACAGTGCACAATGAACAGGATTTCAGAAATGCAGATGGAAACTAAATGGATGTCAGAGGTGTAGTTTTTGAAAGAAACACAGCAGCATTTGATAATTCAGAAGATATTGATCCTAAGAAGTTCAACTTGAATGACTGACAAAACCAATATAATATTAACAGAACTGAGAAAATCAGGAAGAAGAGCTAGATAAGGAGGTAAAAGATGAATCCTGATCTGATTTGTTCTCTTTGAAAACCAAGCTCAGCAATTAACTTTTGGGAAAAAGTTGTATTTTTGATTTCATACTAATTATAAAATAGCATTTGCTTAATTCATTTATCTTAACCATGGAATGGTTAAGGCAAAGATTAAGAAATAAGTGAAAGATTTAAAAACCAGACACAATAAAGATGTTAAAAAAAAATTAAAATAAAAAAAGACAAAGAAAATTTGTATATAAACCTTAAAAAAAAGAATGCTGATGAAATCAGACATTTTTAAGATAATAAAATTATTAAGGAAGTTTGTTACCAGCAGACCCACCCTGTAAGAAATGCTAAAGGCAATTCTTCAGGCTGAAGGGGATGACACTACACAGACTCAGATCATCAGGAAGAACTGAAGAGTATCCAAAATGGTAAATATCTAGTAAAGAACATTTTCCTCTTAATTTCTTTACAATCCACAGCAACTATTTAAAGCAAAACTATAACATTGTTTTATGGGATTTATAATATACGTAGATGTACATGTGACATATGACAACTACAGCATAAAGGGGAAGGTAGTAAATGTACCTATACAATTGTAAGATTTCTATACTTTTCATAAAGTGGTATTAACTCTAAGTAGACTGTAAAAGCCTACCTTGCCCCAACAGTAGCCACTAAAAATAGAAAGAAGTATAGCTTCAAAAAATAAAGGGCAAAAAAGGCAATTCTATAGCATATTCAAATAATCAAAATAAGTCAGAAAAGAAAAAACAAAAGAGACAAAAATTTAAAAATTAAATGGTAGACCTAAACCCAATCACATCAATAATTAAATGATTAACTAAATTTTCCAATTAAAAATTAGAGGTTGTCAGAATGGGTAAAAAGCATGACTCAACAGTATGTTGTCTACAAGACACACACTTCAAAATAAAGACACAAATATGGGGCTTCCCTGGTGGCACAGTGGTTGGGAGTCTGCCTGCCAATGCAGGGGACACGGGTTCGAGCCCTGGTCCGGGAGGATCCCACATGCCGTGGAGTGGCTAAGCCCGTGTGCCACAACTACTAAGCCTGTGCTCTAGAGTCTGCGAGCCACAACTACTGAAGCCCGCATGCCTAGAGCCCGTGCTCCGCAATAAGAAAGGCCACCACAATGAGAAGCCCACACACCGCACTGAAGAGTAGCCCCCGCTAGCTACAGCTGGAGAGAGCCCACGCGCAGCAACAAAGACACAATGCAGCCAAAAATAAATAAATAAATTTAAAAAACAAAACAAAAAAACACAAATATGTTCAAAGTGAATGTATGGAAAAAGATATACCAGACAAGCAGTAGGCATAAAGAGCTGAAATGGCTAGAACTAGGTCTAGTTGTCCTATCAGATAAAATACACTTCAAGAAAAAGAATATTACCAGAAACAAAGTTGGAAACTAAACAACATACTTACAAGTTGGCTCTAAAATTTATATGGAAATGCAAAAGACTAGAACATCCACAGTAATCTTTATAAAGGACAAAGCGAACTACCTAGTAGCCTGCAAAGCCTAAAATATTTACTAGCTGTCTCTTTTAAGAAAGCCTGTCAACTTTTGCTTTAAAGGAGTACATTTTCGAAGGACCTACCTGCATAGCACTATGTTAAGATGCTATGGAGAGAATAAAAACAATTGTGACACAGTTACTGTTACTGAGCTTATAGGTATTAATCATGAATGTTTCAGTCTTAAAAAGGAACACTTGCAACTTCCCTGGTGGTCCCGTGGTTAAGACACTGTGTTTCCACTGCAGGGGGCACAGGTTCAATCCCTGGTTGGGAACTAAGATTCCCGCATGCTGCGCAGCGCAGCCAAAAAATATGGGAAAAAAAAAAAAAGGAACACTTTTGGGTTTGACTCTCCTATAATTAAGAGAGCCTGAGATATTAGCATTAAAAATGCTCTGCAATGTGTGAACCTTGTTTGGATCCTGACTGTAACAAACCAACTGTAAAAACCAATTATGAGACTCAAGGAGATTTACACAGACCAGATATTTGATGATATTAATTTTTCCAGTATGATAATATTATAGTTAGGGTTTTATTAAAAAAGAGACCTTATCTTTCAGGGATACTGAGGAAAATAATAAAATGGTATCTAGGATCTGATTTGAAATAATCCAGGGAGGGGGAGTTATGAATGGAATACAGATGAAACAACAGTGACCATGAGTTGATAAATGGATGGCACATGGGGGTTTCAAGGCACTAATATTCCTTCAATTTTTATGTCTGAAATGTTCTTGTAATTAAAATAAAATAAACTCACACAAAGTCCTTTTGCAAGACAATAATCAAAGTTAAATTGGCCATTGTCTTTTGAAGAAACTGGTATGAAAGACAGGTGGCACAGATAAAAGGACCTGGAAAAAACCCTAATAATAATAAAAACCCTAAGAGGCTTCTAAAGACTATTAATGACAATCAAATCCAGTGGTCACATATTATCATCACAGCCTAAATTAAGATAATACTCAATGAGTTCCATATGCAGAAAAAAACCAAATTTCTCTGAATTTTACTAGTTGCTGCTTTATCAAGGTTCCTATGAAAGTGAAATGGATGACAGTGGAGCATAACAGAAACATATGAGCTCTTTAAAATGTTTTATAATATGTACAAAAGAATATATATGCAAATCAATCATCCAACTTAAAAAGTAGACTATTACCAAAACTGAGTAGCTAACTGTGCTTCTTCCTGATCCCATCCTCTGCCTCCACCCACCCCCACCAAGAAGCTTTTATTCTCAAAATTATCATTACTTTATTAATAAAACCACAGTTTTACTACAAATTCTTAAAATAATACATTAACTACCATACTGGTATTCAGTATTCTGAAACTTTTTTTTAAATCTCAATATTTCATGGATGATTCTTTGGAGTACAAGCTTTTGAATTAAAGCTGGTTGTGTAGCTGGTTGTGAGTTCTTGCCACTTATTAGGTATGTGACCTTGGGGAAATTATTTTCCCGTCAAGCCTCAGCTTCCTACTTCAAAAGACTATTGTGAGAATTAAAACAGAATATACAAAAAGTACAGCTCCTGGTATATAGCAGGTGCTCATAAATGGTAGCTATACTAGGTATGATTTACAAAGATTTGGCAAATTAAATCCTTTTACTTAATGGGAAAAAAATCCATCTTGCTATCAAGTGCTTCCTTTATATTAAGCCATTAGAAAACTCCTTAGTAACAAGTCTGTGAATGGTCAGTCTCCACACCACCAGAAGTAATTATCATCATCATCTGATCCTTTGACTTTGCACACATGTTTTCACAAAGATGACTTATGTCAGTCACATCAACTCTTGTTCACCAGGAAACAGTTTGAGTCCATCAAACTTTTCTTCTCGGTAACTGAAAAGCTGACAAGGTCAATTCTGATGAGATCAGATTTCATGTCTGCATTCAGGGGTGAAGGATTATCAGTACTCTGCCTTCCTAAAACTGACTGAGGCTTATATATTCTCCTCATATTTTCCCCTACTGTGTGTGTCCCCACCTCTGCACACGGGAAGGCAGACAGAACACAGCAATGAAGAAAAATGACTGACTCTGGAGTCAGGCATACTTGGGCTCGGGCCCTGGCTCTGCTGCTTAACTATCTGATGCTGGCCAAGTAGTAAACCTCTCTGATGCCAGATTCTCCATGGATAAAATGGAGATAACAATAACACTTATCCTCTAAGATACTTATAGTCCTGACTGTGGCTCTGTGATAGTTATAATGGAGATGACTGATCTAATATTAATTCCTTGAACTTTTGTCTTTCTTAAAATGCTCTAGATGCCTGGATTGAAACATGTGTCATGAAGTGAGAGAACTTCTCTTAAGTAGTTTTTAGCTGTTAATATTCCTTCAACACATAATGCTTTGGTTATTATTCCGGTGTTAATAAGAGCTATTTTATTTTTTCAAGGAAGGAATAAGCACACCTAGCAGGGAAAAAACCTGCTAAAAGAAATCCCGAGGCCTGGCTCTTTAGGAGCAAGGCATAACGATTAGGGGTAAGTAAAACAAAGTCAAGGTTAAGAGGAACAAAATGGGAAGAGTGAAGACACTGAGGACTCAAGTAGACATGGATTGCAGTCAGACTGCCATTTTCACATGCCATATCATACAGTAACCTTATTAATGCATCATAGTGGAGCTAATACAAGGAAATGTTCCACAGAAAGGCTAAACAAAAATTATCAGAAGACAACTCAGATGACAGGGGTGGAGGGATGGGACAGGACCACACAGTTCTGCTACATTATTAATACAAGAGGAGAGAGTTACAAGCAGTGGAACATCACAAGTCTGGAGTGGAGGTACTTAGTCTAAGGATTCATCCAGTGGCTAAGAGTTATGATATATTTCTATGTCAGTAGGCATTCAAATAAGATGATGGCCTCTACAGAAACACCAAACAGTCTGGGGTCAAGTCTATCAAAGAAGAATCCACTTTAGATATACCACTTTGGGCATCCAGCTCCTGCTGACCCCTGTACCAGGCCAGCACCTCTTCCCACCTCTTAGCTTCCTCCTCCCATTATCAACAGCAATGAATTCTTTATCCTTTCTCCTTGCTGCCCACCCACCCTCCTCTCCTCCCCAGTTCTGCATGGATTCCAATACTTTTTTCCCCATATCAGTGCCACTGCTATTCACACTGATTAGATCCTTCTGCAGGATCAGCACTGCTTCTGCTTTAAGAAATGAAAGCTTTGGCTGTTCAAGCACAAGAATGGGCTTGCTGTGCCAGGCTGCATAAAACTGGAACCTTGGTAAGAACTGATGGGTGGGTGGAAAAAACCTGGAAAGCACCTTTGAAGCAAAGGGAAAATATAATTTGTAAAGAACTTATATAGATTGATAAGAAAAATACTAAGAACCCAATAGATACTTGGGAAAGTTCAGAGAACAATTTCTCAAAAAAGAAATACAAATTGGCTTTTTTAAAAAAGAAAAAAAACTCAACTTTACTAGTCAAAGAAATATAAAATATAATGAAATATCACTGATTATCTATTGAATATACCATGCTTTAAAAACAAAAAAAGAAAAAGTAATATTCCTCAGTATTTGTAATGGTGTGGTGAAAGGAACACTCTCACGTGCTACCAGTGAGAATTTAAATGAGTATAACCTTTCCAGAAAGCAATCTTAAAACTTTATACATATAATCCAGTAATTTCACTTTTTGTAGTCTGGTTTAAAGAAAAAAATCAGAAATTCAGACAATTTATACCTTACAAGGCTTGTTGCTATTTTAGATGCATATCTTCAATAAAGGGGGGGGAAAGGGTTAAAAACCCATACCTGATACTAGGGGAACATTTAAATAAGAATCTGTCCTTTTTCTCACCAATCAGTAATAATCCCTTCCATCTCTGTGAGTGCTTAGTGCCTCTATTTTAGCACTATATTTTAGCACTAAATATGACTTGTATCATATTCAGTCGTTCCCAAGTCTGTCTCACTGGACTGTGAATTCCCTGAATACAAATTTGGGGTCCCATTCAGCTCCGTATCATATACCTTATTACCTTGTGAGCACTCCCAGCACCTAACACAATACTTCATTAACAGCAGGACATGAAAATTTTTAAGTTGAATCACTGTAAGAAGCAAATTAATCAATGATTTCAAAGATGTTAAATTTTTTACACATAAAGACATGAACACTAAATTCATAACTGACCTAATTCTACCACAATTTGGAATAAACTCAATTCCATGAGATTATAGGAATGAGTTATTAGATTGCAGCAGTCACAATCTACAGCCATACCCCTTTATTCTTTGTTCTTCTTCCTGCCTGGAACACAGATGTAAGGTCTAGAGATGTTAACAGCCATCTTGAAACAGTAAGTCAAGAAGCTACAAGTACAGGACTGTAGAGCCAAAAGAGAAAAGCTTAGGTTCTCATTACATCACTGAGCCACTGCCTCACTCTAGACATCTGGATATGTGAGAAAAAGAAACCTTACACGTTAAACCCATTTAATAATTAATTACATTAATTAAAACGGTGTTTTCTGTTATTAGGAATGATAGAATTTTCTGATAGATACTAATAGGGTTTTCCATTATTTGTTCTGACTTATATAAAATGATACATAACCATCCACTTGGTAAGAGTGACTAAAGCAGGGGTGGACGCTTTAAATAAAGACAATCAGAGTCTTTCTCTAGACTGACTTGTGGTCTCAGGAGAAAGAACTCCTTCTTTCCATTAAAGACTAAAAGCCTATGGCTGCTGGCAGACACTTTGCTTGCCCCTTAAAAAAAAAAAAAAAAAAAAAAAAAAAAAGCCTATCTATTGAATAGAGACAAATGGAGCCGAAAAATGGAGAGAGACACCATCTCAGCTCCTAGATCCTGCTCTGCCTAAAGCCTATCCCAGGCTTCCCAATTATTATGAAAACTAACCTCTCTTTTTTGCTTCAGATTGCTTGAATTGTTTTTCCAACACCTGAACCCAAGAGTCCTACACTCTACTGGAGTAAACACGTAAATAATTATTTTACAAGTTGAAAAAAACTTTGCCCTGTATTAACCCATATAACTCAAGTTATGTTTGTCATTCTCCAATTGCCTACTATTTTCATAATGCCCATACTACAACCACACTGAATGGCATGCTCTTTCTTGTAGAGCATGTTTCTTCATGTTTTTCTATTTACGTGAGTTTTGCCTACTGCTATTTTACATTAATGCCCTTCCTTCTAAATCTCTAATCACGTTTCTTCTGAAACACCACAGGAATTTATCTTTATGCCCCTTAGTCATTTTGACCTTGCATTACAGTTATTCATGTGTATGCCTTTTATCTTTCCAATTGCACTGTAATCTCACTTTGTTTGGATTTGTATATCTTCCCACAGGTCAGTCTGTCTCCATAATCCATGTTATTTCTACTAAACCTATGCTACTTCCCAACTGTTAATACCTCAGTAGTTAGGTGTCAACAGTGATATACTTAATCCTCCTGGGTACCACAAAAGCCACATTAATACAAGTGAGAAGACTGAATGGGGTACAAATTACATTCAGGTAGGCAAATACAGATATATAAAACAGAAAAAGTCAACTCTGTCTAATTTAAGAAATTTGTTACTTAGAGATGATTGGGTCTTCTGATTTTTGCTGACTCACCCAAGTCAAGCCTATTCTAGGTCCCAGTCCTTCTCTGATAGCTCTCAGGCAAATCTCTATCAAGACATTTGATACCTCTACCCACCTACTTACCCACCGTTATGTTTCCAAGCAATATCCATGGAGAGAAAATCCACTCCTGGCAATATCCACACCTCTGTATCTAGGTCCAAAGTGTATACAGTTAATGCCTTCAGCTTTCCTAACTCTGCTATGATCTATTTCTCACTAAACTTATTCTTAGCACTTTGACTCTAATGCCTTTCCTTGCCTTTCATCTTTCCCTTAGCTCTAGCTGGCTGGTGGCTTATCCTTTATGTATTGTATTAGCACACAGAAACACAGACTTCAAAAAGACTACACAGGCAAGAAAAATATTCAATAATAACAGTAGCTACCATTTATTGAATATCTAAAACAATCTAGACACAGTGCTGGGTGCTTTATCTCTGATTCCAATGACAATCCTAATGATGTTAGACTAATTTTACAAATGAGGCACCTGATCCTCAAAGAGTAAGATAATTTGTCAAGCATTACCCAGCTGACAAGTACTACAGCTGAAATTTAAGTTCAGATCTACCTAGTTCCAAAGCCCATGTTTCTCCCACTCTATCTTATTACCAAAAATAAAACGTTGGCTGTTCTCCCAGCTTCCACCCTTGTCACCCAACAATCTATTCACACAGCAGCCAGAGTGATCCCTTGTTCAAATATTAATTCATTTTTTGCTCAAACCCCTCCAATGTTTCCTCCTTTAAAAGCTAAAGTCCTCACTAACGGCCTAAGAGCCCTATGTGATCTGTCTACCTGTCCCCTCCCCAATTACCTCTCTGGTCTCATTGTTAATCTCTCCCTCACTTACTCTACTGCAGCTGCACTGGCTTCTTTGTCATTCCCCACATACGCCAAGCCTGCTCACCTCAGGGTCTTTGAACTTACTGTTCCCTCTGCCCGTAACACTCTCCTCTCCACTCAAAATTCTCTTAGCTTATTCCCTCACTTCCTTTAGGTCTCTGTTCAAATGTCACCTTCTCAATGGAAACTTCCACACCACCTATTTTAAACTGCCACCTCCTGACCTCAATACTCCCTATTCCCCTCTTCCTCTGATTTCTTTTCTTCCTCTAAAATACTTATCAATGCGACATATTATATGTTTACTTGTTTATTGTAATAGTATCCCACTACTAGAATATAAGCTCTCTGAGAACATGGACTCTGTATATTCTGTTCACTATATCTGGCATGTAGTAGGCATTTAATAAGTATTTACTGGATGTGTAAATGAAAACCTTTATTCTTCCTAGGTGTTTAAATGAAAATGGTCTCAAAGACATTTTCCAAAAAGCAAATGCAAAGGCAACCTGCTTTTGTTCCAGTCTAGATTACTTTAGCAAATCATCTCCCTTCAAACAATGCCTTTAAAGGACACTCCCTCTAATTTTTCCAGAGTTGTGAACAGATAGCCATGTCATTGAGCAACAAACTGAGCAGACTGAGCCAACTTAACCAGAGTGTAGTATTATAATAAAATAAAACTTAGAGCAAAGTTAATCAGACACATTTAATGATATGCATAATTGTTATTGTGCTGCACGGTAACTAGGCATAAATGGTAGACACTTCATGTAAATGACTCTAATTACTATTTCTTTTACACAGCTAAACAAGCATGTCTAGGATCAGATTCAGGGGGAAACAGGAAGGAGGGGAAAGCTGAATACTTAGCTCTGGGAGGGAAGTCCTCCCTCTTATTCTATCCCCTTAGGCATTGGGCTAATGGTCTCCCAGACTGGGTTATGTGTAACTCTTTCCCCTCCATTGTGGGAAAGGCTTCCTTTTACCAAAGATTAAAATATTAGGCTGTGGGGCTTCCCTGGTGGAGCAGTGGTTGAGAGTCCGCCTGCCGATGCAGGGGACATGGGTTCGTGCCCCGGTCTGGGAAGATTCCACATGCCGCAGAGCGGCTAGGCCCGTAAGCCATGGCTGCTGAGCCTGCGCGTCCGGAGCCTGTGCTCCACAATGGGAGAGGCCACAACAGTGAGAGGCCCGCGTAACGCAAAAAAAAAAAAAAAAAAAAAAAAAAAAAAAAAAAAAAAACAAAGGCTGTGGACGGCCCTCTGTCTTCAGTCATAAAGCTGAGAGGAACCAGAACAATCACTACTAACCCTGGCAAGGAAGATGGGGCAGGAAACTGGTGGAGAAACCAAATAAAGACAGCAAATTTACCGAAAACCCACTATATGCCAGGCACACTAGTAGGTGTTTCACATAATTCATCCAACTATCAATACTTCCCCCACCCCACGTAGAGCCCCAAGCTCTGTCTGCAGGAAAGTAGAGGAGTAAGCAGAGTGGGACAGTTCCAGTGAGGACTCCCTGCTCCAAACTTGTCCGTAAGGCCTAAAATGTCACATTCTCAGAAAGGGTAATTTAGGTAAGCTAACACTATTAGGAAGATTAAGTGGAAGCTGTCATTTAGTGGCTGTTTCCCTTGCTTCCTATCTTATCTAACCCATAAGAGGATAAAGGGCCCCCTACTTTCCTATGGGTTTGTCCAAACCTATCCAGCTCAGGCTAAGCCCACCCTTCTCTGGGGACAGCGACATGCAGGATCCCCAGGGATCAGGGATCGAACCCATGCCCTCTGCAATGGAAGCACAGAGTCTTAACCACTGGACCACCAGGGAAGTCCCTGAACTAATTTTTAAAACAAATTTCCTCATAAAAAATAAACTGTGACAGTCATTCAGGATACAGCAGACATCTTTGGATGGAGGTCTGAGACATTTGGATCAGGGCTACAAGACATACAGTGCCAAGAAAATAAGTTCCAATTATATCAGAAAACACACTTATATCTATAATATTTTAAAGAGTCCTCAAGACCCAGAGTGTAAATCCAACTGAGCAGCATCACACAGGATCACTGACACTTGGCCTAACGGATTAAAGAGAACTTGAAAGGCTTGTCCTGAATGGATAACAATGCAAGTCTCAGTCTACTTTGCCCTCCTGATGGTGTCAGCCTCTCAACAAGTTCAATGAGAAAAACCTGGTTCTGGTGCTATAAGTCTGCACTAGGTTTCTGAGAAAACTCAGAAACAAGCCTGAATCAAGTATTTGGGGCTGTGAGTTGCTCCACTGCACCCCTGTAAGGAAGAACAAGCTTAAAAGCAAATATCATATAGCTGAAAGATGTCTGACAGAGATGAATACCAAAGCTTCCTGTTTAAGCACAAACTATCAGCGTTCAGTCTGGGAGATATCAGTAGGAGCTACTCTATACTCTTTACCTTTTGATTCTGACTGGAAGAAGGTCATCTATTCCTAGAACTCAATGGGGATTCAGTTTCTCAAACTCATTTATTTCTGGACCTCAGTGCTGAGTGCATTGTTGACTCAGTAACTAATACCAGTTGGGTAAGGTGTTTGGTGAGATAGACAAAATAGTCTCTCCCTTCTCTGGTCACCAAAGGCCCAGCCCTAGAATTCTTTCAGTCACTGGAACTCTCCACTAAAAATCAAACTAAAGAGCTATGTCAAGGTAAAACTGCATCTAAAATCCTAGACCTACAGTGCTCTTCTATTAAAGGAGTTGACCAGATTTAGGTCTTCAACTTTCATTGTATTTAAAAGACTACAATGCTATTCATATAAACCCTTTAAAATGATGACAAAATCTTTGACCTAGTAATACCACTACTGGGAATTCCACAGATCAAAGTTCTTAAGTACTTACTATGTTGTGCTGAACACTTAAAATATCTCCTTCCACCTCACAAAAACCAAATAAGGTCATTTCTACTGCTTGACAGACACATGAAGGGAAGCCTGGAAACTAGCACAGGGTCACAGACTAGTAATTGACAGAGGTGGGACTCAATCTCAGACTGATTGGACTCCAGAGCCCATCTTTTTTAACTATCACCCAAACTAAAAATACATCCTTAGAAAATAACCCCAAAATACAGCAATAATTTTAGGCATAAAAAGCTCACTGTCATATAAGTATAACATGGCAACTTGAAGCATTCTAAACACACAACAATTAAATAAATGGAGGCAATCTGGATTACAGAATATTATATAAGCATTAAAAATATTTTTACACATAACTTATAGTGACATGGAGAAATTTTTATGCTGTAAGTAGAAAAAAACAAAACAGAATTTTACATACGGTCAGATCTCAACTATGTAAAAAATATACCTGCACATAGAAAGATCTAAATTTACTGATAAATAAAAAAAGGCAAATTGCAGAATTACACACGTGTGGCATGGTCTCATTTATGTAAATAATTTCTGACTCATTTCAAGTACTCAATAAATGTAAGCCATTATTATTATTCATACTACAATGAACAGGTACTACTTTACAATCAGAAAAATCAACAAATTTATTTAAATTTTAAGTTTAGGTACTTCCTTGTTTAATTAATAAGAAGTATATAACTTCAGAAAAATTAAATAACATGTGCCTTTCTTTCCTGGAAATCTTAATGTATAAAACACCTCACAATAATACAATTTCAGATTAAATATCTCTAAGTTATGGGAACCAAGTAGCACTGAGAAAAATGTTGCAACACTTCTAAATCATCTAAGTTATGGTTACATTCAACATGTTAGACCACAGAGTTGTGCAGATTCTATTATATTTAGAGTTTAAAGTCATAAACAGAAAGGCAAGATCAGGGGTGGTATTTCAAGGGCTGTGATGAACAAGCAGATTCTCTTGCCCAATATGTCACACTGCACGAAAACCAAGGCCTTCTGTGTACTCTTTGAGAGAGAACCAACACCTCCAGGGTGATGCAGCAGAGACATGTAGGACATTAATGGTAATTAGTGATTTTTTTTTTTTTTTCAGTACGCAGGCCTCTCACTGCTATGGCCTCTCCCGCTGCGGAGCAGAGGCTCTGGACGCGCAGGCTCAGCGGCCATGGCCCACGGGCCCAGCCGCTCCATGGCCTGGGGGAATCCTCCCGAACTGGGGCACGAACCCACATCCCCTGCATCGGCAGGCGGACCCCCAACCACTGCACCACCAGGGAAGCCCGAAATTAGTGACATTTTTCAGCTGTTAACTATCTTTAGGTAGAATTTACACACACACACACACACACACACACACACACACACACACACACACACGGGATTTATTCTGAATGAAAAACGGGCAACTCTAGAACTTAGTTCCTCAAGTTCCATAGGAGTTTCAGTATATGAATATATAAATTGAAATTCAAGGTCCATGGGATAACAATGATCTCTGGCCTGCCTATAGCAGAGAATAAGTGTGAAACATTGAAAGATGAAAGATTTTTCCCTTCCCCTTGTCCTGAGGTATGTGCAACAAAATAGTATAAAGTAATAACGAACGTGAAAAGCACTAGATAATTAGCTAGATTTAAAAAAAAAACAAACTTTAGCATTGAAGAAGAGTTGTCTGTTGCACTGTACCGTACAGGATTACAAAACCACCACACAGTTGAAGAAAGGAATCTGGCTTTACCTGTATCTTGACCCATCAGCCCATTGCAGTACATGGCATGTCGCTCGATCTTTGTGGGTGGGAAGCCTTGGTCACATAGTGGGCAGGATACCTGGGTACTAGATGAGAAGGTAGTAGTAGGTATTTCCTTCTCAGCATCTTCCCTGTTATCAACCTGAAGAACCTGAAGAACATGACAAATGGCAATTGTACTAGCTTTACTTTATAAAGTATCTTTTCCCAAAAAGAACTGCAAGACTCCATCCTATATTCCACTTACTTTCAATGAGGTAATACCAATCAGTTTGCCAAATTCAGGACAGTAGATTGGGAGATACACTAATATAGTTAATATTTATTTATTATACTGAATAATACTTATTCAGTGCCTGCCTACTATGTGCTAAGCACTCTGCATGTGATACTCATTTAAACCTCATGATAATCTTACAAAGGTACGAACACACTCTTTTTACACTTGAGAAAAGTGTTGTCCAAAACAGTAAAGTAACTTGCCCAAAGTTACAGAATAAATAAGTGGCAGAGCTGAAATTCAAACCAAGGACTATTTGGCTCCAAAACCTGACAGCATTCCTCTCTATCACACTGCAAGGTGCTGTCCTCGTTGGGTCAGTATGCTGTGTCTTCGGTGTTTCAGTTTGTATTATCAACAGCATCTTAAAGACACTTTTTCAGGGACTTCCCTGGTGGCACAGTGGTTAAGAATCCGCCTGCCAGTGCAGGGGACATGGGTTTGAGCCCTGGTCCAGGAAGATCCCACATGCCACAGAGCAACTAAGCCCGTGAGCCACAACTACTGAGCCCACGTGCCACAGCTACTGAAGCCTGCACGCCTAGAGCCTGTGCTCCGCAACAAGAGAAGCCACCGCAATGAGAAGCCCGCACACCACAATGAAGAGTAGCCCCTGCTCACCGGAACTTAGAGAAAGCCCATGCTCAGCAACTAAGACCCAATGCAGCCAAAAGTAAATAAAATAAATAAATAATTTTTTTAAAAAGAGACACTTTTTCAATCTCACAAAAGAACTGTGAAGGCAGTCAAAAGGTACAAACTCCTAACTGTAACATAAATAAGTACTAGGGCTGTAATGTACAGTGTGATAATATAATTAACACTGCTGTATGTTATATATTAGAAAGTTGAGAGTAAATCCTAAAGAGTTCTCATCACAAGGAAAAAAATTTTTTTCTATTTCTTTAATTTTGTATCTATATGAGATTATGGATGTTCACTAAGCTTACTGTGAAAATCATTTAACTATGCATGTATGTCAAATCATTATGCTGTACCCCTTAAACTTACACAGTGCTGTATGTAAATTATATCTCAATAAAACTGAAAGACAAAAAAGAATTAATTACACACACACACACACACACACACACACACACACAGAACTGTGATCACTGTAAGTGACTTCAGATATCAAGAGTTAGGGGGAAAAAAAAAAAGAGCTCTAAGCAAAAGCAACACAACTAAAATAAGTTAAGAACCTAGGTCTCAGCTTATACCAGTAAAACAAAACCAATTCTTGTGTTTTATTTGTGACTTTGGGGTTGAAAGAGGAAACACAACTAAGATCCAAATATTTAAGAAGGCCTGAAGAAATCATTAAGACAATTCTGACAAAGTCATTCTTACTCCCTTCTCAGTGTTTTGTAGTCATCATTTTTCCTACAGTTCCCAGTCTCTCAGAGGCAGTTTTATTTTACCTTTACAGGTCAGAGTCAAGAACTCTGCAGTGATTAATCCTATAGTATGTGTGAGCACTGCAGCACTACTGCCTAATACTTGATTCAAAGGACAGCATGTCCTATCCAATCAACTTGAAACTGTCCTGCATAGTCACTGCTTCCATTTAAGAGCAAGGAGCACCTGGGCTGTCATTATGCCTTACTATAGGAAAAAAATAAACCCTCTTCTGATACAAGAACAAAATAGGACCAAAACTGCAGTAGGTAGATAATTTGAGCTCTGAGCTAACTGGGGTGGTTTTTTTTCTTTTAGTCTCTAATTTTAGGCCATCCCTAAAATTTACCACCTGTGAATGTAATCCAGCAGAGAGGGAAACAGGTCATCTAAATAAATACCAAGTAAAACGATTTCTACAACTGCCAGAAAATGTTGTTTTCAACACATACCTGCCTTTTACTTTAAAAGGAAGGAGAAAAAGAAAGATGAGAAAGGAACTAAGAGTGGTTGAGTTCCTATACTATACCAGGCTTGGCCAAGCATTTTCCATAACTATCCTTCACAACAACCCAATTGGCACAGGTATCACTAGCTCCAGTATTATAGAAGAGGAAATTGAGGCTTGGAAAGGCAAAGTAACCTGCTGATCACAAAGTGAGTAACTGGACAATGTAGACTCAAACCCAGGCCTTTGTGGCATCAAAACTCTCAGTACTCCACCACGGTGTGGCAAAAACAAAAAGCACCCCTCCGCTCCACTTTGTTTCTGGAAGCTGACTCTGCCAGGTATTGGGAGACTCTCTGGTTCTATTATTCTTCTCTAGTATGTGGGGCAAGTCCAGTGGGTCTGGAAGTTCTAGGTGTTTTTTTATTCCAAGCTTAGTCACTGAGATTCTTACAAACCCAGGTTCCTCTGTTCACAAATTTTACAAGAAAAAGTTGTCTTGTGAATACAAAGCCATCTGAGCAGAGGGGAGAAAAATCAATATACCCTATAATTTGCAAGTAGTCTTGAGTTAATGAAAGTTAGTAGCAGTTAAGCAGTTACTTGACATTCTGAAGTTCACTAAGCACAGAAATGTTGTATGACATGAATGTCACTGGTGCTCACACCCAGTACTACACCCCTTTGTATTCATTACGAGCTCTATAAAATGCAGAGAAGGTACCTCCAACTATTAATGTAGTATTCAAGAGGGAGGAATCAATCTATTTTTGTTTTATTGTGAATACAAGCCCACTTCCAATCACATTCATAGGCAACCCAGAAGGTTTCTGAACATTTTTATATTAACCTAAGATTTTTCCCAGCACCACTAAAAAGGTCTATTTAAATATTAGCTACAATGGAGAAGCCTCAAGAGGAAAAGATACAAGCGAAGAAGTTCTTATAAGGACTATGTAGTTAGGGACTGGGTCTCTGCAGAGATGCTTCCACTTCTTTTAAAATACTATACATGTATTTCTCAAAAGAAGTACTTGGACACCAAATCATGATCTCTTAAAGGCTGGCCTTTACTTTCTGGCCTGAAAAGAAACCTCATCTCAAGAAATGGACCCAATGAAAATGAGAGTATGTCCTACAGTCACCAACCCCCCCTCACCCATCCCCCACCAGGTTTATTTGTAGCTTAGAAAAATGTTTAGATCTTTCCCCTCTTACCATAGACAGTTTACTTAACACCGTTAACTTAAAAACCAACTGACTAAACTGACTACAGTTGCACAGGTCCACTTACGTACATATGTTTTTCAACAGTAAATACTACAGTACTAAATGATCTGTGGTTGGCTGAATTCTCGGATGTGGAACCACAGATGGGGGAAAATACAGATACCAAGGGCCCGCTATAAGTTATACATGGATTTTCAACTGCATGAACAGTCGGCACCCTTCACCCCCTCATTGTTCAAGGGTCAACTGTATTTCAGTCTGAATAAAGTCTATTAACCCTTCTGAGTACAGAATATCTGAGACCCCAACTAAGGGAAACTCTCAGGCAAGATATTTCAAAAATGTTATTTCCAAAGGAATCTGACCATTGCAGAAAATCAAATCAAGAGGGACTACAGTTCTGGCAAAGGTATTCCAAATACCTCAAATACTGTCAAGCAGTTCTCTGTCATTAGTAAGCTAATATCAATGAAGAGCCACAATACATTACAAAGCAGTTCCACATGCATATTTCTACTTGTGCCAACTCCTGCTATGTGTTTTATATTCTTTATCTAATTTAATCTTCAGAGCAACCCAATAAAATAGGCTATTTTTGTCTCCATTTTATAAATGAAGAAGCATTCCTCTCCTATGTTCCCCTAATACCCTAGGCAGCTCTCTAACATTACATTTGTCAGATTACATTACAATTATCTGTTTATGTGTCCTTTTGAAGGCAGGGATTGTTTTTTTCTTATTTACCTTATATCTCAAGCCTCTAAAACAATGACTGGCACACTATAATATCTGCCAAATAAATGAATAAAACTATTAACCTGCCCAAGGTGGTGGGGCTGGGATTCAAAGCCATGTCTTCTAATTCCAATGCTCAAGCTCCTTGAACTACACCATACCACCTTCCAATAAACAAGAAATTTTAGGGCAGATGACCCGATACACAGATTCCAAGGGCAAGAGTCCATACCCATTATGATACTATCACTGTGCACACATAAAATGCCCAGATTCTATCTTTCTAATAAGTGATTTGTAACTAGTGATTGTGCAATGACTCAAAACTACAGTATCTAACTACTTTTTTTTTTTTTTTTGCAGTACGCAGGCCTCTCACTGTTGTGGCCTCTCCCGTTGCGGAGCACAGGCTCCGGACGTGCAGGCTCAGCAGCCATGGCTCACGGGCCCAGCCGTTCCGTGGCATGTGGGATCTTCCCAGACCGGGGCACAAACCCATGTCCCCTGCATCGGCAGGCGGACTCTCAACCACTGCGCCACCAGGGAAGCCCTCTAACTTCTTTTAATGGAAACTTCTAAGACTATTTAGAGTATCCACAGATATCAGCAAACAGCAACACCAAAAAGAGGACATTCAATGTGCAAAAGACCATACAATTCCATCCATTTGATGCGAAGTGCTGCAGACATATATAACTTCTAAATAGGGTTCATGCTCTTTGCCCCAAACAAAGAAGTTTCCTTTGCAGTCACGGACGGGTAAGAAATCAGCCTCAATTAACTAAGGGCTTGCAGGGCTTCCTATGCATGTTAGGATAACTATGTTAATAACACTCTGTTCCCCCATCCCCATTTAGAAGGTTCTGGTCCCTCCCTAGGAAAAGAACTGGAGGCCATTTTGACATTATCTAGCAGGATCTATCCTCAGTAGCTCTGATGCAGGGAGCGTCCTCATCTTTCCTAACACCACTGGCATTAGGGAATCTTGGTCTGTCAGCTGTGACAGATCAGGTTCCAGGGAACCAAACAGTGTGCATGATTCATGAAAGCAGAATTTCTACCCAGTTACCTGCAGTGCAGAAACTAGGAAGGGGATCTAACTTCCACTGTAAACACTGTTTTCAAAAAAAACCTAGAGTATAAAAAGGAATAACAGAACAAAGCTTTTTTAAATTGCTCAGGATAAAATAGTATAAACATATATAACCAAAAAATTTATTTTCACAGAAAAACTAGTTTAATTCTCAGGCTGCTTTTCACACCAACAAATTTTAAAGATTTTGAATTTTTTAAAAGAGTTCTTGGCATTTAAGTTGTTTTGCCAGACTCAATATGAAAAAATATACACTGAATCTTAATCAGAAGTATAAACTTGTGTCAATCAGCTTTATGGTTAATGTCAGATATGTGAAGTTAGGAAAGGTAATAGTGCAAATAGAGATTTGCCTATTTTATCACGCTGTTATCCTGATTTTGCATTTCTGATCATGTCTCAAAATTAGGGCTGAAAGTTAGGTCGTAATATAAACATAGTGACTTTTTCCAAGACTGTTCATCTCTGTTACTTATCAGTATATAATGGAAAATACTCCAGGACTTTGGAGACAAATCTGTGTTCAAATCCTGGTTCTACCATTATTAGCAGTTTGAATTTGAGCAAATTGAGCAAACATCCTAAACCTCCATTTCCCCATCTGTACCGGAAATAATAAAGCATATTAAAATACTGAAGAATTGGTAACTACTGTTATATTTAGAAATAGTGCTGAACTCATTTTTAAGAATCTGAGATAAAAGCCTAACCCTCTGTCACCTAAATCTTTTCATCCAAGGTCAATATTGCATCAGAGAGAGGACTACCAGTAGAAAGAAAACACTGAGAAAAATTATAAGTAATATTCACCTCCTTATCTGCCATTATTCTTACTTCATCCACGGTCTCTCTGCTACCTGGAAAGTCTTCTTTTTCAAGGTCAAAAGTTTCAGGGGAACTTAGCTGTGTCTCTGTAATTTAAAAAATTAAAACTTCATTAATTTTCATTTTGTATTTTCATAGTTAAAGAGAACAAACACCTGTTTCCTTAAGCTTAGGGTATGATAATTCTGCAGTGGAAATACAGATCAAGTTAGTTTCTTCTTAAAGCTTTACTGAGGCATAATTTACATACAACAGAATTCACCAATTTTCAGTATACAGTATGGTGAGTTTCAACAACTATTTACAATGTATACATGGTATCATTTATACCACATCACCACCACCACAATCAAGATGTAAAATATTTCTAACAACCCCAAAAGTTCTCATGTACCCCTCTGCAGTCAATCCTCCTCCTACTTGGCTCTCTGCAATGACCAACCTACTTTATGTTCCTAGAGTTCTGCCTTTTCTAGAATGTCATATAAATGAAATAACACAGTGTGTCATCTTTCATGTCTGATTTCTTTCATTTAGCATAATGTGTTTGAGAAGCATCCATGTTGTTACATATATCAGTAGTTCATTCCTTTTTACTGCTGAGTAGTATTCCATTGTATGGATATATTATAATTTGTTTATCCATTCATCAGTTAATCCATGTGGCTTCTTTCCAGCATAGTTCTGGTTTTAAAGTATATTTATTTTGACAGAAAACAAAACACTGCCGATGCTAATTCTGAGGTTAAAGGGATGATTAGAGAAGACAAAAATTGGGAGCAGAAATAAAAATACATTCTCAACAAAGATATGCCTTTCTTTAATTATTCTTTAAGCAGCATTTATTCATTCAACATTAATGCAATAAATATTTATGGAAGAAGTTCCAGGTACTGTACAGGCTACTAGCAATATGGAGATGTAAGACGAGGTCTCTCATGGTCTCATTCAGGGGTCAGCAAACTATAGCTCATGGGCCAAATAGAGCCAGTTGCCTGTTTTTGAAAATAAAGTTTTATTGGAACACAGCCACATTCATTCTTCTTTATACTGTCTATGGTTACTTTTGAGTTAAAATAGCAGAGCTGAGTAGTTTCAACAGACTGTATGGCCCACAAAGCCTAAAATATTTACTATCTAGTTTTTTATAGAAAAATTTTGCCGACTTCTGGTCTAGACACCTATCACTTGATATAACAAAAGAACACTAACAATATTTCAAAAAATGACAATAAATCTAGAAATTTATCTGAGAACACAATCCAGAAAGTTCTCTGTTATCTACACTATACACACTATACATCCAACTGGTATTATATATCTATGCTTCACAAATACAATGAGTGGAAAATCCTGGGCAAATAGTATACCTGAAAGGTACTGAGGTATCTTCTCAATCATCAAAGAATGATTATATACATTTCTAGTGTCAACTGTATTTTAATACATCATAATATTTTGAAAACTGGATGCACACACAGATTTTACCACCTTGTTGGAAAAAGACTTATAGTGCATAAACCTCAAAATCTTCTTTGTCAAGCCTCCCTGAGAGATATAACCAAAAAAGACATTTAGTCTGTTAGAAAATAAGAGTTGTTCACCGCTTGTACTACTGTAACAATCAAAAGTCTTTAATTAAGCTTTCTCTGGCTGAAATGTTCAACTATAGAGACAAATTAAGAGGACATTAGTTTCATAGAAGTAAATAATACTAGCATCCGCACAACATGGGCATAAGGCTGTAATCCTGCTTCTTCACTAATATGATGTTATAATTTTGAATAACAGACCCCTGGAACTGCCAGAAATATGAGACAAAACAAAATAGGTAAGATGGACTTCTATACTCAATCTGTGTTTCACCCATTTAGGACAAATTTTTATACACAGCTTCTAAATTATATATTTTATTTTTTATTGACGTATACTTGATTTACAATGTTTTGTTAATTTCTGCTGTACAGCAAAGTGATTCAGTTATACATACATATACATTCTTTTTTACATTCTTTTCCATTATGGTTTATCACAGGATATTGAATTTAGCTCCATGTGCCATACAATAGGACCCTGTTGTTTATCCATTCTATATATAATAGTTTGCATCTGCTAACCCAAACCTCCTGCTCAATCCCTCCCCCACCCCCTTCCCCCTTGGCAACCACAGGTCTGTTCTCTATGTGTGTGAGTCTGTTTCTGTTTCGTAGGTAGCTTCATTTGCATCATATTTTAGATTCCACATATAAATGATACCATATAGTATTTATCTTTTTCTAACTTACTTCACTTAGTATGATAATCTCTAGTTCCATCCATGTTGCTGCAGATGGCATTATTTCATTCTTTTTTGTGGCTGAGTAGTATTCCATTGTACATATGTACCACATCTTCTTTCTCCAGTCATCTGTTGATGGACATTTAGGTTGCTTCCATGTCTTGGCTACTATGAACAGTGTTGCCATAAACACAGGAGTGCACACATCTTTTTGAATTATAGTTTTGTCTGGATATATGCCTAAAAGTGGGATTGCTGGATCATATGGTAATTCTAATTTTTAGTTTTTTGAGGAAACTCCATACTGTTTTCCATCATGACTGCACCAACTTACATTACCAGCAACAGTGTAGGAGGATTCCCTTTTCTCCGCACCCTCTCCAGCATTTGTTATTTGTAGACTTTTTAATGATGGCCATTCTGACCAGTGTGAGGTGGTAGGTACCTCATTGTAGTCTTGATTTGCATTTCTCTAATAATTAGCAATGTTGAGCATCTTTTCATGTGCCTATTGGCCATCTGTATTTCTTCTTTGGAGAAATGTCTATTTAGGTCTTCTGCCCATTTTTTGATTGGGTTGTTTGTTTTCTTTGTTGTTGAGTTGTATGAGCTGTTTGTATATTTTGGAAATTAAGTCCTTGTTGGTTGTATTGTTTGCAAATATTTTCTCCCATTCCGTTGGCTGTCTTTTTTGTTTGTTTATGGTTTTCTTTATTGTGCAAGAGCTTGTAAGTTTGATTAGGTCCCATTTGTTTAGTTTTGGTTTTATTTCTATTGCGTTGGGAGACTGACCTAATAAAGCATTGGTACAATTTATGTCAGAGAATGTTTCGCCTATGATCTCTTCTAGGAGTTTTATGGTACCATGTCTTATGTTTAAGTCTTTAAGCCACTAAATTAAAGGGACTGAGGAGTCTGACTCCATAGAGAAGTAGTTACACCTTCTTAGCAAAAGGAACAGTAATGTTAGGGAAACCTTTTGTGATCTCATTTAGAAGTGGTTTATATCAGCAAACAGTTGGACTTAATTAGCAGGCTAATGACAGCAAGTCACGATCACAAAAATTATCTAACTGCAGTGATGAAGGGTTTACTTTTCATTAACTTTTCTCTCATTAGGGATTGTATTTGCAGGTTCCTCCTGCAAGATCCCAGGGTGATGTCACATGCCATCATCCTAAACTTACTGGGTGACTTCCCAGCAGGATGGCATAAGTCAGCAGTCCCAGATGGAGAGGGAGTAATGCTATCCTTTCAAAAAAGTAACACAGCATTCCTGACAGCTCCTGCCAAAATCATAGCAATTGGTAGAGGCGTCTCTTGGTGAGTATCATTAGGCAGCAAATCTAAATAAATTTCAAATGAATTAAGAAACCACCTTCAATAAAAACAACAGTTAAACTTTAAAAGTAAGTACAGAAAGACCTTTACAATATGCTGCCAATTGTTTAAAAATAGTTACAGGACTTTCCTAGACTAATGTGTAAACTAAATGAGTCTCTGTAGAAAAAAAAACTTGAAAGAAACCAAAACAAGAAAACTACGAGTCTCTCTGACCCCGACAGGTTATACGCAACCTAAGGAAAAACTAGATATGACTTATGGTAACATTTGTCCAACACTTGCTGCCCAAAGAGTTTAAACATTAAGAGGAAGTTCCTTAATCTCATATGAATAAGGTTACTGATAATATATTAGGCCCCACTCTTAAGAAAAGCCAAAAATATATATAGAAGCTAAAACAAATTCCTTAGAAAGTAGTGGTTCATAATCACAAAATAATTCTTCATATTATACAATGATTCAACTCAAGAGTTCTCTTAGATAATGGATATTTTAGTTCATTTTAAATTATTTTGTGTATCAAAACCTATTCATGTGCAACTTTCAATGAACATCTCTCTCATACCTTAAACAAAGTATTGATACATGTGTCTTCTCATCACCACTGTTAACAAAAAGCAAAGTATGATACTTAACCAGGTTAAGTATCTGTTCTGAGATTAAAAATAAGTCAGTGACAGAACTGTGCACAAAATTCAATTTCTGGACTCCCTATGCAATAGACCCCATGAATGGCAATGTAAAACTAACTAGTAAAAGCCTCAGGGTAAAAAACTCTTAATGACAGGCAGATTTGAGGACAACCCACTTTGAGAACTCATAAACCAAAACATAAAGTCCTCCTGGCTCTCAATGTAGAGTTAAATGCTATTCCTAATGCTTTGCTGCCATCTCTGATGAGGCTAGTATGCCAACAAGCAAACAAAAGAGCCATGTTAATTTTAAACTAAACTATCTCTAAGAAGAGAAAAGGTGAGAAGCAGAGCCAATGTCCATCAAAAATGTGTGTGTGTGTGTGTGTGTGTGTGTGTGTGTGTGTGTAGACACACACACAAATCAATCACACGTAAACCTCCTGAGAGTGGGTTGGACAAGTCAGAAAAATTAAAAGGCACAAAAAGGTAGATAGCTAGGGATCAGAAACTAGTAAAATCACAGTGGGGTACTTACCAGGACACACAGTGATTTCCTCTGCAGAACTCTCTGGCATAAGGACTGAGCTTCTCTTACTGTTCAAAGCAGCAATGCTGAAAAAAGAACAAAACCCCCAGTGAATTCCCAGTAAAATAAATCAGAACATGGGGCCAAAAGCAATGGTCATTCACAAAGCCACAGGTAATCTGATACCTGCTGTCCAATACTGCAAAAGCACAACAGGGATGCAAGGAATCAGTAGTGAAAACTCCAAGCCAAAAACAGGGAAAATAAATATACTTACAACTTTGGTTCCAGTGAAATCACTGAATGAAAAGAACCCCCTTTTGAAGTCTTCACAAAGGAAGGCTGAAGGGTAAGGACTACCAGACAAAAAAATCCACTCTAATATAAGGATGTCAAAAGTGTTTTATAGCCTCCATCTCAGCCTTCTGAAAGCTAGAGATTTGTAAACTCATAAGAGAAGATATAAAGATTCTTCTGACAACACAATAGCTTTCCCCTCACCTTGCAGTTAAATTTCCTCTTTATCTCAAGATATGGCTCTCCAAGCAACAAAACAAGATACAATTCCAAACTGCCCTACAACAAAAATCTGCCCAACCGGGGCTTCCCTAGTGGCGCAGTGGTTGAGAATCTGCCTGCCAATGCAGGGGACACAGGTTCGAGCCCTGGTCTGGGAAGATCCCACATACTGTGAAGCAACTGGGCCCGTGAGCCACAACTACTGAGCCTGCGCATCTGGAGCCTGTGCTCCCAACAAGGGAGGCTGCGACAGTGAGAGGCCCGTACACCGCGATGAAGAGTGGCCCCCGCACCGCGATGAGCAGTGGCCCCCGCTTACCACAACTAGAGAAAGCCCTCACACAGAAACGAAGAACCAACACAGCCAAAAATAAATAAGTAAATTTATTTTTTTTAAAAATCTGCCCAATCAAGTTGAATATCTCTTCTGAGAAAAACATAATTATGAATGGCACCCCTCATGCAACCTTCTGGTTTACCCTGCCTATTCATGGAGTGCAATCTCTTCCTGACATAGGAACACATGGCTAAGAGATCTGAGCATCTGAGCTAGCCCCGTCATGCTTCACAGAGCTTTACGATTAGACTGATCAAGTATGCAAGAGAACGCTTAAAATCACAAATCCTCGGGCTTCCCTGGTGGCACAGTGGTTGAGAGTCTGCCTGCCGATGCAGGGGACACGGGTTCGTGCCCCGGTCCGGGAAGATCCCCCATGCCACGGAGCGGCTGGGCCCGTGAGCCATGGCCGCTGAGCCTGCACATCCAGAGCCTGTGCTCCTCAACGGGAATGGCCACCACAGTGAGAGGCCCGCATACCGCAAAACAAACAAACAAACAAAAAGAACAAAAAAAACACACACAAATCCTCACATCAACCAAGAACCACAAAGAAGAGAGAATAACCACCACTGATACATGATAAATAACTAAATCCTGATAGGAAACCACAAGTGATTTCTCCCTCTAAATAAAACACCTCAGAGCATTTGTTATAAACCTAAGCCAGAGACAGTTTATTCGGCACGTAACATTAGAGCTCTATTCAAAGGGTCCATCACAAAACAATTTGCTGACATTTATAAAATGGGCTAATCAATTTGAAGTCAAACCGCATTGCCTGCAATTCCAACTCTCTCCTGGTGACAAAGCGAATAATCATTTATTAAAACCTACATCTGCTCTGCAGAAGGCTCACCACAACAAAGCAGAGTGGCCTGCAGGAAGCAGAAGGCCTACTCTGGTTAAAACCACTTCCAAAACTGTCTTAACAGCAGGAGAATCAAACCACAGCCATATTCTTTAGCTCAGGAAGAAATACCTAGTACTATCAACTTAACCAAAAGCCTAAGAACACCAACTAAATTACAAAATGACAAATGGCAATTGGGTCTCAACTTCTGTTTGGGAGATGAAGGTCAGTTAACACAAAATTAAGCTCTTGAGTAATCCTCAAACGTCAACTACCAATAAAAGGGAAAAGTAATTGGAAGCCTGATCTAGTCAATAAGTGTAGTTTGTAACCAATCAACCTCTGCATATTATTAAAGTGAGAAGATTTAAGAAGGTAACCCCATCAATCAAACCATCAAGAATAACTGAGGAGGTAATACAAATACAACCATTTAAGGAAAGATGAGACAAAATCAGATTAAAAGTGGCATAGGATAAGGAGTGAGGGTGATACAGGTTCTGTGTGGCCTGAAAAATATAAAAGCTTCAAAGAGAATGCAAATCTTAAGAGCAGACTTAAAAGATGTGTATGGTTTACATATGCAGATAAAATAAGCATAAGCAGAGGGAACAAAGGGAGAAAGGACTAGGACCATGAAGAAATCAGTCTAGAGCCCTTCTTATTGGCATAGGAAGCTAGTATAGTTAGTTAAGAGAGTAGCAGGATGGGGCTTCCCTGGTGGCGCAGTGGTTGAGAGTCCGCCTGCCGATGCAGGGGACACAGGTTCATGCCCCGGTCCGGGAAGATCCCACATGCCGCAGAGCGGCTGGGCCTGGGAGCCATGGCCGCTGGGCCTGCACGTCCGGAGGCTGTGCTCCGCAACGAGAGAGGCCACGGCAATGAGAGGTCCACGTACCGCAAAAAAAAAAAAAAAAAAAAAAAGAGAGAGAGAGAGTAACAGGATGTAACCACTTTTCAGGAATAGTACAGATGGAATTTGTGCCAAGACGGTTGGATTAGACAAGTAAACCTCTAAGATCTCTTCCACCCTAATATTCTAGACTTCTATAAGATGCATATTTGAGAACTAGGAGATAATGATTTCTCCTAGGCTGTGTGTATAAAAGAGCCAAAAGGTCCCTGGGAAAGCTGTTCCAATACAGTGTCACTCATGTGGTTCATCTCTTTTATTCTGGTACTATCAGAGAAGAATTCAGACCCATAATGACATATAATTTTACCTCTGTGGGGCAGGTACAGAATTTCCTTCTTCAGAAGTTTCTTCAACGAACAGCCCTTGGGAAGACTGCAAAGAAATATGTAACATCCTAAATATATAGGCACAGATGAACTGGTTTCTCTTCCTTTTAAAAAAAAATTTAATTGTTCAACATTATCACTCAGCAATTAGTAATAAGAATAAAACATTTTACAAAAGTCAGTGAGTTTAAATAAAAAGAACATATCCTGTGGAGTCAGAACACTGGAATTTAAATCATGGGTGAATCAGCTGTTAACTTTGTAATCTTGGGTAAGTCACATCTGAATCTGCTTCCTCATCTTAAAATAGTATTAACAATTGCCTCACAGAGTGTTATTGTGAGAATTAAACAAGATAATATATATGATGCACTGTGTAAAATGTAAGATGTATAAATATTAATTGGTGAGTCAAATGAATTATGATTTCAGAAAAGCAATTATGAAGCTTTTGTTGTGGATGGAAGAGATACAGAGAAAAGTTCAGTTCTCAGTGGAAAGAAGTCTCTCTTGCACAACCAAGCCATAACATAGGCTATCCAAAAGAAAGGGTTATAAAGATTCCTTTTGCTAAAAATCTGCCACTATGGTTTTAATATGTGGCCACAAAGATATCTTTTAAGAAACGTAACAAATAGGGACTAAGAAAAAAAATTATTTTCTTTGATTAACAGTAGAGTTGGGGGTCTCCCTGGTGGCGCAGTGGTTGAGAGTCCCCCTGCCGATGTAGGGGACACGGGTCGTGTCCCGGTCCAGGAAGATCCCACATGCCGTGGAGTGGCTAGGCCCGTGAGCCATGGCTGCTGAGCCTGCGCGTCCGGAGCCTGTGCTCCGCAACGGGAGAGGCCACAACAGTGAGAGGCCCGCATACCGCAAAAAATAATAATAATAATAATAGAGTTGGTGCAAATGTTAACTCATTAAATGTAGGTGCACAGCAGAGTGTGGAGAAAGTAGCTACTGCTGCCTTACGGGTACTTCTGAGGAAGTGCCTGGGCTGTGAGGCTTATTCCAATAGATGTAAAGCTACTGGCTGAAATTTTCAGAGTCTCCTAACAGGATATAAATAACCTAAACAAGTTAGGCACCTCTATACCACTCAGGTAAATGATGAAATATACTAAAAACAGGAATAGCCTAGATGAGCCTTCAGTCAAAGGGAAGATAAAGCTGTACAATGATTGGGAATGTAGTCATTATGACAAATGAGGGCTGAACAAAACTGTCAAAAGGACTAAAATACAACAGAAATAAATACTTCACCTGACTGTGTGAACTCAGTGGTGACAAAACAGTTTTATTTCTATCTCAAAAAAAAAAAAAAGAGGTAAATACTGACACCTGGTGTCCGTTTAACAGAATTTTACCTTGTTAGAATGACTAGCCAACTAATAAGCCTTTGGCTTCAGAAGCAAACAAGGTACTGATTAATAAGTTATGAGATACCTCCACCTCTACCTCAGGCTAAACATATCTCTTCCTTTTTCCCAGTGTAATTTTTTAAAAAAATTATTGTACACCTATTATGTGCCAGGCCTATGCTAATCCCTTTACATGTATTATCTCCTTTAACCTTCACAAGAACCTTCTGAGGTAGAAGCTATTAATTTATTTTAGAAATGAGGAAAGTGAAACTTTGACAGGTTAAATAATCTTCCCAAAATCACAGAGCTGTTCAAAGTGGAGCCTGGGCCTTTCTGACTCCAAAATCCATGCTCTAACCACTACAGCTATGTTGTTTAGTCAAATAATTTTCTTCCTAACCATTGTCAACATAGAATCCCCCAAGACTGTCTTCATTTCAATAAACCATTTTTAATTCCTAAACTTATACCTCAATGGCAGTAATCTAAAGACAGGTAAAGTAAGGTTCTTCCAGAATATGAAAATAACACAGCAAAACAAGCAGACAAAATTTGATTACAATATCCAAGTCTAATCAAGGTGAACAGAGAAGCATGACAGGAATGTAACTTTCACTAAGGAAGCTGTGGCCTAATCAAGACATTGCACTCTGCCTGAACAAATAATATGTTAATGGAAAGGGATAGTTAGCAACAAATCTAAAAGGGAAAAATCCAAAGACACAGAATCAAGCAGTGTCTTCAATACCATGGTCTGGAAGTGAAAGTTAACAGACACATCATCTGATCACCACAGAAATGTCCTCTGCTGCAGGCACTAGTAGCTTATCAGGTCTTTCCAAAGACTAGTTGAATCACCCCTTAAAACTTCCATTTTCTGATTATTATTTCAGCCTTCCAGATTCCTTCATCCTAGAAAAAGGTATGATGGTGGGCTTGAGTATTCTGGTTAATGAAAATGTCTCTCTTCCATAATAAATTAATAAACTGACATTTGGTACACATACCAGCTTGAAATTTGGTTAATCAAAGTCAGTTCTCACATTCCCACAGAATCTGGTCATTTCTAAGAAAGAAATCCCAGTTCCTGGACTGAAAAATTAAGGATCAGACCCTAAAAAGTAGGGACCACATCAATATACTAACCCTCCTCTACCTGCTGTACAGCCATCAAGATGACCTCTCCATCTTCATTAACAACTGCCCTATAATTGCAGTGATGCCAGAAACCAGTTATCATCTGATCCAAGCTGTTCAGTCTATGTCAAGTTTTTATAACCTAAGCAATTTGCCCCAGGGTGAATGTTTCTCTGAGTCCCTATTTCTGGGACTCTCTTGCTATCTCTATCAACCAAGGTGTCTCAAATGTGGACAGTTCCAGCAAAGCCATAATCAACAGAAAATGTGTAACAAACTCTTTCTACCCACAGTTCCTGAAAGCAAAAGACCAAGATAAGACAAGAAATTACAATTGCAAGACCTTCATTATTTGCCTATAAAATTAGTTAAGTTGATTTCTCTGTTTTGTTTTTTTAAAGATGCTATTCTACATTAGCAAGGCTGCAGTGAACTAGGCATTCTCATACATTGCTGGAAGGAATGAGTGTAAAAATTTGAACAATCTTTCTTAAAAGCAATTTAGCAGTAAATAGCAGGTCTTTTTTTTTTATGTTCCTAACTCTTTAACCCAGCATTTTTCTGGCTCCCTATCTCTAAAGACACTAATCTTTTTTTTTTTTAACATCTTTATTGGGGTATAATTGCTTTACAATGGTGTGTTAGTTTCTGCTTTATAACAAAGTGAATCAGTTATACATATACATATGTTCCCATATGTCTTCCCTCTTGCGTCTCCCTCCCTCCCACTCTCCCTATCCCACCCCTCCAGGCTGTCACAAAGCACCGAGCTAATATCCCTGTGCCAT
This sequence comes from Phocoena sinus, assembly GCF_008692025.1. NCBI lineage: Eukaryota > Metazoa > Chordata > Mammalia > Artiodactyla > Phocoenidae > Phocoena > Phocoena sinus. Next base: position 19,803,251 of record NC_045765.1, on the reverse strand, counting down.
GCGGCTGCTTCCCACTAGCTATCCACCTTACTACGTTTGTTTAAAGACACTAATCTTAAATAAATAAAAGTTTTACTTAGAAAGATGTTAATCACAAAACTGAAATACCCAGCAATAGGAAAATGATTTAAATATTACCATAAACTTATAAGCCAAAATATTATAGTAATTAAAAATGAGATCTATAATTTTAACATCATAAGAAAGTTTACATAATGTTAACTTAAAAATATAAAAATATAGTAATATGATATAAACCATACAAAAAAATAGGCATAGAAAAAAAGATGAAGGAATACATCACTGGATGGTAGGACTGTGGATACTTTCAACTTTGTTCTTTACACTTTTTTGCATTTTTCAATAGTTCTAAGTGATTTCTAAAAATAATGTTAATGACTAAACTGAATATTTACTAGGTTGTCTACCTGGTCTCCTTTTACTGAGGACTGTTCCTCACCCCTCGCACTGCAGGATAGCAGTGAGCTCACAGCCATTTGTACAATTTGGAACATACCCGCTTTGGGCCACAGACAACTGGGCTGGGGATGGCTACTAACTCTAAATGGGCCATAAGCCATTTCCTAGAAGTTTGAAGTTGGAACTGGGAAAGAATAAATCTCCTGTAACCTGTATTTAACCTTTGGGAACTGTAGGATCAATATCTTCCACTTACCACGTGAAACAGAGAAGCAAAGGAAGCCAGTTTGCAGGGAGGAAAATGAAGCAGACACAATATAACTACGAGATACAGACGAATCTTCCAGACCTAGTGCCTTATCCAGGCTTGGTTTACCATTCTGTTTCAGAATTTATGAGGTACCCTATTTCCTTATGATGAAGTCCTCTTTTTAATTAAGCTAGCTTGATTTAGTTTGTTATAGCCAAACAGTACCAATTAATAATACCATGTGTAGTATTTGGTGGCCTGTTCATGAAGTTAGAGAACTTCAACCTAATAAGGCCAGCCACTAGGTTCTAACCACTTCCAGACTATTCTAAAGGCACTGCTTTCAAACCTCAGAACCTGACACAAGTCTATGCTCTAGAACTCTGGCCCCTGGGATCTTTCAAGCTAATGACTTGAATTACAGTAAATCATTAAGTGTTCACTCTGTGGAGTTACTTTATTCTTTTAAGAGGAAGTATCGGGCTTCCCTGGTGGCGCAGTGGTTGAGAGTCCGCCTGCCGATGCAGGGGACACGGGTTCGTGCCCCGGTCTGGGAAGATCCCACATGCCGCAGAGCTGAGCCATGGCCGCTGAGCCTGCGCGTCCGGAGCTTGTGTTCCGCAACGGGAGAGGCCACAACAGTGAGAGGCCCACATACCGCAAAGAAAAAAAAAAAGAGGAAGTATCTCTGAATCACAATGAATAAATAAAATGTTATAAGCATAACCTAACTTTCCTTTGGAAAAGAGGCAAGTCACTAGAAGAACTGTTAAGAAAAATGTTTTCTCCTCCCACATAGCTATGTTTCTAGAATGTGAATGAAAAAGGTTGTTAGGGAAGAATAATTTCCATACATATTCTCAATGAATAACCTTCTGGTCCCTTAGAGAAAACTACCATTTACTGAGTGGCTATAATCTCCTAAGCATTATACTAGACATTCACATAATTCACTTTAATCATTAAAACTACTGAAAGATATGAATTACTACTCCCATTTTACAGATGTTTACAGATGTTTTTAAACTGAGATTCAGAGGCTAAATGGCTTTCTCAAAGGCAGAGTCACTAAAACGCTAAAGTCAAAATTCAAACTCCAAATCCATGCTCTCTACACAATGCTATGAAATTTCTCATAGCTACCATATCTTGAACCCTTATCATAAAAGAGACAGAACAGGATATTAGCAAAACAAAACCAAAAACTTAAGAGTCCAATAACAGAAACAGTGACAAAAAATAGTAAAGTAATAAAACAGAATACTCTTGAAAATTAGTTTATAAAGAATTCGTAATTATATGATTGTTTTTATAATACTTAGAGAAAAAATAGAAAAGATAGAATATAAGCTTACTCTATTACATATGCAACTTATATATCTATATAATATTATCTAGATATCTCAGAAAAAGACTTAAAAGGCAACCTAAATGTCTCCAAACAGGGAATTGTTTTCAGTAAATTACTGAAAATCACCAAAAGCAAAATCAGAAATACACCATTATGTGAGGGAAAAAATAAACTGGAAAACTATCTGCATTTCCTAACACAAAGGACCACTTCCCCTAATACATAAAGGGTGCCTACAAACCACTAAGAAAAAGACTACGGTAAAAGAAAAATGCCCATAAGATCTAAAGAGACAGAAAAGGAAATACAAATAGGTCTCAACTACACAGGAGAAAAGTGAAAATTAAGACTGCATTGTGGGACTTCCCTGATGGAGCAGTGGTTAAGAATCCGCCTGCCAATGCAGGGGACATGGGTTTGATCCCTCTGGGAAGATCCCACATGCCACGGAGCAACTAAGCCCAGGCACCGCAACTACTGAGCCTGCACTCTAGAGCCCACGAGCCACAACTACTGAGCCCTCACGCCACAACTACTGAGCCCTCACACCACAACTATTGAAGCCCGCATGCTCTAGGGCCCACGTGCCGCAACTACTGAGCCCATGTGCCTAGAGCCTGTGCTCCGCAACAAGAGAAGCCACAGCAGTGAGAAGCCCACGCACCACAACAAAGAGTAGCCCCCACTCGCTACAACTAGAAAAAGCCCGTGCGCAGCAATGAAGACCCAACACAGCCAAAAAAAAAAAAAGACTGTGATACTATGTTTCATCTCTCAGACTGGCAGTACAGTCCTGATAATACTGTACTGGTATGGGTATGGGGAAGCTGGTACTCATACAACCTCTACAGAAGGCAATTTACGAACAGCTAGCAAAATTGTAAATATATATATACTTTGATTCACCAATTATATCAACAAGAAGTTATCCTACAAAATCTCCCATGTAGATGAAACATCTTATGCACAAGAGTAATAATCCTCTTCTAATTAAGAAAAAAAAAAGAGTGATAATCACTGCAGTAGTGTTTGTAACTATTATTTTGGAAACGACCTAAATGTCCACCAATAGGGGCGCTAGATAAACTCATCCATACATGACATATTACACAGTCCCCTCACCCCCGCCCAAAAAGAAGAAAATTTTTAGGCACTATTATAGAATGATCTCACAGAGATAGTAAATGAAAAAAGCAATGTGCAGAATAATGTGGAATATGCTGTGTAAAAAGTGAGGAAAAGAATATGTATACACATTTGCTTGTACTACATGAAATATCTTGGAAGGATACACTAGAAACTAGTAATAAATGTTGACTCCAGGGAGGGGAACTGGTTGGCTGGGGATGGGGATAGGAGACAAACTTTTTATTTATATCTTTTTGAATTTTGAGCCAGTTGAACATTATTACCTATTCAAAACCTTAACTTTTTAGATATACATATTTTAAAACAAAAAATAAATTTATGATATATCCATCTGATAGAATAATGTTTTCAAGTATACATAATAGGAAAAGATCAAAGATAAGCTATTAAATAGGGGAAAGGAACAAAGTTTACACAGAAGAGCCTTCATTTTGTTGAAAAATTAAAAAGAAAAAAGTATTTTTATATGCACAGAAATAATAATGATTGCCTCTTAGTGCTGGGATTATGGGCAATTTTTTCTTCTTTACACTCTTCTGTACTTTCCTAATTTTCCACAGTGAGCATATGCTACTTTAAAAATCAGGGGGGCAAAAACACAAAAAGAACAGATAGCTAAAATAATCCTTTCTTTAATCATCCTTAATTACAGCATCACTGACCCTTACCTGACCATGACTGGTTGTTGGTTCTTCCTCCAACAAAAGTTTCTCTTTCAAGCTTTTAATTGGGCTTTCTTGGAAATCCTTGGTTTTTGAGTGCCAGACAGATGCCCTAGACTCCTGCCTCTCCTCTTTGTCTTCATCTCCCATATCTTCTGAGATGCGTTCATTTTTTTCACTAGCCTGATCTCCTTGGCCACATTCATTCTGGATCAGAGAAGGAGGTCTAGGTAACACTGGTTCCCCAAACCCCTTTTTTTTTAAGAGCTGCCTCTGAGCCATTTTCAGGCTCTTTTGATAAACCTCCAACTGGCAGAGAATGACCTTGGTATATTGGTTAGGGTCTACTCCAGCAGGGCAGAATGGAATACCCCAGAAGTAGTGCACAGTGCCCCCAATGTCCTGGAGACCTTTGGCATCTGCTGGGGTAGGCAAACAGTGCCTAGATGTGTCCCCCCTACCCTGGGCAGCTTTGTGAAAAGCACAACCCTTCCCAGTACTTTCCTGTGGCTTCCCACACTGTGTGCGCTCAGCCAAGTGGCCAGTACATCTGTCAAAACATTTAACGTTCTCATTCTCAAACACTGGCTGGCTTGACTGGTCCCAGCTTCCTGAGCTGCCAGAGACCGGCTCCTCTTCAGTGTTTTCAGTGCGGTCCCAAGGCTCCTCTCTTTCCTCAGACTCGTTTCCCTGACTGATATGTGAGCCTTTAAACAGTGATGGAGGTACCAGCTGCCATATGCCTGTAGGTATTTGAGAAAAAGTAGGGCTAAGGACAAACCATTTTTTATTAAGAGGGCTTGGTAAGTTATCAAGAATTACATAAAGTGGGTAAAAAAAGGCTCTTCTTTGGGTTTAACCAAAAGTTGGCTTTTCCTTGGAGATAAAAGTATGCTGGATATTAGTGAGATCTCAACTACTTTCTGATTTAACCTCTTTAATACCACCAAAGGGATTCTGGACATTTCTGTATATCTACTCTCAGCATGATATCCCTGTGATATGGTTATACTTGATGAGAAGGAGCCAGAACAGGGAGACATGCCTTCAGTGGTCCCAGAGTCTGTGGTTTTCTCTTGGTGGGACTGTGAAGATGGTCCAGCGGCCAGAGGTCGAGATCTGGTAGCAGAAGCATCAGAAGGCCGGCAACTCTGAAACAAGTGATCCCACACCAGACCAGGTTTATTATTAAGACAGCTATACAGGAAGGGTCACAGGAAAGGACAAGAAAGGGAGTCCACCGTCCCTAAGAGATTCTCCTCTCCAAAACGTAGATGCTCAATTCAAATGAATTCCACAACATATACTGCATGCCTACTATGTGCAAAGTGCTATACTAGAACACTATACTAAACCCTTTTCTAATATAGAGAGGTGAATGGCATAAAGGATGGCTCACGACCTGCCACTGGCAAATATCTTTCACATTTAAAATAATTTCAATTACACATATTCAAATCACAATTAAATATTTGAAAAATTTTAAGACTGCTCATTTTTTCTCTCCATAACCCACCTCTGGTTCTCATTCCCTTTGCTCTCCCCACAAAACAAGGGAGTTTCATCTATCTTGCTTATCTTGCTCCCTTTTGGTTTCTTGACACTCAATAACTCTTTTCAGAAGCTGCCAACTACTATGGTTCTCTTAAGCTATGGACTGAAAATCTGTGAGACGGAAAACTTTCATACAGAATTAACAAAACACTTCAAATTGAGTTCATCAACAATTCAACACAGACTTAAAAATTATTATGGGAAATATCTGTTACTTGAAAACTGTATGAACTACTATAACTAGTTCCTAATGCAGCCATAACACTGCAGAAATAAAAAACTATTGCTGATGAATCCTCACAAACTTTTTCCACATAGCATATTTACATTCAGGCTTTCAGCAATGGCTTTCCTCAAGAGCTCCTCTTCTTCCTCCTCCTGGCTGTTCACCTCCCTAGCTTCCTGTTCACTCATTTTGACAGCCAGAGCAAACTGTTCTTCTTCTGTCATTTCTGTAAGAACATCGGGAAAAGAGAGAGAGGGACACCACAAACATTGAATCAGCACGTAGACAAGAAACAAAATTATTCAACTTTTCAAGCAGAGACACTACAGACCATTTAGTACAATTTTATAATTTTACAAATGAGGAAAGCCCCAAAAGGTAAGGTGCTGGCAAAGATCAGTAGCAGCAGTTACAAGAATCCTGGGTTAACTAGACTGTGAACTCCTATGAAGGCAGAGTTTCTGCCTATTTTTGTTCACTGTTGTATCTCCAGCACAAGAAAAGAGTACCTGGCACCTGGTAGATATTCAATAAATATCTGGTGAATGAATAAATAAGAGGAACTAACTCCCACTCCAGGGCTTTTTGCTACATATCACTTTATACATATTTGCTTCAAGCTCAACATTTAACTAGAATAATTTTACTCTTCAGAATCCTCTGATTTACCCAGTAGAAAAGAACATTTCTAACGACCAGAATTTCATCTCCAAACACCACTTCCCATTAAGAGCAACTGGGTTACCTCGGAGAGAAATAGTTGATTCCAAGTCTGTAGCATGAAATGTAGAAGATGAACTAGAATATCTATCATATCTGTGAGCAATGAATCTATCCGATATAACTAGGGTCATATCAAAAGAACTCACGAGCCAACTTAAAAAGGTTCTCACTGGCTAAAAATGGGACCACTGGAACATCAATAAGGATAATGAATGCAATGAATTAAAACACACTAAATATGTCTAAATCTATGAGTTTATAATAGTACTTAAAAAAAGAAAACAACTAACTGGTCACTGTTGAAGAATATTAGTGAATCAACTATTCTGAAAACTGGTAAATGAAAGGATAGAGAATCAAGCTTTTGTTCTACTCTTCCAACACAAGCTATACTACTGGGTAACCAACCAGATGAAAAGAAGTTTCTCTTTAAAGAATTATTCCAGCTAATAAATAGAAATGACAGAATTAGAATATCGCCATTTTAGAGTCTGTCATACAGAGTGAGGTAAGCCAGAAAGAGAAAAACATATATCGTATATTAACACATATATGTGCAATCTAGAAAAACAGTACAGATAAACTTATTTGCAGGGCCGGAACAGAGATGTAGATGTAGAGAACGGACATGTGGACATGGGGGGTAGGAGACACTGGGATGAATTGAGAGATTAGGTTTGACATAAATACACTACCATGTGTAAAATACATAGCTAGTGGGAACCTGCTGTATAGCACAGGGAGCTCAGCTCGATGCTCTGTGACAACCTAGATGAGGGGGGTGGGGGGTGGGGGTGGGAGGGAGGTCCAAGGGGGAGGGGATATACATATACATATAGCTGATTCACTTCATTGTACAGCAGAAACTAACACAACATTTACTCCAATATAAAAAAAATAAGAATATTGCCATTTTGTATATTCCCTATGGAGAGGATTTTGGCAATGTCTAACAAACTACATATATGAAACAGCAATCCCAATTCTAGCAATTTACTCTAATGATATATTTCCAATTTTTTTAAAAAGTAAATATGCACTATATTTTTCACTGCAACACTGTTTGAATTTGCAAAACACCAGAGTCCACATAATGACTACAATAGGACATTGCTTGAATAAACTCTGGTATACATACATAAAACTGTAAAGAAGAATAAGTAAGGTATCTATGGTCTGGGAACAGAATGATTTCAAAGATACGGTATTAAGTTAAAAAAAAACACAAAAGAGTATACAGTATGCTACTTTTTGCAAAGACTGACATAGGAAGGAAAAATTAGAAACTAATGCATGTGGTTATATATAGGTAGTTGGGCAAAAAGTGGAAGGGGTAGGGAGGGAGTGACATTTCTTTGCATATACCTTTTTGTATATCCTTGACTTAACCAGGTAAAGGTTAAACCTATTTTTAAAAAGTAAAATAAAATCAATAAGGATGAAGGATCCCTAAAATTGAATCTCAACATAAAAAATTCACCCAAATGAATCTGAAGTGACCTTAATGAGAATGAAAGCATAACATATCAAAATCTGTGGAAGGTACCTAACACAATGTTTACAGGGAAATGTATAGCTATACATGATCGTATTAGAAAAGAAGAAAAGTTTAAAATAAGAGATCCAAGCTTTCCTCTTTAAAAAACCAAAAAATGAAGAGTGAAATTCACCCAGAGTAAGAAGAAAGAAAGAAATATAAAGAGCAGAAATCAATGAAATAGAAGATGGCATACAATAAAGAAAAAAAGGGACTTCCCTGGTGGCACAGTGATTAAGAATCCACCTGCCAATGCAGGGGACACCAGTACAATCCCTGGGCCAGGAAGATCACACATGCCACGGAGCAACTAAGCCCATGCACCACAACCACTGAGACTGCGCTCTAGAGCCCACGAGCTGCAACTACTGAGCCCGCACGCCACAACTACTGAGCCGCCATGCTGCAACTACTGAAGCCCATGTGCCTAGAGCCCATGCTCCGCAACAAGAGAAGCCACCACAATGAGTAGCCCATGCACCGCAACGAAGAGTAGCCCCTGCTCACCACAACTAGAGAAAGCCCGCATGCAGCAAGGAAGACCCAATGCAGCCAAAAATAAATTTAAAAAAAGAAAAAAAAATTTAGGGATTTCCCTGGCAGTGCAGTGGTTAAGATTCCACCTGCCAATGCAGAGGACACGGTTTCAACCCTGCTCTGGGAAGATCCCACATGCCGCGGAGCACCAAAACCTGTGCACCACAGGTACTAAGCCTGTGCTCTAAAGCACACGAGCCACAACTACTGAACCTGCTCACCACAACTACTGAACCCACTCACCACAACTACTGAAGCCCACATGCCTAGAGCCCATGCTCTGCAACGAGAAGCCACCGCAATGAGATGCCCACACACCACAGCAAAGAGTAGCCCCTGCTCACCACAACTAGACAAAGCCCGCACACAAAAAAGGAGACCCAATGCAGCCAAAATTAAGTAAATAAATAAATTTTTAAAAAAGCTTCAGGATAAAAAAAAAATTTAATACCAAAAATTGATTCCATTAAAAGGTCAATAAAATTTATAAAACTCTAATTAAACTGATGAAGGAGAAAAAGGAAACATGTAAGTTAACAACACAATAATAAAAGAGGGGATGTAATACTACAGATTCTACACTCATGAAAAGGATAATATGGGAATATTGTGGACAATTTTATGCCAATAAATTTGACAAACCAGATCATTCATTCTCAATAGGCATGATATCATCCCCAAGTGGACAAAAACTGGTTCTTGGAAGTCCAAAAAAATCTTACTCTCTTTACATATAAAAAATGGATATATAAGTCAGTACATAAACAGGATATATAGCATTATCTGTGGTATTAAAATTTCATGGGGACAGTGGTGGCTAGGAAAACAAAGTCTAAAAAGGATCCTTCAGGGAACAGTAATGAAAAAAGGACTGAGAAACACTGACTTAACTGAAACAAACAGACAAAAAAATCACTGAAAAACATAAATTATGAAAACTGAGACAAGAAGAAACAGAAAATCTGAATAGCCTTACATCTATTAAACAATTTGAATTTCTAATTAAAAACCCCTCCATAAAGAAAACCCAAGGCCATCTGACATTAATCACTGGTGAATTCTAACTAAGAATAAAGAAAAAAATAATATCAACCTAATTCAGAAAGTAAGATATCAAGTCTCCCCAACTTGATAGATTCAAGACAATCCCAATAAAAATCCCAACAAGCTCATTTAATGGAACATAATAGAAAATTCAGAAATAGATCCACAAATCAATTTTTCAATTGATTTTCATCAACAGTCCTTTTCAGCAAATGGTACTAGAACTGGTAATCCATACTATAGACAAAAAATTAACTCAAAATGGAATATATATCTAAATGTAAAAGCTAAAACTATAAAAGTCCTAGAAGAAAACATAGGTGAAAAATCTTTGTAATTGTGGAGTAGTCAACTATTTCTTAGACAAGACCCAGAGAGAAAAAAAAAAATTTTTTTAAAAGGACCTGGGACTTCCCTGGTGGTGCAGTGGTAAGAATCTGCCTGCCAATGCAGGTGACACGAGTTCGAGCCCTGGTCCAGGAAGATCCCACATGCCACAGAGCAACTAAGCCTGTGTGCCACAACTACTGAGCCTGTGCTCTAGAGCCCGCGACCCACAACTACTGAAACCCGTGCACCTAGAGCCCATGCTCCACAAGAGAAGCCACCACGATGAGAAGCCTGCGCACCACAAAAAAGAGTAGCCCCCACTTGCCACAACCAGAGAAAAGCCCGTGCAGCAACGAAGACCCAACACAGCCAAAAATAAATAAATAAAATTTATTTTTTAAAAAAAGGACACTCATTCACTAGTTACTGTCTCTTATTTTTTATATAACCATGATCTGAGAATAAAGTCCGATAAACATCACTGCTGACTAGGACACATTTTACCTGACCTCTCCACTGTAATAAGAACCCAACCATTAGAAGAAAGAGAGAAACAAACTGGAATACCACCCAGGAGGCATGCTCCTTAAAGGAAAATGTCAGCAAGTGTCAACCTTAGGCTCTCTAACTGAATTGGCTTGACTCAGCTTATCAAATAATTCTGCTGATTCTAAACACAAAGTACTACACAATTTGTGTGAAGCTGATTATGCTGGTCATAATTTATGATGATTAACATCTCCCAACATTCAGGTTAGCCTCCCACTGAGATGTGCAAACAGGCTGTTAACAATCCAAACAATCCAGAACACAAAACTAGACAGAGAGAACCTGAATAATCTGCGGTTGTTCAAAATGGCTGAAAGAGAACATTCCATATAACAACAACAACAAAAGATAAATTATTTTCCTGCCCTAATCTTTTCCTAAGAACTTCCTTTTCCAAAACAGATACAGCTCTGCAACTATGGTAAAGCTGATATATCTATATATGGCCAGTTACAATGTAAATTTATAAAACACTTTTGAAATAATCAAGGCACTGTGTCATAACCCGTACAGATGTGCTTTCTCAAACAAAGTGATACCACTTCTGGGAATTTATCCTGAACAATCACTGAAAAGAAGAAAAGTGTTACACACAAATATGTTCATTACCCTATAACCTATAAGGTGACTTAACTTACTTAGATACGTAAAGATAAGGCCATGGTTAAGTACATTATAGCATGTTACCTCAAGAAACTCAGATGTTGTTATCAAAATACTAATCATGAAGACATATAAAAATGATAAAGTCTGGTGGGGCGGAGTCAAGACAGCGTAGTAGGAGGCAGCATAATTCGTATCTCCTCACAACTAGGGCACCTACCCGGCACCCCGGGGGACCACAGACACCTAAGGGGACAGGAGGAAACCCCAGTGATCAGGTAGGACGTGAGGCTTGGGGGAGTGAAGGGGGAGGAGAAGTGGAGGCCAGATGGGAATGGTGCCCCTGAGGGGCAGCTGGGGGAGGGGAAGGGATAAATTGGGGAACCACTGGGAGGGCAGAGGATCAAAAAGAAGCGTGGCCAGGTTTCCCCTGTGCACTTGGACCCTCCAGGAATCTGTTGAGATCCCGGGCCTGATCCTCTGCCCACCTAGGCCCCCTCCAGCTGGGTGGGTCCTGAGGGAGTGGGAAGGAGGTAAGGGAGAGCAAATGTAAAGGCCGGACCTCCGGGACAGCACCCCAAGGGGTGGCTGGGGGAGGGAAGGAGTTCCTAGACCCAGCAGGATCCACCCACGGTTAGGAGTTGAGGGGCAACAGGGGAGACCCTGGGGGAGACAGTGGGGGAGGGGCACAAAGGAACAGAAGGGAACCAGGCCAGTGCTTTCCCTGTCCACTTAGGCACCAGGAAGCCTGTTGGTCTCCCAGGCCTAATTCTCTGGCCTCAGAGCCTCCCTTCTGCTGCGCAGAGCCCAAACCCCACCCTTACACCCCCACCCCGGGCCCTACCTCTACACTCAGAGACTCCCTCCAAAGAGCTGGGCCTAAACCCCACTCACACACCCTCACTCAGGGCCCTATCTCCAAACTCCGGAACCCCACACTCCAGAGGCCCTCCTCTCAAGGTGCTGCCTCTCCCCTTCTGTGCAGGTCCTAAGCAGAGGCCCCGCCCCACGCTTAAACGTAGCCCCATCTAGGCCCCGCCCCATGCTCAAACATCACCCCCCACCCGCTTAGGACCCACCCCACCCTAAACCCTGCCCCCACCTAAGTTCCACCCCCTACCTAAACTCCGCCCCCATAGCCTAGGCCTTTTTTTTTTCTCTTCTTTATCCCTCTTTTACATTGAGGTTCTGTTTCACCTTGCTGATTCACTGTTGATTCTTTTATATTTCTATTTTTCCTAATAAATCTTTTATTATTCTAACTTTTATTCTTTATACTTTGCTAGTAATCTCTCCTTTTGGCTCGCTGCCCCACCCCCCCTTTCTCTTTTCTTGTTTTTGCTGTGGTTTTATTTCACCTTGTTGCAGTTGTTTCAATTATAGTTTTATTTTTTCTAATATATTTTTTATCTTTCTGATTTCATTTTGTTTTTTATTCTCTGACATTGTACTGCTCCCTTTTTTTCTTTCTTTCTTCCTTTTTTTTTTTTTTTTATTGCACCACGAAGCTTGCAGTTTCTTGGTTCCCAGGCCGGAGGTCAGACACAAGCTCCTGTGGTGTGAGCTCCGAATGCAAACTGCTGGACTAACAGAGAACCTCAGACCCCAAGGAATATCAATCTGAGTGAGGCCTACCAGAGTTCCTCATCTCAGCACCAACACCCAGCTCTATCAAACTGTCTGCAAACCCCAGTGCTGGACGTCTCAGGCCAAATAACCAGTAAGACAGGAATACAGCACCACGCATCAAAAAATAAATTAAAAAAAAAAGACAAAAAATATATGTTACAGACGAAGGAGCAAGGTAAAAACCTACAAGACCAAATAAATGGAGATGAAATAGGCAACCTACCTGAAAAAGAATTTAGAGTGATGATAGTAAAGATGATCCAAAATCTCAGAGCCAGAATGGAGAAAATACAAGAAACATTTAACAAGGCCCTAGAAGTGCTAAAGAGCAAACAAACAGTGATGAACAACACAATTACTGAAATTAAAAATACTCTAGAAGGAATCAATAACAGAATAACTGAGGCAGAAGAACAGATAAGTGAGCTGGAAGATAAAATGGTGGAAATAACTGCCAGGGAGCAGAATAAAGGAAAAAGAATGAAAAGAATTGAGGACAGTTTCAGAGACCTCTGGGACAACATTAAACACACCAACATTCGAATTATAGGGATCCCAGAAGAAGAATAGAAAAAGAAAGGGTCTGAGAAAATGTTTGAAGAGATTATAGTCGAAAACTTCTCTAACATGGGAAAGGAAACAGTCAATCAAGTCCAGGAAGCACAGAGAGTACCATACAGGATAAATCCAAAGAGAAACACACTAAGACACATACTAATTAAACTATCAAAAATTAAATAAAAAGAAAAAATATTAAAAGCAGCAAAGGAAAAGCAACACATAACGTACAACTGAATCCCCATAAAGTTAACAACTGATTTTTCAGCAGAAACTCTGCAAGCCAGAAGGGAGTGGGAGGACATATTTAAAGTGATGAAAGGAAAAACCTACAACCAAGATTACTCTACCCAGCAAGGATCTCATTCAGATTTCATGGAGAAATTAAAACCTTTACAGATAAGCAAAAGTTAAGAGAATTCAGCACCACCAAACCAGCTTTACAACAAATGCTAAAGGAACTTCTCTAGGCAGGTAATACAAGAGAAAGAAAAGACCTACAAAAACAAACCCAAAACAATTACAAAAACAGTAACAGGAACATGTATATTGATAATTACCTTAAATGTAAATGGCTAAAATGCTCCAAACAAAACAAACAGACTGGCGGAATGGATACAAAAACAAGACCAGTACATATGCTGTCTACAAGAGACCCAATTCAGACCTAGACCCAATTCAGACCTAGACCCAATTCAGACCCAGTTCACATACAGACTGCAAGTGAGGGGATGGAAAAAGATATTCCATGCAAACGGAAATCAAAAGAAAGCTGGAGGGGCTTCCCTGCTGGTAAAGTGGTTGACAGTCCACCTGCCGATGCAGGGGACACGGGTTCGTGCCCCGGTCTGGGAAGATCCCACATGCTGTGGAGCGGCTGGGCCCGTGAGCCATGGCTGCTGAGTCTGCGCGTCCAGAGCCTGTGCTCCGCAACGGGAGAGGCCACAACAGTGAGAGGCCCATGTACCGCAAAAAAAAGAAAGACGGAGTATAAACTCTCATATCAGACAAAATAGACTTTAAAATAAAGATTATTAGATGAGACAAAGAAATACACTACAAAATGATCAAAGGATCAATCCAAGAAGATATAACAACTGTAAATATTTATGCACCCAACATATAAGCACCTCAATACATAAGGCAAATGCTAATAGCCATAAAAGGGGAAATCGACTAACACAATAATAGTAGGGGACTGTAACACCCCACTTTCACCAATGGACAGATCATCCAAAATGAAAATAAATAAGGAAACACAAGCTTTAAACGACACATTAAACAAGATGAACTAGGGCTTCCCTGGTGGTGCAGTGGTTAAGAATCTGCTTGCCAATGCAGGGGACATGGGTTCAAGCCCTGGTTTGGGAAGATCCCACATGCCGTGGAGCAACTAAGCCTGTGTGCCACAACTACTGAGCCTGCGCTCCAGAACCCACGAGCCACAACTCCTGAAACCCAGGCCTCTAGACCACGTGCTCTGCAACAAGAGAAGCCACCGCAATGAGAAGCCCATGCACCGAAATGAAGAGTAGCCCCCACTCACCGCAACTAGAGAAAGCCCACGCACAAAAACCGAATGCAGCCAAAAATAAAGAAATAAAATAGATAAATTAAAAAATACAAGAGCTTCCCTGGTGGCACAGTGGTTGAGAATCTGCCTGCCAATGCAGGGGACACGGGTTCAAACCCTGGTCTGGGAAGATCCCACATGCCGCAGAGCAACTGGGCCCGTGAACCACAACTACTGAGCCTGCGTGTCTGGAGCCTGTGCTCCGCAACAAGAGAGGCCGTGACAGTGAGAGGCCAGCACACTACGATGAAGAATGGCCCCCACTCGCCGCAACTAGAGAAAGCCCTCGTACAGAAACCAAGACCCAACACAGCCAAAAATAAATAAATAAAAAATAAATAACATTAAAACTGTATTACTAATATATATATATTAAAAACAAAACAAAGATGAACTTAATTGATATTTATAGGACGTTCCATCCAAAAACAACAGAATACATTTTATTCTCAACTGTTTGTGGAACATTCTCCAGGATAGATCATATCTTGGGTCACAAATCAAGCCTTGGTAAATTTAAGAAAATTGAAATCCTATGAAGTATCTTTTCCCACTACAACGCTATAAGACTAGATATCAATTATAGGAAAAAATCTGTAAAAATTACAAACACGAGGAGGCTGAACAATATGCTATTAGGTAACTAATAGATCACTGAGGAAATCAAAGAGGAAATCAAAAAATACCTAGAAACAAATGACAAGGAAAACAACGACCCAAAACCTATGGGATGCAGCAAAAGCAGTTCTAAGAGGGAAATTTATAGCTTTACAATCCTACCTCAAGAAACAAGAAAAATCTCAAACAACCTAATCCTATACCTAAAGCAATTAGAAAAGAAGAACAAAAAAAAAACCCGGAGTTAGCAGAAGGAAAGAAATCATAAAGATCCGATCAGAAATAAATTAAAAAGAAATGAAGGAAACAATTGCAAAGATCAATAAAACTAAAAGCTGGTTCTTTGAGAAGATCAACAAAATTGATAAACCATTAGCCAGACTCACCAAGAAAAAAGGGAAAAGACTCACATCAACAGAATTAGAAATGAAAAAGGAGAAGTAACAACTGACACGGCAGAAATACAAAGGATCATGAGAGATATCTACAAGCAACTCTATGCCAATAACATGGACAACCTGGAAGACATGGACAAATTCTTAGAAAAGCACAACCTTCCGAGACTGAACCAAGAATACAAAATATAAACAGACCAATCACAAGCACTAAAATTAAAACTGTGATTAAAAATCTTGCAACAAACAAAAGCCCAGGACCAGATGGCTTCACAGGCCAATTCTACCAAATATTTAGAGAAGAGCTAACACCTATCCTTCTCAAACTCTTCCAAAATACAGCAGAGGGAGGAACACTCCCAAACTCATTCTATGAGGCCACCATCACCCTGATACCAAAACAAGACAACAATGTCACAAAAAAAGAAAACTACAGCCCAATATCTCTGATGAACACAGATGCAAATCTCCTCAACAAAATACTAGCCAACAGAACCCAACAGCACATTAAAAGGATCATACATCATGATCAAGTGGGGTTTATCCCAGTGATGCAAGGATTCTTCAATACATGAAAATCAATCCATGTGATAAACCATATTAACAAATTGAAGGAGAAAACCTATATTATCATCTCAAGAGATGCAGAAAAAGCTTTTGACAAAATTCAACACCCATTTATGATAAAAACTATCCAGAAAGCAGGAACAGGGGAAACCTACCTCAACATAATGAAGGCCATATATGACAAACCCACAGCAAACATCATTCTCAATGGTGAAAAACTGAAACCATTTCCTCTAGGATCAGGAACAAAACAAGGTTGCCCACTCTCACCACTATTATTCAACATAGTTTTGGAAGTTTTAGTTACAGCAATCAGAGAAGAAAAAGAAATAAAAGGAATCCAAATTGGAAAAGAAGAAGTAAAAATGTCACTGTTTGCAGATGACATGATACTATACATAGAGAATCCTAAAGATGCTACCAGAAAACTACTAGAGCTAATCAATGAATTTGGTAGAATAGCAGGATACAAAATTAATGCATAGAAATCTCCTGCATTCCTATACACCAATGATGAAAAATCTGAAAGAGAAATTAAGGAAACAGTCCCATTTACCACTGCAACAAAAAGAATAAAATACCTAGGAATAAACCTACCTAAGGAAACAAAAGACCTGTATGAAGAAAACTATAAAACACTGATGAAAGAAATTTAAAATGATACAAACAGATGGGAGAGATATACTATGTTCTTGGATTGGAAGAATCAACATTGTAAAAATGACTATACTACCTAAAGCAATCTACAGATTCAATGCAATCCCTACCAAACTATCAATGCCATTTTTCACAGAACTAGAACAAAAAATTGCACAATTTGTATGGAAACACAGAAGACCCCGAATAGCCAAAGCAGTCTTGAGAAAGAAAAACAGAGCTGGAAGAATCAGACTCCCTGACTTCAGACTATACTACAAAGCTACAGTAATCAAGACAGTATGGTACTGGCACAAAAACAAAGATAGATCAATGGAACAGGATAGAAAGCCCAGAGATAAACCCACACACATATGGTCACCTTATCTTTAATAAAGGAGGCAAGAATAGACAATGGAGAAAAGACACCCTCTTCAATAAGTGGTGCTGGGAAAACTGCACAGCCACGTGTAAACGAATGAAATTAGAACACTTGCTAACACCATACACAAAAATAAACTCAAAATGGATTAAAGACTTAAATGTAAGGCCAGACAGTATAAAACTCTTAGAAGAAAACATAGGAGAAACACTCTTTGACATAAATGACAGCAAGATCCTTTTTGATCCACCTCCTAGAAAAATGGAAATAAAAACAAAAATAAACCAACGGGACCTAATGAAAATTAAAAGCTTTTGCACAGCAAAGGAAACCATAAACAAGACAAAAAGACAACCCTCAGAATGGGAGAAAATATTTGCAAACAAATCAACGGACAAAGGGTTAATCTCCAAAATATAAAAGCAGCTCAATATTAAAAGAACTACTCAATCAAAAACTGGGCAGAAGACCTAAATAGACATTTCTCCAAAGAAGATATACAGATGGCCAAGAAGCATATGAAAAGCTGCTCAACACCACTAATTATTAGAGAAATGCAAATCAAACTACAATGAGGTATCACCTCACACCAGTTAGAATGGGCATCATCAGAAAATCTACAAACAACAAATGCTGGAGAGGGTGTGGAGAAAAGGGAACACTCTTGCACCGTTGGTGGGAATGTAAATTGATACAGCCACTATGGAGAACAGTATGGAGGTTCCTTAAAAAATTAAAAATAGAACTACCATACGACCCAGCAATCCCACTACTGGGCATATACCCTGAGAAAACCATAATTCAAAAGGAGTCATGTACCAAAATGTTCACAGCAGCTCTATTTACAACAGCCAGGACATGGAAGCAACCTAAGTGTCCATCAACAGACGAATGGATACAGAAGATGTGGTACATATATACAATGGAATATTACTCAGCCATAAAAAGGAACGAAATTGAGTTATTTGTAGAGACGTGGATGGATCTAGACTGTCTAAGTCAGAAAGAGAGAAACAAATATCATACATTAACGCACATATGTGGAACCAGAAAAATGGTACAGATGAACCGGTTTGCAGGGCAGAAATAAAGACACACATGTAGAGAACAAACGTATGGACACCAAGGGGGGAAAGTGGCAGGGGGGGTGGTGGTGGTGGGATGAATTGGGTGATTGGGATTGACATATATTCACTAATATGTATAAAATAGATAACTAATAAGAACCTGCTGTATAAAAACTAAAATAAAATTCAAAAATCACCCAAAAAGAACCTGAGCTTCATTAAGTCCTGAGACCTGGTGTGTGATCTCAGTTAGAAGACTGTTCAAATCCCAATCTGGGTTTGGGCTGGGTTTGAGTTCCAGCCCATGGGTTCAAGTCCCAATCTGAGTTGCACAATTTCACCTTCATTAAAAAATGTTACTGAAAAAAATTACTTCATTGCTAAAAAGTGCTAATCAGCATCTGAGCCTTCAAAAAGTTTTAATCTTTTGATTGTGGAGGGGTTGAAATATTTCAAGAATTACCAAAATGTGACACAGAGACATGAAGCGAGCAAGTGCTGTTGGAAAAATGGCACCCAAGAGATTTGTTTAACACTGGGTTGCCATAAACTTTCTATTTGTGTTTTAAAAAAAAAAAATCTACATAGCTCAATAAAGTGAAGCAAAATTAAACAAGATATGCCTCTAATCACTTTGAATGTCAATGGATTAAATGTATCAATTAAAAGACAAAGACTGAAAAAAAAAAAGACAGAGATTGGATCAAAAAATAAGACTCAACTATATGTTGTCTACAAGAAACCCACTTTAAGGACTTCCCTGGCAGTCCAGCGGTTAAGACTCTGTGCTCCCAATGCACAGGTTCGATCCCTGGTTGGGGAACTAAGATCCTACATGCCACATGGAGTGGCCAAAAAAAAAAAAAATTTGAGAAAATTGATAAAGACAGATGTTGATTCTTTGGAAAAATTAATAAAGCTAATATGCTAAAAAAAGAAAAGAAAGAAGGAAAGAAAGAAACATACTTTATTTATTTATTTTTTATTTATTTGGCTGCCTCAGGTCTTTAGTTGTGGCACACAGGATCTTCATTGTGGAACATGGGATCTTTCACTGTGGTGCTTAGGCTCCTCGTTGCAGTGCGCAGGCTTCTCTCTGGTTGTGGCACGTGGACTCCAGAACATGTGGGCTTAGTTGCCCCACGGCATGTGGGATTTTAGCTCCCCAATCAGGGCTCGAACCCATGTCCCCTGCATTGGAAGATGGATTCTTAACCACCACACCAGGAAGTCCCAGAAACCCACTTTAAATACAAAGAGAAATATAGATTAAAAGTAAATGGATGGGGTTTCCTTGGTGGCGCAATGGTTAAGAATCCGCCTGCCAATGCAGGGGACATGGGTTCAAGCCCTGGTCCGGGAAGATCCCACACGCCGTGGAGCAACTAAGCCCATGCACCACAACTACTGAACCTGCCCTCTAGAGCCCACGAGCCACAACTACTGAGCCAGCGTGTCACAACTACTGAAGCCCACATGCCTGGAGCCCATGCTCTGCAACCAGAGAAGCCACCACAATGAAAAGACTGCACACTGCAATGAAAAGCCTGTGCACTGCAACAAAGAGTAGTCCCTGCTCGCCACAACTAGAGAAAGCCTGTGCAAAGCAACGAAGACCCAATACAACCAAAAAAAAAAAAAAGTAAATGGATGTGGATTTCCCTGGTGGTCCAGTGGTTAAGACTCCATGTTCCCAATGCAGGGGGCAAGGGTTTGATCCCTGGTCAGGGAACTAGATCCCACATGCCTCAACTAAAGATTCCACATGCCACAACTAAAAGATCCCGTGTGCCGCAACTAAGACCCGACACACCCAAACAAATAAATAATTTTTTTAAAGTAAATGGATGGAAAAATGTACCATGCTAACACTAATCAAAAGAAAGCAAGAGTAACTCTATTAATTTCAGACAGAGCAGACTTCTAAGCAAGGAAAGTTATCAGGAATAAAGAAAGGCACTACATAGGGATTAAGTCTCCTAGAAGACATAACAATCCTTAATGTGTATGTGCCTAACAAAAGAGTGTCATTGGTGAGGCAAAAAATGGTAGAACTGCAAGGAGAAATAGATGACCCACTATCACAGTTGGAAATACCAACCCCCCTCTATCACATATGGACAGATCCAGCAGGCAGAAAATCAGTAAGGATATAGTTTAACTCAACAACATCATCAATCAATTGAATACAATAGACATCTACAGACTACTCCAACTAGTAACAACACACATTCTTCTCAAGCTCACACAGAACATTCACCAAGACAAACCACGTTCTGGGCCATAAAACACACCTTAAATTTAAAACAAGAGAAATCATGCAATGTCTATACTCAGACCACAATGGAATTAAACTAAAAATCAGTAACAGAAAGAAAACAGGAACACCTCAAAATACATGAAGATTAAACAACTTCTAAATAACTCATGGGTCAAAGAAGAAATCTCAAGAGCAATATAAAAATACTTTGAATCAAATGAAAATGAAAAATGCGTCTTATCAAAATTTGCAGGATGCAGCAAAAGCAGTGCCTAGAGGAGAGTTACAGCATTAAATGCATACACTGGAAAGAAGATCTAAAATCAATCATCTACATCTATACCTTAGGGCAGGGGTCCCCAAACCCTGGGCCGCGGACCAGTCCATGGCCTGTTAGGAACCGGACCACACAGCAGGAGGTGAGCAGCAGGCAAGTGAGTGAAGCTTCATCTGCCACTCCCCATCACTTGCATTACTGCCTGAACCATACCTCCCTGATCCCCAGTCCGCGTAAAAACTGTCTTCCAGGAAACTGGTCCCTGGTGCTAACAAGATTAGGGACTGCTGCCTTTGGGAACCAGGAAAAAAAAAAAAAAAGTAAATTAAGTACAAAGTAAGCAGAGGGCTTCCCTGGTGGCGCAGTGGTTGAGAGTCCGCCTGCCAATGCAGGGGACGCGGATTCGTGCCCCGGTCCGGGATGATCCCACATGCCGCAGAGCGGCTGGGCCCGTGAGCCACGGCCGCGGAGCCTGTGCTCCACAACGGGAGAGGCCACAGCAGTGAGAGGCCCACGTACCACAAAAAAAAAAAAGTAAGCAGGAAAATAACAAAGAATTACAGCAGAAATCAATGAAATTGACATCAAGAAATAAGTAGAGAAAATAAACCAAACCAAAAGCTGGCTTTTTAATAAAAAGAAAAAACATCAATAAAATTGATAAATCACTAGCTAGGCTGACTAAAAAAAGAAAGGGCACAAATTACTAGTACCAGAAATGAAAAAGAGGACATCACTACAGATCTCATGGGCATTAAAAAAATAATAAAGGAGGGCTTCCCTGGTGGCACAGTGGTTGAGAGTCTGCCTGCTGATGCAGGGGACACGGGTTCATGCCCCAGTCCGGGAAGATCCCACATGCCGCGGAGCGGCTAGGCCCGTGAGCCATGGCCACTGAGCCTGCGCGTCCGGAGCCTGTGCTCCACAACGGGAGAGGCTATAACAGTGAGAGGCCCGCGTACCGCAAAAAAATAATAATAATAATAAAAATAAATAAAGGAATACTATGAACAACTCCATGCCTGCAAATCTGATAACCTAGATGCAATAGACCAATTCCCTTTGAAACACACAATCTGCCAACACTCACATGAGAAGAAATAGGCAGTCTGAATACACCTATATCTATTAAAGAAAGAGAATCCATAATTAGCCTTCCACTACTAAAAGCAACAGGTCCAGATAGAGTCACTAATGAATTCTACCAAACATTTAAGGAAGAAATTATACAAATTCTATACAATCTCTTTCAGAGGACAGCAGAGGGAATACTTCCTAAGTCATTCTACATGATCACCATTAAACCTAACACTAAAACTAGGCAAAAACATTACAAGAAAACTACAGACCAGTATCTTGCATGAACATGAACACAGATACAAAAATCCTCAACAAATAGTAGCAAATTAAATCTAACAATGTACAAAAAGAATTATACACCATGACCAAGTGGGGTTTATCCCAGATGTGCATGTTAGCTCAACACTCAAAAATTAATTAATGTAGTACAACACATAAACAGAACAAAAAAGAAAAATCACATATCATATTCAATAGATTCAGAAAAAGCACTGGACAAAATCAAACACTAATTCATGATAAAACTTCTCCATAAACTAGGAATATAGAACATTCTCAACTTGATAGAGAATATCTATAAAAACGCTATAGCCAACATCATACTAAATGGTGAAAACTCAAAGCTTTCCCACTAAGAACAGGAAAAAGGCTAGGATGTCCCCTCTTATCATTCCTTTTCAACACTGTACTAGACATACCAGCTAATGCAATAAGACAAGAAAATGAAATAAACAATATACAGACTAAGAAAAATAAAACTGTCTTTGTTCACAAATGACACTATCATCTAAGTAGAAAATCCAATTGAATCTACAAAACAATTCCTGGAACTATTAAGTAATTATAGTAAGGTTATGGTACACAAGGTTAGTATAAAATGGCCAATCACATTCCATATACCAGCAATGAACAAGTGTGATTTGAAATGTAAAACACAATAGCACTTACATTGGTAATGGAATAATGTACAAGATCTATAAGAGGAAAACTAGAGAACTCTAATGAACAAAATCAAATAAGAATTAACTAAATAAAGGGATATTCCATGTTCATGGATAGAAAGACTCAGTAATGTCAAGATATCAGTTTTTCGCAACCTGATCTGTAGATTCAATGCATTCCAAATCAAAATTCCAACAAGTAATTTTGTGGATACCAACAAACTTATTCTAAAGTTTATATGGAGAGGGCAAAAGATCCAGAATAGTCAACACAATATTGAAGAAAAAGGACAAAGTTGGAGGGCTGATGTTACCTGACTTTAAAACCTACTATATAAAGCTACAGTAATCAAAACAGTGTGGAATTGGTGAAAGAACAAATAGGTCAATGGAACAGAAGAGAGAGCCCAGAAATAGACCCACATAAATATAGTTGCCTGATTTTTACAAAGGAGCAAAGACAATACAATGAAGCAAAGGGATTATCTTCAACAAATGTAGCTGGAACAACTGGACATTTCATATCCCAAAAACTGAATCTAGACAAAGATCTAACACCATTCCCAAAATTAACTCACTGGATCATAAACTGATACGTGAAACACAAAACTATAAAAGTCCTATAAAATAACATAGAAAACCTAGATGACATTAGGTATGGCAATAACTTTTTAGATTATATCTAAAGGCATGATCCAGGAAAGAAGTAAATAAGCTGGATGTCATTAAAATTAAAAACTCCTGCTCTGCAAAAGACAATGTTGCAAGAATAAGAAAACAAGCCACAGACTGGGAGAAAATATTTGCAAAAGACATATCTGATAAAGGACTGTTATCCAAAATATACAAAGAACTCTTAAATCTCAACTGTAAGAAAATAAACACAACTAAAAAGTGGGCCAAAGACTTTGACAGACAACTCACCAAGATGATATACAGAGCAAATAAGCATACGAAAAGATATTCCACATCATATATCATCAGCAAAATGCAAATTGAAAAAAGGAGGTATCACTGCACAACTACTAGAATGGTCAAGTTCTGGAACACTGACAACACCAAATGCTGGTGAGGATATGGAGTAACAGGAACTCTCATTCATTGCTGGTGGGACTGCAAAATGGTATAGCCACTTTGGAAGAGAGATTGGTGCTTTCTTATAAAACTAAATATACTCTTAGCATACTCAGCAATCATGTTCCTTGGTATTTACCCAAAGGAATTAAAAACTCATGTCCACCCCAAAACCTGCACAGAGATGTTTATTCCAGCTTTATTCTTAATTGCCAAAACTTGGAAGCAACCAAATGTCTTTCAGTAGGTGAACAGATAAATAAACTATGGTAGAGCCAGACAATGGAATATTATTCAGTGCTATATAAAAAAAAAAAAGATTTACCAAAGCTTGAAAAGACACAGAGGAAAATTAAATGCATATTACTAAGTGAAAGAAGCCAATCTGAAAAGGCTATATACCGTCTGACTCCAACTACGTGACATTCTGGAAAAGGCAAAACTATGAAGACAGTAAGAAGACCAGTGGTTGTCACAGATTGGCAGGGGAAGTAGGGTAGGGATGAATAGGTGGAGCACAGAGAATTTTTAAGGCAGTGAAAATACTCTGTTTGATACCATAATAATGGATACATGTCATTATATATTTCTCAAAACCCATCGAATGTATAACACCAAGAGTGAACCCTAGTGTAAACTACAGACTTAGGATGATTATAATATGTCAATGTAGGTACATCAATTGTAACAAATCTATCACTTTGATAGGAAAAGTTGATAATGGAGGAGGCTATGTATGTGTGAGGCTATGTATGTGTGAGGTAAGAAATCTCTACCTTGTCCTCAGTTTTGCTGTAACCTAAAACAGCTCTAATAAAATGAAGTCTTAATGAAAGTTATACACACACACAAATACAGGCTGAGAATTTTCCAAAGTAAATAGAGATCTCAAATCAGACCTCAAATCACAGATCCAAAAAGACTATCAAGAAAAATACATTCCATGACCCCAACAAAAAATTCATATCTAAATATTATATTCAAACTGGTAAAAAAAAAAAAACAAAGATACAGACTACATTGAAGGAAGCCAGAGAGAAAAACATGTTACATTCAAAAGAACAAAGATGAGGATTAAAGCCAACTTCTCATTAAAAACTCTGCAACCAGAAAATAATAAAGTGACATCTTGAAAATGATGAAAGAAAAAACTGTCAAACCATATCCTATAGCCAGGGAAGTATTTCTCAAAAATGAAGGAGATTGAATCTACAACTTTCAGTAAAAAGGAGAACTAAGCAGAACATCAAGTAAATAGAAGACAAACAACACTATAATCCAACCAGACCAAATAGATATCTACAGAACACTCTATCCAACAGTTGCAGAATAAACATTTTCCTCAAGTGCACATGAAATATTCTCCAGGATAGAAAATATGATGGTGATAAAACAAGCCTCAACAAACACAGAAAGATAAAAAACATACAAAGCATGTTTTCCAACATAATGAGTGAAATTATAAATAACAGAAGGAAGAAATTTGGGGAATGGACAAATACGTGGAAATTAAATAAAACACTAAGTAACCAAATGGGTGAAAGAAAAAATTACAATGGGAAAGTAGAAAATACTCTGAGATGAATGAAAATGAAAATATGTCTTAAAAACTTAAACGATTTAGCTAAAGCAGTACTTAAAGGGAAATTTACATCTATCTAATGCCTATATTAAAAAAGAAAGCTCTCAAACAAATAACCTAAACTTCCACCTTAAGACACAGAAAAAAAAGAGAAAACTAAACCTAAAGAAAGCAGAAAATAAACAAAATAATAGAGGAGAAATTAATTTTAAAAATAGTAAAACAAGAAAAATCAATGAGATGAAAAGTTGGTTTTCGAAAACTAAAAATATTGGCAAACTTTGAATTAGATCTGAGCAGGGGGAAAAAGAAGACTCAAATAACTAAAAGCAGAATGGCAGTGGAGACGTTACTAACAAATACAAAAATAAAAGACAAACTGCCAAAGCTGACTTGTGAAAAAATATAAAAACTGAACAGAACTACAACAGATAAGAAACTGAGGACTTCCCTGGTGGTGCAGTAGTTAAGAATCTGCCTGCCAATGCAGGGGACACGGGTTCAAGCCCTAGTCCAGGAAGATCCCACATGCCTCAGAGCAACTAAACCTGTGTGCCACAACTACTAAGCCTGCACTCTAGAGTCCACATGCCACAGCTACTGAAGCCCACGCGCCTAGAGCCTGCGCTCCACAACATGAGAAGCCACTGTAATGAGAAGCCTGCATACCGCAACAAAGGGTAGACCCTGCTCACCACAACTAGAGAAAGCCCACATGAAGACCCAGTGCAGCCAAATATAAATACATTTTAAAAAATTGAATTAGTAATCAAAAACTATCTACAAAGAAAAGCCTAGGCCCAGATGGCTTCACTGGTGAATTCTGTCCAACAATTAAAGAAAAATAATATTAAATCTTCACAATCTTTTCCTAATATAGAACAGGAGGGAACAATGTTCAACTCATTCTATGAGGCCAGTATTAGTCTGATACCAAATCCAGACAAAGACATTACAAGAAAACTACAGAACAATATCTCTTATGAATGTAAATGCAAAAATTCTCAACATAATGTTAGCATACCAAATCTAGAAGTAATATAAAAAGATTACACACTATGACAGAGTAGAATTCATCCCAGGAATGGAAGGTTGACTTAACATATGAAAATCAATTAACACACCAAACTGACAAAAGACAAAACCCATATGATCATCTCAATAGACAAAGAAAAAGCATTTGACAAAATTCAACACTGCTTCATGATAAAAACATTTTTAAATGGTTATAAATGGTTAAAGTAGTATATTTTATGTTATGTGTATTTTATAATAAAAATATTTTTAATAAGCAAAGAAATGACCAATAAGCACATGAAAAGATGCTCAACAGGGCTTCCCTGGTGGCGCAGGAAAAAAAAAAAAACCTCAATGAGATACTATTTCACACCCACTAGGATGGCTGTAATGGGGGAAAAAAGAAAAAGGAAAATAACTGTTGGCAAGGATATGGAGAAACTGGAACTCTCATACGATGCTGGTGGAAATGTAAAATGGTGCATCCATTTTAGAAAGCAATCTGGCAGTTTCTCAAACAATTAAATATTGAGTTACCATATGACCCAGGAATTCCACTCCTAGCTATATCACTCAAGAGAAATGGAAACATACAGCCACATAAAAACGAGTACTTGAATGTTCACAGCAACTTTAGTCAATAACCAAAGAGGAGAAACAACTCAAATATCCATCAAATGATGACTATATAAACAAAACATGGCACAGCAATATAGTGGAATAATATCTGGCAACAAAGGAATGAAGTACTAATACACGCCAAAACACAGATGAACCTGAAAAAATTAAGTACAAAAACCAGTCATGAAAGACTACATACTATATTATTCCATTTATATGGAATGTCCAGAATATGCAAATCTATAAAGACAGAAAGTAAATTAATAGTTGCTTAGGGCTGGGTGGGATGAGGGCTTTGGGTTACTGGATAAGTGTATAGGGTTTCTTTCTGGAGTGATGAGAACATTCTAGAATTAGACTGTGGTGATGGTTACACAACTCTGTTAATATACTAAAACCCACTGTATATTTCAATGATGCAAGTATTATATGATGAATAAATTGAGTGAGTTATATCTCAGTAAAGCAATTACCATAAAAATGGAGAAATACATTTTCAGACAAAAATAAAAGAGAGAATTAATTGGTCTACGTTAAAATAAGTGATAAAGGAAGCTCTTCCAGCAGAAAAAATATGATACTGGACAGAAACTGGGACCTACACAAAGAAATAAAAAGCCCTTGATGGCACAAATAAAGGAAAATATGGAATTGTTTATTTCTTATTTCCATTCCTCTGAAAGTCATTTAACTATCTAAAGCAAAATAGTATCAATGTATTGTGTTAATAATATATGCAAAAGTAAAACGTATGGTAAAAATAACACAAAGGAGGGTAGAAAGGAATCAGGAGTCTTTATACTAAGGAGTCTTTATGCTACGTGTAAAACAATATGACATTATTTGAAAGTAACTGTGATTAATTAAACATGTATACTGTAAACTCTAGAGGAACCACTAAATATTTTTTTAAAGAGATATAAGGTAAGTAAATAGTAGAAATTAAATGGAATCATAAAATAATACTCAACAAAGTCAAAATAAGAACAGAAAAAGAAGAAACAATTGGAACAAATAAACAGCTTTCAATCCAATTACATCATTAATTACATTAAATATAAATGTAAAGGACAATTAAAAAGACTGAAATTGTCAGGCTGAATTTTAAAAAAAATTTAAAAGACTAAGACTGGGAAAAAGAGCAGGACACAATTATATAAAAACGTGAAACACAGACAGCAAGCAAACAACTATCAACGTTCTACCAATGGTGACAAAAACCTAACTATCAATTGATAAAGATTACTGCACCTCAAAAAGTAACTATTATCAATAATTCTCAAGACTGAAAATAACTTGAGTACATTCAACAGATCTAACCATAGTGACAGCCACCTCTAGATATAACACAATGATTTAGCAACAACAACAAAAATTATGGTTAATTTTATAAGGCTGAGAATTATACCTTAAATCACCAAAATTCAAATTAACAGTGAAAAAAAATCCTTCTTTATCTTGAATCAACTGTTGTAATAATTTCAGCCAGTTATCATAGTTTTGAAAACTTCACTGAAATACTTAAACATCTCACATGACATTAAAATGCAAAAATACAGTAATTATTAAACGACTTCACAATTGAGTAACAAAGTCAGAAGAGAAAAAACTTCCAACAAAGGATTTTTCTGATACTGTGATTTATAGTAATAAATATATACCTAATCTTTGCCCCTGGCCCTGTCACAGAGCTCCTAATACCCTTGGAATTTCCTCAATGAAAAGAGCAATAAAGATGTCTTTTGTTATTCGTAACAATCCCCTCTTTGGCACATCAGAGACTATGTTAATGAATTTACTTTTAGAAAGCCCCTAAGGATGGGGGCTGGTCGCCAGGGGGAACCAACCAAGGTATTAGAGGATTAGAACTTTCATTCCAACTCCCCAATGTCCAAGGGAGAGGGGCTGGCTGGAAGTTGAACCAATGGCCAATGATTTAGTCAACCATACCTGCATAATGAAGCCTCCATAAAAATACATGAACTACAATGTTTGGTGAGCTTCCAGGTTGGTGAATATGTGTGTGTACTGGGAGGAAGACATACCTGGACAGGACATGGAGATCCGCACCCCTTTTCCTATATCTTGTCCTATGCATCTCGTCCATCTAGCTGTTCCTGAGTTATACACTTTATAACAAACGAGTCATCTAATAAGTAAACTTTCCCTGAATTCTGAGAGCCATTTTAACAAATTAATCAAACCCAAGAAAGGGGTCATGGGAACCTCTGATTTACAGCAAGTCAGTCAGAAGCACAGGTAACAACCTGGAATTGCAACTGCCGTCTAAAAGAAGGGTAGTCCTGCAGAATTAAGCCCTTAACTTGTGGGATCTGAGAGTGTCAGATTTCCTTAAATTGTAGGGCACCCAGTGTCTGCCAGAGAGCTGGAGAACCGCTTGGTGTGGGGGAAAAAAAACCCTACACATTTGATGACCAGAGTGAAGTGTTAAGAATACAGGAAACACACAGAAGAGTTTTTCCCTAAAAATTTTAAGGAACAAAAGAGTAAAACACACCATTATTGGAGCCACTAAGTGACTTTCTAAGTGTTATCTGCATGTTATTGATGAGGAAACAGAGGTAGGCTGAAAGTAGTGGCTTGCCTAAAGTCCACACAGTAAGGTGGAGCAAGGATTCAAATCCAAATCCTAACTCTGAAGATCACATTTTTAATTTCAACATTGTATTTAATAAGTCATTTATATATGCTATAGGTTAATTGTGATCCCTACAAATTTTAATGAAACCCAGAATTAACAGGAAGCACACACAACCTTATTCAGAGAAACCTCTTCCTAATGAAGAAACCAGTGTCAGGTCTATGATTGTTGTAATTTCGAAACCATTCTCAACACAAAAATGAAAACATACGTGCAATTTTTCTTTTAGCCAAACACTTTGCTCTATTCAACTGTTTTGTCTTCATTTTCTGCAATCCATTCTCCTCCTTTGGTTCCTGTTGCAAAACAAGAAATATGATCAGGGTGACTGCCATTAGAAGTAGTACTCTTTCTATCTCCTCTACAGCCAACAGAGGCCACTGAGCCTCTGAAGAATCAGTGGTGGTTTTAAATGTTCAAAGAAAACATCAGAAAAAGATTCTTACAGTAGAAAAAGGAAAATGTAGACTCAGAACCAATAAAAATTAAAAATCATAACATACTGACATAATTATCTGTCATATACAAGCTCATGTAAAACTGGTCCATCTGCAAAATACCTGCAAGTACGCATCCAAGTTCAGAGAAAGCTTGATTCAAGGTTTAAAAATCAGTAATAGGGCTTCCCTGGTGGCGCAGTGGTTGAGAGTCCACCTGCCGATGCAGAGGACACGGGTTTGTGCCCTAGTCTGGGAAGATCCCACATGCCGCGGAGCGGCTGGGCCCGTGAGCCATGGCCACTAAGCCTGCACATCCGGAGCCTGTGCTCCGCAATGGGAGAGGCTACAGCAGTGAGAGGCCCGCATACCGCAAAAAAAAAAAAAAATCAATAATAAAGTTTAAACTCAGTGCAGAGTCACTTATTTTAAATCAGTACTTTAAAAAGCAACAGAACTGAGGAAAAGTATGCAACATATTTATCAGATAAAGGGCTAATTTTCCTTATATATAGAGCTCTTATAAATCAATACAGAGACCAATATTTAACCTCCTCCCATAGACAAAGAATATGATAAAACACTTCATAGAAAAACATACACAAGGGGCTCATAAGTATGTAAATCATAACAATTATATGGATACTTTTTTAAACCTATATTAATAGTAAAAATGAAAATGTTTTATAAAACATTTATTGTGGGGAAACAAGTACTTTCATACCACTGATGGAATACAATGGATGCAAATCATTATTTTGTGTACCTGGAACTAATACAGCATTGTATGTAAATTATACTTCAATTACTCTGTGTGTGTGTGTGTGTGTGTGTGTGTGTGTGTGTGTGTGAACACCGGGAGGAAATGCATCAAAATGCTAATGGTGGGACCTCTTTGGTGGTCCAGTGGTAAAGAATCTGCCTTGCAATGCAGGGGATGCAGGTTCAATCCCTGGTCAGGGAACTAAGATCCCACATGCCGTGGGGCAGCTAAGCCCTTGTGCCACAACTACTGGGATCACGTGCCTCAATTACAGCCCATGTGCTGCAAGCTAAAGAGCCCACGCGCTCTGGAACCCACATGCCACAACTAGAGAAGAGAAAACCTGCACACCACAACTAGAGAGAAGCCCACGCACCACAATGAAGAGCCCACACACCACAACAAAAGATCCCACGTGCCTCAACAAAAGATTGTGAGTGCCACAACTAAGACCCAACACAGCCAAAAATAAATTAAATAAATAAATAATAAATAAATCTTTAAAAAATAATTTAAAATGCTAATGGTGGTTATGTCTAGAGGGTGGGGATTATGGGTGATTATCATGTTTTAGTTTAGGCTTCTATGTATTTCTAATTGCCTGCAATTAGGTATTGCTTGTAAAATCAGGAAGAAAACAATAAACGTCATTAAAAATGAAAAAAAAAGAATACAGACAAAGGTGATCCAATAAATGTATAATTGGGGTCTCTAAAGAAGAAAACAAAACAATGAAAAAGACTAACATAAACACTATAATCAAAAAAAAATTTATAAGGGAGAAAACACCTGAATCTACAAACTGAAAGTATATACGATTTACCTGGGAAAATGGACCCTAAACAGTCAATTTCCAGACATATACTAATATACCTATCTTACCCAAGAAAAAATTTTAAAGCATGCAGACTAACAAAAAGGCCTAATTACTGACCCAAAAAAGGAAAATAAACTGGACTTATGAAATGCAACACACAAAGCAAAAAAATAAGGCGGCAGCATTTTAAAGAAACTCAAGGGAAAAAATATTTTTTTAAACCAATCATTTTGGATTCCAACAAGCAGTCTTTCAGATATCAAGATTATACAAAAACAGTATCAAACACATAAGAACTCAGGAAATACTATACTCACAAGGCCCACCTGTCAAATCTAATTAAAAACAAGCACTATTCAACTAAAAAATGATTTTAGAGAAACTTGGCAAAAGAACTGATAGTGAATATTTAATATATTAAATTTTGGAACTAAGACTAAAAGTACAGGTGAGAACAGAAAAAAGCATGTAAATATTATATGCAGAAATGATGCAACTAATAAATGAGAGAAGACAGAAGTGGAAAACAGAATAAGTTCATTGACTATTGCATGCACTATAAGTGAAAGTCAAAGGATACTATTTATAACTGACAAACCAGATCACAGAAAGCTAAATTTTTAAAAATAAGGAAGAAAGGAGCTATAAAAGTCATTAATATAAGATAAACTCTGGGCTCCCCTGGTGGCTCAGTGATTAAGAATCCGCCTGCCAATGCAGGGGACACGGGTTCGAGCCCTGGTCCGGGAAGATCCCACATGCAACTAAGCCCATGCACCACAACTACTGAGCCTGCGCTCTAGAGGCCACAAACCACAACTACTGAGCCCATGCACCACAACTACTGAAGGCCGCGCACCTAGAGCCCGTGCTCCGCGACAAGAGAAACCACCACAATGAGAAGCCCATGCACCGCAACAAAGAGTAGCCCCCACTCGCCACAACCAGAGAAAGCCCATGCACCACAACAGAGAGTAGCCCCCACTCGCCACAACCAGAGAAAGCCCATGCATAGCAACGAAGACCCAACACAGTCAAAAATAAATTAATTAAATAAATAAATTAAAAGAAAAAAAAAGATAAACTCTAACAAACAAACAAAATTATAGAAAGAATAATTCCTGTAACATGGAAGTGAGTATCTGTTACCAGTGGGGGGTGAGTGAGGGAGGGAAGTAAAGGAGATGGGAAGAACTTTTATTTTTAAATATTGTACAAAGATGTAAAACTATACTTTCCAATATGTTAAAGTCAACTTAATCTAGGTTTCATAAGCATGTTAAAATAATTCATATTTCAATAAAGGGCAAACACCTGTATGGAGATTCTTGAAAAAATCATGGAAAATGCATTTTTTAATATGGAGTTTTACATAAGACAACATGCATTAATTTAATAAAGCAACATTATCCAACAATATTAATTTTCTGCCCTACTTCACTTTCTCTGAGCCCTCTTGACATATATCATCAATTGGAAAACTCTATCAACTGTGTTTGGTGATATGCATCCAGTGTGACACTTTGATGTTTTATTCATCTGCTTGAAATTGAATTATTTTCCCTAAAAATAAATAAAACAAAAAACATATACCAAAAAATATGCCTAAAGCAGAGCACCAAAAATCAAAGAATATAGAAAAAAATATATAGTGAATATAACAGAATCTAAGAAAATTCAACTCAAAGCTATATATAAGAGACCGTGTTCCAGAAAGAACACAGCCATTCTGGATCATAAGGTGATCCAGAATGGCTGAAAATGAAAGGTCTAGAAGATAATGGTAATCACCTAAATCTGAATCTCTCCACATATGATCCCAGAAAAAAAAACAAGACCAACAAGGACCAGAAATAACACCATCTATGACCAATGCCTTCAGCATTATTAGGAGACAAAACATACCACAAACTTCAAATAACCAGTGAGCAGAGAAATAAACAACAAATTCTAACAGAGCTCCCACTGCGGTTGCAAGTCTGTGAGTACACAGAACAGAGAAAGGGAAGGCTTAAGAGACTCCATGAAAAATAAGAAAAAGAGATGAAAAACTGAAAGCACAGACAAAATCACCTTCAGAATTAGTGTCCCACACTAAGGCCAAACACCAAGATGTGGTGCTGCACACAGTCAGCTACATTTTAAAGGGCTTGAAAGTGAGAGGAACAAAAGTGCAACCACAGAGATGCACTGCTACTGGAAAAGAGGGAGATACACAAAGAAGAGGTGGTACCCCTCAGATTCATGGAAGAAAAAGAAAGGAGGAAAAAAAATGAAGGGTCCTGAAGAAAAAAATGAAACATGCCAACCTCTCCTCCCCACCCTCCCAAGTGCACGAATATCAACAATAACACCCATAAAAGAAACTGTACTTCACTAGACTGAAGTACGCTAAAGTGACAAAAGGGAAGCTTTTGTCCAGGAAATGATAAGAATAAAAGAAGAAATTCCAAACTAAGCAACTATAAAACAAAAACACAAAATGCAAATAAAAACATTTCCATTTATGAACATTCTCCTCTAATCACCAACCCAGAAAAAGAAATTAACACATTCCAAACAAATTTGAAAGAATCGTCTCCAGGTTAAGAAAAACCTAGAATCAGAAATTTAAAACTCAGCCCATAAACTGACAAAAAAAGGAACAAATGAAATGAAAGTTGATAAAATTCGGGAAAAAAACTGAAAATAGATAAAACCATCTCAAAAAATAAAAGTGGGTCTCCAAAGAAAAACTATACAAGTAAAAATCTAAAAGAGTCACTGAAGAAATACAAAAAAACAATGAGAAAATGAAGGGACTAACCTATAGCAGGGGTGCCCAACACCCGGGCCGTGGACCAGTACTGGTCTGCGGCCTGTTAGGAACCAGGTCGCACAGCAGGAGGTGAGCAGCAGGCGAGTGAGTGAAGCTTCACGTGCCCGTCACCACTGCTCGCACTACCGCCTGAACCATCCCCCGCCCACCCTCCCACCACCCGGCCATGGAAAAATTGTCTTCCACGAAACAGGTCCCTGGCGCCAAAAAGTCTGGGGACCACTGACCTATAGGATAGAGCAGAGAAAAGAACAAAATGAAAATAGGTATGCTACATTTCACATAAAAAGAAGTGGAATTAAGAAAACATGAATGGGCTTATTTTTGCTTTAAAGCAATGTAAGAATAAAAAAGAAATCAATAAAATTGGTTATCAACAGGGGTGAGGGATGTGGAATAGGGAGTACAGGATGGAAAAGCAAGATAATTTCAGTATATCTTTCTCTACAGACTTCATTTGTTCAATAAAGCTTCCTACATAATGCAAACTTCCTACATAATGCAAAAATAAAATTAAATCAACAAGAATGGGAAGAAAACTAAAAAGCAATGCACAAACAATCAGTTGGACAGTACATTTTAAAGTACCTCAAGAACTTTATTAAATATAAAAGGTCTAAACACATTGGTTTAAAAAAAGAGAGACTGTCAGCCTGTATAAAATTAGAAAGATCAAACTCTGTGCTACCTACAAGAAACCCCAATAAAACATAAAGACATAACTAGGTTAAAAGCTAAAATACCAACAAATGGTGCTGGGAAAACTGGATACACACGAGCAAAAGAAGGAACTTAGACCCCTATCTTATACCATACACAAAAGCTAATACCACAAAATGGATCAAAGACCTAAATATAAGTGCTAAAATTTTAAAACACTTAGAAGAAAACACAGGGGAAAAGCTTCATGACACTGGATTTGGCAATGATTTTTTTGGTTATGACACCAAGGCACAAGAAACAAAAGAAAAAATAGATAAACTGGACTAAATTTAAAACTACTGTGCATCAGGGCTTCCCTGGTGATGCAGTGGTTGAGAGTCCACCTGCCGATGCAGGGGACACGGGTTCGTGCTCCGGTCCGGGAAGATCCCACATGCCACGGAGCGGCTGGGCCCGTGAGCCGTGGCCGCTCAGCCTGCACGTCCAGAGCCTGTGCTCTGCAACAGGAGAGGCCACAACAGTGAGAGGCCTGTGTACCGCAAAAAAACCCAAAAAAAACCCTACTGTATATCAAAAGATATCAACAGAGTAAAAAGGCAACCTATGGAATGGGAGAATATATGTGCAAAACATATATCTGACAAGAGGCTAAGGAGAATATATGTGCAAAACATATATCTGACGAGGGGCTAACTATCCACAACATATAAAGAACTCCTACAATTCAATGACAATGTAAATATACTTACCCTAAAAATTGTTAAAATGGTAAATCTTATGTTATATATATTTTACCACTACACACACACACACAAAACATCTCATACTATACACAAAAATTAGCTCAAAATGGAACAAAGACCAAATCATAAGCACTAAAATTAAAAAACTCTTAGGGATCAACTTCATGACTTTATATTTGGCAATATATTCTCAGATATGATACTAAAAGCATAAGCAACCAAAGGGGAAAAAACAGATAAGCTGGACTTCATCAAAATTTAAAACTGTTGTGCATCAAGAAACATTAAGGAAGTGAAAAGACAACCCCAAAAATGAAAGAACATATTTGCAAATAATATACCTGATAGGAGGTTTAATATGCAAAATATTAAAAGGACCACCGAACAACAAAAAGACAAACTGCACTGTATAAATGGACAAAGGCCTTGAACAGACGATGCTCCAAAGAAGCTATACAAATGGATAACAAGTACAAAAAAGATGCTCAAGCTCATCAGCCATTAGGGAAATGCAAGTCAAAACCACAATAAGAAACCACTACACACCCACTAGGGTGATAATAAAAAATAACAAGTGTTATCAAGAACATAGAGAAACTGGAACCCCAGTACATTGTTGACAGAAATGTAAAACAGTGCAGCCGCTGTGGGGAAAAAAAGGAATGAAGTACTGTTACATGCTACAATATGGATGAACCTTGAAAACATATGTTAAGTGAAAGAAGTTAGTCACAAAAGCCCACATATTGTATGATTCCATTTATAAGACACGCCCAGAATACGCAAATCCATAGAGACAAAAAAGCAGATGAGTGGTTGCCTAGGGCTGGGAGTTTGGGGGGAAAAGGACAATGACTGCTGATGGGAACTGGTTTCTTTCTTAATTAATGAAACTGTTATAAAATTGATAGTGGTGATAGTTGTACAACTCTATGAACATACTAAGAACCAAGAATTATACTTTAATTTAGTGAATTATATAATATGTAATTTTATCTCAATAAAACTGACTATGGAAACATATTAGGATAGCTAGGCAATACTGAGGGGCCACTTGAGGTTTGTGGTCTTAAATATAACATGAGCACTGTTGTGCTCCTTAGGTAGGGACACATAATAGGTGGAGAATGGGATTTAACCAAAATTGGGTTTTCCCAGGGAGTACAGTAGAAATTAGAAATAAGTTGAGAGAAACAGAAGCATGTGGAGGCTAAACAATATGCTACTAAACAACCAAGGAATCACTGAAGAAATCAAAGAGGAAATCAAAATATACCTAGAGACACATAAAAATGAAAACATGACAATTCAAAACCTATGGGGTCAGTCGTTCACAAGCTGAGGCGCCGGCACAGCCGTTTCGCCCTGGCAACTCTGGTCTGAAGTGCCAGGTGTGAGGCCTCTTCATGCAGTATCCTGTGAGCAAGTGATATTAGATGAAGCACAAAGGAAAAAAAGGTAAAATTCTGCAGGAAGTCTGGCAAGGATATTTTAACTCCTCCTCAGATATTCTGGAGCCTTCACTGCCTGGTTTCCACTGACCCCACTAAAAAGACCTCATTGCTGCTGGACACAATTACCATTCCACGAGGGGAAGACCTTGGAAGAGTAAGACACGGAGACCACCTTCTTCCCCACAGATACACCAGAAATACATCTACACGTGGAACAACTCCTACAGAATACCTACTGAACGCTGGCAGAAGACCTCAGACCTCCCAAAAGGCAAGAAAGTCCCCACGTACCTGGGTAGGGCAAAAGAAAAAAGAATAAACAGAGACAAAAAGATAGGGACGGGACCTGCACCACTGGGAGGGAGCTGTGAAGGAGGAAAGGTTTCCACACACTAGGAAGCCCCTTCGCAGGCGGACACTGCGGGTGGCAGAGGGGGAAAGCTTCGGAGCCGCGGAGGACAGCACAGCAACAGGGGTGCGGAGGGCAAAGCGGAGATATTCCCGCACAGAGGATCGGTGCCGACTGGCACTCACCAGCCCGAGAGGCTTCTCTGCTCACCCGAGGGGCGGACGGGGCTGGGGGCTGCGGCTCGGGCTTTGGTCAGGGAGAGGACTGGGGTTGGCGGCGTGAGCACAGCCTGCAGGGGGTTAGTGCACCACGGCTAGCCGGGAGGGAGTCCGAGAGGAAAAGTCTGGACCTGCCGAAGAGGCTAGAGACTTTTTCTTCCCTCTTTGTTTCCTTGTGCACGAGGAGACGGGATTAAGAGTGCTGCTTAAAAGAGCTCCAGAGACGGGCCCGAGTTGCGGCTAAAAGCGCGGACCCCAGAGACGGGCATGAGACGCTAAGATTGCAGCTGCCGCCACCAAGAAGCCTGTGTGTGAGCACAGGTCACTAGCCACACCCCCCTTCCGGGGAGCCTGTGCAGCCCGCCAACGCCAGGGTCCCGGGATCCAGGGACAACTTGCCCGCGAGAACACACTGCGCGCCTCAGGCTGGTACAACCTCATGCTGGACTCTGCTGCCGCAGGCTCGCTCCCCACTCCATACCCTCCCCTCGGCCTGAGTGAGTCAGAGTCCCCGAAGCAGCTGCTCCTTTAACCCAGTCCGGTCTGAGCTAAGAACAGACGCGCTCCGGTGACATACACGCAGAGGCGGGGCCAAATCCAAAGCTGAGCCCCTGGGAGCTGTGCGAACAAAGAAGAGAAAGGGAAAATCTCTGCCAGAAGCCTCGGAAGCAGTGGATTGAAGCTCCACAATCAACTTGATGTACCCTGTATCTGTGGAATATATGAATAGACAACAAATCATCCCAAAGTGAGGAGGTGGACTTTGAGAGCAAGATTTATTATTTTTTTCCCCTTTTCCTCTTTTTGTGAGTGTGTATGTATATGCTTCTGTGTGAGATTTTGTCTGTATAGCTTTGCTTCCACCATTTGTCCTAGGGTTCTATCTGTCCTTTCTGTTTTCTTTTTTTAAAAAATTGTTTTTCTTAATAATTACTTTTTATTTTAATAACTTTATTTATCTTCCTTCCTTAATTCTTTCTTTCCCTCCCTCCCTCTCTCTCTCTCTTTCTTTCTTTCTACTTTTTCTCCCTTTTATTCTGAGCCGTGTACATGAAAGGCTCTTGGTGCTGCAGCCAGGAGTCACTACTGTACCTCTGAGGTGGGAGAGCCAACTTCAGGACACTGGTCCACAAGAGACCTCCCAGCTCTATGTAACATCAAACAGCGAAAATCTCCCAGAGATCTCCATCTCAACACCAGCACCCAGCTTCACTCAACGACCAGCAAGCTACAGTGCTGGACACCCTATGCCAAACAACTAGCAAGACAGGAACACAACCCCACCCATTAGCAGAGAGGCTGCCTAAAATCATAATAAGTCCACAGACACCCAAAAACACACCACCAGACGTGGACCTGCCCACCAGAAAGACAAGATCCAGCCTCATCCACCAGAACACAGGCACTACTCCCCTCCACCAGGAAGCCTACACAACCCACTGAACCAACCTTAGCCACTGAGGACAGACACCAAAAACAACGGGAACTACGAACCTGCAGCCTGCAAAAAGGAGACCCCAAACACAGTAAGATAAGCAAAATGAGAAGACAGAAAAACACACAAAAGATGAAGGAGCAAGATAAAAACCCACCAGACCTAACAAATGAAGAGGAAATAGGCAGTCTACCTGAAAAAGAATTCAGAATAATCATAGTAAAGATGATCCAAAATCTTGGAAATAAAATAGACAAAATGCAAGAAACATTTAACAAGGAACTAGAAGAACTAAAGATGAAACAAGCAACGATGAACAACACAAGAAATGAAATGAAAAATACTCTAGATGGGATCAATAGCAGAATAACTGAGGCAGAAGAACAGGTAAGTGACCTGGAAGATAAAATAGTGGAAATAACTACTGCAGAGCAGAATAAAGAAAAAAGAATGAAAAGAACTGAGGACAGTCTCAGAGACCTCTGGGACAACATTAAATGCACCAACATTCGAATTATAGGGGTTCCAGAAGAAGAAGAGAAAAAGAAAGAGACTGAGAAAATA
Organism: Phocoena sinus; assembly: GCF_008692025.1. Taxonomy (NCBI): domain Eukaryota; kingdom Metazoa; phylum Chordata; class Mammalia; order Artiodactyla; family Phocoenidae; genus Phocoena; species Phocoena sinus. The sequence continues at coordinate 19,763,116 of NC_045765.1, read as the reverse complement.
TTTGAAGAGATTATAGTAGAAAACTTCCCTAATATGGGAAAGGAAATAGTTAATCAAGTCCAGGAAGCACAGGGAGTCCCATACAGCATAAACCGAAGGAGAAATACGCCAAGACACATATTAATCAAACTGTAAAAAATTAAATACAAAGAAAACATATTAAAAGCAGCAAGGGAAAAACAACAAATAACACACAAGGAAATCCCCATAAAGTTAACAGCTGATCTTTCAGCAGAAACTCTGCAAGCCAGAAGGGACTGGCAGGACATATTTAAAGTGATGAAGGAGAAAAACCTGCAACCAAGATTACTCTACACAGCAAGGATCTCATTCAGATTTGATGGAGAAATTAAAACCTTTACAGACAAGCAAAAGCTGAGAGAGTTCAGCACCAACAAATGAGCTTAAGACCAAATGCTAAAGGAACTTCTCTAGGCAAGAAACACAGGAGAAGGAAAAGACCTAAAATTACGAACCCAAAACAATTAAGAAAATGGGAACAGGAACATACATATCAATAATTACCTTAAATGTAAATGGACTAAATGCTCCCACCAAAAGACACAGATTGGCTGAATGGATACAAAAACAAGACCCATATATATGCTGTCTACAAGAGACCCACTTCAGACCTAGAGACACATACAGACTGAAAGTAAGGGGATGGGGAAAGATATTTCATGCAAATGGAAACCAAAAGAAAACTGGAGTAGCAATTCTCTTATCAGACAAAATAGACTTTCAAATAAAGACTATTAGAAGAGACAAAGAAGGAAACCACATAATGATCAAGGGATCGATCCAAGAAGAAGATATAACAATTGTAAATATTTATGCACCCAACATAGGAGTACCTCAATACATAAGGCAAATACTAACAGCCATAAAAGGGGAAATCGACAGTAACACATTCACAGTAGGGGACTTTAACACCCCACTTTCACCAATGGACAGATCATCCAAAATGAAAATAAATAAGGACACACAAGCTTTAAATGATACATTAAACAAGATGGACTTAATTGATATTTATAGGACATTCCATCCAAAAACAACAGAATACACATTTTTCTCTAGTGCTCATGGAACATTCTCCAGGATACATGATATCCTGGGTCACAAATCAAGCCTTGGTAAATTTAAGAAAATTGAAATCATATCAAGTATCTTTTCCAAACACAACACTATGAGACTAGATATCAATTACAGGAAGAGATCTGTAAAAAATACAAACACATGAAGGTTAAACAATACACTACTTAATAACGAAGTGATCACTGAAGAAATCAAAGAGGAAATAAAAAAATACCTAGAAATAAATGACAATGGAGACACAACGACCCAAAACCTATGGGATGCAGCAAAAGCAGTTCTAAGGGGGAAGTTTATAGCAATACAAGCCCACCTTAAGAAGCAGGAAACATCTCGAATAAACAACCTAACCTTGCACCTCAAGCAATTAGAGAAAGAAGAACAAAAAAACCCCAAAGCTAGCAAAAGGAAAGAAATCATAAAAATCAGATCAGAAATAAATGAAAAAGAAATGAAGGAAATGATAGCAAAGATCAATAAAACTAAAAGCTGGTTCTTTGAGAAGATCAACAAAATTGATAAACCATTAGCCAGACTCATCAAGAAAAAAGGGAGAAGACTCAAATCAATAGAATTAGAAATGAAAAAGGAGACATAACAACTAACACTGCAGAAATACAAAAGATCATGAGAGATTACTACAAGCAACTCTATTCCAATAAAATGGACAACATTTTAGAAGAAATGGACAAATTCTTAGAAATACACAACCTGCCAAGACTGAATCAGGAAGAAATAGAAAATATGAACAGACCAATCACAAGCACTGAAATTGAAACTGTGATAAAAATCTTCCAACAAACAAAAGCCCAAGACCAGATGGCTTCACAGGCGAATTCTATCAAACATTTAGAGAGGAGCTAACATCTATCCTTCTCAAACTCTTCCAAAATATAGCAGAGGGAGGAACACTCCCAAACTCATTCTATGAGGCCACCATCACCCTGATACCAAACGCAGACAAGGATATCGCAAAGAAAGAAAACTACAGGCCAATATCACTGATGAACATAGATGCAAAAATCCTCAACAAAATACTAGCAAACAGAATCCAACAGCACATTAAAAGGATCATACACCATGATCAAGTGAGGTTTATTCCAGGAATGCAAGGATTCTCCAATATACGCAAATCAATCAACATGATACACCATATTAACAAACAGAAGGAGAAAAACCATATGATCATCTCAATAGATGCAGAGAAAGCTTTCGACAAAATTCAACACCCATTTATGATAAAAACCCTGCAAAAAGTAGGCATAGAGGGAACCTTCCTCAACATAATAAAGGCCATATATGACAAACCCACAGCCAACATCGTCCTCAATGGTGAAAAACTGAAAGCATTTCCACTAAGATCAGGAACAAGACAAGGATGTCCACTCTCACCACACTTATTCAACATAGTTTTGGAAGTTTTAGCCACAGCAATAAGAGAAGAAAAGGAAATGAAAGGAATCCAAATCGGAAAAGAAAAAGTAAAGCTGTCCCTGTTTGCAGATGACATGATACTATACACAGAGAATCCTAAAGATGCTACCAGAAAACTACTAGAGCTAATCAAAGAATTTGGTAAAGTAGCAGGATACAAAATTAATGCACAGAAATCTCTGGCATTCCTATACACTAATGATGAAAAATCTGAAAGTGAAATCAAGAAAACACTCCTGTTTACCATTGCAACAAAAAGAATAAAATATCTAGGAATAAACCTACCTAAGGAGACAAAAGACCTGTATGCAGAAAATTATAAGACACAGATGAAAGAAATTAAAGATGATACAAATAGATGGAGAGATATACCATGTTCTTGGATTGGAAGAATCAACAGTGGGAAAATGACTCTACTACCCAAAGCAATCTACAGATTCAATGCAATCCCTATCAAACTACCACTGGCATTTTTCACAGAACTAGAACAAAAAATTTCATAATTTGTGGAAACACAAAAGACCCCGAATAGCCAAAGCAATCATGAGAACGAAAAACGGAGCTGGAGGAATTAGGCTCCCTGACTTCAGACTATACTACAAAGCTACAGTAATCAAGACAGTATGGTACTGGCACAAAAACAGAAAGATAGATCAATGGAACAGGATAGAAAGCCCAGAGATAAACCCATGCACATATGGTCACCTTATCTTCGATAAAGGAGGCAGGAATGTACAGTGGAGAAAGGACAGCCTCTTCAATAAGTGGTGCTGGGAAAACTGGACAGGTACATGTATAAGTATGAGATTAGATCACTCCCTAACACCATACACAAAAATAAGCTCAAAATGGATTAAAGACCTAAATGTAAGGCCAGAAACTATCAAACTCTTAGAGGAAAACATAAGCAGAACACTCTATGACATAAATCACAGCAAGATCCTTTTTGACCCATATCCTAGAGAAATGGAAATAAAAACAAAAATAAACAAATGGGACCTAATGAAACTTCAAAGCTTTTGCACAGCAAAGGAAACCATAAACAAGACCAAAAGACAACTCTCAGAATGGGAGAAAATGTTTGTAAATGAAGCAACTGGCAAAGGATTAATCTCCAAATTTATAAGCAGCTCATGCAGCTCAATAACAAAAAAACAAACAACCCAATCCAAAACTGGGCAGAAGACATAAATAGACATGTCTCCAAAGAAGATATACAGACTGCCAACAAACACATGAAAGAATGCTCAACATCATTAATCATCAGAGAAATGCAAATCAAAACTACAATGAAATATCATCTCACACCAGTCAGAATGGCCATCATCAAAAAATCTAGAAACAATAAATGCTGGAGAGGGTGTGGAGAAAAGGGAATACTCTTGCACTGCTGGTGGGAATGTGAATCGGTACAGCCACTATGGAGAACAGTATGGAGGTTCCTTAAAAAACTACAAATAGAACTACCATATGACCCAGCAATCCCACTAGTGGGCACAGATCCTGAGAAAACCATAATTCAAAAAGAGTCATGTACCAAAATGTTCATTGCAGCTCTATTTACAATAGCCCGGAGATGGAAACAATGTAAGTGTCCATCATTGGATGAATGGATAAAGAAGATGTGGCACATATATACAATGGAATATTGTATTCCATTCCATTCCATGGCTGAATATTGTATCAGCCATAAAAAGAAACAAAATTGAGCCGTTTGTAGTCAGGTCGATGGACCTGGAGTCTGTCATACAGAGTGAAGTAAGTCAGATAGAGAAAGACAAATACCGTATGCTAACACATATATACGGAATTTAAGAAAAAAAAATTGTCATGAAGAACCTATGGGTAAGACAGGAATAAAGACACAGACCTACTAGAGAATGGACTTGAGGATATGGGGAGGGGGAAGGGTAAGCTGTGACAAAGCGAGAGAGTGGCATGGACATATATACACTACCAAACGTAAAACAGATAGCTAGTGGGAAGTAGCCGCATAGCACAGGGAGATCAGCTCGGTGCTTTGTGACCACCTAGGGGGTGGGATAGGGAGGGTGGGAGGGAGGGAGACGCAAGAGGGAAGAGATATGGGAACATATGTATATGTATAACGGAATCACTTTGTTATAAAGCAGAAACTAATACACCATTGTAAAGCAATTATACTCCAAAAAAGATGTAAAAATAAAAATATTTTTTTAAAGAAATAATTTCAACAGATTCCTACCTATAATAAATTTATATAATTCATATAATAAAACTTAAGTGGGTGGAATCAAAAAAAAAGATTCCAAAACCTATGGGACACGACAAAAGCAGTTTTAAGAGGGAAGTTTATACCAATGCAAGCTTACCTCAGGAAACAAGTAAAATCTCAAGAAACAACCTAATCTTACACTTAAAGCAACTAAAGAAAGAAGAACAAACAAAACCCAAAGTTAATAGAAAGAAAGAAATCATAAAGATCAGAGTAGAAATAAATGAAATAGAGACCAAGAAAACAGAAAGATCAATGAAACTAAAAGTTTTTTGAAAAGATAAACAAAATTGATAAACCTTTAGCCAGACACATCAAGAAAAAAAGGGAGAGTGCTCAAATCAATAAAATCAGAAATGAAAAAGGAGAAATCACAACTGACACAACAGAAATACAAAGGACCGTAAGAGACAACTTACGAGCAAGTATATGCCAAAAAAAATGAACAACCTAAAAAAAATGGACAAATTCTTAGAAAGGTACACTCTCCCAAAACTGAACCAGGAAAAAATAGAAAATATGAACACACCAATTAAAAGTACTGAAATTGAATCTGTGATTTTAAAACTCCCAACAAACAGAAGTACAGGACCAGATGGCTTCACAGGCCACTTCTACCAAACATTTAAAGAAGAGTTAACACCTATCCTTCTGAAGCTACTCCAAAAAACTGCAGAGGAAGAAACACTTCCAAACTCATTCTATGAGGTCACCATCACCCTGATTCCAAAACCAGACAAAGACAATCACAAAAAAAAGAGAAAATTACAGGCCAATATCACTGATGAACATAGATGGAAAAATCCTCAGTAAGATACTAGCAAACTGAATGCAACAATATATTAAAAGGATCATATACCATCATCAAGTGGGATTTATCCCAGGGATGCAAGGATTTTTCAATATCCACAAATAAACCAATGTGCTACACCACATTAAGAAATTGAAGAATAGGGACTTCCCTGGTGGCACAGTGGTTAAGAATTCGCCTGCCCATGCAGGGGACATGGGTTCGATCTGTAGTTCGGGAAGATCCCACATGCCACGTAGCAACAAAGCCCATGTGCCACAACTACTGAGCCTGCGCTCTAGAGCCCACATGCTGCAACTACTGAAGCCCGAGAGCCTAGAGCCTGAACTCCACAACAAGAGAAGCCACTGAAATGAGAAGCCCACACATGGCAACGAAGAGCAGCCCCCGCTCGCTGCAACTACACAGAGGTCACGCACAGCAATGCAGCCAAAAGACCCAATGCAGCCAAAAAAAAAAAAAAAAAACAACGAATTGAAGAATAAAAACCATATGATCATCTCAAAAGATGCAGAAAAAGCTTTTGATAAAATACAACATCCATTTATGATAAAAACTCTCCAGAAAGTGGGCATAGGGGAAATCTACCTCAACGTAAAAAAGGCCACATATGACAAACTCACGTTAATATCATATTCAATGGTGAAAAACTGAAAGCATTTCCTCTAAGATCAGGAAAAAGACAAGGATGTCCACTCTCGCCACTTTTTATTCAACATAGTTTTGGAAGTCCTAGCCACAGCAATCAGAGAAGAACAAGAAATAAAAGGGACCTAATTTGGAAAAGAGGAAGTAAAATTGTCACTCTTTGCAGGTGACATGATGCTACACATAGCAAATCCTAAAGACACTACCAGAAAACTACTAGAGCTCATCAACGAATTCGGTAAAGTTGCAACATACAAAATTAATACACAGAAATCTGTTGCATTTCTATACACTAACAACAAAAGATCAGAAAGAGAAATTAAGGAAACAATCCCATTTACCATCACATCAAAAAGAATAAAATACCTAGGAATAAACCTACCTAAGGAGGCAAAAGACCTGTACTCTGAAAACTGTAAGACGCTGATGAAAGAAATCAAATAAGACACAAACAGATGGAAAGATATACCATGTTTTTGGATTGGAAGAATCAATATTGTCAAAATGACCATACTACCCAAGTCAATCTACAGATTCAATGCAATCTCTATCAAACTACCAATGGCACTTTTCACAGAACTAAAACAAAAAACTTTTAAATTTGTATGGAAACACAAAAGACCCAAAGCAATGTTGAGAAAGAAAAACGAAGCTCGAGAAATCAGGGGCCCTGACTTCAGACTATACTACAAAGCTACAGTCATCAAAACAAAATGGTCCTACCACAGAAACAGAAATATAGATCAATAGAACAGGATAGAAAGCCCAGAAATAAATCCACTCACCTATGGTCAATTAATCTATGACAAAGGAGGCAAGGATATGCAATAGAGAAAAGACAGTCTCTTCAATAAGTGGTGCTGGGAAAACTGGACAGCTACATGTAAAAGAATGAAATTAGAACATTCTCTAACACCATACACAAAAATAAACTCAAAATGGAATAAAAACCTAAACATAGGACCAGATACCATAAAACTCCTAGAGTAAAATATAGGCAAGATGCTCTTTAACATAAATTGCAGCAATATCTTTCTGGATCCACTTCCTTGAGTAATGAAAATAAAAATAAACAAATGGAACCTAATTAAACTTAAAAGCTTTTGCACAGCAAACGAAACTATAACAAAACGAAAAGACAACCTACAGAAAGGGAGAAAATATTTGCAAACGATGCAACCAACAAGAGATTAATTTCCAAAATATACAAACAGCTCATATAGCTCAATATCAAAAAAACAAACAACCCAATCAAAAAATGAGCAGAAGACCTAAATAGACATTTCTCCAAAGAAGACATACAGATGGCCAAAAGGCAGATGAAAAGATGGTCAACATCACTAATTATTAGAGAAGTGCAAATCAAAAGTACAATGAGGGGGACTTCCCTGGTGGCACAGTGGTTGAGAGTCTGCCTGCTGATGCAGGGGGCACGGGTTCATGCCCTGGTCCAGGAAGATCCCACATGCCGCGGAGCAGCTGGGCCCACAAGCCATGGTCACTAAGCCTGCGCGTCCGGAGCCTGTGCTCCGCAACAGGAGAGGCCACAACAGTGAGAGGCCCGCATACCGCAAAAATATAAAAAATAAAAAGTACAATAAGGGGACTTCCCTGGTGGTCCAGTGGTTAAGAATCTGCCTTGCAATGCAGGAGATCCAGGTTCGATCCCTGGTCAGGGAAACAAGATCCCACATGCTGCGGAGCAACTTAAGCCCACACACTGCAACTATTACTGAGCCCAGTGCTCTACAGCCGACATGTCACAACCAGAGAGCCCTTGTGTCACAACACCTGAGCCTGCATGCTCTGGAGCCTGTGCGCCACAACTAGAGAGAAGCCTGTGTGCTGCAAAGAAAGATCTTGCGTGCCACAACGAAGATCCCGCGTGCCACAATAAGGCCCAATGCAGCCAAATAAATCAAAAAAAAAAAAAAAGGACAGTGAGGTATGAACTCACACCGGTCAAAATGGCCATCATCAAAAAGTCTACAAATAAATGCTAGAAAGTGTGTAGAGAAAAAGGAAGCCTCCTACAATGCTGGTGAGAATGTAAATTGGTACAGCCACTATGGAGAAGTTTGGAGCTTCCTTAAGAAACTAAAAATAGAGCTACCATATGAGCCTGCACTCCTAGACATATACCCAGAGAAAACCCTAATTTCTAAAAGATTCATGCACCAAAATGTTCACTGCAGCACTATTTACAATAGCCAAGACATGAAAGCAAACTAAATGTCCATCGACAGATGAATGGATAAAGAGATGTGGTATACACACACACACACACACACACACACACACACACACACACACACACACAATGGAATATTACTCAGCCATAAAAAAGAATGAAATAATGCCATTTTCAGCAACATGGATGGACCCAGAGATTATCATACTAAGTGAAATAAGCCAGACAAAGACAAATATCATATGACATTGCTTATATGTGCAATCTAAAAAAAAAAACAGACACAAGTGAACTTATTTCCAAAACAAAAAGAGGCTGACAAACACAGAAAACAAACTTACGGTTCCAAAAGGGAAAGGTGGGTGGAGGAGGGATAAATTAGGAGCCTGGGATTAACATATACACAATACTATGCATAAAATATATAACCAACAAGGACCTACTGTATAGCACAGGGGACTATTTTCCATATTTTGTAATAACCTATAACTGAATTGCTGTGCTATACACATGAAACTTACACAATACTATAAATCAACTATACTTCAGTTAAAAAATTTTTTTAAGAAATGAAAGAAGTTGAAAGAATATTCAAGTGAATAGTTGGTATAACCATGAGACCTAGGTTAGTTAAGAAGGAAAGTGAGGACATGACAGCATGATGGACCATGAGAAGGTGATAGCCTGGAATTAGACATCCTAGTGGGGCTGAAGGATTATTGGAGTTAGGGTATTAGAAGGAGTGAGTTGGAAAAGATAGGTGGTGGTGATGTTGGAAGTGGCATGATTATTATTGACAGGCTCAGTCAGGGTTCCTCACTGGAACCACAGAACACAGAAAACGAATCGAATGTTTTCCTTACTTCTCCCGAGGATGGTACATAACTGGTTGGTACTGTTCTAGATGCGGAGGACAGAGGTTAATGCATTACATACAGTGGATGCCTGAGGACATTAGGCTTACTTCTCTCTCAGAAATCCCACTTGAGAAAGGCTGAGATGGTATGATCCATGGGAGCTGATAGCAAAAAGGTAAAGGAAGTGAGAGGACAGATACTGAATGAATCATAGCTTAGGTTGAACTACAGAAACTGCAACTTTCATATTCTTCAGTCTAATATGTACATATTAAAATCACCAAGAATGATGGCAAGACTGGCAAAAAGAAAGACAGCAAGTGATATGTTAAAAGTTTCAACGAATAGCCAGGAAAAGGGATGGGCTGGGTGACCAGGAGGATAGTAGATGACTTCTTCAAGGTGGAGCAGCAGGCGTAGCAGAATGGTATGTGCTTCAAACCAGGTTGTCCAGTAGTCTGGAAGCAACAACGAAGAGTAAGAGGATATTTACCCCACCTCCAGGTCAGTGGTATTGTGTTGTAAGGAAGAAGAAACAGCCAGTACCTGAGAAGGTACAAGGAGAAGCAGTATGCTCAGAGGACAGCCATCTTTCAGTTCGGGCAAGAAGATGAAGAGAAATTCCACAGAGAGGGTTAAGAATGTCGATTTTTTTGATCACTGACCCTAATTCCAGAGGGCAGAGCCATTTTGAGCGCAGGAGTGGGAGACTGAGTCATATTAGAAAAGTGCCCCCAGATGACGGATTAGAGTCGTGGGATGAGAATCTAGGTGATGAGAGAAGCTATGGGAAGCCTGAATTTCTTGGGGGTGTCCAAGGTAAGCAGATTTAAGGCAAGATAGGATTAGTCCAGGTTATCTTCTTTTTTTCTTTTAAACTTTTTTTTTAATGAGATTGATTGATTGAAGTAATTTTATTTTATTTATTTATTTATTTTTGGCTGTGTTGGGCCTTCGTTGCTGCGCTCAGGCTTTCTCTAGTTGTGCCGAGCAGGGCTACTCTTTGCTGTGGTGCGCAGGCTTCTCACCGCGGTGGCTTCTCTTGTTGTGGAACGCAGGCTTCAGTAGTTGTGGTGCGGGGGTGCAGTAGTTGTGGCACACGGGCTTAGTTGCTCCCTGGCATGTGGGATCTTCCCAGACCAGGGCTCGAACCCGTGTCCCGTACACTGTCAGGTGGATTCTTAACCACTGTGCCACCAGGGAAGTCCCCAGTCCTGGTTATCTCTTAAAGGAGCAGTACTAGCCAATGCCATGACAGAAATGTTCTATATCAGCAGGATCAAACACGCTAGCCACTAGTGCCTACTGAGCACGTGAAATGTGACTCATATGACATTCACAAAAATGAAGAGTATCAGTGAACTGTGGGACTATTTCAAGTGACCTAATACACAGGTAACTACAGTCCTTGTACAGGGCAAGGAACAAAAACACATGTGAAGAAATAATGACTGAGAACATTCCAAACTTGATGAAAACTATAAATCCACAGATCTAATAAGTTCTAAAACCCACAGGTACAATAAGCATCTTTTTAAAAGAGCATAGTGTGACTTCCCTGATGGTCCAGTGGTTAAGAATCTGCCCTCCACTGCAGGGGACACAGGTTCAATCCCCAGTCAGGAAACTAAGATCCCACACGCTGTGGGGCAACTAAGCCCACAAGCCACAACTACAGAGCCCCCACACTCTGGAGCCTGCACGCAATGAAAGATCCCACATGCTGCAACTAAGACACAGCCAAAAATAAATAAATAAATATTAAAATTAAAAAAGAGTGAAGGGCTTCCCTGGTGGCGCAGTGGTTGAGAGTCCGCCTGCCAATGCAGGGGACACGGGTTCGTGCCTCAGTCCGGGAAGATCCCACATGCCGTGGAGTGGCTGCGCCCATGAGCCATGGCAGCTGAGCCTGCGCGTCCGGAGCCTGTGCTCCGCAATGGGAGAGGCCACAACAGTGAGAGGCCCATGTACCGCAAAAAAAAAAAAAGAGTGAAAAGGCAAGTCACTCTGACAGAGTTGTCATACCTCACAGAATTTCTAGTCAGAATATGTATAAAAGAATACAAAAATAAATAAATAAATAAACATATCATAATCAACTGATAAAAACCGGTGTGAGGGCTTCCCTGGTAGCGCAGTGGTTGAGAGTCCACCTGCCAATGCAGGGGACATGGGTTCATGCGCCGGTCCAGGAAGATCCCACATGCCGTGGAGCAGCTGGGCCCATGAGCCATGGCCGCTGAGCCTGCGCATCCGGAGCCTGTGATCTGCAACGGGAGAGGCCACAACAGTGAGAGGCCTGCATACAGCAAAAAAAAAAAAACGGTGTGATAGGGACTTTCCTGGTAGTAAGACTCCCCACTTCCACTGCAGAGGGCATGGGTTCGATCCCTGGAATCGCATGGAGCAGCCAAAAAAAAAAAAAAAAGATGAAAAGAAAACAAACACAAAAAACAGTGATAAAGGGAAAATCTTAAAGCCAGAGGAAAAAAATGAACACACAGAAAAAATAAAGATTATACCAGATTTCCTGGAAACAATATAAGCAAGAAGACAGGGGAGCAAAATCTTTTAAAATACTGAAAGAAGAAAGTTAACTTACTAAAATTCTTTAACCTACCAGCAAAATCTTTCAAAAATGAAGGCTGAGACTCAGACACAGAAAACAAATTTATGGTTACAAAAGGGGAAAGGGGGCTGGGGAGAGGGATAAATTAGAAGGTTGAGATTAACATATACACACTACTATATACAAAATAGATAACCAACAAGGACCTACTATATAGCACAGAGCACTATATTTTGTAATAAACTACAAGGGAAAAGAATCTGAAAAGGAATATATAGAGAATATATATATATATAACTGAATATATACAACTGACTCACTCTGCTGTACCCCTGAAACTAACATGGTATTGTAAATCAAGTATACTTCAATAAAAATAAATAAATAAAAATTTAAAGGTAAAAAAAAAAAAAAATGAAGGCTACTAAATGTAACATGATATCCTGGATTAGATCCTAGAACAGAAATAGGTTAGTAGTGGAAAATCTGGTGAATCTGAATGAAGTCTAGAGTTTAGTTAATGCAATAGTGTTAATGTCTCAGTTCTGAAAAATGCACCATGGTTATAATGTTAAAAACATGTTAACATTAGAAGAAAGTGAGTGAATGGTATAAAGAAACCTGTGTACTAACTTTCCAACATTTTAACAAGTCTAAATTATTCCAAACTAAAAACTTTATTGGAAAAAAAAGACAAAACAGAGACTTTTCAGATATACTAACACTGAAACAATTAATTGCCAGCAGACCCACAAACAAAAAACAAAGTCCTTCAGGCAGGACTGGATTGTGGGCCTCCCTCTGTTTAATTCATATGTTCAATACCTAATGTGATGGTATTTAGAGTTGCCTCCTTTGGGAGGTAATTATGATTAGATGAAGTCATTAAGGTGGGACCCTCATGATGGAATTAATGCCCTTATAAGAGGAAACACCAGAGAGCTTGCTGTCTTTCTCCCAGTACATACAGAAAAGAAAAGCCATATGAGTACATGGTGAGAAAGTAGCCATCTGAAACTCAAGGAGAGAGTTCTTACCAGACACTGACCCTTCTGGCACTTTGATCTTGGAAGTCTCCAGAATTGTTAGGAAGTAAATTTACATGTTTAAGCTACCTAGTCTATGGCATAAGAAAAACATGACACCAGATGTAAATACAGAGTTACACAAAGAAATGAAAAGCACCAGAAATGGAAACTACATGAATAACTACATGACTGTTTCTCTTTATCGTCAAACAATAACTATTTAACAAAATAATAATAATGTATTATGGGGTTTACAATACATGTACAAGTAAAATGCATGACAACAGTAACAAAGTTGGGGAGGGATAATAACAGTAAACTATTGTAAGATGATTATATTATACACGAAGTGGTATGGCATCACTTGAAGGTAGACTGTGATAGGCTAAATATGCATACTAAAAATAACCACTAAAATAAAAAAGCATTATAACCAGCAAGTCAAAAATGGAGATAAAATGGGATCATAGGGAGGGAGGGAGGGAGGGAGGGAGGGAGGGAGAGAGGGAGGGAGGGAGAGAGAGAGATTATAAAAAATACTTGATTGACAAAAATTAGGCAGAGTACCTAAACAAACACACCAGTCAAAATGGCCATCATCAAAAAGTCTACAAACAATAAATGCCGGAGAGAGTGTAGAGAAAAGGGAACCCTCCTACACTGTCGGTGGGAATGCAAATTGGTGCAGCCACTATGGAGCACAGCATGGAGGTTCCCCAAAAAACTAAAAATAGAGTTGCCATATGATCCAGCAATCCCACTCCTGGGCATATATCCAGACAAAACTATAATTTGAAAAGATACATGCACCCAAATGTTCATAGCAGCACTATTTACAACAGCCAAGACATGAGGGCAACCTAAATACCCATCGACAGATGAATGGTTAAAGAAGTTGTGGTATATATGTATACAATGAAATATTACTCAGCCATAAAAAAAAAGAAATAATGCCATTTACAGCTACATGGATGGACCTAGAGATTATCATACTAAGTGAAGTAAGTCAGAAACAAAAAGGGATTTCCCTGGTGGTCCAGTGATTAAGAATACGCCTTCCAATGCATGGGACGCAGGTTCAATTGCTGGTCAGGGAACTAAGATCCCACATGCCGCGGGGCAACTAAGCCCGTGTGCCACAACTAGAGAGCCCGCATGCCACACCACAACTAAGACCCAATGCAGCCAAAAATAAATAAATATTTTTTTAAAAAAAAAGAATCTGGGGCTTCCCTGGTGGCAGTGGTTGAGAGTCTGCCTGCCGATGCAGGGGACACGGGTTCGTGCCCCGGTCCGGGAAGATCCCACATGCCGCAGAGCAGCTAGGCCCCGTGAGCCATGGCTGCTGAGCCTGCGCATCCGGAGCCTGTGCTCCGCAACAGGAGAGGCCACAACAGTGAGAGGCCCGCGTACCACAAAAAAATAAAAATAAAAAATCTGCCTTCCAATACAGGGGATGCGAGTTACATCCTTGGTCAGGGAACTAAGATCCCACATGCCGCAGGGCAACTAAGCCTGCACGCCACAACCACTGAGCATGTGAGCCACAACTAGAAAGCCCATGTTCTGCAAGTACAGAGCCCACATGCCACAACTAGAGAGAAGCCTGCACGCCACAATGAAAGATCCTGCATGCCACAACGAAGACCCCGAGTGCTGCAACTAAGACCTGACACAGCCAAGAATAAAATAAATATTAAAAAAAAAGAGGGAAGACAAATACCATATGATATCACTTATATGTGTCATCTCACACATGACACAAATGAACTTATCTACGAAACAGAAACAGACTTGTGGTTGCCAGGGTGGGGGACAGAGGAGAGTTGGATTGGGAGTTTGGGACTAGCAGATGCAAACTATTATATATAGAATGGATAAACAACAAGATCCTATTGTATAGGACAGGGAAACACACTGAGTATCCTGTAATAAACCATAATGGAAAAGAATATGAGAAAGAATATGTATGTATATAAATGAATCACTTTGCTGTACACCAGAAACTAACACAGCACTGTATATCAACTATACTTCAATAAAAAAATAAAATAAATAAACAGACTCACAGACATAGAAAACAAACTTATGGTTACCAAAGGGAAAAAGGGTGGGGAGAGATAAATTAGGAGCTGGGGGTTAACAGTTACACACTATTATATATAAAACAGATAAACAACAAGGTCCTACTGTATAGCACAGGGAACTATATTCAGTATCTTGTAATAACCTATAATGGAAACGAATCTGAGAAAGAATATATATATATATATCTGAATCACTTTGCTATACACCAAAAACTAATACAACATTGTAAACCAGCTACACTTCAATAAAAAATTAAAAAAAAAAAAAAAACTTGAGTGATCCAAAAAAGGTGCCCCCCAAAATCAAAAAAGGACATAAAGATGGCACAAATTAAAAACAAACATCAAGACAATATATTCAAATCTAACTATATCAATAATCACATAAAACTTGAATGATCTAAATACCCAAATTAAAGACAGAGACTGTCAGAATGGTAATAAAGACTCAACTATATGTGCTGCCTACAAGAAATTCACATTTCTTTTACATTTAAATGAGATCCTTAAATTAAATTTAAATGTAATTTAAAAGAAAAATTTTAATTACATTTAAATGTAAAGATACAAAAAGATTCAAAATAAGAGGATGAAAACAGAAATACTACAGTAAAGCAAGTCAAAAGAAAGCTTGATGGCCACAGCATAATGGAAATAACAACAAAGGAAACACACTCATGAGCTGCACTTAGAAAAAGTCACCCAGTGAAGAGACACAGAAACCTATGAAGGATTCTACACTAGATAACGAGGTTGACACACCTATAATATAAGGAACATTTGAGAAGTTTATAATGGTTTAAAATAGTTTTCTTTCAAAATGTTGGGACTGTTGAAAGTTTTAAATTTTACAGGCATAGGTTTTGATGTTTAAAACTTATTTTAAGGGAGAAAAATCCCTTGACGTTGCTTAAACATTAAAAGTAAGTAAATTGTTAATTGGACTTGTGCAGTATTAACAGCTACATCATACAGTAAATGTGCGGAAAATCCATTTAGAAAATGATAAATTGTTTTTCCAGAATTACCGTTGTGGCATATTTTCAATTAGTTAATGTGTAATTCATAGTAGCAAAAGTTACATTTTTAAAACTACTTGTATAAACATTTTTCCCAAATACTATGGTTCTTGTGCGTAGTTTTTTTTTTTAATATTTATTTTATTCATTTGGTTGCACTGGGTCTTGGTTGCAGCTCACCAGCTCCTTAGTTGCAGCACATGTGCTCCTTAATTGCAGCCGGTGGGCTCCTTAGTTGCAGCTCGCCTCTCCTTAGTTGTGGCATGCGAACTCTTAGTTGCAGCATGCATGTGGGATCTAGTTCCCTGACCAGGGATCGAGCCCGGGCCCCCTGAATTGGGAGCATGGAGTCTTAACCAGTGTGGCACCAGGGAAGTCACTGTGCATAGTTTTTAAGAATCTTGGATTTAGAGACTGTCTTTTCACAAATTATAGATTTTACAGAAATTGAAGAATTTTGACAGATAAAATGTTGCTTCTATATACGTAATGATTCTCTACCTTTTATCAAAAGTTCATCTTAGGGCTTCCCTGGTGGCGCAGTGGTTGAGAGTCTGCCTGCCGATGCAGGGGACACGGGTTCATGCCTCAGTCCGAGAGGATCCCACATGCCGCGGAGCGGCTGGGCCCGTAAGCCATGGCCGCTGAGCCTGCACATCCAGAGCCTGTGCTCCCCAACAGAAGAGGCCACAACAGTGAGAGGCCTGTGTACCGCAAAAAAAAAAAAAGTTCATCTTAATCTCCTACATTGTGTTACATTATACGGCTTCTCTGTAACAATGTGTAGTTTGTATGCCTTTTTGTATCACAACCAGATAACCAACTAAAGTTGAAGTGACAATCCTACAAAATACAAAAGTATTATTTCTGAAGACAATTTCAATATGGGGAGTTTTGTTAAATCACATGACTTTCAGCACTGGGCAGAATGGACTATAGGAATGAATCTGGCTTTAGGGTTATTAACCTTCTTGAAGTCAACCATCTAAGATCCTATATAAGCACTAATGGACAAAATTCAAAACTAAATGATAAAAGTTTATTTTTGAGAAATGTCTCAAGTTTTGAAGGTTTTTTTTTTTAAGGAACACTCATTAAGGAAGTCACTGAAGTAGTATTTTTTAAACTGGAAAAAATCAATCCATGATGCCTGTAAAGTAAATCTAGGTAAATACCATATAAAGAAACTAAGCTAGTTGAAAACATAGCTATATTAGAAGGGAATTTTATTCTCATTCCTATATTATATATGTGACAGAATTGCAAAGAATGGAAATATTTATTTCTTCTAGGCAGCAGAAAAAGTAATAGTGACTCGTATTTAATAGTCTGTAATATTAACATATATGGACTATATATCAGGATGAAGCAGTGTTAACACAAGACAGCATTTCTAAAATATTATTTTGAACATTAGGTCATTTGGTAATTTTCTATAGTTAAAAGATACTTCTCATGTTTTGAAACTAAATAAATGCGGGGAAATGGCTTAATTATAATTTTAGGCCCGCAGTTTTTAAGTTCCAGAAAAAGTGTATTTGCATGTGACAGGCATTGTATGCTTTAACCTCATGGATAACTATTTTTATCTACAGGTGAAAAGTTTTAATTATTTTAATAACTAGATATTTTGCTTTTCAGAGGTCTTAAAATGGAAGTAGACCCATTGTTTTGAGGGAATTCCATTACTTTATACAAAAACCAGTCATTCTACGTTTGGTCCTTAATAAAATTTTAATTTGGACAGATTTATTCCAGCTAAGCCGTAAATGTTAACATGTAAACTTGTTTTTATTAAAGAATTGTCCTATGGGGACTTTCCTGGCAGTCCAGTGGTTAAGACCCATGCTTTGACTGCAGGGGGCATGGGTTCGATCCCTGGTCAGGGAACTAAGGTCCTGCATGCCGCATGGCACGGTCAAAAAAAAAAAATTCCCCTATCAATAAAAAGAAGGGAACTCCCCAGCAGTCCAGTGGTTGGGACTCCACGCTTCCACTGCTGAGGACACAGATTCAATCCCTGATCAGGGAAGCAAAATCTCGCAAGTCACACAGCGCAGCCAAAAAAAAAAGAAAAGAAAACTGGAGTAGCTATATTACTGTCATAAGAAGTAAATATCAGAGCAAAGATTATCACCAGTGATTAAAAAAAGGTTATTTCATAACAATAACGGGCTCAATCAAGAGAGAAAAATCCTAAATGTTCACACACCTAATAACAAAACTTCAAAATACATGAAACAAAAATTGACAGAACTGAAAAGAGAAATAGGCAAATCCACAATTATAGTCAAAGGCTATAATACTTCCCTCAAAATATTCGTAGAATATTTGGAGAAAAACAATAAGGATATAGTAAATTTGACAACATTATCAACCAACTTGACCAGATTGACATTTATAGAAAACATCACCCAAAATATACATTCTTCTCAAGTACACACAGAATATTTACCAAGATAAATGATATTCTAGGTCATAAAACAAGTTTCAATCAATTTAAAAAGGATTCAAATGTACAAAGTATATACGACCAATGTAATTAAATCAGAAATAACTAACAGAAAAACCTAGAAAACTTTCCAAGTATTTAAAAACTAAATGTTGTACCTCTAAATAACCCATGAATCAAAGAAGAAATCAAAGGGAAATTAGAAAGTTTTTTGAATTAAATGAAAATGAAAACACAACATGTAAAGAATTTGTAGGATGCTTTAGTAGTTCTTAAGCGAAAATTACACCATTAAACACCTATATTAGAAAAGGTCTCTTGCTCAGCTTGACCTTAGCTTCCATTTAAGAAAGTAGAATCAAAAGAGAAAACGAAACTAAGCAGAAGAGGGACTTCCCTGGTGGTTCAGTGGGTAAGACTCTGCACTCCCAATGCAGGGGGCCCGGGTTTGATCCCTGGTCGGGGAACTAGATCTCACATGCATGCTGCAACTAAGAGTCCGCATACCGCAACTAAGAAGTCCGCATGTCGCAACTAAGAAGTCTGCATGCTGCAACTAAAGATCCTGCATGCTGCAACTAAGACCCGGTGCAGCCAAAATAAACAAATATGTTTATAAATAAATAATAAAAAATAAAATAAGCAGAAGAAAGGAAATAAAGATCAAAGTAGAAATCAATTAAACTGAAAACAGAAAAATTAAACAGAAAATCAGTGAAGGCAAAAGTGATAAACCAGGCCAATCAAGATGAAGAAGAAAGAGCTGTATCAGGAATAAGAGAGGTGTTATCACCATACATTCTACAGATTTCAAAAGGTATAACAACGAAATATTATAAACAACTATTTATAACAAGAAATTCAACAATGTCGTTGAAATGGACAAATTCCTTGAAATATACAATCAAAGCTTACTCAAGAAAAGAGATAACTTTAATAGCATTATATGTATTAACGAAGTTGAAATTGTAGTTAAAATCCTTTCCACAAACAAAACTTCAAGCCCAGATGATTTTACTGGCAAATTCTATCAAACATTTAAGTTAGAAATAATATAAATTCTTCTAAAAAGTTGAAGAGGATACATTTCCTAACTCATTCTATAAAGCCAAAATTACCCCGACATCAAAACCAGATAAAGACATTATAAGAAAACTACAAACCAATAACCCTCATGAAGATACATGCAAAAATCCTAAATGAAATGTTAGCAAATCAAATCCAACATCAGGAGCAAGGGAAGTTTATCCCAAGAATGCTGGATTGATTTAATATTCAAAGATCAATGTAGTTCACCACTCTGCCAGACTGAAAAAGAAAAATTATAACTTCATGTCATACACTAAGAAAAAACATTTGAAAAACAAACACTGTATGCTAACACATATATATGGAATATAAAAAAATGGTTCTGAAGAACGTAGGGGCAGGACAGGAATAAAGACGCAGACGTAGAGAATGGACTTGAGGACACAGAGAGGGGGAAGTGAGAGAGTGCCGTGGACATATATACAGTACCAAATGTAAAATAGATACCTAGTGGGAAGCAGCAGCACAGCACAGGGAGATCAGCTTGGTGCTTTGTGACCACCTAGAGGGGTGGGATAGGGAGGGTGGGAGGGAATGCAAGAGGGAGGGGATATGGGGATATATGTATATGTATAGCTGATTCACTCTGTTATAAGGCAGAAACTAACACACCATTGTAAAGCAATTATACTCCAATAAAGATGTTAAAAAAGAAAAAACATTTGACAAAATCCAATACCCATTCCTGATCAAAACTCTCAGATGGTTTTACTTTTAGAGCACATAGTTATGCCTAAGCTCTCTTTCATAAAGGGTTGAACAGATACTAACAACAAAACAAATGCTATGAGATTCAAAAAACTATTCTCTAAAAGATGGAGAAAAAATGGCAGACAGGAATTTATCCTTCCATTTCCAGGAAAGCTAAAACTTATCCAACTGAAATACTTCAAATTTACAACTGAGAATCCTGAAAATGGGGAATTGAAGATTGAAGAAGACAAGAATAAATACAGGTGGACCCTGAACAACGAGAGGGTTATGGGTACCGACCCTCCGCAGAGTCAAAAATTTGTGTATAACTTACAGGCGGCACCCTATATATACATGGATCCTCCATATCTGCAAATCCTCCATAACTGCGGTTCTGCATCTGCAGGTTCAACCAACCACAGATCATGTAATACAGTAATATTTACTATTGAAAAATATCCATGTATAAGTGGACTCATGCAGTTCAAACCTGTGTTGTTCAAGGATCAACTGTAGATCCAATTCATTAACTGGCCCCATGGATTGTTTTGGGACCAACAGAATCCAACTGGTTACTGATCCTTATGTGCATCTTTCTTCAGGCAGTGAGGCAGATGATCCAACTGATATCAAAGAAGTGATTTCATGATACAGCACGCTTTTTGTACTCTCTTATATAAATGTGCTTCTTACAATATGTCTACCAGCTTATATCATACAATAGAAGCTTTTAATAAACAGTTACTATGGACTGCAGACTTACTATGTGTCAGGTACTTTAAATACATCACCTCATTTAATTCCTCTCAAAATTCCTGTAAGGACTTCCCAGGTGGCACAGTGGTTAAGAATCCGCCTGCCAATGCAGGGGACATGGGTTCGATCCCTGGGCTGGAAGATCCCACATGCCACGGAGCAACTAAGCCCATACACCACAACTACTGAGCCTGTGCTCTAAAGCCCACAAGCCACAACTACTAAGCCCACGTGCCACAACTACTAAAGCCCACGCACCTAGAGCCTGTGCTCCACAAGAGAAGCCACCGCAATGAGAGGCCTGCACACCGCAACGAAGAGTAGCCCCCACTTGCCACAACTAGAGAAAGCCCATGTGAAGCAACAAAGACCCATTTTTTGAAAATGTCTACTAATATAGGCCAAGCACTATTGTTAGGTATTTAAGATACAAAATTCTTAACCTCTAGGAAATCTTGGTCTAGTGTTAAAGGCAGTAACACAGCGGCAGTTTCAAAACAGTGTGACAATCAATACTACAGAAATATAGGTTCTATGAAAGCACAAGAGATGGCCAACTGACCCCAATCTTGGAAGATCTGCAAGGACCCCCCCCCCCCCCGCCCACCAAAGAAACTGACATCTAAGCTGAAGAATAAATTAAAGTTACTGCTGTCAGCAGTGCAAAGAGCAGAAGAAATATCAAGTAATTCATTTAATTTTAACCTCACAGCCCAAAAGAATGACTGTACCAACTACTTTTTTACACTGTAAAACAAAGTCTTTTTAAAAAATGCACAAAAGGGCTTCCCTGGTGGCGCAGTGGTTGAGAGTCCGCCTGCCGATGCAGGGGACACGGGTTCGTGCCCCGGTACGGGAAGATCCCACATGCCGCGGAGTGGCTGGGCCCGTGAGCCATGGCCGCTGAGCCTGCGCGTCCGGAGCCTGTGCTCCGCAACGGGCGAAGCCACAGCGGTGAGAGGCCTGTGTACCGCAAAAAAAAAAAAAAAAAAAAAAAAAAAAAAAAAATCACAAAAATACCAAGATACTAAAAGAACATAAAGTAATATTAAAAATTAGTTGGTGCAGGCTTCCCTGGTGGTGCAGTGGTTGAAAGTCCGCCTGCCAATGCAGGGGATACGGGTTCATGCCCCAGTCTGGGAGAATCCCACAAAAAAAAAAAAAAAGAAAGAAAAATTAGTTGGTAGACCAGTTTTATGAACAAATCCTAGTAAACCTTAAAGAACAGAAAATTCCTCTACTATTTAAACTGGTAGAACATTAAAATAATGAAAAGCTTCCTCTATTTTATACCATAAACCTAATCCTAAAATCTGATGAAAACAATACCAAAAAAAGACAATTACATAAAACAAACGCCACTAGGAATACAGATGCAAACTCATAAATGATATACCGAGAAAGAAAATTCAATATTATGTTAATGTAATACATCATGACCAAGTAAGATTTACTCCAGAAATGCGAAGATGTTCCAAAATTTAAAACTGTATTAATATATAATATTAACTGATAACAGGAGAAAAACTGTATCATCATATTGCTAAATAATGAAATTTGATTAAATATTTGATTAAACATACATTTCTAAAAATACTAATAGTAAATAAGCAGTTAAAGAATATTTCTGAAACATAATAAAGAACAGAAATATGAAACATATAGCAAAACATCAGAATACTTCCACAATTAAATTCAAGATAAAGATGTACTCTATCACTGACATCAATCAACATTATTGTGGAGTCTACGGTCAATGCAATAAAACAAGCAAAAAAGTTAATTGTAAACACTAGAAAGGAAAAGAGAAAAATTATCATTATTAGCAGATATAAGTGCCTATCTAAAAAACATAAGATAATCAACTGAATATTTATTTCAAAAATATGTTATAGATCAATGGAACAAAATAGAAAATCCAAAAACTAACCTATTTACAGACAAGATTTTAATTTACAATAAAGGTGAAATTTCAAATCTTTGGAGAAAGGATTGCTGAAAAACATTGGTAGAAGTGCCTAACCACTGAGACTCAGTTTTTCAATATAAATGTACACTGTTTAGAGACACATGTAAACGTGGTAGCAATGTAAAGAAAAGAATGGAAAAGATAAATATAGTAGTTACCTCTGGATGTGTGGAAAGAGACGCATTTGGGGAGGGTCCACACTAAGTCAAGAGGGCTTCAAATATAGTGAATATATGTGTTCAGATTCTTTTTTATTTGACAATTTTTAAAAATTTAATGAGATAAATCTGTATGTGCTGTTACAGAAAGATCTACAAGTAATATTAAGTGAAAAAGCAAAACATTATGTGTCACATGATTCGTTTCCTGTAAAAGTTTTTATTGATGGTATTATGGATAAAGATTTTTTTTTCTGGAAGAATACAGAAGAAACTGTTACCTTTCATTAAATGTACACTGACTCAGATGTACATCCTCATTTTACACCTTTCTACACTGTTTTATTTTCAAACACTTTTGAACTGTTTTTATTGTTTTGATTTTTTAACAGGTATGTATATAACTTTTTTTTTTTTTTGCGGTACGCGGGCCTCTCACTATTGTGGCCTCTCCTGTCGCGGAGCACAGGCTCTGGACGCGCAGGCTCAGCGGCCATGGCTCACGGGCCCAGCCGCTCCGCGGCATGTGGGATCTTCCCAGACCGGGGCACGAACCCGTGTCCCCTGCATCGGCAGGCGGACTCCCAACCATTGAGCCACCAGGGAAGCCCTAACTTTTTAATATACATGTACATGTATAACTATTTTACTCTTGTCAATATTAAGTTTAGTTATCCAAATAGTAGCATCAATGGATTGTTCTCTTCTTTATACTTTTATACTTTAAAAAAGAACTATTTAGACAAAATCCTAATTAAAAATCCGACTACAAGAACGTTCCCCCCCCAGAAAAACAAATATCCAACAGAAATATGAAAAACTGTTCCATCTTGCTTATTATTAAAAACATACTTCTGATTATCAAGTTGGGAAAAATAAAAAATGTCATAAGTCTTGGCAGGGAACAAGGAAATTAACACACTACTGATAAGAATATAAATGAGACTATTCAGACTGTAAAGGTTCTGATAGAGTATACCACATTAAAATTCTAAACTGATTTTGTAGGGATTATGGAGCCAAGGATTTCTAAGCAAGCAAGTACAAAGATCTAAAATTTAAATTCTTAGAAAAGAGCTGGAGTAAGCTAAGTGAAATTTAGAGAGAAAAAACTGAAGGCAGAGAAGCAAGTTAAGAGTCTGCTATAAGAACTCAAATAACAAGTGATCAAGAATATAAATGAAAAATGGAACCGGAAGGACAGATGTGAGTGTCATTTAAGAGGTTAAACGCTAAAGGATGTGGGACTCCCCTGGTGGTCCAGTGGTAAAGAATCCGCCTCCCAATGCAGGGGATGCGGGTTCAATCCCTGGTCGGGGAACTAAGATCCCACATGCCACAGGGCAACTACTGAGCCCGCACACCTCAAGTAGAGAACTGTGTGCCTCAAACTACAAAGCCCATGTGCTCTGGAGCCCGAAAGCCACAACTACAAAGACCAACAAGCTCTGGAGCCCACGCACCACAATCAGAGAGAGAAAACCCTTGCACCACAACGAAGATCCCACATGCCGCAACAAAGACCCGACGCAGCCAAAAATAAAAATAAATTTAAAAAAAAAAGAAAAATCATATTAAAAAAGCTAAAGGATATGGTCAATCATTTGTGGTCAATGATTAGGTATAAAACATGAGATAGATAAAAAGAGTTAGGGATAATTCTGAGCTTTATAACTTGAGGTAAATGAGTGGTTCTACCATCAAATGAGATAGAAGATAAAGAAGAGCGAGAGGTAAACTTAGAGGAAAAAACTATGTCTTACTTCACTGGCTTACTGGATGTGACCTATAGACAGGTACAAATCTCCAATTAACAAATGGAAATAGGGAACAAAGGAAAGATGTTAAGATCTATTACAGCACTATCCAACAAAGCTTTCTACAATGAAGGAAATGTTCTATACCTGCGCTAACACGGCAGGTACTAGAGGTGACTAGTGCAAGAAAGGAACTGATTTTTCCTTGTATTTAATTTTAATTAATTTAAATTTAAATAGCTACAGGTGGCTAGTTGCTACCACGTTGGACAGAGTATATCTAGAGACTTAAAAGGCATTTCCATTGTCTTTCTCTCACTTTCCAAACATATGAAAATTAAGATTCACATCTAACTTATGCAAATAGTTTTAAAATATCTCCTTCAGTTAATATAAAACTGAGGAACTATGATCCATCCTCAGCCAAACAGTATGATTTCTTTCTTTTAAGTAATTCTTTTTTTTTTTTCGGTACGCAGGCCTCTCACTGTTGTGGCCTCTCCCGTTGTGGAGCACTGGCTCCGGACGCGCAGGCCCAGCGGCCATGGCTCATGGGCCCAGCCACCCCGTGGCATGTGGGATCTTCCCAGACCGGGGCACAAACCCGTGTCCCCTGCATCGGCAGGCGGACTCTCAACCACTGTGCCACCAGGGAAGCCCTTAAGTAATTCTTAATTCTATTTACAAATCAAAATGAAGCTAAGTAAAAACTGCATGGTCAGGACTTCCCTGACGGTCCAGTGGTTAAAACTTCGCCTTCCAATGCAGGGGGTACGGGTTTGATCCCTGGTCGGGGAGCTAAGATCCCACATGCCTCCCGGCCAAGAAACCAAAACATAAAACAGAAGAAATATTGTAACAATTTCAATAAAGACTTAAAAATGGTCAACAAAAAAAAAAAAAAAAAACCTTAAAAAAATTTTTAAAAAAATCAAAAAACTTCATGGTGTCATTAAGGTATATTCTCACAAAACAAACCAGTCACAGATAAGGAGGCCTAGTCTGAGACCTAGTGCTCTACTCTTCATAATACTGACCTCTCCATCACTATCAGATATCACAATGAATGCATCCTCAAGTCTACGCTTCTTCTTCACATTGACAGGACTGGTAGTTTCTATATCTTTCTTCTCCAGGTTCTGAGCTTCAGAGACTTCTTTAACTTTTTTCTTTCTCCGTGGCATCCTTTTGTCTGAAATACAAGGAAAAATAATTTAAAGTATAAGTTTTTTAGATGCTATTTGTAATTTGGTCATGTAAAAAAAAAGATATGCATCTAACAGAAGTAAAACTGGACTTCTGAACTCTTCTACTACTCATTAAGATTTGTATTTTTTCTATAAAGGAAAAAATACATATATAAACCTCATCTCTTCAGCGATATTTCAATAGGAAAAATACAATAATTTATCCTAGTTCCTTAAACATTAACTTAAATAATTGGTCCTCTTGACTATATATTATTATTTATTTAAAAGTTTTTTTTAAATACCAATGCCTCAACCCAATAAAGGACATCTTCAAAATACCCACTGCTAATATCATACTTAAAGGTGAAAGACTAAATGCTTTCCTCTTAGGCCAGGAACAAGACAAGAATGTCTGCTTTCATCATTTCTATTGAACATTATACTGGAGGCTCTAGACATGTCAATTAAGCAAGAAGAAGAAATAAAAGACATCCAAATAGGAAAGGAAGAAGTAAAACTACTGCCTTTCGTAGATGGCATGATCTTGTATTCAAAAAAAAAAGAACTAAGAAATCCACTAAAAAACTGTTATAATTAATTAAAAAGTTCAGCAAGGGGGCTTCCCTGGTGGCACAGTGGTTGAGAATCTGTCTGCCAATGCAGGGGACACGGGTTCAAGCCCTGGTCTGGGAAGATCCCACATGCCGCGGAGCAACTGGGCCCGTGAGCCACAACTACTGAGCCTGCGCGTCTGGAGCCTGTGCTCCGCAACAAGAGAGGCCGCGACAGTGAGAGGCCCGCGCGCCGCGATGAAGAGTGGCCCCCGCTTGCCACAACTAGAGAAAGCCCTCCCACAGAAACGAAGACTCAACACAGCCAAAAATAAATACATTTAGAAAAAAAAAAAAAACATTTATCATAGAACCTAAATAAATAATTTAAAAAAAAAAAAAAAAAAAAGTTCAGCAAGATTGCTGGATACAAGGTAAATATACAAAAATCAATTATACTGTTATCTACTAGCAATAAATAATCCAAAAATGAAAATTTTAAATTCCATTCTTAATAGCATCAAAAATAATAAAATTCTTAAATAATAATAAAATTCTTATACAAAATTCTTAACAAAATTTAACAAAAGTGCAAGACCTGCAACTGAAAACTTTAAACTATTGTTGAAAGATATAAAAGATCTAAGTAAATGCAAAGACATCCCATGTTCATGAATTGGAAGACCTGACATTGTTAAGACAACAACATTCCCCAAATTGCTCTACAGATACAACCCTAATACAATTCCTATTGGCTTTTTTGTAGACATAGACAAGTTGATCCTAAAATTCACATGGAAAAACAGAGGTCCCAGAATAGCCAAAATAATCTTGAAAAAAAGGAACAAAGCTGAAGGACTCACACATCTCAATTTCAAAACTTACTACAAAGCTACATCATCAAGACCGTGTGGCACTGGCACAAGAATAGAAATAAAGATAAATGGAATAGAAGAACTATACATTATGTGAGAGTCAGGAAAACACCCACACATTTGTTATCAATTGCTTTCGACAAAGGTACCAAGATAGTTCAATGGGCAAAGTATAAGTCTCTTCAACAAATGGTACTGGGACAACCAGATATCCAAATGCAAAAGAATGAAACTGGACCTCTACCTCACATAATAAAGAACTGCACAAAATAAATGGATCAAAGACCTGAAGGAAAGAGCAAAACCTATAAAATTCTTAAGCAAAACATATGCATAAAGCTTTGTCATCTTGGACAGGCAACAGTTTGTTAAATATGACATAAAAAGCATAAACAACAATGGGACTTCCCTGGTGGCGCAGTGGTTAAGAATCCACCTGCCAATGCACGGGACATGGGTTCAAGCCCTGGTCCGGGAAGATCCCACATGCCACACAGCAACTAAGCCCATGCACCTCAACTACTGAGCCTGCACTCTAGAGCCCATGATCCACAACTACTGAGTGCACGTGCAACAGCTACTGAAGCCTGCATACCTAGAGCCCATGCTCTGCAAAAGAGAAGCCATCACAGTGAAGCACACGCACCGCAATGAAGAGCAGCCCCCACTTGCCGCAACTAGAGAAAGCCTGTGCGCAGCAACAAAGACCCAACGCAGCCAAAAATAAATAAAATAAACATATGTATTTTTTTTAAAAAAGCATAAGCAACAAAAGAAAGAACAGATAAACTGGGCTTCATCTTATTAAAAACCTTTGTGCTCCAAACCATAATATTAAGAAAAGTTTAAAAAAATAATAAATGGGAAAAATATTTGCAAAGCATCTATGTAATAAAGGAACTGTATACAGAATATATAAAGAACTCTTGCAACTCAACAGTAAAAGGGCAAATAAACCAACTATAAAATGGGCAAAGAATATGAACACACATTTCTCCAAAGAAGATATATAAATGACCAGTAAGCACATGAAAAGGTGTTCAACACAATTAGTCATCAGGCAAATGCAAAGCCCACTAATGATTGCTATAAAAAAAATAATGGAAAACAACAAGTGCTGACGAGGATATGGAGAAATTGGAATCCTAGTATATTGTTGATGGGAATGTAAAATGGTGCAGTCACTGTGGGGGAAAAAAGAAGGAATGAAGTATTAATACAGGCTACAACATGAATAAACCTTGAAAACATGTTTAGTCAAAGAAGGCAGTCACAAAATATCACATTTTATATGAAACATCCAGAAGAGCAAATCTATAAACATAGAAAGTAGATTAGTGGTTGTCAAGGACAGGGGGATTGGAAGAGTTGAAGAGTAACCACTAAGGGGCAAAGAGATTTCTTTTTTGAGGTAATAAAATGTTTTAAAATTCTATACTTTTCAACTGTATGTTTTTTAATTGAAAATATAATTGATATACAATATTATGTTATCTTCAGGTATATTAGATAGTGATTTATTTGCATACATTATGAAATGATCACCATAATAAGTCTAGTAACTCATCTGCCCCCATACAAAACTATTAAAATATTACTGACCATATTCCTTATGCTATTACATCCTCATGGCTTATTTATCTTTTAACTAGAGATTTATACCTCAATCCCTTTCATCAATCTTGCCCCATCTCCAATCCCGCTCCCCTTTGGCAACCACCAGTTTATTCTCTGTATCTATGAGTCTGTTTTGTTTTGTTTTTTAGATTCCACATATAAGTGAGATCACACATCTGTACTTGTCTTTTTCTGTCAGACTTATTTCACTTAGCATAATACCCTCTAGATCTATCTATGCTGCTCCAAATGGCAAAATTTCATTTTTTTATGGCTCAGTAATATTTCACTCTGTGTGTGTGTGTGTGTGTGTGTGTATGTGTGTTTACGACTTCTTTATCCACTAACATATCAATAGACATTTAGGTTGCTTCCATATCTTGGCTACTGTAAATAATGATGCAATTAACACTGGTGTGCATATATCTTTTCAAATTAATGTTTTTGTTTTCTTCGGGTAAATACTCAGAAGTGAAATTGCTGGATTATATGGCAGTTCTGTTTTTTAATTTCAATTGTATAGTTTAAGTGGGTGGATTATATGGTAAGTGAATCATATCTCAAAGTTGTGGGGGGTTTTTTATTTTAAGAAAACAGCAAATGTTGTCAAGGATGTGGAGAAATTTTTTATAAATTTATTTATTTATTGGCTGCGTTGGGTCTTTGTTGCTGTGTGAGGGCTTTCTCTAGTTGCAGCAAGCAGGGACTACTCTTCATTGCGGTGCACGGGCTTCTTATTGTGGTGGCTTCTCTTGTTGCGGAGCACCGGCTCTAGGCATGTGGGCTTCAGTAGTTGTGGCACACGGGCTCAGTAGCTGTAGCTCACAGGCTCTAGAGCACAGGCTCAGTAGTTGTGGCACATGGGCTTAGTTGCTCCACGGCATGTGGGATCTTCCTGGACCAAGGCTCGAACCCATGTCCCCTGAGTTGGCAGGCAGATTCTTAACCACTGCACCACCAAGGAAGTCCCAAGGATGCAGAGAAATTAAAACTTTCATCCACTGCTAGTGAGAATATAAAATTCTGCAGCTGCTGTGGAAAATAGCTTGGCAATTCCTCAAAAAGTTAAAATACACTTAGCAATTCTACTCCCAGATAAACACCCAAGAAAATTAAAAAGTATTCAAAAAAAAACTTGTACTTAAATGTTCATAACAGCCTTAATCATAATAGCCAAAAAATGTAAATAACCCAAATGATGAATGGATACACAAAATGTGGGACATCCATAAAATGGAATATTGGTCAGCCTTAAAAAGGAACAAAGTACTAATACATGCTACAACATGGATAAACCTTGAAAACATTATGTTAAACGAAAGCAGCCAGACACAAAAGCCCACATATTGTATGATTCTGTCTATATGAAACATCCTGAATAGACAAATCTACAGAGACAGAAAGCAGATTAAGACTGCTAGAAGTTGGAGGAGAGAGAAATATAGACTGACTACTTAATGACTATAGGGTTTCTTTTTGGGGTGACGAAAATGTTTAAAATTAGAAAGTGGTGATAGCTGCACGACATTTTGAAGGTACGAAAAGCTATTAAATTATACACTTTAAAATGACTAAAATGTTGGATTTTATGTTCTATGAATTCTACCTAAATTAAAAAAAAACCTCCCCAGGTGATTTTACATTATAACCAAAGCAGAGACTTAATGACTTAAATAGTCACTGATTTAAAAAGAACAACCTTAAGACTTCCCTGGTGGCGCAGTGGTTAAGAATCCACCTGCCAATGCAGGGGACACAGGTTCGAGCCCTTGTCCGGGAAGACCCACATGCCATAGAGCAACTAAGCCCATGTGCCACAACTACTGAGCCTGAGTGCCACAACTACTGAAGCCTACGGGCCTAGAGCCCATGCTCCACAACAAGAGAAGCCACCACAATGAGAAGCCCACGCACCACAACGAAGAGTAGCCCCCACTTGCCACAACTAGAGAAAGCCCGTGTGCAGCAACGAAGACCCAACACGGCCAATAAATAAATAAATAAATAAATAAATTTATTTAAAAAAAAAAAAAAAGAACCACCTTAGGGACTTCCCTGGTGGCATAGTGGATATGACTCCACGCTCCCAATGCAGGGGACCCAGGTTTGATCCCTGGTCAGGGAACTAGGTCCCACATGCACGCTGCAACTAAGAGTTCGCATGCCACAACTAAGGAGCCTGCCTGCCGCAACTAAAACCTAACGCAACCAAATTATTCTTTTTTTAAGGCAAAGCAATTTTAAAAAAATAAAATAAAAAGAACAACCTTAACTGTGTTACAAACTGCTCAAATTGTTTAATCATCCAACTACTCCTAAGGGAAATGTTACATCTTATTATCAAAAAAAGTCTGTACATGGCTTCCCTGGTGGTGCAGTGGTTGGGAGTCCGCCTGCTGATGCAGGGGACGCGGGGATTCGTGCCCCGGTCCAGGAGGATCCCACGTGCCACGGAGCGGCTGGGCCCGTAAGCCGTAGCCACTGAGCCTGCGCGTCCGGAGCCTGTGCTCCGCAACGGGAGGGGCTACAGCAGTGAGAGGCCCACGTACCACAAAAAAAAAAAAAAAAAAAGTCTGTACAATCCTAGTATTAAGGGAGGATAGTAATAAAATGTACACCCAAACACTTCCAATCCAGAGTCATTCACAAAATCATTCCCTATCATAAGAATGGAAGCTAAACACAAATTTCTATTCTTAATGCATATTTTTTAATGACTTAAGTCTTGAAGAAATAGAAGAAATCACACAGAAAAGAAGAAAATAT
Organism: Phocoena sinus; assembly: GCF_008692025.1. Classification (NCBI taxonomy): domain Eukaryota; kingdom Metazoa; phylum Chordata; class Mammalia; order Artiodactyla; family Phocoenidae; genus Phocoena; species Phocoena sinus. The sequence continues at coordinate 19,731,253 of NC_045765.1, read as the reverse complement.
TAAGCTAATAGGTAAATTTTTTACTGTAGTATAGATGATTTACAATATTGTGTTGGTTCCAGGTGTACAGCAAGGTGATTCGGTTTTTTTTTTTTCAGATTATTTTCCCTTACAGGTTATTATAAGATACCAAATACTATTGTTCCCTGTGGTATACAGTAAATCCTTGCTGCTTATCCATTTTATGTATAGTAGTTTGTATCTGTTAATCCTCTACTCCTAATTTATCTCTCCCCTTTCCCCATTGGTAACTGTAAGTTTGTTTTCTGTCTGTGAGTCTGTTTCTGTTTTATATACAGATTCATTTGTATTATTTTTTAGATTCCACATATAAGTATTATTATATACTTGTCTTTCTGTCTGACTTCACTTAGTATGATAATGTCTAGGGCCATCCATGTTGCTGCAAATGGCATAATTTCGTTCATTTTCATGGCTGAGTAATATTCCATTTTATACACACACACACACACACACACACACACACACACACACACACACCACATCTCCTTAAACCAATCATCTACTGATGGGCATCTAGGTTGTTTCCATGTCTTGGCTATTGTAAATAGTGCTGTTATGAACATTGGGGTGTCTGTATCTTCTCAAATTAGAGGTTTTGTTTTTTGTTTTATACAGCAGATCAAATTACAGTTTTTTTCATCTTTTCTGGATATATGCCTAGGAGTAGGATTACTGGATCATATGGTATCTCTACTTTTACTTTTTTAAGGAACTCCATAACTGTTTTCCATAGTGGCTGCATCAATTTACATTCCCACCAACAGTATAAAAGGGTTCCCTTTTCTCCACACTCTCTTCAGCATTTGTTATTTGTAGACTTTTTGTTAGTCATTTTGACCAGCGTGAGGAATCACAAGATCTGAGATATGCCTGTATATGAAATTCTAGAAAAGACTAATATAATCAATAGTGAAAAGAAAACAAACAAGTAATTGCCTCAGGGCAGACTGGGGGAGAGAGAGAAATGACTGATAACAGGCACAAGGGTACCTCCTGGGATAAGTGTTCTGTATCTTGATTATGGTGGTGGTGGTGGGCTTCCCTGGTGGTGCAGTGGTTGAGAGTCCACCTGCCGATGCAGGGGACACGGGTTCGTGCCCCAGTCCCGGAAGATCCCACATGCCGCGGAGCGGCTGGGCCCGTGAGCCATGGCCGCTGAGTCTGTGTGTCCGGAGCCTGTGCTCCACAACGGGAGAGGCCACAACATTGAGAGGCCCTTGTACCGCCAAAAAAAAAAAAAAAAAAAATTAGCCGGAGTGGTGCTGGGAAAACTGGACAGCTACATGTAAAAGAATGAAATTAGAACACTCCCTAACACCATACACAAGAATAAAACTCAAAATGGATTAAAGACCTAAATGTAAGGCTGGACACTATAAAGCTCTTAGAGGAAAACATAAGCAGAACACTCTCTGACATAAATCACAGCAAGATCTTTTTTAAAAGACCCACCTCCTAGACTAATGAAAATAAAAACAAAAATAAACAATGGGACCTAATTAAACTTAAAAGCTTTTGCACATAAAAAGAAACTATAACAAAATGAAAAGCCAACCCTCAGAATGAGAGAAAATATTTGCCAACGAAGCAACTGACAAGGGACTTATCTCCAAAATATACAAAGAGCACATGCAACTCAATATCAAAAATACAAACAACCCAATCAAAACATGGGCGGAAGACCTAAATAGACATTTCTCCAAAGAAGACATACAGGTGGCCAATAAACACATGAAAAGATGCCCAAGATCACTGATTATTAGAGAAATGCAAATCAAAACTACAATGAGGTATCACCTCACACCAGTCAGAAGGGCCATCATCAAAAAAAATCTATAAACAATAAATACTGGAGAGGGTGTGAAGAAAAGGAAACCCTCTTGCACTGCTGGTGGGAATGTAAATTGATACAGACACTATGGAGAACAGCATGGGGGTTCCTTAAAAAACTAAAAACAGAACTGCCATATGACCCAGCAATCCCACTCCGGGGCATATACCTGGAGAAAACCATAATTCAAAAAGATACATGCACCCCAATGTTCACTGCAGCGCTATTTACAATAGCCAGGACATGGAGCAAACCTAAATGTCCATCGACAGAAAAATGGATAAAGAAGATGTGGTACATATATAAAGTGGAATATTAACCATAAAAAGGAATGAAACTGTGCAATCTGCAGAGACGTGGATGGACCCAGAGACTGTCATACAGAGTGAAGTAAATCAGAAAGAGAAAAATATCGTATAATATCGCTTATATGTGGAATCCAGAAAAATGATACAGATGAACTTATCTGCACAGCTGAAATAGACACAGATGTAGAGAATGGATGTATGGGTACCGGGGCGGTGGCGGGGGTGGAGGGGAAGGAGGGGGTGGGATGAATTGGGAGACTGGGACTGACATACATACACTACTATGTATAAAACAGATAACTAATGAGAATCTACTGTACAACACAGGAAACTCTACTCAATTTTCTGTGGTGACCTAAATGGGAAGGAAATCCAAAAAAGAGGGGCTATATGTATACATATAGCTGATTCACTTTGCTGTACAGCAAAAACTAACACAACACTGTAACTATACTTCAATAAAAATTAATTTTAAAAAAAACAGGAATTTTCAAATCATCACTAAAGACTAGAGAAGTGATCCCATGCCAAATAAGCAAAATTTGGAGAAGCTTTATTAGAAAATATTTTGGTTGAAAAAAATCAGAGAGACTATGCTGATCCAAAACCATAGTCCCAGGGACTCCTTTGGTGGCGCAGTGGTTAAGAAACCACCTGCCAATTCAGAGAACATGCGTTCGATCCCTGGTCCAGGAAGATCCCACATGCCACACAGCAACTAAGCCCGTGTGCCGTAACTACTGAGCCTGCGCTCTAGAGCCCGCAAGCTACAACTACTGAGCCCATGCACGGCAACTACTTAAGCCCATGTGCTCTAAGGCCCACGTGCCACAACCACTGAGCCCATGTGCTGCAACTACTGAAGCCCGCACGCCTAGAGCCCATGCTCTGCAACAAGAGAAGCCACCGCAATGAGAAGCCCGCACACCACAATGAAGAGCAGCCCTGCTCGCCACAACTAGAGAAAGCCCGCATGCAGCAATGAAGACCCAATGCAGCCCAAAAAATTAATTAATTAATTAAACTAAAAAAAAAAAAATAGTCCCATACTTGAAAAACAAAACCGGAAAAGGGGAAAAGTAAAAGAGATTATTTTTATAACTTTCCTTCTCTCTCTTTCTCTCTCCCTCTGCTATGTCTTTGCTCTATCTCTGTCTCTTTCATGAACACACACATATACACACATACACACTGACTCATCCATATACTTCGGTTCTGGGTGATGAAATCAATAGACAGACTCTTTTGGAACCTTTAGAGAGCAGAAAACTGAAATGCTATCTAGTGAGTAGATATGGCGACAGGAATAAAGAGTGACCTGATGAGAAGAGGCTAACAGTAGTAAGAATAGTAGCACGTCCCCTAAAACTGGTTTGAAAAGAGGGTCTCTGTTTACTGGATTCACCTGGTAAGGCAGCCAAAATTAGGTTGTGCCAGAACAAGGTGAAATCCATTGCCACATTATCTGCTTATAACTTTATCTCTGCTCTACATAAATAATGGTGTTTCTAGGATGCTGAAAATCACACTGAATGTAATCTCTTTCCTGTTGTTTTTCCCTAATACTGAATAAAACGTGGACGATTTCCACAATAAAAAAAAAACAAAAAACAGGGCTTCCCTGGTGGCGCAGTGGTTGAGAGTCCACCTGCCGATGCAGGGGACACAGGTTCGTGCCCCGGTCCGGAAGGATCCCACATGCCACAGAGTGGCTGGGCCCATGAGCCATGGCCGCTGAGCCTGCGCGTCCGGAGCCTGTGCTCCACAACGGGAGAGGCCACAACAGTGAGAGGCCCGCGTACCACAGAAAAAAAAAAAAAAAAATTAGCCAAAGAATCGAAGTACACATTTCTCCAAAGATTATTTACAGATGGCAAGCAAATGCATAAAAGATGTTCAATACGAATAGCCATCAGGGAAATGCAAATCAAAACCACGATGTGATACCACTTTACACCCACCAGAATGGGTGTATGATCAAAAAGACATACAATAAGTCTTCCCTGGTGGTGCAGTGGTTAAGAATCCGCCTGCCAATGCAGGGTACATGGTTTCGAGCCTTGGTCCAGGAAGATCCCACATGCCGCGGAGCAACTAAGCCTGTGTGCCACAACTACTGAGCCTGCACTCTAGAGCCCAAGAGCCACAACTACTGAAGCCCGTGCAACTAGACCCCGTGCTCCGCAACAAGAGAAGCCACCGCAATGAGAAGCCCATGCACCGCAATGAAGAGTAGCCCCCGCTTGCAGTTGCGACTAGAGAAAGCCCGCACGCAGCAACGAAGACCCAACGCAGCCAAAAATAAATAAAAATAAAACATTTTTTTAAACTTTTTAAAAATTTTAAAATAAAATTTAAAAAGGCATACAATAACAAGTGTAGGCAAGGATTTGGAGAAATTGAACCCTCATACACTACTGGTGGATATGTAAAATAGTGAAGCCTCTTTCGAAAACAGTCTAGCAGTTCCTCAAAATGTTAAAATTAGAGTTACCATACAACTCAGCAATTCCACTCCTAGGTAAATAGCCAAAAGAAATTAAAATTTATGTCCACACAAAATCTTGTACATAAATGTTCACAAAGCAGCATTACTCATGAGAGCCCCACAATGGAAACAACACAAATGTCCATCAACAGGTGAAGGAATAATGTCACATCCATACAACAGAAAATTATCCAGCAATAAAAAGGAATGAAGCCTGATACATGTAACAACATACATAAAGCTTGAAAACATCATGCTAAGTAAAAGGAAGCCAGAAGGACCACATACTGTATGACTCCATTTACATAAAATATCCATATTAGTAAATCTATATAGACAGAGTAGATCAGTGATTGCTTAGGGCTCAGGGGGAATGGTACTGATGGCTTAGGGGTATGGAGTTTCTCTTTGGGGTGAAGAAATGTTCTAAAATTGGTTGTTGTGATGGTTACACAACTCTGTGAAAATACTAAAAGCCATTGAATTGTACATTTAAGTGGGTAAATTGTATGGTACATGAATTATATCTCAATAAAGATGTTAAAAAAAAATTAACCTACTGTGACCAAGTCAGAACACTAGTTATCTCTGGAGGGTACTGACTGGGAAGGGGCACAGGTGACCCTTCTGAGGTGCTGGAAATGTTCCATATCTTTATTTGGGTGGCAGTTACATGGATGTATGTACTGAACTATACAATTAAGGTTGGTTCACTTCATTATATGTCAACAATACTTTTTTAAGAAGGGCTTTTTTTAATAATAAGTATTTGTAAGTGAATATTTTAATTAATCCTCATAAAAACCTAAGAAGTATATATAATTATTATGAGGAAACATAGGTTCAGAAAAGTAACTTGCCCAAAGCCACAAAGCAGGCACTTGCACATCTGTCTCTCGACTCCAAATCCTGACTCCCAATACTCCATGACTTAATCTTTGGATTTCTTCCAACTAGAACTGCTGCCTAATGTAAGGTATGCACACATAAACATTAGATGAATTATACTTTATGCTTATATTTAAGTTATAGCATATAACTTATATATTTAAATTATTAAATATAATTCAATAAAATATACATTTAAATTATATATATTTAAATTACTGAATGCTATATAAAGGCACAGAAGGCTAAAATTATGATAGGCTGTAGGAAGCTATACGGAGAATAATAAGACTTAAGGTGATCCTTGAATCTAAAAGAATATCATGAAGAGGTAGGGATAAGTATGGGGGAAGACTGAAGGAATCATAGTTCCCTAAGAAAACATCTTGTAAGGAATGGTTTTTATCTTTTTAAGTGTTTCCTGTACATTTAGTTATTTAAACCAGTATGTTCAAACATGATAGCAGTGGTAGCTACACCACCAAATACATGTAATTCCTTAAAGATATTTAAATAAGTAAAAACTCCTCCCTAGCACAGAACCACCTTCAGGCTCAAAATGGGTTTTCAAACAATCACAGCAGATAAGGGATCAGTAAGAAGTGTTAAGTAGAGGCACCCCACAGATTTCAAAATTCCAGTGCTTCATGAGATTTAGCCATACTATTTCCACAGAAATTCTAAGAGTAAAAAGGTCACTGCTCAGCCAATTTAAACAAACAACCTAACATATAGTTCAACTACTATTTAAGTTGCTATCCTTCAAAATGAAAAAAAAAAATTAAAATCACTAAAATAATGGTTTATCTTCAATTACTTGAACAGAGGCTACAGAATGAATTACCACTGTGTCTGCAAAGAAGGAACAGTATCTAGATGCCAACAGTCTCTTCTTAATCACGACAGTTAGAAACAAAATGTCTCTAAAGAATGCACAAGCAGGAAAGGTGACCCAAAAATGAGACTTGTTACATCACAGGTTGGTAGTGTCCTTGAAAACCTCCAATTTGGAAGATATTATTTTTCTTTTTTTTCAGCACTTCCACCATCTTGATCTATCTGAAGAACAATCACTGACAAGATAATTTAAAATCTTGACATTCTCCCTACCAAACCTGTCAAACTTGCTCTGAAAGCTTGGGGGCACAGCGACCTTAACAGTCCTCTATGAATAATTGACTTTTACGCCTAAATAAGTCACCATTCAAGAAACTCGGTACCAAGCTTTTCATCAACTGATCAGCTTGACTGTTTCTCCAATTTAAAAAAAGGTAAACGCACACTTACACACACACACACCTGATGCTCTATTTTCCAGTTTATATTCAGCCTCAGTTTAGGACAAGTGTGTAAAAACAGAATCCAAACACACTGAGAAATAATTACAGTTATTTACTGAGTCCTTGGACACTATTTTAGGTACCTCACATGCATTATAGAGGTTACTCCTCCCAATAACTCTATGTGGTAGGCATCATTATTTTACGTTATTTTTATCACGATTTTACACATTACGGAACATTCAAAATCAAACAGCTGGTAATTTCTTAAGTTCGTAAATGGGAAAGTTGGGAATTGAAGCGCGATGTGTCTGATTCCAGAGACACACTTTTGGATTCAACTAAAAGGCACTGCCTCTAACAGGAAAAAATAAAGACAGTAGCATAAACTTTCACTTTTTCCTGGGTGTTACTCCTTCTCAATGACTAAATACAAGAACAAGAACACTGGAGTCAGTCTGGCTGGATTCAAAACCAACTCAACGACTTACGCCATGTGTCTTCGATCCTCAGTTATCTAATATGTAAAGTGAGGAGGATAAGAGTACCTATCTCACAAGATTGTCGTGAAGATTCAACAAATGTGTATATGTAAAAAGCCTGATACACTATCACCGTACAGCGCGGAAACATACTAGTTCTGTTGGAGAGGAAAGTGGTAAATGATGATAAGGATTCCCAAGGAACATCTTTATATCTGGGCAAAAAAACTAGAACACTCACCAACAAAACAGTAGCCTGGAGTAGGGAGCGAGTGTGAGGAGAAAGGGGCGGAAGGGCCCAGTCGCCCTGACTCCACGAGAAGTCCCGGCTGTGAGACCCCGCGGAAGGAGGCGGCGCGGACGCAGGCCGCTCGCGCGGTGCTCAGCGTGAGAAAGACGCCTTCGAGGGGCTGGCGGGAACCAGAGCCCTTCGCCAGGGGAACCCGGGGAGAATGAAGACCGCACCCTGTGTGTGAGGGGCGCGGTCCGGGCACCCGAGGGCGGAAGCCCATCCGGCGTCACCAGGGGCCCACCAGGCGTCGAGAGGCGCCCAGTACCCTGAGGAGCCATCCCCGGTTTTCCAAGGGGCCTACCCCGCCGTCCCAAAGGGCCGTCCCTTCAGGAGGCGCCCACCTCGGCGTCCGGAGAGACCCGCCTCACCGTCGAGAGGGCCCTACCCCCAAGTCAGAGGCGCCCCTCCGGGAGAGGAGCGGGCCGCAGCCCCCCTGAGGGTGAGAAGGAGGCGGGAAGCAAGCGGGCGTGAGGTATACCGAAGCGTCAAGTACTCACCGACCGGTCCCCGCCGCTTCGCTGAAACCCCACCCCCCTCAGGTGCCGCGGATCGCTACAGTACGCAGCACTTTAGGAACTAGGGGCAGACGAGCGCGCGCGAAGCTGAGGTACCGCGAGAAGACGAGCTCTCGGGGCAGGGGCAGGCGCATGCGCGGGCGTCCGGGGACGGAACCAACCCACACTGCGGGGGGAGACTGCCGCCAGGACATACCAACCGTGTGAGGTGGGGGACGCCATCAGCGCGAGGTGGATTCCATATCCAAGGGCATACTGGGCACCCCCGGTGGTCTCGCAGTTTGTTCGTTTGCTTTATCATTTGCTAGTGCTTTGAGGGAAACTAAAGAGTAGTAACAGGGTCCCCGAAACCCTACAGTGAAACCTTTAAGGGTTTCTTTGCCACATCAAGCCTCCTCTGGCCCTGTCTTTGCATGTATCTAAAGTTAGACTGAGGACTTACCTGGTGGCGCAGTGGTTAAGAATCCTCCTGCCAACGCAGGGGACACGGGTTCATAGCCCTGCTCCGGGAAGATGCCACATGTCGCAGAGCAACTAAGCCCATGTGCCACAACTACTGAGCCTGTGTTCCACAACTACTGAAGGCCGTGGGCGCCTAGAGCCCGTGCACCCCAATGAAGAGTGGTCCCCGCTCGCCACAGCTAGAGAAAGCCTGTGCACAGCAAAGAAGACCCAATGCAGCCAAAACTAAATAAATAAATTTATATAAATAAATAAAGTTAGACTGAAATTATCTGATAAGACCACGTGAAAACTATCTCCGGGGGCTTCCCTGGTGGTGCAGTGGTTGAGAGTCCGCCTGCCAATGCAGGGGACACGGGTTCGTGCCCCGGTCCAGGAAGATCCCACATGCCACGGAGCGACTGGGCCCTTGAGCCATGGCCGCTGAGCCTACGCGTCCGGAGCCTGTGCTCCGCAATGGGAGAGGCCACAAAAAAACGAAAACTATCTTCGGATGGTAAATGTTAAGGTCTGACCATTTCACGGGAAGAAGAAAATCTGGGAAATGGAAACTCTTAGAGATGCCAGGTGGAAGCAAAAAATTAGAATGGCCACTTTTGGTGAAATTTAAAATGTGCATTTTATGACCCAGCAATTTCATGTATACAGGTGTGCAGAAGAAATGTTCATGTTCAAGCCCACTTCCCTGTGAAAAACGTAAACAAAGGAAATGTACAATAAGACATGAATGAATAAAACGTGGTATGTTCCTACAATAAAATATTACAACAAATAAAACTAATAAATGAGTCCTATATGTATCAACATTTGACAGCTCGTAAGAGTTGTTGAAATAGCAACGTCCCAAAGAATATGTTACCGAAAATTCCGTCCTTGTCCCCTCACCAAATGAGAATAATGAGGACAAGGTTTTGAGGATAAAGGAAAGAGAAATGTATTGATTTGCCAGCAAATGAGGAGGGTAGCAGACTAGCACCTTGAAAACTATGACCTGCCTTCTGGGGAGAAAGCGTGTATTTAAAGCAAAGTCTTGGGGCTGGAGTTAAGATCAGAGGAACAAGCAAAAACAGCAAGAATGCCCACCCACGTTAATCAGTAACAAAATGCACAGTAGCAAAGAATTTAAGTTTTAGTTCCCAGCAAAGGAGGGAGAGAATGGGAAAAACAGTTTTAGAAATCATTCATTAGTTTTAGCCTTGTGGCTCTGTTATGTGTATATGTGAAATGATTTATGTAAATTTTAAAATACATAGAATTACAATATATACTGACTATGGAAAATATGTGTGTATAGAAAATGAACTAGATGAATATATGAATACACACTGTGATAATATGACGGCACGAGAGTGGGGAGGGGTGGAAGCCAGGATAAATGGAAAGGAGGAATAAAGAGCACTTTTGACAGGTCTTTCATGATTTCTTTAAAAAAAAGAAGAAAACTAAACAAAATGTTAACAGTTGGCTAGCTGAACTATAGGTACATTATTCTTAGTACTTTTTTTGTAACATTTTTTTCTGGAATGCCCTTTTCCTATTCCCTCAACTCATCTACCTCCAATTGATCCGCCAAAATCCAGCTCAGTCAATTCTTCCTCTGTTTCCTCTAACCCCAATTTGAAGCAGGAGACACATGGGCCCCCAGGGCAAACGGTTTGAGTTCATTCCTCGTGGACCGATATTCTGAGACAGAAATAACAGAAAAATTGAGAGAGGAGACTAGGCCCTCCTGGGATAGACTATAAGAGACCACATATTCCTCATTCTTTTCTTTTAAAATAAATTTAGTTAGTTAGTTAGTTTTGGCTGCATTGGGTCTTTGTTGCTGTGCGCAGGCTTTCTCTAGTGGCCGCAAGCAGGGGCTGCTCTTCGTTGCAATGCGTGGGCTTCTCGTTGCAGTGGCTTCTCTTGTTGCGGAGCACAGGCTCTAGGCACGCAGGCTCCAGTAGTTGTGGCACACAGGCTCAGTAGTTGTGGCACACGGGCTTAGTTGCTCCACAGCATGTGGGATCTTCCCGGAACAGGGATCAAACCCATGTCCCCTGCAATGGCAGGCAGACTCCAAACCACTGCGCCACCAGGGAAGTCCCTATATTCCTCATTCTTGAAGTCTGGAGACCTCCCCAACTATACATGCACAGAAAGTCTCCTTGGAGGTCAAAAGGGAAGTGATGCTAAGTGATGGCAACTAATACTCACTACCCATAGGCCTCTTCAGTAGAATCAATCTTGGCTAAGAGATGTGCATGCACACATGGGAAAATCCTGAGATACACCAAATATGGACTCTGATCCAGGCAAATCAAAATGATTGGTCAAAAGAAACATGGAAGCAATGCCCCATAAAAGTGATTCAAGCTGCCATGAGGGTGCGACTCTCTCTCTGAGCCCGCCCATGTGTCTATCCACACATACTGTACTCTTTTTTTCTCTTAATAAATACTTTACCTGTTTCACTACTTTCCGTCTTTGTGGGGATTCTTTTTCTGCAAAGCCGTACAGCCAGGGCTTTGTCACTGACGACCGTTCTAGTGGCTAGGATCCAGTGCTCTCACTGCCGGGACCCGACCTCAGTCACTGGCCGGGAACTGAAATCCTGCTTCAAGCCACCGCAGGCCAAGGCCACCCGTGATCATATTTGGTGCCGAAACCCAGGAATTCGGGAAGTCAAGGTAAACCGCGGGCTTCACCCAGCTGTGGCTTGAGGCCCCTGACTTTCACTCTTGCTCTGTCCGCTCCCAGCCTCATGGCTCCCCACAACAACATAAGGGGTGGCAGGGGAATTTCCCAGGCCATGCAGATTCAAATAACACTTGGGTGACAGGTGGCACTGTCCTTTGGGATGTGGTGGAAACATGATTTCCGACCGTGCAGGAGCCCCAGGGGTCTCTCTCTTGCCCTCCCTCTCTCTGTCCCGTAAGGAACCCTCCACTACGCCTTTCCTTCCCACCTTACTCGCACAACAAGGTCTCTTTCTCACTTCGTATCTCTGCGCCCTTTTAGGGAAGGATTTACTGGATATTATTGCTAAACTGCATCCCTGCCCCTGCCAAACCCAGTGCTGCCTGTGTCAGACAAAATTGTCAGACAATTCCCAATTCTATCTTAGTTGCCAGACAGATAGGGCAAAGGATTTTGGATTCTTCTGTTGTCTAGTCTCTCACCTCACTCAATGCCCAGAGATTTACTATGAGAATTTCTATACCTCCCAGCCCTCAAGCCTTGAAACCCATGACATCTTCCACAGCGCCCAACTCCAATTTTTTCAAGGGTTTGTCTTTGCATCTATCAGCCCCATCACTCCAGGCCTTGACAGCCTACACGCTGCTACAGACAGCCTATCGGACTGGCCGCTATCCAGAATCCCGAATTACAAACTTTGTAGATGCTCAGTCGTGAGGAATACACCCTACCACTGGAAGACTTATCATAGGACATAAACTCTGTAGACAAGGGATCCCTCTTAAGGAAAGCCCTGGCAACCGGTCTGCACTGATTCAAAAGCCCTTCCCTGGCCGTGCTGGGGGAGACGCCTTGCACAAGGTACAAAGGAAGGCCAGAGACGTCTGGTCAAAAATTGATGGGAGAGTAGAGGTCGCTTGAAACCCCATCAGGTTCGAAGGGAATTTGGGGGATGCCCTGAACCCCTTCAGGTTAAAGCCTCCTGGTAAATGTTTCCAGGACACCAGATTCTATTCTAGGAGTACTCTCGTGTTCTCAGTTGCAGGTTACTCAGCATGGGAGGATCCCCCTCCAAGCCAGAAGAGACACCTCTGGAGTGTATCCTTAAGAATTGGAAATTTGGGGACTTCCCTGGTGGCACAGTGGCCAATGAAGGGGACACGGGTTCGAGCCCTGGTCCGGGAGGATCCCACATGCCACGGAGCAACTAAGCCTATGCTCTACAACTACTGAGCCTGTGCTCTAGAGCCCGTGAGCCACAACTACTGAGCCCACATGCCACAACTACTGAAGCCCACGCACCTAGAGCCAGTGCTCCACAACAAGAGAGGTCATCACAATGAGAAGCCCATGCACCGCAACGAAGAGTAGCCCCTGCTCGCCACAGCTAGAGAAAGCCCACATGCAGCAGTGAAGACCCAACACAGCCAAAAAAATAAAGAAATAAAATAAAGAAATTAAAAGAAAAAAAGTATACCACCATAGATTCCTCCACTTCCAAAGGTCAGTCCCTTCTGGGACAACACTTCATCAGCCAGTCCACACCTAATATTAGACAGAAACTCCAGAAGTTACAATTTGGCTCACAAGCCCCCATATCCCAACTCCTAGATGTGGCCTTTGGGGTACTTAATAACTGAGATCAAGCTGGGGAAGAAGAGAGAACCCAACATAAGAAAAGACAGGCCAGGGCTCATGCAAAACTGATAGCTGTTGCTGTCAGCCATGGCTTGTGACCTCAGGATAACCCAAGGGGGCCAAGAAAAGTCGAACTATCAGTCTGGAGGTAAGACCAACAAGGGGGAGTGCTACAAATGAAAGTCAACTGGCCACTGGGCCTGAGATTGCCAGAAAGAGCCCCCCGGGCCGTGCCCAGTGTGTAAACAAACAGGTCATTAGAAGAGGGACTGCCCTCAGTCCCAAAGGGGAAGGCCCACTCCTGAGATGGCCATGCTGGACAACTGAGGCAGCCCAGGGATTCTGGCACCTCCCCCCAACAAGATATCTGTCTCCGTCAAGGAGCTCCAGGTAGTCCTTGATGTGGCAGGTAAGAAAATCAATTTTTTAACTGATACAGGAGCCACTTACTCTGTCTTAATTTCTCACACTGGACCTCCTTCCTCTAAAAGCTGTACCGCGACTGGTGTCGACAGAAAGCCTCGCACCCTTTACTGGGCCTCTCACTTGCCAATTTGAGCAGCGGTTAATTTCACATGGCTTTTTAGTTGTACCTGCGTGTCCAACCCCACTACTGGGGAGAGACCTTCTGAGCTCCCTTGGGGCCACACTCCAGTTAGGAGGCTCCGAGCCGCTCCTTATCTTAACTCTGACTAAGACGGACCAGCCAGAAGAGCAAGGTCCTATTCCCAGCCATATTCTACAGGCAGTGGACCCTTCAGCATGGGACAAAGGAATCCCTGGAAGGGCCATAATACCCAACCTGTAAGAATTAGCCTTAGGCCAGAAATTGCCTATCCTAACACAAGACAATATACCATAAAGCTGGAAGGTAAGAAGGGTTTACAACCCCTCATAGATAAATCCTTAAGGCATGGTCTCTTGGTGTCCTGCCAGTCTCCGTGCAGTGCTCCTGTTCTGCCAGTTGTTAAGCCAAACGGGGAATATAGGATGGTACAAGACCTTAGAGCAGTAAACGACACAGAGGTCCCTATTCATCCCCTCATGGTCATCCTTATAACCTATTAACCCAAATCCCTGAGGACGCCAAATGGTTTACTGTACTCGATCTCAAGGTTGCCTTCCTTGTTTTGCATGCCCACGCAGCTATATGGAAAAAGAGAGGGCTTCTAAATGCAAGAAACTCCCCTATAAAATATGGGGCTGAGATTTTACATCTCATGGAAGCAGTTCAAAAATCCACAACAGGTAGCAGTCATTCACTGCCATGGGCACCAAAAGGGAACTCCTCAAATTTCCCAAGGAAACAACAGGGCAGATAGGGAAGCAAAGAAAGCAGCCCTGATGCCCATAACAGAAATGGCATTAATCCCATCCCTTACCCCATCTAACGTTATACCCAGGTACTCGACTTCTGAAGAGAACTGGGCACGAGACAGAGGGGGAACTAAGGGAACAGATGGCTGGTGGCACATAGATCAGAAATTGCTCATACCTCTCTCTGACCAATGGAAAATTATTAAAGGGCTACATGATTCTCTCCATCTGGGGAAACATGCAATGTCTACAATTTTTTTTAAAAATAAATTTATTTATTTATTTATTTAGGGCTGCGTTGGGTCTTCATTGCTGCACATGGGCTTTCTTTAGTTGCGGTGAGTGGGGACTACTCTTTGTTGCAGTGCACAGGCTTCTCATTTTGGTGGCTTCTCTTGTTGTGGAGCATGGGCTCTACGTGCACAGGCTTCAGTAATTGTGGCTCGCGGGGTCTAGAGTGCAGGCTCAGTAGTTGTGGCATACGGGCTTAGTTGCTCCGCGGCATGTGGGATCTTCCCGGACCAGGGCATGAACCCGTGTCCCCTGCATTGGCTGGCAGATTCTTAACCACTGCACCACCAGGGAAGCCTGCAATGTCTACAATTGTTTTCTGACTTTTTACAGGAAAAGGGCTCCTGCAGACAGTTAAAGGAGTTACTCAAGCCTGTGCTGTTTGTGCCACTCATAATCCAGGAAGCAACCTTAAGCCTCCCCCTCTCGTTAGCCCAGTCCAGCAACGTGGGACTTACCCAGGAGAGGACTGGCAAATAGAGTTCACTCAGATGCCCTCTTTCCAGGGCTTCAAATACTTACTAGTCTTTATAGATACTTTTACTGGATGGATACAGGCCTTCCCTACCAGAACAGAGAAGGCAACTGAAGTAGCTGAGGCACTCCTAAAGGAAATTATTCCTAGATTTGGGTTGCCCCGTCATCTTCAGAGTGACAATGGACCTTCGTTTGTAGCAAAGGTCACAGAACAGCTTTCACAGGCTTCAGGAATTAAATACCACCTCCATTCATCTGGGGGACCTCAGTCCTCAGGAAAAGTAGAACAGGCTAATCATACTCTAAAGCATACCTTAGGCAAACTCAGGAACCGTCAGAGTCGTGGTATCGCCTGTTGCCAATAGCCCTCTTAAGGGTCAGAGCAGCCCCTAAAGCAACCATTAAGTTAAACCCTTTAGACATGACATATGGAAGGCCATTCCTTACTCTGGACATGCTAACTGACCCAGAAACCCAGGCTCATCTTAGATACATTATAAACCTAGGCCATGTCCAGAGGCTATACAAGAGCATGGCAACAGAGTACAGCCCTCTCCAGATGAGAGTCCCAATCACCATGTTGTAAACCCTGGAGACTGGGTACTTTTAAAGACCTGGAAAAATGAGTCCCCTGGTGACCAGCTACTCCCGAAATGGAAGGGTCGTTACCAAGGCCTGCTGAGCACTCCTACGGCAGTTAAACTCCAGGGGGTCACCAGCTGGGTTCATCTGTCCAGGATTAAACCTGTCTCCACCGATATGTTACAGGAACCTGAAGACCCACATTCCAGCCATCCCTGTGGATCCACCCCTTTCTCAGAGTCTCCACAGGATCCAGAGGACCCAGGACAGCCTGAAAATTCCAGGTGGATGAGTGAGCCACTCCAAGACCTGAAGCTCTGATTCAAAAAGGACAGAAAGATTTCTTAGACCCTAGGCTAAGTACCCATAGCCACTATCTTCCTTTTCCCTTCCAGCACTCCAATCCACTTACAGAATAATTGATATGTTCTGGTAGATTTTGATAACTATTGTCTTCTTTGCTCTCACCCTTGCTTTCAGAATTCACTGAACTTCTCTGCCCATGCTGGGTGATTTAAATATGACCCTGACTGGTACGTCTATGAAGCTACTAATTGTCTTAGCTTTTCTATGCCTATTTCCCTTATCCACAGGATGGACAAACAACTCTCTGCCTCACATTGCACAAACTCTTGCTTCCTCCATTCAGTTGAGAGTGCTGGATTTATTTACCCCAAGCTAAGTCCATCGTGGACCATAGCAACCCCTTTGTCCATCCCATAAGGAATTTTAGCCAAGTTCCTGATGGAAAATGGCCTTCTACCAGAGACCCAAGGCTCAGCAGCATGGCAATATACAGAGTCAGAATTGTTCGTTTTCCTACTGAAGAAAATTCTAATGTCTCTTGCCTAACCCTCTCCTTAGCAACAGAAGGAGAGTATGAACTCAAACTGGGAGGATGAAGAATTGGCATTAAAGCACCCCAGCACTTTGTAATGGTCCCTCCTAAGCCAGAATTCCAGTTACCTATTTGTGCTCAAACCCTAACTCACTACCCGAAGGAAGAAGGATCCACACGGGAGAAGCAGATAGCAGGATGGACGTGGATGGAAGCATTGGGTTTATAGCTGGAGAACATTTCCATAACAATAGAATTGGATGGGTAGGTTTTAAAATCATGGGTGAGGGGCTTCCCTGGTGGCACAGTGGTTAAGAATCTGACTGCCAATGCAGGGGACACGGGTTCAAACCCTGGTCTGGGAAGATCCCACATGATGCAGAGCAACTAAGCCCCTGTGCCACAACTACTGAGCCTGCATGCCACAACTACTGGAGCCCGTGCAGCTAGAGCCCGTGCTCCGCAACAAGAGAAGTCACCACAATGAGATGCCTGAACACTGCAACAAAGAGTAGCCCCCCGCTTGCCACAGCTAGCAAAAGCCCATACGCAGCAACGAAGACCCAGTGCAGCCAAAAATAAATTAATTTATTTTTAATTAAAAAAAAATACATGCACGCCAATGTTCACTGCAGCACTATTTACAATAGCCGGGACATGGAAGCAACCTAAATGTCCATCAACAGAGGAATGGATAACAAAGATGTGGTACATATATACAATGGAATATTATTCAGCCACAAAAAAGAACAAAATGATGCCATTTGCAGCAACATGGATCGACCTAGAGATTGTCATACTGAGGGAATTAAGTCAGACAGAGAAAGACAAATATCATATGCTATCACTTAGATGTGGAATCTAAAAAAAGGGTACAAACGAACTTATTTACAAAACAGAAATAGGGTTACAGACATAACAAACTTACGGTCGCCAGGGGTAAGGGGGGGAGGGATAAATTGGGAGACTGGGATTGACATATACATACTACTACATATAAAATAGATAACGAATAAGGACCTCCTGTATAGCACAGGGAACTCTACTCAATACCCTGTAATGGACTATATGGGAAAGAATCTTAAAAAAAGTGGATATATGTATATGTACAATTGATTCACTTTGCTGTACGCCTGAAACTAACACGACATTGTAAATCAACTATATTAAAATTTTCAAAAAATAAATAAATAAAAATAAAAAACTATTTCCTACTATGTAGAAGTAGGGCTCCTCAGAAAAAAGGCTGACTCCAGGAAAAGTACAAGATGAACCTAGATCATCTTTTTTTTTTTTTTGGCTGCGTTGGGCCTTCATTGCTGTACAAGGTCTTTTTCTAGCTGCAGTGAATGGGGGCTACTCTTCATTGCGGTGCGCGGGCTTCTCATTGCGGTGGCTTCTCTTGTTGCGGAGCATGGGCTCTAGGCACACAGGCTTCAGTAGATGTGGCTCACAGGCTCTAGAGCACAAGCTCAGTAGTTGTGGCGCGCAGGCTTAGTTGCTCTGTGTCATATGGGCTATTCCCGGACCAGGGCTCGAATCCATGAACCCTGCATTGGCAGGCGGATTCTTAACCACTGCGCCACCAGGGAAGTCCCCCTAGATCATCTTATTGTGCAAGAAAGTAAAGAAGTATTCAAAGAAGGATGAGGACATGTCAAAAATACATAGAAGCCAAATTTAAGGGTCAAATATGGGACAACATAAACATCAAAATAAATAATGATAGCCATGGATTATAACTCATTGAATAAAATAATAATTCTTGAGTCTATATTTATAAATAAATAAATAAATAAGAAGGAACAAGCTCTTCCATTAAATAGAATGGTAACTATTTTTTTTAATATTTACTTATTTATTTATTTGGCTGTGCCAGGTCTTCATTGCAGCCTGGGATCTTTAATTGTGGCATGCAGGATCTTTACTTGTGGCATGGGAACTCTTAGTTGCGGCATGTGGGATCTAGTTCCTTGACCAGAGATCAAACCCAGGCCCCCTGCATTAGGAGTGCAGAGTCTTAGCCACTGGACCACCAGGGAAGTCCCAGAATGGTAAAACTATTAAATGTAGAAGGAATGATGAAATTAGAAAAGCACCATTTGGCAACAATCAGAGGAATAATTAAGGCAAGTGCCATCAATAAATGCTAGAACTAGTGGCTGCAAGGTTGACTAACAGGATATTTATATACTCTCAAAGAATTTCCTCACAAGATATTTATTAATTACAAAGGGAAAACTGACTTTACAATGGAGAAAACTGATGGGCAGCACCTTAACTGAGTGATCAGAGATACTATCACTAGTAGTAAGACACATCAACATCATGTAAACCTGATGTGATGCCTATGGTAACACTGCCAAAAATGCATAAACTTGAAACTAATCATGGAGAAACAGAGATAAACCCAAACCGAGGGACATTCTACAAAATAACTGGTTTGTACTCTTCAAATATATCAATAGCATGAAAGACAAAAGCTGAAGTATTCTTCCAGACTAAAGGAAACTAAAGAGACATGACAACTGAATGGAACTTATGATCTGGAATTTTCTCTTGCTATAAAAGAAATTATTGGGACAATTAGTGACATCTTAATAAGGTTTATAGATTGGATAATACTGTTGTGTCAATGTAATTTTTAGTGTTGAGAACTGTACTGTGATTACGAAAATGTCCTTGTATTTACATTGATGTAGAGTAAACTGGCATCATTTCTGCAACTTGATCTCAAATGGTTCTAAAGCAAATGTAGAGAAAAGGATAAACGTAAAATAGGAAACTGCTAACGTCTGAGAAATCTGGATGAAGAGTATATGGTAAGTCTTTGTACTATTCAATCAACTTTTCTATAACTCTGAAGTTAAAAGAATGGGGGCTTCACTGGTGGCGCAGTGGTTGAGAGTCCACCTGCCGATGCAGGGGACACGGGTTCGTGCCCCGGTCTGGGAGGATCCCACATGCCGCGGAGCAGCTGGGCCCATGAGCCATGGCCGCTGAGCCTGCGTGTCCGGAGCCTATGCTCTGCAAAGGGAGAGGCCACAACAGTGAGAGGCCCGCGTACCGCAAAAAAAAAAAAAAAAAAACAAGAATGGGAGTAGGACTTCCCTGGTGGCACCAGTGGTTAAGAATCCATCAGCCAATGCAGGGGACAAGGGTTTGATCTCTGGTCCGGGAAGATCCCACATGCCACGGAGCAACTACTGAGCTTGCACTCTACAGCCCACAAGCCACAACTACTGAGCCCGCGTGCCACAACTACTGAAGCCCGTGCGCTCTAGGGTCCAAGTGCTGCAACTACCGAGCCTGCATGCTGCAACTACTGAAGTCCACACACCTAGAGCCCGTGCTCCGCAACAAGAAGCCACCACAATAAGAAGCCTGCACACCGCAATGAAGAGTAGTCCCAGCTCGCCGCAGCTAGAGAAAGCCTGTGCACATCAACGAAGACCCAATGCAGCCAAAAAAAAAAGAAGAAGAATGGGAGTATACTAAATAATTATTCTGATTAAAAGACTTCATTTGCCACCTATAATACCCAAGTTCAAAATTTTGTCTTCATCTAGACTACATCATTATTCTAATTAATTGATTTTATAAATAACTGTTACAATTTTAAACTTATAAAATAACTGTTATTAATAAGTTACCACTTTTATCCCTTTCAAACATTAGAAATCTATATAGGTTCATGTTTGAAAAAGAGTTCTACTACTGATCTACTCAACTTTTCCAATTTACTGTTTGAGAAACTGAATCACAAGGAGGAAAGGTGACTAGTGATTTGCCAAAGTCACACAGTTATAAACAATGTTCAACTGTCAAACACACAGAGTGTGTTAAGAAACATAAGAAAAATGTTAACAATAAAGAAGCACTAGGAAAAAAAGTACAGCATCACTAATAAATAAACAAATACAAAATAAAAGTCCCACAGCACATTTGCTAAATTAGCAAAAACAAATAAAACAGACAAAACTCAATGCTAACAGAACTGTGAGAAAATAAGTATATTGCTGCACTGAGAATGCAATATAAACAAGTATAATCTTTCCAGAGAGAAATTTGGCAATAACTATCAAGAGTCATAAAAATGATCATACTCTCAACCACATTGGGTAATGCATCTCAAGGACATGATTCAAAAGGGAGAAGAACAGATTTGAACAAAGATGATTATAGCCAAACAGCATGTTACAGCTAAAAACTAGAAACTATACAAATGCTCACCCATGGGAGAAAGGCTAACTTGAAACGGGCCATGGTAGAGCAATACAATAACAGATTATTACATTACCACCAGAAATAGCAACAATAGGACCTTGTAGAAATGAGGCAAATATCCTATCAAGTAAGGTTAGGCTAAACATAATGGAATCCCAAGAAACCCATACACAGTGCTGACAGCTAATAGAAAATTTGTATGTAAGTATCAAAGGAACATCTACTTATAACTAGTAGATGTTTTGAAGTTGAAATCTTTTGTGGGGGAATCTTTTTTAAAAAATATGACTTTTATTGTATAATGAAACCCATGTAAAGGAGAATTGGGAGGGGTGACCATGGCCAGAAGCCAGTGACTACAACCCCTCAATTCTGACAGAATTCTGTCAGGTTTCCACTTTCTTTTTTAAAACAACGTCATTGAGATGTAATTAACAACTTCATAAAATTCACCTACTTAGAGGATCAACATACAGCAAGACAGTGTGAAGAGCTCCACTGACCTGCACCCCCAGCAAAACTGGTGAAAATTATTTTAAAAGCAACCATTTCAAGCCTCTGGAAAGAATCCAAAGGGCAAAGAATAAAGAAAGAAATACCTACTCCAAAAAAATCTACAAAAATTAGGTAAGAAAGGGGGCCTCCCTGGCGGTCCAGTGGTTAAGACTCCACACTTCCACTGCAGGGGGCACAGGTTCAATTCCCTAGTCAGAGAACTAGATCCCTGAATGCCGCGTGGTGCGGGAAAAAAAAAAAATTAGGTAAGAAAAGTGAGAGTCTATGGTATTAGAACCATGACCACTCCCTCTCTCCACCCTCCCAGCTCAGTGAGGTACAGATTCCCCTCCAGACCGCTACAGCCAAGAACACAGCTCCCAGTTGAAGGGCTGTCTTACAATGAGAAACAGGACATCTGTGCTTCGTGTTCTGCCCCTGTTGCCGAGGCTAAGTCCCAGGCAAACAGAGTTGAGAAGTTGAGGCTCCCTTCTTCCACCCAGCTCCTGCTCATGGAATTGAGGCTCTAACTTTGGGTACATCACACTGAGAATACTAAGGCACTGGATCACACACACCACAGTGATCAGACATGTAACTCCACATCAGTATAGGTAAGCCAAGAGGTCCTCAGGCTGCTGCTCTCCCTCAACACCAAGTCCTCAGATCCTAAAGTGGGGGTTCACTCAGAGAGAAGCTTGCCATTGTATCTATCTTCAGTTTCTATCTACAATAAGGTGTAGGTAGGTGATGGATGGATGGATGGATGGATGGATAGATAGATAGATAGATTCATTTATTTTAAGGAATTGGCTCACACAATTATGAAAGCAGACAAGTCCTAAGATCTCAAGGGTGAGTCAGCAAGCTGGAGACCTAGGAGAGCTGATGGCTTAGTTCCCAGCTGAGCCCAAAGGGCTGAGAACCAGGAGAGTCAATGGTGTAGTTCTCATCTAAAGACCAGCAGACTTGAGATCCATGAAGAGCCAATGTTTTGGTTTGAGTTTGAAAGCAGGAGAAAAGCCAATGTCCCTGGGGTTTTTTTTGTTTGTTTTTTTTTGCGGTACACGGACCTCTCACTGTTGTGGCCTCTCCTGCTGCAGAGCACAGGCTCCGGACGCACAGGCTCAGTGGCCATGACTCACAGGCCCAGCCACTCCATGGCATGTGGGATCCTCCCAGACTGGGGCACGAACCCATGTCCCCTGCATCGGCAGGCGGACTCTCAACCACTGCACCATTGGAAGCCCCCCAATGTCCCTGTTTGATGGCAGTCATATATGAAGAATTCCCTCTTACTCAGGGAGAGTCAGCCTTTTTGTTCTACTCAGGCCTTCAACTGACTGCATGAGGTCAAATCATGTTAGGAAAAGCAATCTGCTTTACTCAGTCTACCAATAATAATGTTAATCTCAAATAAAAACACCCTCGCAGAAACATTCAGAATAATGTATGAGGAACATCTGAACATTCCATGGCCCAGTCAAGTTGACACGTAAAATTAACCATAATAGTTGCTATAAGAAATAATCTAAAACATCCAGTTTCCAACAAAAAAATTACAAGGCATGCAAATAAACAGGAGAGTATGATCCATACAACCAATAAAAACTGGCAACAGAAACGGTGAGCACAACCAGATGTTAGATATATACGAAAAAAAAAACTTTAAAGAAGCCATTATGTACATATTCACAGAACCAAAGAAGATAACGATTAAAGAATGAAAGAAGATATGATGATACTGTCCCATCAAATAGAGAATAGCAATAAAGAGATAGAAATTATAAAACAAGAACCAGCTGGAAATTGTGGAGCTGAAAAATATAATAACTGAAATTAAAAATTCCCTAGAGGGACACAACAGTAGATATGAATCATGAGAAGAAAGAATAAGCAAATTTGAAGATAGATCAATAGAAACTATTCAAAATGAAAAAGGAGAAAAAAAGAATGAAGAAAAATAAACAGAACCTGAGAGAAATGTGGGACACCATTAAGCACACTAACAAACGTATAATTAGAGTACCAGAAGGGGAGGAGGGAGAGAAAAGAAAGGAATAAGTAGTTGAAGAAATTAATGGCTGAAAACATCCCAAATTTATTTAAAAATAACAACCTATACAACCAGGAAGCACAACAAATCCAAGTAGGATAAACACAAAAAGATCCACAGACACTTCATAATAGAAATGCAGCAAGTCAAAGAGAAAATTTTTGAAAAAAGCAAGAAAAAGTGATGCTTTACATACATAGGAATCCTAATAAGATTAACAGGCAACTTCTCAGCAGAATCAATGGAAACCAGAAGGCACTGGGATAACATATTCAAAGCACACAAAGAAAAAAACCTGTCAACCAAAAATCTTATACCCAGCAAAGCTATCTTCCAACAAAGAAGGTGAAATAAAGACTTTCCCTGATTAAAAATACAAACAAACAAACATGAACAAAACAGAGAACTGTTGCTAGCAGACCCACCTTACAGGAAATATTAAAGGAAGTTGTTCAGGCCGAAGGTAAGTGACTCCAGATGGGAATGTGAGACTACATGAAAAAAGAATTGGTAAAGGCAATTATGTAATTATTTGACAGTGTACAGGCATATCTCATTTTATTGCTCTTTGCTTTACTGCACTTCACAGATACTGCATTTTTTACAAATTGAAGGTTTGTGGCAACCCTCTGTTGAGAAAGTTTATTGGTGCCATTTTTCCAATAGCATTTGCTCACTTTGTGTTTCTGTATCACATTTGGTAATTTTCACAATATTTTAAACTTTTTCATTATTATTATGTTTGTTATAGTGATCTGTGATCAGTGATCTTTGATGTTGCTATTGTAATTGTTTTGGAGTGCCACAAACCACACTCATATAAGATGGTGAACTTAATTAATAAATGCTGGGTATGCTCTGACTGCTCCACCTACCAGCTATTTCCCTGCCTCTCTCCCTCTCTTCCAGCCTCCCTATTCCCTGAGACACAACAATACTGAAATAGGCCCTTTAATAACCCTACAATGGCCTCTAAGTGTTTAAGTGAAAAGAAGAGTCAACTGATGCAGCAAACTTCATTGTTGTCTTATTTTAAGAAATTGCCACAGGCACCACTACCTTCAGCAACCACCACCCTGATCAGTTAGCAGCCATCAAAACAAAGGCAACACCCTCTACCAGCAAAAAGACGATGGCGTGCGAAGGTTCAAATGATAATTAGCATTTTTTAGCAACAGTGTTTTTTAATTAAGGTACATACATTGTTTTTTTAGACATATGCTATTGCATACTTAACAGACTACAGTATAGTGTAAACATAACTTGTATATGCACTGGGAAACCAAAAAATTCGTATGACTTGTATTATTACAATATTTGCTTTTATTGCAGTAGTCCGGAACCAAACCTGAGATATTGCCAAGGTATGCCTGTAAATGTCTCTTTTTTCTCCTTTCTTTTCCTTAACTGATATAAAAATATTGTATAATATGGTATAATGTACTGTTGGTACTATAACATATAGAAATGTAATATGTATGTTACATATTTGCTAATAAGAGCACAAAAAAATGGGTGGGAGGAAAGCTGTATTGAGGTAAGGAAATGACTATATATGGTAAAGTAACAATGTATTGTTGGGTTTACAACACTGATTGTGTAATATGTATAACAATAACACCACAAAAAGGAGAAAACGGGAATAGAGCTATACAGGAATAACGCTTCTAGATAATAATGCTTATTATCACTAGAATAAGCTAGTATCAGAATGTGAAGCTGATTCTGATAAGATGTATATGGCAATCCCTAGAGCAGTCATTGAAAAAATAATTTTAATATAGTGGCAAATCAGTAAAGAAATTAAAATGCTACATTAGAAAATACTTAAAAACAAAAAAAAAGCAATAAAGGAAGAATAAAGGAACAAAAATACATGGCACACATAGAAAACAAAAAGTAAAATGAAGGTTTCCCTGGTGGCGCAGTGGTTGAGAGTCTGCCTGCCGATGCAGGGGACATGGGTTTGTGCCCCGGTCTGGGAAGATCCCACATGCCATGGAGCGGCTAGGCCTGTGAGCCATGGCCACTGAGCCTGCGCGTCTGGAGCCTGTGCTCCGCAACGGGAGAGGCCACAACAGTGAGAGGCCCACGTACCGCAAAAAAAAAAAAAAAAAAGTAAAATGGCACATGTAAATCCAGATACATCAATAATATTATATATGAATGGGCTAAAAAATCCAATCAAAAGTCAGAGATTGTCAGACTGGATAAAAAAACATGATTCAACTATATGCTGACTCTAGGAGACACAATTTATATTCAAACATACAAAAAAACTGGAAGTAAAGGATGTAAAAAGACGTATCATATAAACAGCAACTACAAGAAAGCTGGAATGGCTATAATAATATGATACAAAATAGACTTCAAAACAAAAATAGGTTACTAGAGACACAGAGGGATATTTTATCATGATAAAAATATCAATACATCAGAAGATAACAGTTACAAACATAAATGCATCTAATAACAGACCACTAAAATACATAAAGCAAAAAACTAACAGAAATGAAAGGAGAAATACACAACTAAACAATCAAATTTGGAGAATCCAATACCCCACTTTCAACAACAGATAAAACAACACTCATAGGATGACGTAAAATAAGACTCGAACAACACTATAAGGCAACTAGACCTTACAAACAACTATAAAACACTCCACCCGACAACAACGGAATACACACCCTTCTCAAGGGAACAAGGGACAGTCACCAGGATAGATCTTATACTAGGCCATAAAAAAAAACCTCAATAAATTTAAAAGGTTAGAAATAATTCAAACTATGTTCTCCAGTACAATGGAAAGAAATTAGAAATCAACTGCAGGAAAAACTTTGGGAAATTCACAAATACATAGAAATTAAGCAATGCACTCCCAAACAATAATGGGTCAAAGAAGAAGTCAAAAGGGGAATCAGGAAATAATTTGAGATGAATGAAAATCAAGACACAAAATACCAAAACTTATGAAATGCAACTAAAGCAGTGCTTAGAGGGAAACTTAACAGCTCTAATGTTGCTATTAAGAAAGGAGAGAGGGCTTCCCTGGTGGCGCAGTGGTTGAGAGTCCGCCTGCCGATGCAGGGGATGGGGGTTCGTGCCCCGGTCCGGGAGGATCCCACGTGCCGCGGAGCGGCTGGGCCCGTGGGCCATGGCTGCTGAGCCTGCGCGTCCGGAGCCTGTGCTCCGCAACGGGAGAGGCCACGGCAGTGAGAGGCCCGCGTACCGAAAAATAAAAAAATAAAAAAAAAAAAAAAAAAAGAAAGGAGAGAGATCACAAATCAAGAATCTAAACTTCCACCTCAACACACTGGAAGAAGAAGAGTACAGTAAACCCAGAGCAAGCAGAAAGAAGAAAATAATAAAGAATGCAGCAGAGGGGGCTTCCCTGGTGGCACAGTGGTTGGGAGTCCGCCTGCCGATGCAGGGGACACGGGTTCGTGCCCCGGTCCGGGAGGATCCCACGTGCCGCGGAGCGGCTGGGCCCATGGGTCATGGCCGCTGGGCCTGCACGTCCACAGTCTGTGCTCCGCAACGGGAGAGGCCACGACGGTGAGGGGCCCGTGTACCGCAAAAAAAAAAAATACAGCAGAAATTAATAGAGGATATTAAAACAACAGAGAGGGCTTCCCTGGTGGCGCAGTGGTTGAGAGTCCGCCTGCCGATGCAAGAGGACACAGGTTCGTGTCCTGGTCTGAGAAGATCCCACATGCCGTGGAGCGGCTAGGCCCATGAGCCATGGCCGCTGAGCTTGTGCGTCCAGAGCGCTTCACAACCGGAGAGGCCACAACAGTGAGAGGCCCGCGTACCATAAAAAACAAAACAAAACAAAACAAAACAGAGAAAAGCAGTAACACCAAATGCTTGTTCTTTGAAAAGATCTACACAGTTGACAAACATTTAGCAATACTAATCAAGATTAAAAAAATTCTTAAATTACCAGAATCATGGGACTTCCCTGGTGGTCCAGTGGTAAAGAATCTGCCTTCCAATGCTGGGGACTTGGGTTCGATCCCTGGTCGGGGAACTAAGATCCCACATGCCGGGAGGCAACTAAGCCCGCATGCCACAACTACTGAGCTCGCCTGCCTCAATGAGGGAGCCCGCGTGCCGCAAACTACAGAGCCCCATGCTCTGCAGCCCGCGTGCCACAACTAGAGAGAGAAAACCTGCATGCCACAACTAGAGAGAAGCCCAAGCACTGCAATGAAAAGACCGTGGCCATAACAAAGATCCCTTGTGCTACAGCTAAGACCTGAGGGCAGCCAAAAAATAAGGAAAATAAATAAATACAATAAATAAATATTTTTTTAAAAAATTACCAGAATCAGAAATAAAAGAAGGACATTACTATTGACCTTACAGAAATAAAAAAAGATCATAAAAGAATTCTATGAACAACTATAGGCCAAATTTTTGATAAATTAGATGAAAAGGACAAATTCCTAGAAAGACACAAACTATCAAAACTGGCTCAAGAAGAAATACACAATCTGAGTTTATCTACAGTAAGTGAAGAGATTGAAATAGTAATCAAAAAACTTCCCAGAGAGAAAAGCCCAGGCCCAGATGGCTTCATCACTGAATTCTACCAAACATTGAAAGAATTCATAACAATTCTTCAAACATTATTCTAAAAAAAAGAACAAAAAAAGGGAGGGGGGAATTCCCTGGCGATCCAGTGGTTAGGGTTCCACACTTCCACTGCAGGGGGCATGGGTTCAATCCCTGGTCAGGGAGCTAAGATCCTGCATGCTGCGTGGCACAGCCAAAATATTAAAAAAATAAATTAAATAATTTTTAAAATTAAAAAAATTAAAAATGGAAAACGAGAGAATATTTCCCAAGTCATTTCATGGGGCCAATATAAAACTTAGGCCAAAAACAAAGACATCATAAGAAAACTACAAACCAATATCTCTTATGAATATGATTGCAATAATCCTCAACAAAATACTAGCAAACAAAATACAACATTTTATAAAAAGATTTGTTCACCATTACCAACTGGGATTTATTATGTTAATGCAAGGTTGGTTTAATATCTGAAAACTAATACAATACATCACATCAATAATATAATATACCACATCCGTTTCATGATAAAAAAAAAAACTCAACAAACTTGGAATATAAAGGAATTAACTCAACCTCATGAAGGACATTTATGAAAAATCCACAGCTAACATTGTACTTAATAGTAAAAAACTAGATGCCTTCCCACTAAGATTTGGAACAAGACAAGAATGTTCATTCTTGCTACCTCTATTCAAAATTACATTGGAGGTTCTAGCCAAGACAATTAGAAAGAAATAAAAGGGACTTCCCTGGTAGCGCAGTGGTTAAGAATCTGCCCGCCAATGCAGGGGACATGGGTTCGAGCCCTGGTCCGGGAAGATCCCACATGCTGCAGAGCAACTAAGCTGGTGCACCACAACTACTGAGCCTGTGCTCTACAGCCCGTGAGCCACAACTAGTGAGTCTGCATGCCACAACTACTGAAGCCCACGAGCCTAGAGCCTGTGCTCTGCAACAAGAGAAGCCACCTCACTGAGAAGCCCGCACACTACAACGAAGAGTAGACCCCGCTTACCGCAACTAGAGAAAGCCCATGCGCAGCAGTGAAGACCCAACGCAGCCAAAAATAAATAAATAAATTTATTTTAAAAAATGAAAAAGAAAAGAAAGAAATAAAAGCCATCCAGATTGGAAAGGAAGAAGTAAAATGATCTCCATTTGCAGATGCAATGAACTTCAATATAGAAATTCCTAAGGGATCCACTAAAGAAATATTAGAACTAATAAATAAGTTCAGCAAAGTTGTAAAAGCTCGGTAAACAAAAATAAACTATGCTTCTGTACATTTGCAATGAACAATCTGAAAATGAAATTAAGAAAACAATTCCATTTACAATAGCATCATAAGGAATAAGATACTTAGGCATAACTTTAACAAAAGACATGTAGAACTTATACTCTGAAAACTGTAAAGTGTTGTTGAAAGAAATTAAAGAAGATCTAAATAATTTTTTAAAATCCCATGTTCATGATCAGAAGACTTAACACTTAATATGGCAATACTCCTAAATTGATCTACAAATTGAACACCATCTCTATCAGAATCCCAGTGGACTTCTTTGTAGAAATTGACAAGCTAATGCTAAAATTCATATAGTGAACCAAAAATAGCCAAAACAACACACCTTCCTATTTCAAACTTATTACACAGCAATGATAATCAAGACAGTGTGGTACTGGGAAAAGAACAGACACACAGATCAATGTAATATAACTGAGAAGCCAAAAATAAACCCATATATCTATGATCAATTTTTTAAAATAAATTTATTTACTTATTTATCTATTTTTGGCTGCGTTGGGTCTTTGTTGCTGCACGTGGGCTTTAGTTGAGGCAAGCAGGGGCTACTCTTCGTTGTGGTGCGCAGGCTTCTTATTGCGGTGGCTTCTTTTGTTACAGAGCACAGGCTCTAGGCACATGGGCTTCAGTAGCTGTGGTACGCAGGTTCAGTAGTTGTGGCACATAGGCTTAGTTGCTCCGTGGCATGTGGGATCTTCCCGGACCAGGGCTCGAATCCATGTCCCCTGCATTGGCAGGTGGATTCTTAACCACAGTGCCACAAGGGAAGTCCCTCTATGATCAATTTATTTCAACCCAGCCTTGGAACCAAAATTGGATGCTCCAAAGAAGATCACTGGGAAAAGAACAGTATTTTCAATAAATAGTGTAGGGACAACTGGTGTTGGACACTTACTTCACACAATATACAAAAAATTAACTCAAAATTGACCAAAGGGGGCTTCCCTGGTGGCACAGTGGTTGGGAGTCCGCCTGCCGATGCAGGGGACACGGGTTCGTGCCCGGGTCCGGGAGGATCCCACGTGCCGCGGAGTCGCTGGGCCCGTGGGCCATGGCCGCTGGGCCTGCGCGTCCGGAGCCTGTGCTCCACGACGGGAGAGGCCACAGCAGTGAGAGGCCCGCCTACCGCAAAAAAAAAAAAAAAAAAAAAAATTGATCAAAGGTCCAAACTTAAGAGCTAAAACTATAAAACTCTTGGAAGACAACACAGGGGGGAATCTTCATGATCCTAGATTTGGCAAGGATACCTTGAATATGACATCGAAAGCACAGGCAACAAAAAATAAACTGACTTCATCAAAATTAAAAACTTTTGTGCATGAAAGGACACCATCAAGAGAATAAAAAACAGTCCACAGAATGGGGAAAAAATTTGCAGCCTGATAAGGGATTAATGTCCAGAATACATATATATTTTAAACTTTTATATCTCAACAACAACAACACACACAAACAACCCAATCCAAAAACAGACAAAAGTCTTGAATAGACATTTCACCAAAGATGATATACAAATGCCTAATATGCACATGGAAACATGCTCAACATTACTAGCCAAATCAAAACCACAGTGAAATACTACTTCACATCCACTAGGATGGTTGCTATAAAACAAAAAATGGAAAATAACAAATGTTATCCAGGATATGTGGAGAAATTGGAGCCCTACTACATTGCTAGTGGGAATGTAAAATGGTATAGCCACTGTGGAAAACAGCTTGGTAGTCCCTCAAAAAGACAAACGCATAATTACCATACAATCTAGCAATTCCACTCCTTGGCGTATAACCCAAAGAATTGAAAGCAGGGACTCATGATATCGAAAATACATAAATAACTCACACAACTCAGTAGGAAAAAGCAAACAATCCAATTTAAAAAATGGTCAGAATATCTGAAAAAACATTTCTCTAAAGAAGACATATGGCCAGCAAGTACTTGAAAAGGTGCTCAGTATCACCAATCATCAGGGAAATGTAAATCAAACCCACAATGAGAGATCACCTCACATCTGTTAAAATGGCTCTTATCAAAAAGACAAGTGATAAGTGTTGGTGAGGAGGTGGATGTATTGGAGACCTGGTGTACTGTTGGTGGGAATGTAAAATGGTATAACCACTGTGGAAAACAGTATCAAGATTCCTTAAAAAATTAAAAATAGTATTACCATATGATCCAGCAATTCCACTTCTAGGTATATACCCAAAAGAATTGAAAGCAAGGTCTCAAAGTGATATTTGTAAATCCATGTTCATAGGCAGCATTATTTACAATAGCTAAAACATGAAAGCAACCCAAGTGTCAATTGACAAATGAATGGATAAGTAAAATGTAGTGTATACATACAATGGAATATTATTCACCCTTAAAAAGGAAGAGAATCCTGACATATGCCACAACACAGATAAACCTTGAGGCCATTATGCTGAGTTAAATAAGCCAGATACAAAAAGACAAATACTATATGATTCCAGTTATATGAAGTACTTAAAGTAGTCAAAATCATAAACACAGAAAGTATAATGGTGATTGTCAGGGGCTAGGGGGAGGGGAAAATGGGAGGTTATTGTTTAATGGGTTTCAATTTTACAAGATGAAAAAAGATCTAGAAATGATGGTGATAACAATTACACAGTATGAATGTTCTCAATACCACTGAACTGGACACTTAAAAATGGTTAAGATAGGGGAATTCTCTGGCGGTCCAGTGGTTAGGACTCCATGTTCACAGCCAAGGGCCTGGGTTCAATCCCCGGTTGGGAACTAAGATCCCACAAGCCTCATGGCATGGCCAAAATAAATAAATAAAAATAATTTTTTTAATAGTTAAGATAGGAAATTTTATGTTCTGTGTGTTTTCTCACAATAAAAAAAAGTTGAGAAAAAGACAAAAATTCATTGTCTTCACCTCTAAACTTGTAATATATTCCTAATATATTCCTTATCTCTGTTAATGGCTTTATATACTATCTACCTATTCCCTCAAAATGTAAGCCTCCTGGGCCACCACCCTCGCACATTCTATGGGTCATAGAATCTTGACTTTAGAAAGACACTTAGATCCACTCCCTCCTTTGCCTCTGCCTTGGTTCAGGTCCCTCTCATGTCATACCTAGAATATTGCAATAGCTTATGCACTATCACCAGCATTATGTTCAAAACACTAATCCGATCCTATCATTTTTCTGCATAAAAACCTTTAATAACTCATCATTGCCCACAGAATAAGCACAGCTCTCTCAAAGTTTGCCCAGCATAACTTTCCAGGTTTAGCTCCTATCAATCCCTACCCTAGGCTCCAGCTGCCATTCCACAGTGTCACACATACTGACGCCTTACCATCTGTTACACATAGTTTTCCCATTATCTAAAATTAACTTTCTCTCCTCCATATAAAGAATTCTTAATCATCTTCTAAAGCTCAGAATCAACATCTCCTCCTCTTACAGAACCTCCCTGATTCTCCATTCTAAGACATTTGGTTGCTTCTTCTGTCAGTCAGTCAATAATAATTGAAGGCCAACTATGTGCCCTAATACAAGGTACTAAGGTTACAGTAAACAAGACAGACCCAGGCCCTAACAGTCTAGTAGGGAATAAAAAATAATACAAAAAAAAATACAGACCTGTTAAATGCTATGAAGGCAAATTATGGGAAACTATGGAATATAAGCAGAGTAGGGAAGGTTTCCCTGAGGAAATATATTTTAGCTTTAAGGTGAAAGATATTCAGGAACCTAGAGCCAAAGATCAGTGCTTACTCATCATCATTTACCCAATTAATTATATTGAGTGTCTACTATGGGCCAGATGCTTTGGACATATCAAGGATCAAAATTCCCTGCCTTCCTAGTGCTTGTATTTTCATTGATTACATTCTAATTCCTTCATTCATTTATTCAACAAATTTCTATTGAGCATACACCTTCAGGCACTATGTCAAGTGGTAAGAATAAAATATGAACAATACACAAGTCCTTGCATAAGATTACTGTCAAATTGATTCCAATTTTATATGGTGAATATAATTGCTAAGGCAATCTTGAAGAAGAAAAACAAAGCTTTAGGAAATATGCTACCAGACATTAGGATGTATTATAAAGCTATAATAATTAAGACTGTGTGGGGAATTCCCTGGCAGTCCAGTGGTTAGGACTCAGCACTTTCACTGCCAGGGCCCAAGTTCAATCCCTGGTTGGGAAACTAAGATCCCCTCAAGCCTTGCGGTATGACCAAAAAAAAAAAAAAAGACAGTGTGGTTTTGGCACTAAGGTAGACAAGCAGAATATTGGTACAGAATAGAGAACCTGGAAACATACCCACACATCTATGGACATCTAATATATGACAAAGTTGATACCTCAATGCAGTGGAGAAAGAACAGTCTTTTCAATAAATGGTGCAGGATCAGACTAATATCCACATGGGAAAAAAAGTGAATCTTCCTTCCGACCTCACACCATACCCAAAAATCAATTCCAGGTGTTTTTTAATCTGTGAAAGGTAAAATAATACATTTTTAGAAGAAAACATAGGATAATATTTTCAAACTTCAGAGTAAGCAAGTATTTCTTAAATAGGACACAAAGCGAGAACCATAAAAAAATAGAAAAATGGACTATATTAAAATTAAGAACTTTTATTTGTAGGTCAATTATACTTCAAAAACAAACAAACAAACTTATAGAAAAAGAGATCAGATTTGTGGTTACCAGAGGCAGGGGTTGGGAGAGGGGGAATTGGATGAAGGCAGTCAAAAGGTACAAACTTCCAATTATAAGACAAATAAGTAGTAGGGATGTGATGTACAACATGATAAATAGAATTAACACTGCTGGATGTTATATATCAAAGTTGTTAAGAGAGTAAAATCTAAGAGTTCTCAATACAAGGGAAAAAAATTTTTTTATTTCTTTAATTTTGTATCTATATGAGATGACAGATGTTCACAAAACTTACTGTGCTAATCATTTCATGATGCATGTAAGTCAAACCATTATGCTGCATACCTTAAACTAATACAGTGCTGCATGTCAATTATATCTCAACAAAGCTGGAAGACAAAAACTTCTATTCATCAAAATACATAATAGGACAGTGAAAAGTCAAGTAGCAGACTGGGAAAAGATATTTTACTGTGAAAAAAATATATATATGTATTCACCCACAAAGTATTTGTACACAGTGTCCTTCTCCTTAGGAAAAGAAAAAGGCAGATAATCCAATAGAAAAATGGACAAAAGAGTTAAACATGTGCTTCGCAAAACAGGATACCAAATGGCAAATAAACCTATGAAAGGGTAGTCAGCTGCATTAGTCACTATGTATGCAAATACTCCACCACAGGTAATTTTATTACATACCCACCATCATGACTAAAATGAAAAAGACAGACAATATCAAGTGTTGACGGGGATGTAGAACAATTGCTGCTAAGACTGTAAATTGGAAGAACTACTTTGGGAAACTATTTGGCAGTTTCTACTGAAGTTGAACGTATGCATACCATATGACCCAGTGATTTCACTCCTAGGCGAATGAGCACAAAAGTTCACCAAAAGACACATACAAGAATATTCATAGGAGAAGTATACATAATAACCAAAAACTGGAAACAAATCAAATATCCATTTGTGGTATAATGGGTAATTTATTTGTGGAATATAATACAACAGAATACTATATAGTAATGAGAATGAACAAACTACAACTGTATGCAATAATACAGATTATTCTCACAAATATAATATTGGGAAAGAGAAAGCAAACATACACACACAAACATACTGTATGATTCCATTTATATAAAGTTCAAAACAGGCAAAATTAATCTATGGCGTTAGAAATCAGGATAGTCATTACCCTAGGGCGGTGAGGGAAGTATGAGAAGGTGACACAAGATGGGCTTCTTTCGTGCTGGTAATGTTCTGTTTCTGGATCTGGGTTCTGGTTACACAGAGTGTTCACTCTGTGAAAATTAATCGTCATACATTTATGATTTGTGCACTTTTCTGTATGTATGTCATAATTCGATAAAAATTTACTTAAATGAGTAAAACAGGTATACATTTTTTAAAAACAGACATATATAGGGGCCTCCCAGGATATACTGCTAAGTAGAAAAGGCCAAATGCAAGTCAATAGAGACACAGAATAGATCCGTAGTTACCTAGAGCTGGGAGTGGAGTGGGAGTGACATAAAAGTATGCAAGGTTTCTTTTTGGGGTGATAGACATGTTCTAAAATTATATTGCAGTGATGGTTGCACAATTCTGTGAATATACTAATAATCATTGAAGTGTATACTTTAAATGGTAAATGTTATGGTATGTAAATTATGCCTCAATAAAGCTTTTTTTTTTTTTTGCGGTACGCGGGCCTCTCACTGTTGTGGCCTCTCCCGTTGCAGAGCACAGGCTCCAGACGCGCAGGCTCAGCAGCCATGGCTCACGGGCCCAGCCGCTCCGCGGCATGTGGGATCTTCCCAGACCGGGGCACGAACCCGTGTCCCCTGCATCGGCAGGCGTACTCTCAACCACTGCACCACCAGGGAAGCCCAACAAAGCTTTTTTACAAGATCAGATATACATAGTTTGCCACATTTTATATATAAGAAAAAGTAGGAGAGAGTTAGAATATATATGTTTGCTTGTATTTGCAAAAACTGATGAAAGGATAAATAAACAAAAATACTTTTAAAGAGTAAGGACAGGGACTTCCCTGGTGGCGCAGTGGTTGAGAGTCCGCCTGCCGATGCAGGGGACACGGGTTCGTGCCCCGGTCCGGGAAGATCCCACATGCCGTGGAGTGGCTGGGCCCGTGAGCCATGGCTGCTGAGCCTGCGCGTCCGGAGCCTGTGCTCCGCAACGGGAGAGACCACAGCAGGGAGAGGCCCACATACGCAAAAAAAAAAAAAAAAATAAAGAGTAAGGACAAAGGGGTTGGAAGCAGGCGGGAATAGATAAAAGGCAGTTTTGACCTTTGCATTATTTATACGCTTCACCTAGTCAAAGAAAAACTTAGGTTTTTTAGGAGTTTGGGATTAACAGACACAAACTACTATGTGTAAAATAGATAAACAGGGGCTGCCCTGGTAGTGCAGTGGTTAAGAAACTGCCTGCCAATGTAGGGGGCACGGGTTTGAGCCCTGGTCCAGGAAGATCCCACATGCCACAGAGCAACTAAGCCCGTGCACCACAACTACTGAGCCTGTGCTCTAGAGCTTGCAAGCCACAACTACTGAAGCCTGCATGCCATAACTACTGAAGCCTATGCGCCTAGAGCCTGTGCTCTGCAACAAGAGAAGCCACAGCAATGAGAAGCCCACGAACTGCAACGAAGAGCAGCCCCCGCTCGCCGCAACTAGAGAAAGCCTGTGTGCAGCAACGAAGACCCAATGCAGCCAATAAATAATTAATTAAATTTACTTAAATAAATTTTAAAAAAATAAAATAAACAACAAGGTCCTACTGTATAGCACAGGGAACTATATTCAATATCCTCTAATAAACCATAATGGGAAATAAATAAATAAGCTACAAGGATATATTGTACAACACAGGGAATATAGCCAATATTTTATAATAACTATAAATGGAGTAAAACCTTTAAAAATTGTGAATCACTATGTTGTACACCTGTAACTTATATAATATTGTATATCAACTGTATCTCAATTTTTAAAAATTCCATCCCCTGGGGGAAAAAAGCCTAATTTTAAAAAATTTCTTAAATTGAAAATAAATAAAATAAACTGAGTTTTAAATTGGTAACCACATAAAGAAAGAATTACTTCAAAGACTTTACAACACAGTATTTTGACTGCACATCCTAAGTGAGACACAATCCAAGAAGAAAAAGATCTACAAAGAAATGTTAAACTTTCCTCAGCAGTTTTGTTTGTAGTAATTTCAGATTTATCATTTTAGACTGTCTTTATATTGTAGGTTAAAGCAAAGAAATAATTGTGTTAATGATATTAGGAATCAACATTTTCAATGAGAGAAATATACTATATAAATTATATGTAATGTATATAATTTAAAAATCAGGGACTTCCCTGGTGGCGGAGTGGTTAAGAATCCACCTGCCAATGCAGGGGATATGGGTTTGAGCCCTGGTCCAGGAAGATCCCACATGCTGCGGAGGAACTAAGCCTGTGTGCCACAACTACTGAGCCTGCACTCTAGAGCCCATGAGCCACAACTACCAAGCCCACGCGCCTAGAGCCTGTGCTCCGCAACAAGAGAAGCCACCACAATGAGAAGCCTGCACACTGCAACGAAAAGTAGCTCCCACTCGCCAAAATGAGAGAAAGTCCGCACACAGCAACAAAGACCCAATGCAGCCAAAAATAAATAAATTTTAAAAAATAATAAATAAGGAAACCAAATAAAAATACCCTAATGTTAAAATTGAATGGATAATACTAATATGAACTAATTATTTTTAATGTTTATCTTTAAATTCTATCCACCAAAATGGACTAGAAGCAATGTCTCCACATTAGCAAAAGGTTTTCTATCATCCAGATTGTGGTGTCTAATATCATTCCCCACTAAAACTGAACAAACAAACAAACAACACAGGGCTCCTTAAAAGAATGTCTGAATCAAAGTCTGGTACATGGAAAAGCACAAGATGAATCTGGAGCAAAAGAAAAAAAAAACTGTTGGAATGATGATCAATCAGAGGCCAGATTTATGAATGTTTGAGACTCCAAAAGAATAATTCCTTTTCCCTTCACCCTCTTCCATTCCATCCACCATCTTTCCCCTCCTTTCCTGAACAATTCAGTTCTAAAGCAATTAGTTGGTACAAAACAAGATAGGCATTTGTACCTGGGATGGGAAGAGCTACACTAACCAAGAATGTA
Source organism: Phocoena sinus (assembly GCF_008692025.1). Taxonomy (NCBI): domain Eukaryota; kingdom Metazoa; phylum Chordata; class Mammalia; order Artiodactyla; family Phocoenidae; genus Phocoena; species Phocoena sinus. The sequence goes on along the minus strand of NC_045765.1, from coordinate 19,693,321 downwards.
ATGATGGAGCCTTTGAAGGGGTAAGGAAAGCGTTCATGTGGGAGAGTTGCCAGGTGAGGAGAGTAGAATCCATAATGGGGTAAAAAGAACATCCTGGCAGAAAAGCAGCCTAGAGCAAAGTATCAGACCTGACCAGTGTGAGCAGTTTGTCCACACAGGGGGCCAGCCCAGCATGAGATGTCAGAGGCTGACTGGAGTGAGGAGGTTTCCCCCAAGGAGGGGCAGCCCATTTTGGGATACAGAGTCTGAGCAGGGTAAGAAAAGGTGATACAACATGGGATGTATTAGTGCCCTAGCTCTGTTTACTGAGAAGGCCAGGGAGCACCAACACCCCAATGACAATGAGCACACCCAGTGCCCAGTCTGTGGCTACTAAATACCATTCTCCACGAAAATGATTTAAGATTCTTTGGAGAAATGGCTGACTCCATTCCATTATATGGCTGGAACAGGTAGAGTATGAGATGAGCCTGGAGCATCTTGTTATGCCAAAAAGCAAAAAATAATGAGGAAACTGTGAAAAGGACAAAGGAGCCAGCTCAAAGGGACTCCCACTGGCCAAATCTGGGAAAATCTGAGCATCAAAATAAATAATAGTAACTGATTATAACCCACTGAATAAAATAGGAAACCATGAGCCCATTTGTATATAAATGAATAAATGGAAAGTTTGATGAACAGGATGTTTATACATGGCTTCGAAGTAATTTCCCACAATATACTTATTGATTACAAGCAATACACTTATTGATTATAAATTACAAGACTAATTTTGCATCAACAGTAAAAAGATATATCAAGGTTGTATACTATGTGAAAGGATACAATGATAACACAGCAACACTTCTCTAATATTTCTACCAGAGATACATAATCTGAGAAAATACCAAACTAAAACTGAAGAACAGTCCATAAAATGACTGGCCTGTAATCTTCAAAAGTGTCAGGGTGATGAAACATAATGAAAGTCTAAGGAACTGTTTCAGAGGGAAAGAAATGAAACATATGACAACTAAAAGCAACACATGATTCTAAACTGGATCCTTTTGCTACAAAGGACATTATGAGGACATTTGGCAAAATTCAAATAGCTAATTTCCTGATTCTGATGGTTGTATTTTGGTTATTTGGGAGAATATCCTTGTTTGGATGAAATACCACCAAGGTTTTGAGAAGGATGAGACATCAGATCAGCAACTCCTCTCAATGGTTCAAGAAAGGTTCTTTGTACCGTGCTTACAACTTTCTTATACATTTCGGATTGTTTCAGAAGCGGGAGGGGATTAAATCAAGGATTCTGTTAATTAAAGATTAAAACACCTTGAATCAATGAAAAAAATCAATTATTCCCTAACAATACTTTTCAAAAAACAGAAAAAAACCCATTTCTGCCCAAAGTAGATGTTTAAAGAAGTTCTTACTTTAAAAATTAGTAATTAAAAGTAAAGAGTTAAGCATTTATACCCCTTTCACAGTAGGAAATACATTTCAGGGTAACTTAATAGTCCCAGTTCATGAAAGAAAGCTCTACCACACAGTAGTATGCCAGCTAATAAAGCACAGAAGGAATAAAATATAACTTTACAGATCCTAATTAAATTATTGACTCAGCAAGGCTTATCAACTGATGTTTAAACCATTATGTGAATGGTTGCTAGAGAACTGTATAAGCATTGAATGCCAAAAAACACCACAAAGATACTTTCTGATCACAAGGGAGGAAAAAAGTACATAATGGAGAGATCAAACTGCTACCACCATAATCCAGTGGTCAATCTTAGCTTCACTATTGGTGAAATAACCAGATATTATATTATTATATTTTTCAGATGTGATTCAACATGAATCATACAACAGTTCCTAAGATGTATTCTAGCCAGCATGTTTAACTTAAATACACTAAGTGTTTAGATATAACTTACAGTTAAAGGAAAACAGAGCCAATAGAGATAAAAACTACACATCACCACAAAAAAGCCACCAATGCATCTCGAACTATCTGTGACAGAGGACAAGATTTGTTTTGTTTGTTAATTTCCAACCCTTACAGCCTGGTCTTAGTGTGCATGACTAGTATGCAGCTTGTACCACATGTACTTCACCACAAAAGTCCAACAACATGTGAAGTGGACTATACACTGACAACCCACTGATTGTGCCACTGGATACTGTGGCAACAACAAATTTGCTAAAAAAAACTTCTAGATGATTCCCCTCAATTTCTGTACTTACTACCTTAGTATAGATTGTTGTGAAGAGCTCATGGACCATCACCACACCACAAACCATATATATTGATTTTTTTTTTTGGCCCACGCACCACGTTGGCTTGTGGGATCTCAGTTCCCTGACCAGGCATTGAACCCGGGCCACAGCAGTGAAAGTGTAGAATCCTAACCACTAGGCCACCAAGGAACTCCCTCACAAACCATATTTTTAGATAGACTGTTTTTTAGAACAGTTTAGATTCACTGAAGTATTGAGCAGAAGATAAAGAGATTACCAATCCTTTTTTTTTTTTTTTTTTGGCCACACGGCATACGGGATGCTAGTTCCCCAACCAGGGATCAAACCCATGCCCCTTTCATTGGAAGCATGGAGTCTTAACCACTGGACTGCCAGAGAAGTCCCTACCAATCCATATTTTAAACAGCATTTTCCTAGGAGAAAGGGCAAAACTGAAGAAGACCAGTCCTAATACACAGTAAAACCAAGAATCCACAGCATCAAGGTAACATGTCAATATCTTATCTTCTTGCCAGGAAAAAAATCTAAACCCTCTTGGGAGTAAGATAATATAAACAAAAACATCTTACATTTCTTTCCCCCACAATGTCCCATACAATGAAAACTTATGAGACATGGTTAAAAAAAAGAATAAAACAAACACTAGAAATACATTTTTATTCAACAACTGAGTCAGGGAATTCCCAGGCGGTCCAGTGGCTAGGACTCCATGCTTTCACTGCCGAGGACCCAGGTTCAATCCTAGTCAGGGAACTAAGATCCTGCAAGCCGAGCGGTACAACCAAAAACAAACACCAAGTGAGTCAGATATTGAGAATTGTCAGAAAGGGACTTTAAAATAACTATTATTAAAATGTTTAAGAGAATAGAAGAAATAGTGACAGGTGGTAACTAGACTTATCATGGTGATCATTTTGAAATATATACCTATCAAATCACTATGTTATATACTGGGAACTAATATAGTGCTATAGGTCAATTATACTATTGGCTATGTCTTACGATAGCCATGTGTTGGCTATCGTAAATATACTATTTATGATAGCCAAGACATGGAAACAACTTAAGGGTCTATCAATAGATGAATGGATAAAGAAGATATGGTACATATATATAATGGAATACTAATCAGCCATAAAAAAACGAATGAAATAGTGCCATTTGCAGCAACATGGATAGACAGACCTAGAGATTATCATACTAAGTGAAGTATGTCAGAAAGAGAAGGATTAATACCATATGATATCACCTATATGTGGAATCTAAAATACGACACAAATGAACTTATCTTCAAAACAGAAACAGACTCACAGACATAAAGAACAGACTTGTGGTTGCCAAGGGGGAGGTGGGGAGGGACGAATTGGGAGTATGGGATTAGCAGATGTAAAATATTATATAGAGAATGGATAAACAACAAGGTCCTACTGTATAGCACAGGGAACTGTACTCAATATCCTGTGATAAAACATAATGGAAAAGAACATGAAAAAGAATGTATATATATGTATAACTGAATCACTTTGCTGTTCAGTAGAAATAAATACAACATTGTAAATCAACTATACTTCAATAAAATAATTTTTTTAAAAAATCTCAGAGAAAAAGAGATTGACTTTGTGGTTACCAGAGGTGGAGGATGCAGGGAGGATGAACTGGGTGAAGGCAGTCAAAAGGTACAAACTTCCAGTTATAACATAAATATAAGTACTAAGGATGTAATGTACAATATGATAAATATAACACTACTATATGTTACAAATGAAAGTTGTTAAGAGTATATCCTAAGGGTTCTCAACACAAGGAAAAAAATTGTTTTATCTTAAATTTTTATCTATATGAGATGATGGATGTTTACTAGACTTATTGTGGTAATTATTTCATGATATATTTAAGTCAAATCATTATGCTATACAACTTAAACTTGTACAGCCTGTATGTCAACAATATCTCAGTTATAAAAAGAAAGAAAATAGAAGAAAAGTTGAGAAATTTCATCAGATATCAGGAGTCTAAAAATAGAAAATGGAAATTCTAAAACTAAAAATTGCTATATCCAAAACTAAATATACCACAGGTGGACTTAATGTAGATTAAACATAGTAGGACAGAGGATTATTGAAGTAGAAGAAATGACAGTAGAAAATATCCAGATAGAAGCACAGGAGAAAAATACTATGGAATATACTTAGCATGTAAGAGAATTACAGGACACGGTGAAAAGTTCAAATATATATGAGTAATAGGAGTCCTAGGAGGAGAGAAGACAACAGAACAAAAATAAAATTTAAAGAAATACTGGATTAATTTAAATATTTTCTTTAAGAATTCACATATTTTTCAAAAATTTTCCTAAACTACAAAAGATATCAAACCACAGATTCAAGGAGTTCTCTGAACCCCAATCAGGATAAATACAACAAAATAAATAAATATAATAAAATACAAGGACATATCATACCAAAGTGCTAAAAGCAATGATAAACAGAAAATCTTAAAAACAGCCATATATAAAAGATACATTATGATCAAAGGAACATGAATACGATTCATGACTAACATTTCAACAGAAACAACAGAAAACAGAAGTGGAATGCTTCAGAATGAAAAACAGCACTTTAAATTGATGAAAAAGGGACTTCCCTGGTGGCACAGTGGTTAAGAGTCCACCTGCCGGGCTTCCCTGGTGGCGCAGTGGTTGAGAGTCCACCTGCCAAGGAGGCGACACGGGTTCGTGCCCTGGTCCGGGGGGATCCCACATGCCGCGGAGCGGCTAGGCCCGTGAGACACGGCTGCTGAGCCTGTGCGTCCGGAGCCTGTGCTCCGCAACGGGAGAGGCCACAGCAGTGAGAGGCCCACGTACCACAAAAAAAAAAAAGAAAAAGAAGAAAGAATCCACCTGCCAATGCAGTGGACACGGGTTCCAATATCTCCACATCTTTGTATTGCTGGTGGGAATATAAAATGGCATACCTGCTGTAGAAAACAGTATGGCCATTCTTCAAAAAGATAAACATAGAATTTCTATATAATCCAGCAATTACACTTCTAGGTATAATACTTAAGAGAATTGAAAGCATAGATCCAAACAGATATTTGAACAGCAATGTTCACAGAAGCATTATTCACAATAGCCAAAAGGTAGAAGCAACCCAGTGTCCATTGATGAATGAATGGATGGATAAACAAAATGTGGTACATACATACAATGGAATATTATTCAGCCTTAGGAAGGAAGGAAATTGTGATACATGACACAACATAAATGAACCTTAAAAACATCATGCCGGGACTTCCCTGATGGTCCACTGGTTAAGAATCTGCCTTCAGAGGGCTTCTGGGAAGATGGAGTTAGAGTAAGACACGGAAATCACCTTCCTCCCCACAGATACACCAGAAATACATCTACACGTGGAACAACTCCTACAGAACACCTACTGAACACTGGCAGAAGACCTCAGACCTCCCAAAAGGCAAAAAAAAAAAAAAAAAAACCCCACGTACCTGGGTAGGGCAAAAGAAAAAAGAATAAACAGAGACAAAAGGATAGGGACGGGACCTGCACCACTGGGAAGGAGCTGTGAAGGAGGAAAGGTTTCCACACACTAGGAAGCCCCTTCGCGGGTGGAGACTGCAGGTGGAGGAGTGGGGAAGCTCCGGAGCCGCGGAGGAGAGCACAGCAACTGGGGTGCGGAGGGCAAAGCGGAGATATTCCCGCACAGAGGATCGGTGCCGACCCGCACTCACCAGCCCGAGAGGCTTGTCTGCTCACCCGAGGAGCGGGCGGGGCTGGGGGCTGCGGCTCGGGCTTCGGTCTGAGCGCAGGGAGAGGACTGGGGTTGGCGGCGTGAGCACAGCCTGCAGGGGGTTAGTACGCCACGGCTGGCCAGGAGGGAGTCTGGGGAGAAGTCTGGACCTGCCGAACAGGCAGGAGACTTCTTCTTCCCTCTTTGTTTCCTGGTGCGCGAGGAGAGGGGATAAGAGCTCTGCTTAAAGGAGCTCCAGAGACGGGTGCGAGCCGTGGCTAAAAGCGCGGAGCCCAGAGACGGGCATGAGACACTAAGGCTGCTACTGCCGCCACCAAGAAGCCTGTGTGTGAGCACAGGTCACTATCCACGGCCCCCTTCCGGGGAGCCTGTGCGGCCCACCACTGCCAGGGTCCCGTAATCCAGGGACAATTCCCCCAGGAGAACGCACGGCCCGCCTCAGGCTGGTGCAACATCACGCCGGCCTCTGCCGCCACAGGCTTGCCCCACACTCTGTGCCCCTCCCTCCCCCCGGCCTGAGTAAGCCAGAGCCCCCGAATCAGCTGCTCCTTTAACCCCGTCCTGAGAGAAGAACAGACGCCCTCCGGCGACCTACACGAAGAGGCAGGGCCAAATCCAAAGCTGAGCCCATGGGAGCTGTGCGAACAAAGAAGAGAAAGGGAAATCTCTCCCAGCAGCCTCAGAAGCAGCGGATTAAAGTTCCACAATCAACTTTATGTACCCTGCATCTGTGGAATACATGAATAGGCAACGAATCATCCCAAAATAAGGAGGTGGACTTTGAGAGCAAGATTTATGCTTTTTTCCCCCTTTTCCTCTTTTTGTGAGTGTGTATGTGTATGCTTCTGTGTGATATGTTGTCTATATAGCTTTGCTGCAACCATTTGTCCGAGGGTTCTATCCGTCCGTTTTTTTTTTAATTTTTTTCTTAATAATTACTTTTTATTTTAATTATTTTATTTTACTTTATCTTCGCTCTTTATTTCCTTCCTTCCCTCATTTAGACAACGAATCATCCCAAATTGAGGAGGTGGACTTTGAGAGCAAGATTTATGATTTTTTCCCCTTTTCCTCTTTTTGTGAGTGTGTATGTGTATACTTCTGTGTGAGATTTTGTCTGTATAGCTTTGCTTCCACCATTTGTCCTAGGGTTCTATCTGTCCATTTTTTGTTTTTTGTTTTTTTCTCTTAATAATTATTTTTTATTTTAATAACATTATTACATTTTATCTTACTTTATTTTACTTTACCTTCTTTCTTTTTTTTTCCTTCTTTCTTTCTTCCTTCTCCCTTTCTTTCTTTCTTTTTTTCTACATTTTATTCTGAGCCGTGTGGATGAAAGGTTCTTGGTGCTGCAGCCAGGAGTCAGAGCTGTGCCTCTGAGGTGGGAGAGCCAACTTCAGGACACTGGTCCACAAGAGACCTCCCAGCTCCACATAATATCAAACAGCGAAAATCTCCCAGAGATCTCCATCTCAACACCAGCACCCAGCTTCACTTAACGACCAGCAAGCTACAGTGCTGGTCATCCTATGCCAAACAACTAGCAAGACAGGAACACAACCCCACCCATTAGCAGAGAGGCTGCCTAAAATCGTAATAAGTCCACAGACACCCGAAAACACACCACCAGACGTGGACCTACCCACCAGAAAGACAAGATCCAGCCCCATCCACCAGAACACAGGCACTACTCCCCTCCACCAGGAAGCCTACACAACCCACTGAACCAACCTTAGCCACTGAGGACAGACACCAAAAACAACGGGAACTACGAACCTGCAGCCTGCAAAAAGGAGACCCCAAACACAGTAAGATAAGCAAAATGAGAAGACAGAAAAACACACAAAAGATGAAGGAGCAAGATAAAAACCCACCAGACCTAACAAATGAAGAGGAAATAGGCAGTCTACCTGAAAAAGAATTCAGAATAATCATAGAAAAGATGATCCAAAATCTTGGAAATAAAATAGACAAAATGCAAGAAACATTTAACAAGGACCTAGAAGAACTAAAGATGAAACAAGCAACGAAGAACAACACAAGAAATGAAATGAAAAATACTCTAGATGGGATCAATAACAGAATAACTGAGGCAGAAGAACAGGTAAGTGACCTGGAAGATAAAATAGTGGAAATAACTACTGCAGAGCAGAATAAAGAAAAAAGAATGAAAAGAACTGAGGACAGTCTCAGAGACCTCTGGGACAACATTAAACGCACCAACATCCGAATTATAGGGGTTCCAGAAGAAGAAGAGAAAAAGAAAGAGACTGAGAAAATATTTGAAGAGATTATAGTTGAAAACTTCCCTAATATGGGAAAGGAAATAGTTAATCAAGTCCAGGAAGCACAGGGAGTCCCATACAGGATAAATCCAAGGAGAAATACGCCAAGACACATATTAATCAAACTGTAAAAAATTAAATACAAAGAAAACATATTAAAAGCAGCAAGGAAAAAACAACAAATAACACACAAGGGAATCCCCATAAGGTTAACAGCTGATCTTTCAGCAGAAACTCTGCAAGGCAGAAGGGAATGGCAGGACATATTTAAAGTGATGAAGGAGAAAAACCTGCAACCAAGATTACTCTACACAGCAAGGATCTCATTCAGATTTGATGGAGAAATTAAAACCTTTACAGACAAGCAAAAGCTGAGAGAATTCAGCACCACCAAACCAGCTCTACAAGAACTGCTAAAGGAACTTCTCTAGGCAAGAAACACAAGAGAAGGAAAAGACCTACAATAACAAACACAAAACAGTTAAGAAAATGGGAATAGGAACATACATATCGATAACTACCTTAAATGTAAATGGACTAAATGCTCCCACCAAAAGACACAGATTGGCTGAATGGATACAAAAACAAGACCCATATATTTGCTGTCTACAAGAGACCCACTTCAGACCTAGAGACACATACAGACTGAAGGTAAGGGGGTGGAAAAAGACATTTCATGCAAATGGAAACCAAAAGAAAGATGGAGTAGCAATTCTCATATCAGACAAAATAGACTTTCAAATAAAGACTGTTAGAAGAGACAAAGAAGGACACTACATAATGATCAAGGGATCGATCCAAGAAGAAGATATAACAATTGTAAATATTTATGCACCCAACATAGGAGCACCTCAATACATAAGGCAAATACTAACAGCCATAAAAGGGGAAATCGACAGTAACACATTCATAGTAGGGGACTTTAACACCCCACTTTCACCAATGGACAGATCATCCAAAATGAAAACAAATAAGGAAACACAAGCTTTAAATGATACATTAAACAAGATGGACTTAATTGATATTTATAGGACATCCCATCCAAAAACAACAGAATACACATTTTTCTCTAGTGCTCATGGAACATTCTCCAGGATACATGATATCTTGGGTCACAAATCAAGCCTTGGTAAATTTAAGAAAATTGAAATCGTATCAAGTATCTTTTCCAAACACAACGCTATGAGACTAGATATCAATTACAGGAAAAGATCTGTAAAAAATACAAACACATGAAGGTTAGACAATACACTACTTAATAACGAAGTGATCACTGAAGAAATCAAAGAGGAAATAAAAAAATACCTGGAAATAAATGACAATGGAGACACGACGACCCAAAATCTATGGGATGCAGTAAAAGCAGTTCTAAGAGGGAAGCTTATAGCAATACAATCCTACCTTAAGAAACAGGAAACACCTCGAATAAACAACCTAACCTTGCACCTAAAGCAATTAGAGAAAGAAGAACAAAAAAACCCCAAAGTTAGCAGAGGAAAGAAATCATAAAAATCAGATCAGAAATAAATGAAAAAGAAATGAAGGAAATGATAGCAAAGATCAATAAAACTAAAAGCTGGTTCTTTGAGAAGATCAACAAAATTGATAAAACCACTAGCCAGACTCATCAAGAAAAAAAGGGAGAAGACTCAAATCAATAGAATTAGAAATGAAAAAGGAGAAGTAACAACTGACACTGCAGAAATACAAAAGATCATGAGAGATTACTACAAGCAACTTTATGCCAATAAAATGGACAACCTGGAAGAAATGGACAAATTCTTAGAAATGCACAACCTGCCAAGACTGAATCAGGAAGAAATAGAAAATATGAACAGACCAATCACAAGCACTGAAATTGAAACTGTGATTAAAAATCTTCTAACAAACAAAAGCCCAGGACCAGATGGCTTCATAGGCGAATTCTATCAAAGATTTAGAGAAGAGCTAACACCTAACCTTCTCAAACTCTTCCAAAATATAGCAGAGGGAGGAACACTCCCAAACTCATTCTACGAGGCCACCATCACCCTGATACCAAAAGCAGACAAGGATGTCGCAAAGAAAGAAAACTATAGGCCAATATCACTGATGAACATAGATGCAAAACTCCTCCACAAAATACTAGCAAACAATCCAACAGCACATTAAAAGATCATACACCATGATCAAGTGAGGTTTATTCCAGGAATGCAAGGATTCTCCAATATACACAAATCAATCAACATGATACACCATATTAACAAATAGAAGGAGAAAAACCATATGATCATCTCAATTGATGCAGAGAAAGCTTCTGACAAAATTCAACACCCATTTATGATAAAAAAAACCCTGCAGAAAGTAGGCATAGAGGGGACTTTCCTCAACATAATAAAGGCCATATATGACAAACCCACAGCCAACATCGTCCTCAATGGTGAAAAACTGAAAGCATTTCCACTAAGATCAGGAACAAGACAAGGTTGCCTACTCTCACCACTCTTATTCAACATAGTTTTGGAAGTTTTAGCCACAGCAATAAGAGAAAAAAAGGAAATAAAAGGAATCCAAATCGGAAAAGAAAAAGTAAAGCTGTCCCTGTTTGCAGATGACATGATACTATACAAAGAGAATCCTAAAGATGCTACCAGAAAACTACTAGAGCTAATCAATGAATTTGGTAAAGTAGCGAGATACAAAATTAATGCACAGAAATCTGTGGCATTCCTATACACTAATGATGAAAAATCTGAAAGTGAAATCAAGAAAACACTCCCGTTTACCATTGCATCAAAAAGAATAAAATATCTAGGAATAAACCTACCTAAGGAGACAAAAGACCTGTATGCAGAAAATTATAAGACACAGATGAAAGAAATTAAAGATGATACAAATAGATGGAGAGATATACCATGTTCTCAGATTGGAAGAATCAACATTGTGAAAATGACTCTACTACCCAAAGCAATCTACAGATTCAATGCAATCCCTATCAAACGACCACTGGCACTTTTCACAGAACTAGAACAAAAAATTTCACAATTTGTATGGAAACACAAAAGACCCCGAATAGCCAAAGCAATCATGAGAACGAAAAATGGAGCTGGAGGAATTAGGCTCCCTGACTTCAGACTATACTACAAAGCTACAGTAATCAAGACAGTATGGTACTGGCACAGAAACAGAAAGATAGATCAATGGAACAGGATAGAAAGCCCAGAGATAAACCCACGCACATATGGTCACCTTATCTTCAATAAAGGAGGCAGGAATGTACAGTGGAGAAAGGACAGCCTCTTCAATAAGTGGTGCTGGGAAAACTGGACAGGTACATGTAAAAGTATGAGATTAGATCACTCCCTAAACCATACATAAAAATAAGCTCAAAATGGATTAAAGACCTAAATGTAAGGCCAGAAACTATCAAACTCTTAGAGGACAACATCGGCAGGTCACTCTATGACATAAATCACAGCAAGATCCTTTTTGACCCACCTCCTAGAGAAATGGAAATAAAAACAAAAATAAACAAATGAGACCTAATGAAACTTCAAAGCTTTTGCACAGCAAAGGAAACCATAAACAAGACCAAAAGACAACCCTCAGAATGGGAGAAAACATTTGCAAATGAAGCAACTGACAAAGGATTAATCTCCAAAATTTACAAGCAGCTCATGCAGCTCAATAACAAAAAAACAAACAACCCCATCCAAAAATGGGCAGAAGACCTAAATAGACATTTCTCCAAAGAAGATATACAGAATGCCAACAAACACATGAAAGAATGCTCAACATCATTAATCATTAGAGAAATGCAAATCAAAACTACAATGAGATATCATCTCACACCAGTCAGAATGGCCATCATCAAAAAATCAAGAAACAATAAATGCTGGAGAGGGTGTGGAGAAAAGGGGACACTCTTGCACTGCTGGTGGGAATGTGAATTGGTTCAGCCACTGTGGAGAACAGTATGGAGGTTCCTTAAAAAACTACAAATAGAATTACCATATGACCCAGCAATCCCACTACTTGGCATATACCCTGAGAAAACCAAAATTCAAAGAGAGTCATGTACCAAAATGTTCATTGCAGCTCTATTTACAATAGCCAGGACATGGAAACAACCTAAGCGCCCATCATCGGATGAATGGATAAAGAAGATGTGGCACATATACACAATGGAATATTACTCAGCCTTAAAAAGAAATGAAATTGAGCTATTTGTAATGAGATGGATAGACCTAGAGTCTGTCATACAGAGTGAAGTAAGTCAGAAAGAAAAAGACAAATACCGTATGCTAACACATATATATGGAATTTAAGGGAAAAAAATGCCATGAAGAACCTAGGGGTAAGATAGGAATAAAGACGCAGACCTACTGGAGAACGGACTTAAGGATATGGGGAGGGGGAAGGGTGAGTTTTGACAGGGCGAGAGAGAGTCATGGACATATACACACTAACAAACGTAGTAAGGTAGATAGCTGGGGGGAAGCAGCCGCAAGGCACAGGGATATTAGCTCGGTGCTTTGTGACAGCCTGGAAGGGTGGGATGGGGAGAGTGGGAGGGAGGGAGACGCAAGAGGGAAGACATATGGGAACATATGTATATGTATAGCTGATTCACTTTGTTGTAAAGCAGAAACTAACACACCATTGTAAAGCAATTATACCCCAATAAAGATGTTTAAAAAAAAAAAAAAAAATCTAGAAACAATAAATGCTGGAGAAGGTGTGGAGAAAAAGGAACCCTCTTGCACTGTTGGTGGGAATGTAAATTGATACAGCCACTGTGGAGAACAGTATGGATGTTCCAAAAAACTACTAATAGAACTACCATATGACCCAGCAATCCCACTAGTGGGCATATACCCTGAGAAAACCATAATTCAAAAAGAGTCATGTACCAAAATGTTCATTGCAGCTCTATTTACAATAGCCCAGAGATGGAAACAACCATCATCGGATGAATGGATAAAGAAGATGTGGCACATATATACAATGGAATATTACTCAGCAATAAAAAGAAACGAAATTGAGCTATTTGTAATGAGGTGGAGAGACCTAGAGTCTGTCATACAGAATAAGTAAGTCAGAAAGAGAGAGACAAATACCGTATGCTAACACATATATATGGAATTTCAGAAACAAAATGTCATGAAGAACCTAGGGGTAAGACAGAAATAAAGACACAGACCTACTAGAGAATGGACTTGAGGATATGGGGAGGGGGAAGGGTAAGCTGTGACAAAGCGAGAGAGAGGCATGGACATATATACACTACCAAACGTAAGGTAGATAGCTAGTGGGAAGCAGCCGCATAGTACAGGGAGATCAGCTCGGTGCTTTGTGACCGCCTGGAGGGGTGGGATAGGGAGGGTGGGAGGGAGGGAGACGCAAGAGGGAAGAGATATGGGAACATATGTATATATATACTGATTCATTTTGTTGTAAAGCAGAAACTAACAAACCATTGTAAAGCAATTATAAAAAATAGAATAAAATAAGAATCTGCCTTCAAATGCAGGGGACATGGGTTCGATCCCTGGCAGGAACTAAGATCTCACATGCTGTGGGATGCACCACAACTGTTGAGCCCACGTGCTCTGAAGCCCTCGTGCCACAACAAGAGAGAAGCCCACGCGCAGCAAGGAAAGAACCCTCATACTGCAACGAAGATCCCGCATGCTGCAACTAGGACCTGATGAAGCCAAAATAAAAAAACAAAACGAAACAAAATTATGCTAAGTGCAATAAGCCAAACACAGAAGAACAGATATTGTATGATTCTACCTATATGAAATACCTAGAATACTCAAATTCATAAAGACAGAAAGTAGAATAGTGATTACCAAGGGTTGAGAGTAGGGGATAATGGAGAGGTAAATGGGTACAGAGTTTCAGTTTGGGATAACGAAAAAGTCCTGGAGATGGATAGTGGTGATGGTTGTACACAACATGAATGTGCTTAATGCCACTGAGCCGTACACTTAAAAATGATTAAAATAGTAAACTTTATGGTCTGTATACTTTACCAGAATGAAAAATAATTAATAAAGGCAAAAGAGGACATTTTCTGACAATAAAAGTTGAGTGAATTTCCCTTTGCAACAACATGGATACACCCAGAGAGTATTATGTTTAGGGAAATAAGTCAGAAAGAGAAAGACAAATACTGTATGTCATCACTTATATGTGGAATCTAAAAAATAAAACAAATAAATGTATATAGCAAAACAGAAACAGACTCACAGATATAGAAAACAAATTAGTGGATACCACTGGACAGAGGGAAGTGAGGCGGGGCAAGGTAGGGATATGGGATTAAGAAATACAAACTATTATGTATGAAATAGATAAGCAAGAAGGATATATTGTACAGCACAGGGAATTATAGCCATTATGTTGTAATAACTTTAAGTGGAGTATAATCTATAAAAATACTGAATCACCATGCTGTTCACCTAAAACTAATATTGTAAATCACCTATACTTCAAGTTAAATTTTTTTAAAATGTTAAAAAACTGAAAGAATTCATCATGAGCAGACCTGCACTGTAAGAAATACTAAATGAAATTCTTTAGTCTGAAGGAAAATAAGCCAGATGGAGACATGGAACTGCAAAATAGAATGAAGAACACCTGTAAGGGTGACTACATAGGTAAATACAAATGAATATTGGAAATGAATATTGACAGTTTAAAACAACAAAGAAAATAATGTCTTGAGGAATTTAAAATATACACTGAAATAAAACATATAGCAACAATAGCACAGAAAGCACAAAGTGTTAGAGTTAAACTATTTTAAGTTTCTAGCATTGTTCAGGAAGTGTGAAAAATACTAATTTAGGATAGATTGTAATGAGTTAAGAATGCATAGTATAATCCCTAGAGTAACCACTAAAAGAGTTATCAAATAATAATCAAATATCTAAATAGTTAAATAAAAATAAAAAGTAGAATGATAAAAAATCATTGTTCAATACAAAAGAAGGTAAAAAAATGGAATGAAGGAACAAAGAACAGAAAGAACAAACAAAATAAATAGCAAAATGGTAGAAATAAACACTGTATCAGTAATTAAATCGAAATGAACTAAAACACTAAATAAAAAACAAAGATTGTCAGGATTTTAAAAATCCAAGAAAAAAGCAAGAGACGAGACTTCCCTGGTGGTCCAGTGGGTAACACTCCAAGCTCCCAATGAAGGGGGCCTGGGTTCGATCCCTGGTCAGAGAACTAAGGTCCCACAAGCCACGTGATGTGGACAAAGAATAAAAAGCATATAAAGAAAAAAAGACATTAAATTCCCTAGTACCTAAAAAATATCTACTTCATGGAGGATGCTTAATAAATGTTTAATGAATTTTAAAAGTAGGGCAAAATGAAGGATAGAATGAGAAGGTGTAACATACTTCTAATACCATTTACACCAACTAGGTTGGCAAAAGCTAAAGAAGTCGGACAGTACCAAGTGCTGGAGAGAATGAAAATCAATGGAAACTCTTACAGTTTGCTGATGAGAATATAAATTGATACAACCACTTTAGAAAACAATTTGGCATTAGCTTATAAAGTATAACATTCACATACCCTACCACCTGACAATTCAACTCCTAGGTGTGAACACTAAGAAGCTCCTGCCCAAGTGCCCCAGGAGATAATTATAAGAATGTTAATAGTAGCTCTGCTCACTATAGCAAAAACTGGAAACATCTCAAATGTCCATCAATAGTAGAAATGATAAGGCAATTATGGTATATCCACACAGTAAAATATTAACCCACAGTGAAAATGAATGAACCATAGTTGCTTGCAACAACATAGATCTTAGAAACTTAGTGTTGAATGAAAAAGGAAAATCACAGAAAAAAATACAAACAGTAGTATGATACCATGCTTATGAAGCTCAAACACAAACAAAATCAGGGGGCTTCCCTGGTGGTGCAGTGGTTGAGAGTCCGCCTGCCGATGCAGGGGACACGGGTTCGTGCCCCGGTCCGGGAAGATCCCACAAGCCGTGGAGCAGCTGGACCCGTGAGCCATGGCCACTGAGCCTGCGTGTCCAGAGCCTGTGCACCGCAACGGGAGAGGCCACAACAGTGAGAGGACCGTGTACCGAAAAAAAAAAAAAACACAAACAAAATTAAACAATATGTTGTTTAGGCATATACGTAATTTTTTAGATTATTTATTTATTTATTTTTGGCTGCGCCGGGTCTTAGTTGCAGCAGGTGGGATCTTCATTGCGGCATGCAGGCGGGATCTAGTTCCCCGACCAGGGATCAAATCCGGGCCCCTGTATTGGGAGCACGGAGTCTTACCCACTGGACCACCAGGGAAGTCCCTATAATTTTTTTAAAGCAAGGAAATTATAAATACAAAATTCAAAATAATGGTTAGGAAGAGATGGGGTAATAGATAATGTTCTAACTCAGATTGGATGATGACTTCATGAGTGTTCATTATATTTTCATTCTTTATAATTTATATGTAGTGTTTTATATGTATTAAATATGAACTTAAAATATTTTTTAAATAAGGAAAAAGCAGTAGAAAGGGTGATAGAAGCATGGAGAAATGAGCTGTTTACTTCTTCCTAGAAGAGAGGAGAAGTTAAGGAGAATTTCATCTAGTAGGTGTGTCAGGGGTCCCCAGGTTCAGTGATTCACTAGAAGGTCTCACAGAACTCAGAGTATAACTGCACTCACAGCTATGATATATTATAGCCAAAAGATACAAATAAAAATCAGCGAAGGGAAAGGGGGCATGGGGCAAAGTCCAAAGGAAACCAGGCACAAGCATCCAAGAGTCCCTTCCCAGTGGAGTCACACAGGATATAATTAATTCCTCCAGCATGACTATAATACCACTTGTGAAGTGTTGTCTACCAAGGAAACTTGCCAGAGCCTAGAAATCCAGGGTTTTTATCAGGGGTTAGTCGTGTAGGCACTCTCTGCCTACCATGTACCAAAATTTCAGGCTCCCATAAGGAAAGAAGGTGTTTAGCATAAACCATATTGCTAGCACAGTTTAGGCTCAGTGATCCACTCCTATATGTTAGGGTAGCTAGGAACCCTCCTGAAATCCAAATTCCCAGATGCTAGCCAAAGCCCAACCTTGAAAGCAGGACTTTCAAAGGATAGCACTCTCAGTCCTGCTTTATCAACTTTTTTCTGCATAGTAAGTAATACTGTTGCTGATATTTGAGGTGAAACTTCAAGAAGTATGTCAAATGGACAAGGTAATATGGTGGAAGGGCATTAAAGGTAAAGGTAGGAGACGAGCTCGCGAAATGGCCGCAGCCAGTCAAGGAAACTTTGAGGGAAAATTTGAGTCACTGGATCTTGCAGAACTTGCTAAAAAGCAGCCATGGTGGCGCAAGCTGTTTGGGCAGGAATCTGGGCCTTCCGCTGAAAAGTATAGCGTGGCAACCCAGCTGTTAATTGGAGGTGTCACTGGATGGTGCACTGGTTTCATATTCCAGAAGGTTGGAAGGTTGGCTGCCACAGCTCTGGGAGGTGGATTTTTCCTGCTTCAGCTTGCAAACCATACTGGCTACATCAAAGTGGACTGGAAGCGGGTAGAGCGGGACATGAAGAAAGCCAAGGAGCAGCTGAAGGTCCGCAAGGGCAGCCAGACACCTGCGGAGGTCAAAAGCAAAGCAGACGAGGTGGTGTCGTTTGTGAAGAAGAATGTTCTAGTGACTGGTGGATTTTTCGGAGGCTTTCTGCTTGGTATGGCATCCTAAAGAGGATGACTTCACTTCCTTATTCCTGGTTTTTCCAGCCAGCGGCCTCTTCACTCCGTCATAGGATAGCAAAGCCTCTCCTCTTCGTCCTCCTCTCCCTCGCCTTCCTCCCTGCCGTGGCGTATCTGAATGGCTTCTGTAGGCATCTGTTGGTACAAGTGGATAATGGCCCCACCATGACCTTGATGGCAAAGCGGCAACGGAAGAGACAGTAGACATTAACTCTTCTCCCACCACACTCCCCCCTTGACTAATCTCTAGGTCAGCAAGAATATTCCTTTGTCCCCTATGGAAGATACTTACCAGAACGTGGTACAAGATGGCTCACCGTGGAGCGTGAGTGGACCCTCAGAGGTTGTCCCAAACTTGATTAGGAAAAGAAATAGCAAGCATATAAGATACCTTACTATGTCCTGCCTGGAAAGGAACTGAATACATTTGCCTGTAAGCATGAAAAAAAAAAAAAAAAAAAAAAAGGTAAAGGTAAAGAGGTATGAAAAGATGCCCCAGTCGGGGAACAAACCACAGCGCTGAGGTCCTTTCAATATGGGTGGAGCACAAGGCACTTGGGAAAATATCAGAAGAAGGAAGTGGAGAGGGAAAGAGTCAGACTATAATGGGCCTCTTACACCACAGTGGGACATTTTAACTTTGTCCTGCAAGCGATGGGGAGTCATTAAAGTACTGTAGGTGAGGGAGTATAGTACAACGCCTGGCTGAAACAGACTGCTTGTGTCCTCCCAAAATTAAGATGCTGAAATCCTAAACCCCACTGTGATGGTATTAAGAGGTGGGCCTGGGCTTCCCTGGTGGTGCAGTTGTTGAGTCTGCCTGCCGATGCAGGGGACACGGGTTCGTGCCCCGGTCCGGGAGGATCCCACATGCCACAGAGCTGCTGGGCCCATGAGCCATGGCTGCTGAGCCTGTGCGTCCCGAGCCTGTGCTCCGCAACAGGAGAGGCCACAACAGTGAGAGGCCCGTGTACCGCAAAAAAAAAAAAAAAAGAGGTGGGCCCTTTGGGAGGTGAATAGGTGATGAGGGTGATACCCTCATTCATGGGATTAGTGCCCTTATAAAAGAGACCCTAAGAGAGCTCCCTCACCCTCTCTAACGTGTGAGGATGGAGGGAGATGGCTATCTATGAACCAGGAAAAAGGTCCCCACCAGATACCAGAGCTGCCAGCACTTCAATCTTGGACATTCCAGCCTCCAGAACTATGAGAAATAAATGTTTGTTATTTAATCTACTCAATCTATGGTATTTTGTTATAGCAGCCTAAATGGATTAAGACACTGGCACAAAATGTAGTAGGTCCTAAGTAAATCCTGTTGATTTCATGTGACTTAAACTACTATGCCAGTTCAATATCTATACAGATTTCTTGGCAATTCTTCAGCAGAGATGGTGGAACTTCATCGATCATTTTAGGCCACTCTAGATTTCCTTAGATACATTAAACTAGACTACATCACTCTGATCCATAATCAAATGCACAGACTATTAACTGAAACTGGTTCTAGGAATTGTGGGATCTAAAACTGGTTCTAAAAAAGCAGGATTTAGGGGGCTTCCCTGGTGGTGCAGTGTGGTTAAGAATCCGCCTGCCAATGCAGGGGACACGGGTTCCAGCCCTGGTCTGAGAAGATCCCACATGCCGCAGAGCAACTAAGCCCATGCACCAAAACTACTGAGACTGCACTCTAGAGCCTGCGAGCCACAAGCTTGTGCTCCGTGACAAAGAAAGGCCACCGCAATGAGAAGCTCGCACATTGCAACAAAGAGTAGCCCCCACTCACCACAATTAGAGAAAGCCCGCATGCAGCAACGAAGACCCAACACAGACAAAAATAAATAAATATTTTATTTATAAATTTTTTTTTAAAAAGCAGGATTTAGGTGATAGGGTCTTCACCAAGATGGAGACTAAAACGTAGTATCAATTTGTTAAATTACCAGGAAAATGTAGCTTTCAGAATAAACTGGTAACAACTACCATTTATTATGTGCCAGGCAAGGTGATAAGTAGTTTATAGAGATTGTTTTCGTTAATCTTCACAACCACCATTTAAGATGGGTATCATTTTCTCATTTACAGATGAAGAAACAGAGTCACAAATGTAAAATAATTTACCTACGGTCACAGAGGTCATGGGTGCAGAATGGAGCAGTTGATGTCAAGCTGAGTACCTCACAGCTTTAACTGACTGCCTGTTTTTTTTCTCAGAGATTATTGGGGTTAATCCCCATCCTGCTTGCCTCAGACATCATCCGGGTCCAGAACATCATAGCCATCCGTTGCACCTCATATGGCTCTGAATATCCACCCCTCCTTCCCCAAGGCAACTTGGCAGGGCCTAAAATGGTTGAAATCCCTAGACTGCCACTAGAGTGATGAGAAGAAGCAGTCTTATCTGTTTACCCTAAATTGCCATACAGATATGCTCATTTTTTAAGTGGGCTATTACATAGAAAAAGTTAGGAAGCTCTACTTGAATCCAGTCTAATCCTCCTCCTCTCAAAATCCTCTGGAAATCCCAATCTATGATCAGCAAACTCCACTATACCCTCAATCTGTCCTTGGAAAGTCACTTTATTAAAACTTGGCATCCCCTGAAGACACTGCTTCCCTGTATGCAGCCCTGAAGACACTGTAATAAAAATGACCTAGCCTGAGAAATAGACTAGAATTGTAGCAAAGATGTACCCCCGCAGAGTGAAGGCAAGTCGTTTTCTACAGGCAACTGTTTTCCACAATTTCCCTGAGGAGCACCCATGCTATTTTGGATTAATCTCAGGTTCGAATCGAATAACACTTGTTCATATCCTGTTAGTAAAACCTAATCTATGGCCACTTGTAACAGCTGGAGATGTGTTTGCAGAGATGAGAAGTAGAAAGCATCATATGGGGTAACCCAGAAACCATCATGATCCCCACAACTGTGGCTTCTTTGTCCCACCCTATGCACACTAGCCTTGGTTGTTGTATTACTCATGTTTTGTTTTGTTTTGTTTTAATTTTCTGTTTTATTTTATGATGCTTTGACATCTTGGGACCTTGCAGACCAGGATGGAACTGCCCCTCTCAGGGTTTGCTAATTCCTAGAGATAGAAAACCACCTGCCTTCAAGCACACCTTTCATATGCAAACCAACCAATCCAAACCAGTATCCCTAACCACCTCCTTTATGGACTCTCATACACCAAACCAATATTCTCACTACCCTAAATCACCCTAGGGCCAGGTACCAGAAAACCAGGGACCACTCCTATGGCCCAGAGCACTGTTGAAATTATTCAAACTAGTCAACCCAACCTCTTACCTTGCCTCACCCATTCCTTCCTGGGGAAACCACAATAAAGGCTCTGGGCAATGCTCTCCCCTCACACCTTCTGCCTCCTGACCAACCTTGGTGCTTCCCCATATGGCCCTGCATGGGCCTCTTGGGAACTGCACATAATAAAACTTTCAATGGCATTGAACTCCTGTGTCATCACTCAGTCACCTCTATAAATTAAGTCCTGGGCACAATCAAAACACTTGTCACTTCCATTACAGCAGTTAACATATACTCTCTGATATCATGTATAAGTAGATACTTTCATCTCCAGAATTTAATCTCCCTGAGAGTAGGAACCATATTTTACTAAAAAGCTCTGTAGGACTTGCCTGGTGGCGCAATGGTCAAGAATCCGCCTGCCAATGCAGGGGACACGGGTTCGAGCCCTGGTCTGCGAAGATCCCACATGCCAAGGAGCAACCACACCCGTGTGCCACAACTACTGAGCCTGTGCTCTAGAGCCCACAAGCCACAACTACTGAGCCCACATGCCACAACTACTGAGCCCACGTGCTGCAACTACTGAGCCCACGTACTGCAACTACTGAACCTGCGCCTAGAACAAGAGAAGCCACCACAACGAGAAGCCCGCGCACCGCTACGAAGAGCAGCCCCAGCTCATCGCAACTAGAGAAAAGCCTGCGCACAGCAAAGAAGACCCAACACAGCCAAAAAAAAAAAAAAAAGGAATATAAAAAAATAAATAAAATTTTAAAAATAAATAACAAATAAAAAGCTCTGTAGTGTGGGTTTGCATGCCCAAGAACACACACACAATCACTGTTTATTCAACTGAAATGTTTGCTGAACTGTGGCCAATTTCTGTCCCTTCACAAAGCCATTTCCCTGGGATTGTTCTTCTCCCATAGCAACAATACACAGTAGAACATGTTGAGAAGTGGTTCTCATTTTCCACAGGGAAGAAATACAAAAGCCCCACAAATACAAGGCATCACCTGCACTGCTGGATCCCAATAAGGAGTCCAGGCCTGGATCAATATTAGAAGCATTTACTCAAAGCAGAAAAATGGTGACACGGGCTGTTCAGACACTCAGTGCTGTAGCTCAGGACTCTGCCTCAGTGACACAGGGGACAAATCGTGACAGCATTCATTGGAGAATAAATGGAAGTTATTTTGAGCATCTAATTGGATTGGGAGTGGGGAAATGGGGATTATTTATTATTATTTCCAATAATGTATAGCATCTTAAGTATCCCATTCTCAAGATTTGCTCCACTGTGCTTAAAAAATACATATGCTTGAGTGCTTAAAAAATACATATGCTTGAGTTCTGGGACTTTGACAAAAACGCCCTCTATCCCTTGGTATTTCTACCTGAACAATTCATGCTATGCAAATATGAGTAACTAGAAATCTCCTTTAAGATAAAGAAGTAACATATAGTCATCGGTTTTTAGGCTGGTCATCTGGTATTGGCAAAAAGACATGGATTTGCAGTCTGAAGACTGGTGTGTTCAAGCACACCAGTGACTGGGCTCTGTCACTAACTAGCTGTGTGACCCTGATAAAAACCTTCACCTCTCTGTCTTTATCGTCAAATAAGAATCTATCATAAGAGAACCACCCTGAGGATTAAACGTTATAATGTATGTTAAAGGTGCTTCATAAACTATAAAGCACTCACAAACATCAGTCATCTATTGCATTGGAAGCTCCAGAGCCTGGCATGAGGCCTGACACAGAGCTGGTGCTCAGTATTTGTAGTCTAAATGAGTAAATACCACTGATGAGCTGTGTGATCTCAGGCAAGAAAAATCTCTCTCCTCCTCCTCTGATACCACTGTCCCCCTTGTTCACTGGACTACAGCCATACTGTCCTTTTTCCTGTTCCTCCTATACAGCAAGCTCAGTCCTGCCTCAGAGCCTCTGCTATTTCCTCTGCCTGGAACACTCTTCCCCAGCTCTTTGCATGGCCATCCCCTTCTCATCAGTCAGGTCTTAGGTCAAATGTCATTTCTTCAGAGGCTTTCTCTTACCACCCTGACTAATGTTCCTCCCCTATCATTCACCCAATATATATTCCTGTTTTATTTTCTCCTCCTGTTGACTTGTTTATTACACTCTCCTTCACTAAAATAAAAAATACTCTACTAGAGATTCTCTGTCTGTCTTGTTTACCACTGTATTCCAATGCCTAAGACAACATCTAGCTCATAGAAAACTCTCAACAAGTGTTTGAATAAATGAGGTTGGAATAACTTAATATCAAAAGTTTCATTCACTCAACAAATGTTTTGTATGTACCTATGAGGATTCAGGCTCTATTTCAATGTGCTGGGGATTCAGCTGAGAACAAAACAGACAAAAATTCCTGTTTTCTTGGAGCTTGCCTTCCAGTGGGGAAACAAACAATAAACAAGATAAAAAGCGAAGTACATACTATATCTGATAATAAGTGTTAAGGAGAAAAAAATAAATAAAGCAGTAAAGGAGGATATGAAGTGTGTTTGGAGGGGCATACAGAAATGCGAGACTGAGCCATGAGGCTATATGGGAGAAATACATTCCAGAAGGCCAGGGTAACTGGGACAGGAATGAAGGGATTGGAGGCTAACAAAATAGAGGATGACGTCAGGGAGGTTAAGAGAAGTCAGATTGTATAGGGCCCTGTTGGCTAACCCAAGGACTTTCTCTTTTACAAAGAGTAAGATAGGGGACCTCCCTGGTGGCGCAGTGGTTAAGAATCCACCTGCTAATGCAGGGTACATGGGTTCGATCCCTGGTCCAGGGAGATCCCACATGCCACAAAGCAACTAAGCCCTTGTGCCACAACTACTGAGCCGGCGCTCTAGAGCTGGCGAGGCACAACTACTGAGCCCACATGCCACAACTACTGAAGCCCACACGCCTAGAGCCCATTCTCCACAACAAGAGAAGCCACCGAGGGCTTCCCTGGTGGCGCAGTGGTTAAGAATCCACCTGCCAATGCAGGGGACACGGGTCCACGCCCTGGTCCTGGAAGATCCCACATGCCGCGGAGCAACTAAGCCTGTGCGCCACAACTACTGAGCCTGCACTCTACAGCCCACGAGCCACAACTACTGAAGCCCATGTGCCTAGAGCCCGTGCTCCGCAACGAGAGACCACCTCAATGAGAAGCCCACACACCGCAACGAAGAGTAGCCCCCCGCTCGCCACAACTAGAGAAAGCCCACGTGCAGCAACAAAGACCCAACGCAGCCAACAATAAATAAATTTTTAAAAAAAGAGTAAGATGGTAAAGTTTTGGAGAATCTGAGCACCGGGGTGTCATGATATGGCCTGTTATAAGAGGATCGCTGGAGCCGCTGTTTTGGGAATACCTTAAGGGTAAGCGAAGAGACCAGTAAGGATGCTACAATAACCACGCCAAGACATAGTGGCTCCAGAAGACTGGGGAAGGAGCAGGTGCGGGGTTGGAAGATTAAATTTTGGCTTTTGACAGTTACTTTGGAGTGAAGTTTAGGGGGAAGTCTAGGCTGGGGGTCAGCAGCTGGAATTCAAAAGGCAACAAATGTTGCCCTGCTAGTGAAATGAAGAAGATATTCCCACATAACAGAGCCTTCATGCGAAAGAAATGAGGTGTCAAATGCTGACCGGAGCAAGGTGAAAACCCTGAGCCAAGGCCTGCACGAGCCTGTCCCGGAGGGAGGGGTATGCGGTGGAACCGGCGACCGACTTCCGAATCCACTGCACAAGCTCCGAAGTCCCAGCAGCGTCGACGAGAAAGAACGGCAAGGGTCAGAACAGCAACGCAGCCTGCAGTACTCAAACCTCGCGAGATTTGTTGGCCGGGCAAAGCTATCCTCCCACCCACATCTCGCGAGACCAAGGTTCATGAGCGGCTATAGCCGGTTAGGGTTTGTGGAGAAGATGGAGTATTCCGCGTTGGGCACCGCGGACGCCGCGGACAGCGGCGCGGCCCGGGCGTACAACAACTCGGAGGAGCGGGAGGGCCGGGAACCCGACGGGCTGCGCTTCGACCGCGAGAGGGCGCGCCGCCTCTGGGAAGCAGTGTCCGGGGCCCAACCAGTGGGGAGGGAGGAAGGTGAGTCCGGGGACTTCAGAGGCAGGAAGACACTTGCCCGCCTGCTCCTTTCGCGGAGAGTGGCGGAAGCGCGGGGCGGGGACGCGGACCAACCCCCGGTTCTACGGTCACACCCTCTGGCGCCCGGCCCGCCCCCTGGCGTGATGCGACCCGGTACTCCCTGACTTGTGCACCTCACCAAGAGCTGGGCGCGTTGTGCCAGCTCCCCTAAAAATCCTGGCTGTACGCCACAAGAAGCGCGCGCAAATGGTCAAGGGCCTTCTCACGCTGTGGCCGCGTGGTTCTTTACCCCGCTTTCCTCACCCGCGAGAGCTTACTTCTTCCTAAACTTGAGGACTGGAATCCTCCGGGCGTGCCGTCCACGCCGTTTCGGAGACCCTCAGAACCCTCCCCGCCAAGCTCGTAACCCCTTCACCATCCCAGTCTCCAGGTTCCCCCACCCCTAGTGTCTCTTGCCTCCCTTCTCTCATGCCCCACACTTCCGAGGGCTCTAGAAGGCCTTCTCCATACCTCAGTGTTCCTCCTGAACTTGGAGACTGAGCCCTGGCTTACCCCTGTTTCTTGGTGTCACCTGTTTCCACCACTTGAATCCCTTTTCTAATGTGGGAACCAGAAGCCCGAGAGCCTGGCCGGGTATACTATGGCTCCAGCTTGTATCCCACGCTTGACCCAAGGTTGTGGAGAACAGGATATACAAGTCTGTCTAGCGGGGCACTTCTGGGCTGAAGCTTCCCAGCTTGTTCTGCACTTGACCTAGCCCTGGGTAAGATGGAGATAGAAAGAGGAGGATGGAAAGAGCTGCTCTGACCCCGTTTTGTGACCCCCTTCACAGTCCTTAGCAGAGCTAGCTGCTTAACTCTAACCCAGAAGTACACAAACTGGACTTTTGTGCTAATCCTGTCAGGTAATCTGCAGGGAAATCAGATTTCTCTAAAGGTTTGTTTGCTTGCTGAGCAGACTAATCTTGGAAAGTTAATATGTTGCTTGTGAACTGATTGTCCTGGGATAAAATGGAATTTTTTACCACATCCAAGGAAGATATGTTTAAATTTGGGGTGGTATACATACCTATACCCCGATGTATACTTCTCCAATTTAAAAACTAGTCTAGTCTGACTCCTAAATTAGTAAGAGGCTCCTATCCCCCTCACCCTCATACTTTCAAACTTGTTTGGCAC
Organism: Phocoena sinus; assembly: GCF_008692025.1. Taxonomy (NCBI): domain Eukaryota; kingdom Metazoa; phylum Chordata; class Mammalia; order Artiodactyla; family Phocoenidae; genus Phocoena; species Phocoena sinus. Next base: position 19,666,713 of record NC_045765.1, on the reverse strand, counting down.
AAAGTTGCCTCTCCTCCACCCTCCACCGCCTGCAATTTTCCTTTCATTAATTTGACCAACATTCACTGACGCCTGCTCTGTTCCCAGGATTGGCTGGGCATCAGAGCTACAGAGTTGAGAATAATACTGGCCTTGCCCTGGAGGGGCTTGTAGTCTAATCCAGGAAGCAGACACCAAGACAGTTGCAGTATAATGTAGTGGGTGCAGTGAAGTGGGAAGTCTAAGAGTTGAGGGTACACAAAGAGGAAGCGGCCTTTGTCCTCAGGGGATACAGAAGGCATGCCTTGGACATTGAAGCAGAGAACACAGCAGCTGTGCTCTGGAAAGTGAACTGTTTATGTGTGTATGAATGCCCACAGTCATTTAGAACCCAGTTCACTTCCCTGCTCTCCTCACTTTGTCCAATAATTTATTTGAGGTCTAGGTAGATACCTATAACACCAAGTCCTACTCACCTTGGTTTTTTATTATCTCTTAGTTATAATTTTTGTTTTCTCATTGAGTTGTAATTTACATGCCATAAAATTCACCCATTGTAACTGTAAAATTCAATTAATTGTAGTAAAAGTATAGAGTTGTATAGCCCTAGTCCAGTTTAGAATATTTCCATCACTCCAATTTGTGCTCCTTTACATTAAATCCCCACTCTTACCTCCTGCCCTCGGCAACCACAAATCTGTTTTCTGTCTCTATAAATTTGCCTTTTCTGGACCTTTCAGTAAATGGAATCCTATAATATATAGTCTTTTTCATTTGGCTTCTCTCACTCAGCATGTTTTTGAGGTTCAGCCAAATTGTAGTGTGTATTAATACGTCATTCCTTTTTATTGCTAAATAGAAATCCATTGTATAAATCTTGCTTTATTCTCTAATAATCTCTGCCTTTTTTTTTTTTTTTTTTTGCGGTATGTGGGCCTCTCACTGTTGTGGCCTCTCCCGTTGCGGAGCACAGGCTCCAGACGCGCAGGCTCAGCAGCCGTGGCTCACAGGCCTAGCCGCTCCGCGGCATGTGGCATCTTCCCAGACTGGGGCACGAACCCTGCATCGGCAGGCGGACTCTCAACCACTGCGCCACCAGGGAAGCCCAATCTCTGCCTTTTGAGTGGGCTGTTTAAACTATTGACATTTAATTTAGTTGTTGATATGGCTAGACTTACTGTCCCTACTTCATGACCCTATGAAAATCAGCCCTCTATGTCACATTCTAGATCTCTCAGCCTCTGCCCCATACCCCTTCTGATTGTCTGTCTACAATATGGATACAAAATAAATCCTGCCAATCAGATGCCTTCTCGTAAGATTTGGAAGGCAGAAATGCAGTGAAGATCATATTTCTACAGCTATTGTTACTGTCAAGAAAGGTTGTGGAACTATAAGATCTTCTTACATAAGTGTTCCAGCATCCATTCTCCAGCTTCATATGTTAAGAGGCATGTTCAATGACAATGGAAGCTTCTTACTTCCAGCACGGCTGCAGTGGAGGCCTCAGAGATTATAGCTCACCTGTTGAAACAGTTATATATTGTTCCTAGAGACATTTCTGGAAGGCTCAACCTAGTACCTTCAGCCTTTCCAATGATTTTCTAAGCACCTAATTTCCTGTATCAAACCTGTCCCCTCTGGTAATTGGTAATTGGATTAGAGTTGTATGTGGATATCTGGGAAACAGGGATTCACATTCAGGCCACCTTCTCAGAATTCTGATAATTCATATAAGTTCTTTTTCCCTCTGTGGACCTTAGCTTCCTCCAACCTCATGAATCTCTCACAGATTTTGTGAGTCAGGAATTCAAGAAAGGTTTGGCTGGACAGTTCTGACTCAAGGTCTCTTATGCAGTTGCAGTCAGGTAGTGGCTAGAGTTGAAACAGCAGTGGGATGGAACTCCTGGAGGCTGGCCGGGCATCTCTTTTTTCACATAGTCTCAGGGTCTCTCCATGTGATTTCATGCATGGAATAGTTAAGGCTTCCTCACAGCTTGGAAGAAAATCACTTACATGGTAACTGAAGACTTTAAGAGCAAATATTCCCAATTTGGTTCATTTTTATAATTTCTGTCTTCCATGTGTCTATATGTTGCTTAGTAGTCAACCAGTGATTCAGTGAACACCTGGAGCCAGTAAAGGCCTCGGTTGGATCTGTAGGTAGGTAGGAAATTACATTCAAAGTTCAGGCCATTTTAAAGTCAGCCCTGGCTTTTACTTTCTGTCAGGGCCTTTTGCATCTCTTCTGTGCATGTGTACAACCTCAGAGTTGGCCAGGAGTATGTGGCTAACTTGGGCCCTCTTAGGTCCCCACTGCCACACAGTCTCAGCCACAAACATGACACAGCAAAGGCTATAGTAGAGCCTTTGGCCTTTCCTCCTCACCTACCTCTGAGACCATCACTTCCACCAATATTATCACTAGATAGGGGCGTTGCCCACCACTCCAAATCAAGTGATTTCCTCTTCCACAGGGAAGCTATTGGTTCTCACATCCTACCTCTTCCTGGTAGAACCTCTGCACTGACTGAGTGTGGGAGGGGATGAGAGCAGTCCCACATTCCCGCTCTTCTCACCCGAAGTTCAGCAGATGTACAAGCATAAGTGCTTCCCAGATTGTTAAGTGCCTTTGGTCAATTTCCAGGGTACTGAAGGGATTGTTTTTGTCAGTTTTGTTCAATGTTTTAGTTGCCTTGGGTGAAGAGGATCTCCTCACTCTGCTATAGCCAAAGTCCCACCTCATACTCATTTTATATTCAACTACACTTCCTCTGCCTGACTTCTAAATTTGGAGGGTCCAAGACTCAGTCCCAGGAGTCTCAATTTGTATCCCCAGCTCTGACCTTTCCCTCAAGCTCTAGGCCTGAATCTCTAGCTGACTACTTGATATCTCTACCCATGTATGTGATAGACCACTCATGTTTAATATATCCAAAGGAAACATCTTTAATTTCTCCTCCAAGGCTGTCTTCCTCCAGTTCTCATCTGTTAGTTTCTCAAATTCAAAACCTAGGAGTTATCCTTGAATGCTCTCCTACTTCACCCCCTACATCCAATCGAAGAAATTGGATGTCAGATCTACTTCTAGAACATAATTCCAAATCCATCCACTTTTCTCATCTCCATTGACAACCTGCCTAGTCCACATTTCTATCATCTATTGCCTAGAAGACTGCAACAGCCTCTTCCCTGTTCTTCCTGTTTCCATTCCTATTCCCATACAATCTGCTGACACAACGAATAGACTAATCTTTTCAAAACATAAGCCATATCTTGTCACCTCTCATTACACTAAGAATAAAATCTGTAGTTCATACCATGGTTTATGAGGCCTTATACTCATTCCACATGATCTGGTAGGCCTCAAACTCTCTCCAACTTTATTTCCTACCACTATTCTCTCATTCACCATACTCTATCCACACTGTCCTTCTCTTCATTCCTTGCATATGCCAAACTCACCCCTGCCTCAGAGACTTGACAGTGTCTCAGGCTGGAACAGTTTCCCCCAGACCTCTTGTGGCTAACACCTCCCTAGCATGGTCTTCACTGACTATACTGCCCCAACATTCTCTACCACTTACTTTGCTTGCTTGTTTTCATAATATTTCTCACTCTCTGTCACTATCTTGCTTATTTATTTACTTTGTACTCTCTCTTATTTGTTGACATGGCCCCAGCACTAAACCCATTTCTGGCACGTAGAAGGCATTCTGAATACATAATTGTGAACTGTGTGAATGTATTCTCTGAGGCCAAAGAGGTGTGTTTCATTTATTCAGCAGGTATTCACCAAGCCCCTCCTGTGGGTTAGGGATTTTATTTTTAATTTATTTTATTGAAGTATAGTTGATTTACAATGTGTTAATTTCTGCTGTATAGCAAAGTGATTCAGTTTCATATATATTCATACATATACATGTATATTCTTTTTCATATTCTTCTCCCAATCCATCCCTCTCCCACCTCCCCCTTGGCAATGATGAGTCTGTTCTCTATGTCTGTGGGTCTGTTTCTGTTTTGTAGATAAGTTCATTTGTGTCATATGTTAGATTCCACATATAAGTGATATATGGTGTTTGTCTTTCTCTTTCTGACTTCACTTAGTATGATAATCTCTAGGTCCATCTGTGTTGCTGCAAATTACATTATTTCATTCTTTTTTATGGCTGAGTAGTATTCCATTGTATATATGTACCACATCTTCTTTATCCATTCATCTATCAATGAACATTTAGGTTGTTTCCATGTCATGGCTATTGTGAATAGTGCTGCTATGAACATAGGGGTGCATGTATCTTTTTGAATTATAGTTTTGGCTGGATATATGCCCAGGAGTGGGATTGCTGGATCATATGGCAACTCTATTTTTAGTTTTTTGAGGAACCTCCATACTGTTTTCCACAGTGGCTGCACCAATTTACATTCCCACCAACAGCATAGGAGGGTTCCCTTTTCTCCATACTGTCTCCAGCATTTGTTATTTGTAGACTTTTTAATGATGGCCATTCTGGGTCAGGCATTTTATTAGATACTGGGTATACAAAGTCATAAGTGACATGGTCCTTGCCCTGTTTAGTCTTTGGGAGTCAGATTCTGAATATCCTTGAAAGGAAACCCCGTTTCCTTTAATAAAACAAAATCCATCATCTCCATGCGAGGAGAGAATGGCTGGATCCTGACTCCTGGGTAGCATTTTCCCTTTATGGGCTTTGCATTCTGAGGAGCCTCTCACCCTCCCTTTTAAAGCTCTGGCCCAGATGTGTTCACAGACCCACTTCTGTTGATTTCTCTGAGCATGGCTGAGGCAGCCACAGTCTTTCACAAAAATTACCAAACACTGTAGGAGAAAAATAGGGAAATAAACAAAAGACCCTCAGGGTCAGAAATATAGCCAGACAACAGCCCTTCTTCCCAAAAAGGCTGGCATAAATAAATAAGCTTTATATCTTGTGGAGTAGGGAGAGGCACCTTAAAAGTTCCCCCCCAAGAACCTCCCTCCAGAGAATCTTGCCCACTTTTTGGTCCAGAGTAGAAGATAAAACACATGAATTTGCCGTCCCCTCACATTTTCTAGATTCTACCCCTGCCTCAGATTGTCGATGTCATGATAGAACTCATGCCTTGTGTGAGATTTTACTCCCTCCTCAAAAAGTAAAGCTTTGTTTTCCAGGCCCAACAATTAAGCACAGGTTAATACTATAGATTCCTATGGTGTGGAACTTGTGTGACACATTAGGTAATTTTTTTTTTGGCTGCATTGGGTCTTTGTTGCTATGAGCAGGCTTTCTCTGGTTGCAGCGAGTGGTGGCTACTCTTCGTTGCAGTGCACGGGCTTCTCATTGCGGTAACTTCTCTTGTTGCGCAACACAGGCTCTAAGCATGCAGGCTTCAGTAGTTGTGGCTCGTGGGCTCAGTAGTTGGGGTGCACGGGCTTAGTTGCTCCGTGGCATGTGGGATCTTCCCGGACCAGGGCTCAAACCTGTGTCCCGTGCACTGGCAGGTGGATTCTTAACCACTGCGCCACCAGGGAAGTCCCTTCTCACTGTTCTTGATCTGATTTTGAAATATCTAAAATTGCCTAACGGAATTCCATTTTGGCTGGCTCAGCTTTAACCTTGTTCCCAGAAGCATCTTTTCCCTTCCCGTCTTCCTCCACATGAAAGCGAAGGTTCTCCAGCAGGATGACAGACCCAGCAGCTAGGTCAGCACAAGCTTTCTAGTCCTTCAAGAACAAAACATCCTTGCCCAGCAGAGATTTGAGTTCTACAGCAACTGGCTGCAGGGAGTACTTGTCAGGCATGGGGACACCATCAGTCCAGCCCAGATGGCTCATAAGAAAAACTGACTTGGCTCCAGTGTCCAAGCAGAATTTGATGCTTGGAACGGCAGCCTTGACCCTCTGGTTGTTTGTTATCTTGTTGTTCTTCCTAGGAACATTGAAGTCCACTCTCATGATGACCCGCTACCCCTTCACGTCCAGCTTGTCCAGAGTCAGCTTGTTAGAAAGTGACATCTTGGCAATTCAGTGGCAACAAGAGGCCGGGGGAAGAGACTGGGGCAGTGACAGCAGCAGAGACTGCGTTTGCCACTCTCTTAATGTTCTTTTTAGAGAGAACTGCAAGCCTCTCACACCAGTATCTGGCTAGAATTGTTTCATTTTTATTGTATTTATTTTTATTGGTATTTACTTAAGTTTATAATTTAAAGATTCCTTTTTAAAAGAATTTACTTAGTAAAGAAAGTTGGCATAGGGACTTCCCTGGTGGTCCAGTAGCCAAGACTCCACACTTCCACTGCAGGGGGCTTGGGTTCCATCCCTGGTCGGGGAACTAAGATCCCACATGCCATGTGGCACAGCCAAGAATAACTAAATAAATAATAATCATCATTTAGAAAGAAAGTTGGCGTACATAAAAGTATAAAGTAAGTTACAGGTGAGGTGGCACGAGAATATAGCGTGAGTCATGAAAGCAGTAGGGGAGGGGTGGCTGAGGTTTGCCGATTTAATAGTATGGCATTCCATTACTCAGTTCATGCGTTTGAGGCAGGGTTCAAAGACAGTGCTGTTGAGGCAGTTTTTTAACTCAAAGATTTTTTATTTTCCTCTCTGTAGTGGAACACATGATCCAGAAGAACCAGTGTCTCTTTACCAGCACCCAGTGTAAGGTTTGCTGCGCCTTGCTAATTTCTGAGTCCCAGAAGCTGGCACACTACCAGGTATGCCCTTGTACCTTTAGTACTGCTTTATTTTTCCAGACCCAGTGTCAAACCCCCACTTCTCCCTGGCTTGTGCAGTGAATTCCTTTTTAGCCACCCAGGTGTTGCCTCCATGCATGTTGGCTGTGACTTGAAGATTGACTTAATTTTTCTGAGTCTCATTTCTTCCATCCAAATCAGGATCATTATACTTACATGTTCCCATGCAGCTTGGTACAGTAGAAAGTACATGCTTTGGCTTTAAATAGACCTGTGTTTGAATCACATCTCTGCTACTCATCTTGGGCAAGAAACCTCACTATCTTCAGCCTCAGTTTCCTCATCTGTAAGATTGAGATGATGATAATTTTCTCATAAATTATTGTGAAGATTAGATTTGACAGCATTTAAGTACTTTATACAGAGTAGGAACTCAATAAACTAGGTTTCTTCCCCCACCCTCTCCTCCTCAAAAGTGTCTGTGAGGATGAATCAGATGAAAATCTAGTGTTTTTGAGTGCCTTAGATATGAAATGGCATTTAGCTATCTTTGATCTTTTTCCTGGGTTCTTGCAGAGCAAAAAACATGCCAACAAAGTGAAGAGATACCTAGCAATCCATGGAATGGAGACATTAAAGGGGGATACGAAGAAGCTAGACTCAGATCAGGTAATACAGCTGCCATGTTGAGACTGCTCACTTCCTGATGAAGCCAGCAGGCAGGTTGGTGTGGTGGAAAGAACATGGGCTTTGAGTCAGACTGACTTGGCTTCAAATCCTGGCCCTGTCCTGTGATTTGGGCAAGTCTTATTACTTCTCTGAGCCTTGATTTCTTCTTCTATAATAATGAGGATGCTAATGTCAACTACCTTTCAGGATTTTTCCAAACTAAAATGAAAGAAGGTTTATTAAAGCACCCAACACAGAGCCTGGCACATAGTAGGGGCTCAGTAAATGGAGCCATTGTCAGTGGTTTGTTAGAGTAGGACAGCTGTCCATTCCCTACTCAAGAAGAGAAAGTGGAAGAAAGCCAGGTTGCTTGCTTTCTTGAGATCTGGGGGAAAGAGCTGAGTTCAATACTTGAATATTTGGAATAAACAAGTGGAATAAACACTTTTCCAGCATGTTTGCTTTTTGCCTTAGAAATACTGTGAGAATTATGCTGAAACAACCCCCGTCCCTCAGGTGTACCATTATTTTTGTTCCATAGCAGGCTGTGCAAATGTCATGGAATGAAAAGTCAGCAGACTGGGGCCCAATACTAGCTCTACAACTTAACTGGTTGGGTGACTTTGGACAGGTCACTTAACCTCTCTGTACTTCACCCATAAAATGGAGATAATAGTTCCTACCTCTTAAGGGTATTGTGAGGTAAAATTCCAATTCCTAGTGGATGCTCAGTGAGTAAGAGCTTACACTACAAACTGTGCCTCCCTGTCATAGGGACCACAGGTTTGGAAGGGCCTTGCTTATCCCTTCTCCAAATTCACTGGCTCATCCCCTGGTTGCCCTTCTTGTGATTTAGAATCCAGAAAGACAAGATCAACTCTGTGACCCTGGGCAAGTCACTTCACCTCTTTATATATCTGATCCTTCTACTCTCGGAGTGGCCCAGTAGTTCTAATGAGATCATGGGCCCCTCCCCGTCCAACAAAGAGTTATCCAGCCCAAAATGACAATAGTACCAAGGTTGAAAAATGCTATATTAGAATGAATACTGTATTCAGAAATCAGACATAAGAGAGAGGCTGGGAACTCTTAATATAGACTTGAAGTACATTGTTTTCTAGCCTAATCATAATCATGAAATAAAACCCAATGATCTGCTTGTTCATCGAACCCTGAACATCTGCTGTGTGCCAGACTCCAGCAGAGTGCTAAGGATAGGAAACAAAGATGAATCCAACAGTCTTTGCCCAAATGTTGCACTTTAGTTCACAGAAAAGTCTCCTAAGCTGTGACACTGTCAGTTTAGAGTGACAAGCGAGTGGTATGATAGAGGTCTATTTAATGCACTCCAGGAGTACAGAAGAAGAACAAGATTAGTTCTTCCTTCCTGGAATAATCACACTAAGTGGCTTGATAATTGTTTACTGAGTAATTTTCTTGAGTAAAAGTCTCTCAGAAGAGGTAATATTTAATCTGGGCCTTGAAGGCTAAGCAGACATATGCCAGGCAGTAAAGAAAGGAAGATCATTCTAGGCAGCAGGAATGGCCCAAGTAAAACAAGGAAGTAGCAGAGAACAAAACGGGGAATGGTGAGTAGAGCATGGGATGAAGTAGCTGGAAAAGAATCCAGAAAGGTAGGTTGGGGTTAGTGTGTGAAGGGGGCCTTGAATGCTCATTCTCCTATGGGCAGTGGGGAACCAGTGAAGATTTTCTGGCCGGGCAGTGGCGTGATCAGACCTGTGTTCTTTCTCCTAACCAGAAGAGCAGCAGAAGCAAAGACAAGAACCAGTGCTGCCCCATCTGTAACATGACCTTTTCCTCCCCTGTCGTGGCCCAGTCGCACTACCTGGGGAAGACCCACGCAAAGAACTTAAAGCTGAAGCAGCAATCCACTAAGGTGGAAGGTACTGGTTTTCCTGAGTGGTGCTATGTATCGGGACCCCTCCCGTCCTCAAGGCACCAATGCCAGGTGCTCCCAGAAATGCTCACTGGGGCCACAGACTTGAAGAGGTTGAACTGCTTTTGAGAGCCCTTAAAAATATCAAAGTAGACCCAGCTTCAGTGAAATGCATCCTCGGAGTTGTACTCACCTAACCTCCCTTTCTTTGGTTACATCAGTTTTTCTCTATAGAAGCTTCTTAGCCCTGAGCTTTTGTCCTTAAAAATAATTATAAGTCAGGAGTGCCAAAGTCCTCCAGGTTATGCACACCAGGAGAGCATTCTATCTCCTGCCTCTCTCACTTAGATTTTTCCCTCCTAGCATTCACCTGCCCTGTTGCCATGCATTCCAAGTTAAAAAGCTATGCCCTGCTCACTTTAATCCTCAAAGCTGCCTGTTCTCCTCAAGACAGGGACTTGCCTTTCGAAGCTGAATACTTCAGTGCTGCCACTACTGCCCAGCAAACTGTATTTGCAACTGCCATGAATTCATTCCCAGTGCAGTGACTTCTAAAATAGCCCCCTTTATCTTGTCGCCACTGGGGCTCAGCCTTCACTTTCATCTCATTAACTAATGACTTTCTGGGATTTTAAACCTCTGCTAACTGCAGTTAGTCAAAACTGAAAGTTCTTTGATCTTTATTTTATTTTTTTCTTGGTAATTTTTGCTTCTGTCTTTATTTTGGACCAAGAAGTAGACTATACTATCTATAATACTTGTCCTTTTTTGAATTGCTGTATTATAAAAACAAGACAGTGATGTTTTGGAAGACTTTGAAGAGAGGGTAAAAAAATCACTCATAATTATACTCTCTTATTACACCCCAATCTAGTATTCCTGCTATGAAACGAGATAAAGTCATGGATGCCCAAGTTTAAATCCTGCCACTGCTATTTACCATCTGTATGAATGAACTTCTTTGTGCCTGAGTTTTCTCACCTATAAAATATTGATAATACTACTTCATAGGTTTTGAGGATGAAATAAGGTATACAAGGAACCTAGGATGTAATAAATGCTCAGTAAAGGACAATTCTCTTTTTTTTTGGCCAAGTGGCCTGCAGGATCTTAGTTCCCCGACCAGGGATTGAACCCTGGCCCTGGTAGTGAAAGTGCCAAGTCCTAATCACTGGACTGCCAGGGAATTCCCGACAGTTCCTATTGTTAGTATTATCACCATCATCAAGATAGCCAGTGAATGGAATCCCCACATAAAATGCAGTAGTTGATCAGGCATCCACCACCTGGAGCATGTCACTGGCTTTGCTTATGGTTTGTTCATCATTAAGTTATACTAGTACTAATTGCTTTTGTTTAAAGTCAGTGTTGGTACCATTTATGGTACCAAAAAGATTAAACATTAGACCAAGGGAAATTAGCTTAAGAACAGAACTTTATATGGTCACTTATCTTTAGGTTTATATGAGCTTAACTTTCTATAAATGGGAAAATTCCCTGGAATATGCCCGGTCCAAAGATTCCATATTCAAGGGTTTATGTTTTGTATTTACTTTTGGCCCTTGCCACATAACAGGTATGTTTTTATATAGTTATAATCATAGTGCATGTACCATTTGTATCCTGCTTTAACTTTTAATTTTGTAGTTTAAGCACATTTCCATGTTATTACATGAGTTTATAACTATATTTCTGAAATTAAACATTTTTCTAATGTAAAAGTAATACAAGCATGTTGTAGAAAATATGGAAAATATAGATAAATGGAAAGAAAAATACTCATAATTTTACCATTCAAAGATAACCACTGTTAACATTTTGGAGTACTGTTTCTCCTATAATCTTTTGTTATGTGTATGTGTGTATATCTGTGCGTATATGTGTTTTATGTATGTCTAGATTATGTATATAAACGTAAAATACTTTAACCTTATTGTTTTTATAAAAACAACGCATACTCATTATTGTTATTTCTAGTTCAAACAATGCAAAAGGTACAAAGAGGAAAGTAAAATACCACCCAAATCCTGCCACCAAGAGAGAAACACTGTTAATATGTTGGTAACATTTCAAAATACCAGTATACACATATAGATTGCACGTTATGTCTTTTAATAATGACATGATCGTATCATGTGTATAATTTTCTTTTATGCTCTTTTCACTTAATATAACATTTGTATTTCCCCATGTTATTAAAAACTTTTTCATAAACATTTTTAATGACAATATCCCATCACAGCACATTTATTTAACCAGTCCTCTAATGGTGAACATTTACGTTTTCCCCCTCTCCTTTATTAATGTTTGTAAATAACACTACAGCAAACATTCCTGTAGAATTCTCTTTCCATATTTCAAGTTGTTTCCTGAGAGAAGACTCCTGTAGCTCTCATTTTTACTGGATGTCTATTAAGTGGTTCCTCCAACTTTACTTAACCATTCACCTTTGATGCTTCTCTTCATTATCTTTTAAAGAAAGACCCTTATGTTTCAGTGGTCATGATTATTTCTTTTCTGATATCAAGAATCTACATTCATTGTAGAAAAGTTGGAAAAGACTGAAAAGCACACTTTTACTCAATGCTTTTGGTCTTTTTTCCACACATCACCGGTATGGTTTTTGTTGTTTTACAGAACCGAGGACATAAGAACCAGTTTGCTGTATAACCTGCTTTTTTTTTTTTTTAACTCAACACCACATACTGAATATTTTCTAATATTATTGAATATTCTACAACATGTACCTTACTTTTCCAGTGACTTGCTGAAACAATGGCTAAGGAAAATCAAATAGCCAGGGAAATTGAGATTTCCTATACTGGAAAACCATTGTGGGAAAAGCCAGCAAGTTACTTCTGGCTTTTTGAAAATCCTCAAAACTTCCCGCATTGAAGTAGTACAGAGATGAAAGAACATCTGTCAGTGAGTGCTGCTGAGCCCCACCTCTCCTCCACCATTGGTGGGGGTTCTAGACCACATTTTTAAAGCAGTGGTTACTAGATTGACACCATTCCAGCCACGTGGACTCATTAGTGAGTCATGACATCCACTTTATAAAGCAGCAGTGCAGCCTGCAGTCAGCATCAGGACATTTGTTGGCCCACGGGAGGCTTACATACATGCCCATACCAGGCTCTGATTAACTGAATTCATGGACCACAGCCAGGGATGTTTTCTGAAGGTGAACACATGGACTGTAGCCTTCAGATCTCCCTGCCACGCTCTGGCAGCCTGGCATAGAGGAGAGGGCATGGTCTTTAGGGTCACACAGGCCTGTATTCACTCATTAGCTGGGTGATCTTGGGTAAGTCATTTCACCCATCTGAGCCTCGGTTTTTCTCTGTATTGTGGCAAAATGACACCTACCTCATGGCATAGTTCTGAGGACCAAAAGAGAAAATATATATACAAATCTCATAACTAAATGTCAATGTCATCCTCCGCTCCCCCACTCAGCCTAGAAGGCAGTGTAGCCTAAAAGGCCCCCCTAGTATAGTGCCTTTTCTAAATGACCCTCCAGGCCCTCAGGCCCTCAGTTTCTACATCTGTGCATTGACTTCCAAATCTATAACTGGGATACTTTGAGGATGGGAGTTAAACACCCAAACTTCTTGTCCCATTTGCTGTGAAGTTCTGGGGAATTCTGAGGGATGAGAAGATTGCAAGCATGTACGTATCTAATCTGTTGTAATTTGGCAACTTGATAGTAGAAGTGCAGATCCCTCTCTGAATATAAGAAAAGCAGGATTCATGTGCCTGAAGTAGTTAAAGCTGCCGAACAAAGTAGGTGGTCTTTGGGCTCCCCATATCTTCTCAATTAGAGAAGATTTTCACTGTGTGATTCACACAGGCAGTGCCACGCCTGCAGGTGTGATTAACTAGTGACCCAGCCTTTCTTTGCATTCAGCATACGCGAAAACCTGGCACCTTCTGGGTTTTTTCATTGTTTCTGTTTGAACTCTCTCACCGCAGCTCTGTCGAAACGCCTTACAAACCCTTTCCTTGTGGCCTCCACCTTAGCCTTGCACCAGAATAGAGAGATGATAGACCCAGACAAGTTCTGCAGCCTCTGCCACGCGACTTTCAATGACCCTGTCATGGCTCAGCAACATTATATGGGCAAGAAACACAGGAAACAGGAGACCAAGCTCAAACTTATGGCACACTACGGGCGGCTGGCCGACCCTGCTGTCACTGACTCATCAGGTAAGGGGCTCAGCTCACACCCAGAGCTAGATCGGGGCTTGACTGCTGGGGTTCCCTGGACCACCAAGGCTATGCTTTTCCTCCTTAGGTCTTCTGAAGCAGGCATTGCAAACTCAAATGCCTGCAGAGGCTGGACAGGAAATTTCAATATGTGAAAGAGCCAGTAGGGGATATGATCAGCTGAGGGTATGTGCCTCTCCTAGACAGCTCCAGCCAGTTGTTACTATATCTTCCAGTTTTTCAAAAGAATCTAGAAGCCAGATTTGAATAAGAATTCTCCTGATTTTTAAATGTGCAACTAAATTTTTAAAAGTTTAAACCGTATGTGAGTCAAACCTGCCTGCAAGCCAGATTTGGGGCAAGGGCCACCAATCTGCAACCTCTGATTTAAACTCCCTGTCATCCACATTTCTTGTGTGAGGGCCTCAGCAGCCTCTGCCAGATTTTATAATGTCCTCAGAATCCCTCGTCTCCCAGCAGCTAAGGCCCACCTGTGTCCCTGGGATAGAGTGGTGAAGGAGACCACTCTGACTCAGAACATTAGCTATTGCCCTGACCTCCAGATACCAGTCAGCATCACAGGAGTGAGCATTCATAAAAAGTTAGGAGCCCTTCCCATCACAGTAACTACTCACAGCTTATAGTAAGGGTGGGGAGGGGGAGGTTATTATTTTCTCTTTCAGTCAGCAAATATTTATTGAAAACCTGCTGCATTCCCTCATTGGGGTATAGTAGTGACCAAATCTGATACAGTCTCTGTCTTGTGGAGCCCACTTAAGCATTGGTGTGAGTCCCCAGGGCTTCTTCCCCAGGCCATGGAGATGCAGCACCAGACAGAGAGCACCATGGCATCCAGGTGCAAGGAAGCTCTTGCTCAGAGCCATCTGTGCTCTTCCCACAATCCTGGAGAGGTGAACACCCAGATGCCATAGATGTTCCAGACCACATATGGGCAAGGGGAACAATCATGCCTCTCTAACAACCCCCCAAACCCCAAAGCACCATACAACACAGGCCGTCCTTGGGCAATACTGACTGATGAGAAGGTGCAAAGTAGTGGCTATGCAGCAAGGGGGAGATTCCTTTAGAAGGGTGCCAAGGATCGCCTTTCCAAAGCCTTTGAAAGACCCTCTTTTAGAAACCTCTTCAAAATCAGAAAAGAATGACTAATATTTATTTACTGGTCCTACATATAGGTAGTGCCTTTCCCTTTAACAGGATCAATTCCATATACTGAGGCATCTGGAAACTTCAGAACCAAGCTCCTCAGAGCCCTGCTTCACGACATAGCATCCAGCTAGCACAAACCAGTGTTCTTTTGCAGCTAACCCTCTTTTGCTCCAGTTCCTGCCCCAGCTTTACTTGGTCCTGCCCTGGTCGTTCCCTCATTATCTCTTTTCCACTGGCAGGACTGAGGCACCGCAGTGTTTCAGGCTGCTTATCTTAACTTGTATCCATTCTTTTCTTTTATCTCGAGCCAAAGCCTCCTTCTTGTATTTACCCTCCTCCATTTGTCTAAGCTAAATTACCATATTTAATCCTAGAACTGTATCCTGGATCCTTTTTTCTGGCTTAAATCATTTGACTTCATTACAGATCAACTAAATTCTTTCATGAAAATCTAGGTGGGGGGAAAGGGTATCACATCCTACTTTGATATTAATATATACATTATAATTTGATCCCCACAGCATTCCTATAAAATAGTTGTGATTTTCCCACTTTACAAATAAAGACGATGAGACTCAGAGTGACTTGCTCAGGTCATACAGCTGATATGACCTGATGTTAATAAGTGACAGCATCAGTAGGGGTCTGTAGCTCTGTCTGGTTCCAAAACGTACACTCCTTCTCCCTGCCTTCAGTTCTGAGTGTACTTTGCTGTAGGCTCTCTGAGTCCTGGATGTCAGCAGAGACACTGAGCTCTCTCTGACCCCGTTCTTACAGAGGTGGGATGTTGACCTAGGGTATGCAAGCAGTGACTTCTGCTGACAGGGGTTCTGCCCTAGCAAAGGATTTAGGTTGTTAGCAGCTTGGCTTTTCCCTGCTGGCTTCAGTCGACCCTTGTTCATTTGTTCTTTCAGACAGTCAGTCATCCTGCACTTACCAATGGCTGCTGTAGTCCAGGCCTTAGGCTAGATGCTCTCACACTTAATTACCTGACTTAATCCACACAACAACTCTGTTGTGCACATTTGATTATCACCATTTCACAAATGAGGACATTAGGATCAGAAAGATGAAATGATTTGTTCTGGGTCCCACACTAGGCTGTGGCAGCCAGCATTGAAACCCAAGTCAGGGTTCTGTGTTAGGTACAGAGAATAGTTTCCATGGGGCTCCTGGCAAGTGTCTCATGACAAGTATGGGTCAAATGTGAGATGTATCTGATCCAGAGTGTCCAGATGTCTCCCACCAGGGGTGGCTGCAGCATCTACCAAGCAGATTAAACAAGACTTGGAGTTTGCTTTATACTCCAAGCTCACATTCCTCTCATTCTCTCAAGAATGTCAAAACTAAAACCTGCGTATCATTCAGGTAGCCAAATCCTTCCAGCCGCCAGAGCTCTCAGCATCCCCTCTGGGTTACATAAACAAGACAGGTATTGTCCATATTCTTGTGGAGCTTAGAGTCTAGCAGAAAAAACAGGCATTGAGCAATGAACTACAAGTGTGGCAAGCTTTAGAAAAGGAAACAGACAGGATGCTATGAAGATAACTTAAGATGGGGGACCAGGGGCAAGAGAGATAGTGTGGGGCAACATGCTGCTGGGGAGATGAGCAAGTATCTAGTCATGGCATTGTGGGTCATGTTAGAGATTTGGACCTTTATCCTAAGAGCATTGGGAAGCTACTCACAGCTTCAGCATTATTAGATCATTCTAGCTACAAAGTGGAGAATGGCTTGCAATTAGGGAGGAAGGGTAGTGGAGAGAGACCAGCAGTGAGACTATTGCAATAATTCATACTGGAGAATATGGGAGGCTGGACTAAGATAGCAGTGGTAGAGGTAGACAGGAATAGATAGATTCAAGAGGTATGTAGGAAGTAGAATTGGCCATCCAGTGTGGGAGATGAAGGAAAGGGAACAGGCAAGGATGGTGCCCAGGTTTAGTCTGAAGCCATTAGGTGAATAACCAGGTTTTGGCAGCTTGAGTTTAAGATGCCCACGAGATATCAAAGTAGAGATGTTCAAGAGTCAATTGGATATATAGGTCTAGGCCTAAAAGAGAGGTCTGGGTTAGAGATATTGCCATTTTGGTAGGTCAGAAACTGTTAAATATTGGTAGTTTCATATGTTTTAAACTAATAAGTGGTCATTGAAGTCAGAGAAATGAAAGAGATCCCTTAGAGTTTAGAGAGAAAGGAGCAAAGGATCTAAGATTGAGCCCCCTGAAAATTCTGGCACATGCTACAAACCTGGATGAATCTTGAGGACATTCTGCACAGTGAAATAAGCCAGTCACAAAAAGACAAATCCTCTATGATTTCATTTGTATGAGATATCAAGAGTAATCACACTCATAGAAACAGAAAGAATGTGGTTTGCCAGGGATTAGGGGGAGGGAGAAATGGGGAGTCTAATGGGTGTAGGTTTTTAGTTTTACAAAATGACAGAGCTCTGGAGATTGGTTACACGACAATGTGAAGATACTTAACATGATGAAAACACAAATTTCTCTAACCCAGAACTGTCCTTTACAATTACTGAATTGTACACTTAAAATGGATTAGATGGTAAATTTTCTGTTATTTGTATTCTACCACAATTTAAAATAATAAAAAGAAATTTAAAGAGAGAAAGAAAGAAAACCAAGATTGAGCCCTCTGGAACTGCCAGTATTAAATGGTGGAGGTCAAACATGAGACAGCAAAAGAAACTGAGAAGGAGCCACCAGAGAAGAAAAATCAAGAGTGTGGCATGCTGAAAGCCAAGGACGGGGAGACTTTGAAGAAGGAAGGAGTCACCAATTCTGTCAGGTGCTGTTGAGAGGTCAAATATGAAGAGGCCACATAAGCATTCATTTTGTCCATTAAATTCAGATACAGGGAAGCCTCCATTGGCCTCAGAAAGACTGCGTGTGTGTGCGTGTGTGTGCGTGTGTGTGTGTGTGTGTGTGTGTGTAGGGGGATAGGTTGCAAAGTAATTGAGAGACAAGGAAATGGAGAAGTAGTTGTAGACAGGGCTTTCAAAAGTCTTGGCAGTAAAGGGGAGGAGATACAGGTGCTTTTCCAAATAAACCAGATGTTTAAAAATCAACTCTAGTGACTTATACTTCATAAAATCACAGGGGTAAACCAGAGTATCAAACATGTAAAATGAAAATGGATTAGTGTGGGTACTGGACAAAGCTGGTTTTTTAGAAGCACCAATGAATTATTCACTTGCCCCAAATGATGATTTGAATCTAGCTTACGGATCAGTAAACTGTGTGCTGAGATGTACCTCGCATAGGAGAGTCCGGAGACCTGTGGTGCAGAGGGAAAAATGGGAGCTTCACAGACCAGAGGGCAGATCCCAGCTCTGACCCCAGGTCAACCACTTAACCTCCCTGAGCCTGTTTCCTGCTCTGAAAAATGGAGCTAATCACCTATCTTGCAGCACTATTGTAAAAATCCAAGGGCATAAGTATCCAGAATTTTGGCATGGTGCTTGGTTGCTTAATAGATGGTAAGAGTGGGCTGTTGTAATCTGGGCATCAGTGACCCCACACCAGCTTCAGGTTCAACTCTGGACTTTGTGGGGAGGGTGATCCTGCTAGTCCATTATGCATCTTTTCCCTGTTAGTATTGAACCATTAATTCTGGCCTTCAGTGTCTAAAAAAAGACCTGAATTCTGATTGCAGTAATTTTCCCCTTAAATGCTTTAAAGGGATGTGTCTTCCAGGAAATACCTGAAGATACAAGAGAAACAGATGTAGCTGGGAATGTCTGCTAGTTTATTGGATTAGAGGAGATCGTTAGTGTTCTCAGTAGCTGCAGCTGCCATGGAAGGCTGGTTGAAAGATACTCTCCACTTCTTTGCCAGCATCACTCATGGAACTCGTAAGAGTGATGATAAGCCAAAAGTTCACATTTATTGGATACTTACTAGGTCCCAGTTGCTTTTATTTGAATCATTACAATAACCTTATGAGGCTGATACTAGTATTAACCTCATTTTATAGGTAAGGAACCTAAGTCTCAGAGAAGCCCCACTTTTACAAATGAGGAAACCAAATCCCAGAGAGATTAAGTAACTGGCCTGTGGTCCTACAAGTAAGAAATGATAGAGCTGGGATTTGAACCTAGATGATCTCACTCCAGAGCTGTGAGACTTTAGGATGGCAGATGATTCAAAAGGTGTCAGAGGGGGGGCTTCCCTCGTGGCGCAGTGGTTAGGAATCTGCCTGCTAATGCAGGGGACATGGGTTCAAGCCCTGGCCGGGGAGGATCCTACATGCCGCAGAGCAACTAAACCCATGCGCCACAACTACTGAGCCTGCGCTCTAGAGCCCGTGAGCCACAACTACGGAAGCCTGCGCGCCTAGAGCCCACGCTCCGCAACAAGAGCAACAAAGAGTAGACCCTGCTCGCCGCAACTAGAGAAAGCCCACGTGCAGCAACAAACACCCAATGCAGCCAAAAAGAAATACATTTTTTTTACAAAAAAAAAGGTGTCAGAGGACTCTTGAAGTCATGTGTACAGTTGCCTGTCTCATGCAGCTAGCACCTGGCATGCTGAATAAGTACAGCCTTGGCAGTCAGCCAAGCCTGCTTGCCATTTACTAACTCTGTGTTCTTGGACATGTAACCATGCCTTATTTTCCTCATCTATAAGAGAATAATGATAATCATTTTCACAGAATCATTATGAGCGCCAATGAAAATTATATGAAGTGCATGGCCTATATCAGGCACTTGGTAAACAATGGCTGCTTTTTATTGTAAGTATGATGGTTGTGGTATAGTTGGTTTATTGTTGAGTAAAGCTGAGGATCAGAAAGGGAAGGGATTTTGCCAAGATCACGTGAATGCAGAGCCAGGAGTCCAGCCCCATATCTTGGTTCCTGGCCCATGCTGTCTCTGCTAGACCATGTGAAGAAAGGCCACTTTGTCACTGGAGCAGCCCTCGTAGTGAGACAGGGTGTCTGTGAGCCCCACGGTAGAGAGAGAGAGAGATTGATTTTGCTAACAGGCCTCATAAATTACTGTTACTGCAAGCCCAAAGAGAGTGGCACCTTCCCAGAGATCTCTTAGCTAAAGGCATCCTTAATGAGGCTACTTAGCACAGTCAAGGTGGAAAAGACAGTTACACCAAATGTCACCTCTTTGTTCTAGCAATCTTTTATTTACTCAACAGACAGCTACTCTGGACCAGGCTCTGCTGGGACTGAGGGCACAGAGGGGAACGAGAAGGTTCCCAGCCCCAGGCATACATGTGCCCCCTGAGCATTGGGGCCACTGGGATTCTTATCAGGGCCAATCACCTAACCTCACCCCACCCATCCATCCTCAGAAGGGCATTTGCACATACTGTCGAAAGCAGCAGTCCCCAGGTCCCTTCTTATTGGATAACTAAGCATCTTGACTTTTATGTGTGTTTCAGCCGGGAAGGGCTACGCCTGCAAGACATGTAAGATAGTGCTGAACTCCATAGAACAGTACCAAGCTCATGTCAGCGGCTTCAAACACAAGAACCAGTGAGTAATCATACTTTGAAATTCAAGAGCCTGCAGCAGGAGCTCAGGGCTTTGGTACTCCTTGGCTAAAAGGGAATCCTGGCAGTCTTTTCTGCCAGTCAACAGAAGCTCAATACGTTAACAGAAAGTTCTTCTCCCATCAGCTTCTCCCCAGCCTTTAGACCTGTTGGGCTGAAGGTTTTAGTAGAGAAACATAAACAATTCCCTTGGTGGTCTCCTAGATTTTTTGGCTGTCAGCAGTCTGACTAGGGAAGCTCCCCTACCCCCACTCACCACTGGCCTGAAGACCTTAGTCTTCACTGCCATCAATTATTTGGCAAGAGCTCCCTCTACTGGTTATTACCAAATATGACCAGGTTCTTTCATCAAATATTGAACACCCTCTGAGCGGTAGCCAAGACAGACCCAGTCCCTACTCTTGTAACCTAACATTCTGATGGGAGGAGACAAACAGTAAGCATATAAACAACCAATAATTACAAATTGTGATAAGTTCTTTGAAGGGACGAGATTAGCAGAGTCATCTGTTCATGATAATCTTGAAAATGACTAACGTTCTTTGTTTGAGCTCCTGGTCTGTTGCAGGCCACATGCCAAGCAAATTCTCTCAGGTAATCCTCACAACAATCCTGGGAAGAAGGGGTTATTACTCTGATTTTACAGATATGGCAACCACCGTTCAGAGTGGTATTATGAGGCAGAGCCATAGTTCACAGTGAGGCTTGTCTGGCTCACAGCATGCTGCTCCAGGGCGTCATGCTGACAAGGGGGTTGTGGCGCCAGATGATATAAACAGGTGAGGTCCTGCCGGGGAGGGCCCACATGGTTCTGTCCCTGCCTCTCAGAAGGGAACTGTGCAGTGTGGGCAGTGTGCCACAACATAACCTTCTGAGATAGGAATTATCCCCGTTTTACAGATGAGGAAACAGTTTCAGTCAGGCAAGTCTGCTAAAATGATTGCTTTGACTTTGGCGATTGGTTCTGCATTGCTTACAGAGCCGAATGAATAAAAGTGGTAGATGTACAGAGTGTTGGGGTCAAAATATCCCTGGTCCTCTCTGCTCTGCCTGAAGTCTCCTCTCCCACACTGCAGCTTTATTGATAGATATGTCTTTAACTGGGAGGACTCGAGGTTCCTCTGAGATATGGACTTAAGACAAGCCCTAGAAACCTGGCCTGCATCTCACTCCTGTTTCAGCATACCTCCCTTGCAGCTTGGCTGGTGGCAATTTTGTCAGATAACGTGGAACCAGTCAGAGCCCTACCCTGGGACTACCCAGACTTGAAAATGCTAGTGTTGTTTACTGTTTTCTTCCTACACTTCCCAGCTGTGTGACCTTAGGTGAGTCAGTAAACCTCTTTGAGTCTCCAATTCCTTTTCTGTAAGATTATAGTACAATTTGTTGGACACCTAATTCAAGCTCATTAATTTGCACCAGCAGCTCCAAATTAGGACCCCACACACACACTTTACAACCCAAGGAAACCGAATGTCAGGTAGATTAAGTAACTTTGCCCAAAGTCTCATAGTTACTTGGAGTCAGACCCAGGATTCAAACCTCTGACTTCAAAGCCTATTCATTTTGCTCTGCTGTTTCCGAATGGAGCTCATTATCCTCACCTTATGGGATGACATAAGGGTTAGAGATAATATATGTGAAGTTCTAGTCCTGATAAGGGGAGCTGTTAGAGATAAGCTTTCACTCATTCAACAAAGATTTAACAAAGAATACCATCACAACCACTACAAACTAACCCTGTGTATCTATTATGTGCCAAGCCCTGTTTTGAGCACTGGGGCTACAGTAGGAACCAAGACCAATGCTGTTCCCTGATCCTTTGGATCCCCCTCTGGTGGTAGAAGCAGATCCTAAACAAATCCATAAACACATAAGACACTATCAGGTGGTGCTAGTGGGATAGTGATAGAAGAGCCACTTTACATTTCATTCCATGTGTTGGGGAGAACGGTCATTCTGTACCGTCCAGGTCACGTAGGGCCCTGTAGGCAGAATAAATGATTTGGTATAGAGGAAACACATAGGCTGCAGTCCTGAATCTACCACACTTAAAAAAAGCTTACTGTGAGCAGGTCACTTATACTTTCTGAACTTTAGTTTCCTCATATGTAAAATGGGGGTGCTGGTCCCCCCCTTGCAGAATTAGCATGAGAATGAAATAGGATACTGGAAGCAAGACACCCGGCCTTGTGCCTATCATGCAGTGGCCCTCAGTAAAGGAGAGCTGCCTTGCTTATTACTCCATGCCCTGGAAGAGCTGTACTACCGTTGGAATAAGCTACCTGGAATACCATCACAACCACTACAAACTAACCCTGTGCCTTTGTTCCTTCTCAAATTACAGGTCACCAAAAACAATGGCATCACCTCTGGGCCAGATTCCCATGCAAAGGCAACCCATTCATAAAGACTCAGCCACCTTGGAAAACTAGAGGTGTTTCTGTCCGGCACTCCAGGTTGAACCAGCCATGAGCCAACTTTCTGGGACTATGGTCAGCCCTTGGCTCCTTCTTCCTCCTTTCTTACACCTGGAGAATACACAGGCCTGAGGCAGGAGTAGACCACAGAGAGCGTCTGATTGGTCCAGGCAAATCCACCCCTGCTCCTCCCCTTTTTGGAATGGGCCCTGTAGGTCAGGATGAGGGAAGCAGAGATCTTGACAGGACTTGGGGTCTCCCAGAATGGTAGTTTGGAGGATGGCCTTTCCCCTTCCCCAGCTCCTCTGGGCTATATGTCCTGAGGCCCCATGCCTGTCTTTCCTTTGCAGGTCAGTTTTGGACCAGTCCCTGCAGCTGAAGAACTGAGCTCTCCCTGGGCTCTAGGTATCTCCAGTGAAACCTGGAGCTTTCACGCCAGACCTTGGCCTAGGCAGGAAAGGGCAGATGGAAGTGGCTGCCGCATGGAAACTTGGAGTTAATATGACACTCCCTCTCCCCCAAAAGAGTGCAAGCTTTCCTGAGCCTGGGATCAGATGCTGGCCAGTTGTACAGATTTCTGCCGACTGTGAAGTCTCCTCCTAGAGCAATGACACAGTCCTGGCAGAGCATTGCTATTCCTCTTACCCCCCATTCTCCACAGTTCCTGAATGGTGCTAAGAATCTGCAGCAAGTGAGGACAAGCTAGAGCCGAAAGAGGCCTCAGTACCCAGTGGGATGGGTACTGGAAACCTTCAATAGAGGCCTTTCCCCTCCTCCATCAGAGGTGCTCTGACACAGGGTCATGTGGGAAGGTCCCCACATGCAAATTTCCTTGATGGTTTTGTACCCTTAAAAGGAAACTGCCTTGTGCCAGCCAGCTCAGAGGTTAATTGCTGCCCTTCAGCCCTGCTAGCCCTCTCCTTCCCCTTGTGCAGCAGACCATGTGCCCAGGTTGCTGTGGTGCTAGTCCTCCCCCATCATCCCCCAGGAGATTCTGGGGACCGAGGAGCAGGATGGGCCCCTAAGGGAAGAAAAGAGCTAGTGTAAGTTTCTGCAGTGAGGAAACAGACTTTTCCCTGACCCCACACCTAGATTTCTCTAACACTGCTGTGTTTTATGGCCTGGGACTTCACTGGGAGTGGACTTTACCTTGTAGCTTTCAAACAGGAATTCCAGGGAGAGTTACCATCTGAGGTCCCTCTTCACTGGGTCAAAGAAGCCTGCAGCTGCTCTCGTGATCTCCTCCCCACACTTCCTGTCCCTGCGCCTGTAAATGCCTTTATGTATCGTGTGTGTGTGGTGGGGGGTGCTTATGCTCTATCTCTTGGTCACTGAAGCATCTAAATAAACAATTTCTCCAATGAGCCAGACTGCAACTTAACAGACCTGGGATTTGCATCTAGTATGTGTGTCTTTACCTTTACCCTCACCCTGTTCAGACTTCCCAGCACCTTAAATACTGATTTGAAGACTTGGGACAGAGACAGGCATCCAGTTGCTTGGCAGCTCTGTAGAAAACTTGCAGATGCCCTAAATTCAATACAAGCTCACCTGCTCATCCACCTCCCCCCTGTCCTGGAGGGCCTCATAGAGGTCTTTAGAAGGTTTAAGCTGGGAGTCTACTTTGTTCGAGATGCTCATGTGGCTGCTGTGTGGAGAAGGAATGCAGGGGAGCAGGAAAGGAGACAGACATACAGGGAGGCCAGAATGGCAGCTGTATCCAGGATGGCTCTCTCCAGGCTAACTCCTTCAGGGCAGAGACCTAGCCTCATTCATCTCCATTCCTCTAATGTACAGAGTGGTGTGTCACACAGTTTGTTGAATGAAAGAATGAATGAGGATGCATAAGAAGAGATGACCTTTTCCCGCTCAGCTAATACATAACAGTAGGTTTGTTCCATGGGACTTATCATAGCCCTGGTGATTCTTGGAAGAACCTTTTCCATGACCCAGAAATGAGCTGGGAAAGGAGTGCATGTGATGGAATCAGAAGCCCTTTGTACAACGTTTGTTCCAGACAGCCAAATTTGAGGAAGGTGCCCAGGCAGCCTCAGCTCCCATCCTTCACTCAGCAAGCCGTTCTTGGGCACCTGCTCTTCGCCAGCTGGGAAAGACCCTACACAGCTCCCAGCTTCTAAAGCCTAGACTGCCTTAGCAATTTCCCCAGAGTCCTTCTACCCCACCCAAGATGTCACAATCAGCCCCGTCTACCAGGCAAGGAAGTGAAGGACAGAGAGGTGAGTGAACCGCCATACTATGAGCCCTTGACCTGCAGGACCTCTTAGTCTAAATTTTTTTTTCTTTTTTTTTTTTTGGCCATGCTTCCCATGGCATGTGGGATCTTAGTTCCCCGACAGGGATCGAACCTGCACCCCCCGCACTGGAAGGGCGTAGTCGTAACCACTGGACAGCCAGGGAAGTCCCAGGACCTCTTAGTCTGGATTCAGGAGTCTCTGCCAGCTGTGTGCCCAGCCCTGTTGGCCTGGGGATGCAGGAATGAACACTCTCTTGCCCTTGGGGAGCTGATACACTGTTAAAGATGATTATGGCAATAATTAGAGGGTTATACAGGGTGCTGTGGGAATGCATAAGATGCAGGCACTAACTTAGCCAAGGGTATGAAAAAACTGAAGAAGTTGGGAAACTAGCATTTGATCTGTATAACAGCATTTTGAGCTAGGTGATGACATTCCATTTTATAGGAAAGGAACAAAGCTCAAAGAGGTATACTGATTTGCCCAAGGTCTTGCTGCTAAGAAGCAACAGCATAGTGGAATCTGGTTCTCTAGATTCCTAGTCAAGAGCCCTTTACAGACAAGGACAGAGTACTTCCCACATGACCCCTGGGCCTGCCTCACTCATCTGGCATGGCCATGGTCTCACAGAGCAAGTAGCCACTCGGCAGGGGCAGCAGCAGAACCCACAAAACAGATTGGACAGGGCTCAATGGTTATTCTATATTCCAAGCCCCACACACACCTCTCATTATTTTACCCAAGATTCCTGGTATATTAGACTCTAGTTATAACTGTAAGAAACTTAGGACTATCCTGGTGGCGCAGTGGTTAAGAATCTGCCTGTCAATGCAAGGGACACTGGTTCGAGCCCTGGTCCAGGAACATCCCACATGCTGCAGAGCAGCTAAGCCCGTGCACCGCAACTACTGAGCCTGCGCTCTAGAGCCCAGGAGCCACAACTACTGAGCCCGCGCACCACAACTACTGAAGCCCACATGCCTAGAACCCTTGCTCCACAACAAGAGAAGCCACTGCAATGAGAAGCCCGTGCACCGCAACGAAGAGTAGCCCCCACTCGCTGCAACTAGAGAAAGCCCACGTGCAGCAACAAAGACCCAACACAGCCAAAAATAAATAAAAGAAAAAAAAGATAAACTCTAAAACAAAAAACATATACCAAAAAATAGGCCAAAAGCAGAGCACCAAAACTCAAAGAATATAGAAGAAGAAATATAGTGAATATAACAGAATCTAATAAAATTCAACTCAAAGCTATATATAAGAGACTGTGTTATAATAAAGTGATCCAGAATGGCTGAAAATGAATGGTCTAGAAGATAATGGTAATCACCTAAATCTGAATCTCTCCGCATATCATCCCAGAAAAAACCACAAGACCAACAAGGACCAGAAATAACACCATCTATGACCAATGTCTTCAGCATTATTAGGAGACAAAACACCACAAACTTCAAATGACCAGTGAGCAGAGAAATAAACAACAAATTCTAACAGAGCTCCCACTGCTGCTGCAAGTCTGTGAGTACACAGAACAGAGAAAGGGAAGGCTTAAGAGACTGCATGAAAAATAAGAAAAAGAGATGAAAAATTTAAAGCACAGACAAAATCATCTTCAGAATTAGAATGTCCCACACCAAGTAGCCCCCACTCGCCGCAACTAGAGAAAGCCCGCGCATAGCAATGAAGACCCAACGCAGCCAAAACAATTTTTTAATTAAAAAAAAAAACTTAAAGCAGTTACCTAAAAAAGGAAATTTACTGATTCACCTAATGAAAAATCCTTGTACAGGGACGGCTTAGATTCAGGTTCTGACACCATCATCAGGAGGAATTTAATCTCACTCTGCTTTCCTGTGTGGCCTCTTTCCTGGGCAGACTTTCTCCAGAAGGTGGAGATGGCCACTGGCAGCTTCCGGTTTATATCCTGATAGATTGGTAACCGCAGTGGAAAGAACATCTTTCTCTTGGTTCCAACAAAAAATTCTGGAATTGACTCATTAGCTGGTTTGGATCTGTTCCCATCCCTAAACCAATCGCTGCAGCTAGGGGAAATGGTGCTCTGATTTGGGGCCTGGGAAGGAGTATCCTCCACCTAAAACACATTGACTGAAAGAGGGAGAGATGTGCATCCCTAAAAGAAGAAAGTGTGGAGCTCCTTCTGTACTAGGGGAGAAGAGTGGGTGTGGGTGGGAAAAAATAACTGTTGTCTGCCGTACTCAGTGATTATCTTGACCATTTCTTTAATTTTTTGAGATACAGCATACATTCAGTAATGTGAGGCAATTTTTCGAGTACAGTTTGATGAGTATAGTGTATACACCTGGGCAGTCGCCCTCCAGATCAAGATATAAAACATTGTCAGTTCCACAAAAGGTTGCCTTGTTTCCCTTCCTAGTCAGTATCCCACAGAAATAAACACTGTCTTGACCTCTATCACCATAGATTAGTTTTGCTTGCTCTTGAATTTTATAAAAAGGGACTCATACATACATCCACTTTTGCTCAATATTATGTCTGTGAGATTCATCCATGTTGTGTGTATCAGAAGTTCGTTTTTTTTTTTAAAGTTCATTTCAGGGACTTCCCTGGTGGCACAGTGGTTAAGAATCTGTCTGCCAATGAAGGGACACGGGTTTGATCCCTGGTCTGGGAAGATCCCACATGCCGTGGAGCAACTAAGGCCGTGTGCCCCAACTACTGAGCCTGCGCTCTAGAGCCCGTGAGCCACAGCTACTGAGCCACATGCCACAACTACGGAAGCCCACGTGCCTAGAGCCCGTGCTCCGCAACAAGAGAAGCCACCACAATGAGAAGCCCGCACAGCACAATGAAGAGTAGCCCCCGCTCGCCGCAACTAGAGAAAGCCCACGCGCAGCAATGAAGACCCAGCGCAGCCAAAAAAAAGAAATTAAAAAGTTCATTTCTTTCATGCTGTATAGTGTGCCATTATATGAATATACCACAATTTATCCACTCTACTGTTAATGGACAATTAGGTTGTTTCTAGTTTTGAACTATTATAAATAAAGTAAAAAATTTTGTATGCGTCATTTGGTGTGCATGTGCAAATTGCTGCATCATAGGGTAGGTATGTGTTTAGCTGAAGTAGATAATGCTGAATACTTTTCCGAAGTGGTTCTACCAACTTACATTTCCACCTGCAATGTAGGAGAGTTTGTGCTCCACATCCTTGTCAGCTCTCGGTATTGTTGATCTTTCTAATTTTGACCATTCTGGTGGCACCCAGGAATTTGAATCCAAGGGTCTTGTCTTCATATCAGGGCTCCTCTTACTCTGAGCATCGCTGAGATCAGGTTTGAATTTCTGTAGGCTGGAATGTTCTCCAGTGTGGCCCAAGACCCACAATACACAATCCAGAAGGTAAACATCAGAGGAAGCTCCTGCCCATGGTTCTGTGTCCAAGGGAGTTCTCACAGAGGGAAAGGCATCAGCCCTGGAGAGGCAGCCCAGTGCAGTGGCAAAGAACTCAGGCTCTGGAATGGGGCAGCCAAGGTTCAGACCCCAGCTCTGCCACTGCTGGGCTGTGTGATCTTCGTTAGTTGATCTGTGCCTCAGGGTAAAACATTAGTACTTACCTACCTTATAGGGTTACTGAGAGAATTAAAAGAATAGGTACATATGAAACAATTACAGTGACACATGAGAGATGCTATGTAAATGATGACTACTGTTTCTGTCATTGGCCTGGGAAGGTAAGTCTATAGGCAGATGTCATCTGGCTCAGCCCCCTGTATTAAGACTCAGTGATTTATGAAATGCCAGAACCTAATTCAGTCTGATTGAGGGAGGAAAAAAGGCAACATGTTGACCAAAGGCAGTTCTTCCCTGGGCTCCAGCAAGAAGTCATCTTCCACTGATACGGAACTTCAACTTATCTCAGGCACCCCAGGTGCTGCAGCCAATGACACCTGAGGAGAAGATGAAATGGAATCGTGCAAGTAAAGCTCTTAGCTCAGAGCTGGATGCACAGCAAGTGTTGGCAAGCAACTGCCCCTCAATGTGTATGTACCCATATAGCTGCCAGGAGGAATGTCATGGAGGACACTGGTCTGGGATTCTGGATCCCTGGGCATTGGTCTGAGCCCTGTCACCAGCTTCATGTGACCTGAGGCCTAGGTATTTTCTTGTGAACTAAAAATTGGAAGAAATCACAGTTCTCAGCCAAAGTCCTAAAGAGGTGGTGATGGGCAGGGGTTCTTCCCAGAGATGGTAAAGAAGAAAGACCTTCCCTCATAGCAGCCCCTGTCAAATGAGCTGCTCCAACCCCTAACCAGGCCTTCTGATGGGCAGTCAATAGTGTCAAAAGAATAGGAAAAAAATTTCTCCCTCTCACCATCTGTCCACCTAACAACCTCACCTACTCTGCCCTGTGCCAAGCCCATATTACAGAGAGGGCAGACACGGCCCTGCTCTGGCACTCCCAGTCTCGTTGTCCTCCATTAATGCCGCTTCGTCCATCCAGGAGCTTCAAAACCCTGAAGAAACCTTATGGTTCTGTAAATGGGTCAACTCTATAGTGCAATGACCCCACCAGCCACTAGGTGGAGAAAGCTCCTTTTTTTGGTGGGACAAAGTAAACCAGCCTCAGGACCCTACGGTTTGTTTGTTTGTTTTATTTTGGCTGCATTGAGTCTTTGTTGCTGCGCGCGGGCTTTCTCTAGTTGCAGAGAGCGGGGGCTACTCTTCGTTGTGGTGCGTGGGCTTCTCACCGTCGTGGCTTCTTTTGTTGTGGTGCACGGGCTCTAGGCATGCAGGCTTCAGTAGTTGTGGCACGTGGGCTTAGTAGTTGTGGCTTGCGGGCTCTAGAGCTTAGGCTCAGTAGTTGTGGCACACGGGCTTAGTTGCTCCACGGCATGTGGGATCTTCCCGTGCTAGGGCTCAAACCTGTGTCCCCTGCATTGGCAGGCGCATTCTTAACCACTGCACCATCAGGGAAGCCCCAGGACCTGCTGTTTGAATTAATGCCAAAGAGCATAGGATGACTTTTCCTGAGCCCCTGTATTTGATATTTCATTTAGCTCTCAAGACTACTTGGAAAGGTTCAATTTAACAGGAGAAACTCAGAGGCAAAGTCTTGCAAAGCTTACACAACTAAGACATGGCATGGCGAGATAATGACCCCCCATGCTCCCAAGTCTTAGCATAACTTACCAGGTGTCCCTCTGGAAGATACCTCTGAGGACTGTAATTTAGTCACCTGCCCGGGAGTACACCTGATGTCTAGCCAGTTTATCAGCATTTCTTTTACTCTTTTCACTTGAGTAATATCTCTGCTCCATTCTTAGACCCTGTGGTTCTGAGAGACTAAAACTACTCCCTGTTTGCAGGGATGAACCTGTGGCCCAGACCTGGGCAATCAGAATCATAAGTCTGGAGCTGTTAGTAGCCATCTTTGCCAACACATAAGGATAGTCTGCCTGATAATTAAGTCAGCACAGAGGAAAACAGAGCTGAGAGATGAGAAGAGACTGATTTTTAATGAGCACCTGGATCCAACCATGCCTGAAGCTAATACTCTTGGGACTTTTTAGTTATGGGTCAGTCAGTTTAAATTGACTTTCTATCATTACAACCAAGAGTTCTGCCTAATACACGCTCCAGCTCCCCTTATCAACCTAGAGATTTCTACTCATCCTGAGAAGCTTTTTCAACTCACCCCAAGGCTGAGTTGGCTGCCCTTCTGTGCTCCCAGATGCCCTGTGCCCCCTCTAGCATTACTTTTAATATTCTGTGTTATGATCTGTTTAATTCCCTGTCTCCTCTTTTAAACCAGAAACCCTCTGAGGTCAGGAACTGGGTCTTATGCATTACCCTGGGTCCCTGGTGCTCAGCATAGGACTGTGATTATCTTAATAACTGCTTGGTGATTGAGTAAATTAATGGATAAGTGAATAAAAGTGGATATGGGTTGGTGTGGACCATTGCTGGAATTTTCCACAAATATATATATATATATTTTTTGGCTGTGCTGGGTCTTGCTTGTGGCATGTGGTATCCAGTTCCCTGACCAGGGATCGAACCTGGGCCCCCTGCACTGGGAGCACAGAGACTTAGCTACTGGACACCAGGCAAGTCCCTACACAAAGACTTCTTGAAGGAGCTGAGTCTCTAGTGATTATCAGGGTCAAAGGAACCAGGCTGCTGGGTGGGAAGAAAGTGAAAGGACACAGAAGTTACGGGGTATAGTAGATTGTTTCCATAATGGTCTCTCATGATTCTTTGCCTCCCTGGGTCTGTGCCCTTTTGCAATGTGACTTTGTCACTCTAGGCATCAACAGGGGAGTCCATTTCCCAACCCCTTGAATCTAAGCTGGCCTCGAGACTTGCTTTGCTCAGAGAATGCAGTAATGTGACATTGTGCAACTTTCAAGGCTAGGACTTCGGCCTTGCAGCTTCCACTCCTGCCACCGTGCAAAGAATTCTGGGCTAGACTGCATGGAAGTGAGAGACCACGTGGAGAGAGAAGCCAGCAGTCTGTTCCACATATATGAAGGAGACCATCTTAGACTGTCCAGTCTAAGTGGAGTCACCAGCATAGGCGATCTCAGGAGGTACCAGCAGAACTGCCAGGCTGAGTCCAGCTAATCCACAGACTCATGAGGAATAATAATGTTTTAAATCACTAAGTTTTGGGATGGAAAGGATCACAGAATCACCAAGTATCCATACCTTGTTTTGCCCTCCTCTATCTATTTATCTGTCTTCCTATAATAGGATTTTCCTGGAGGAGCCTCACCCTCAGCTCCTGTGGTCTGGGTGGGGATGACCTCTACCCTCCTGGCTTCTGCTAGAAGCTTTGGGAAAGAGTTGCCAAATAGGAGGGTCTTGAGCCCAGAGCTGTTGGTAACCTTCTTTGTCACCTCTTGGGGAGCATCTGCTGGAGAAAGGAGCCCTCAGGAAGAAAAGAGAAGAGAGAATGAGTCATGATCTAGCTGTTCCTGAAGACTGTCCACCCCTGGACTTTAAAATGCAAAAGCCAATCAATTCACTATTTTGCTTAAGCCCATTAGAGTTGGGATATCTGTAACTTGCACCTGAGGGCCAGGAAGTTGGATAGGAGCTGAGCAGTTCCTGGCAGAGGGCTGTTAGGGTAGGAGAGAGGTCTCTGGAGCGTATGGGAAAGGGAATTTATTTTTCCTCAGTGCCTGCTATAGGCCAGGATCCTGGAATGAGACACAATCCCTGTCCTAGAGGACCTAATGGGTACAAGTGACTCATTACAATTGTGGTAAAATGCTGGGAAGGAAAATGCCCATACAGCCAGAGCATATAATAGGGGGACTGAGCCTGGACTGGGGGTGGGGCAAGGGAGATCTCCCTGAGGAAGTGACATTCACGCTGAGACTGGAAGGTTTGAATAGGAATTAGGCTGTGGGTGACAGGGGAGAGGTGCCGGGGAGGGGTACATGATGTTCCAGGCAGAGGGAACAGCATGGGCCAAGGCACTGAGGCAAGAAGACGCTTGTCACCTTGAAGGAGGGAGAGTGTGTCACCAGGTGAGGGGAGAGACTAGCAGGAGCCACGTCCCTGAGGATGTATCCAGATTTTCAGCAGAAAGCAGCAAAAATAAACTCTAGCTAGTTTAAGTTCAAGGAACAACCAAGAGCACTAAAGAACTGGGCTCGGGCTATATAAACAGCATCCTGCCCGTATCACATCACAGAACAGGTACAGAGAGGACAACGTTGTCCCCACCAGTACTAAGCACTGGACACTGCTGCCTGTGTCCCTAGTCCAGCTAGCTCAGACATGGGACAAGATTTCACTGCCCTGTGCCCAGGAGCTCAGTCTTGTCACCACAGCCCCCACCAGAGAACATTCCTCCTGGGGCTCCCAAGCCCCACTTGTGGGTATCACTGGCTCTCTGGAGCGGATGGCGCAAATTGGCAGAACGTGGGCCTTAGCTGGAAGAGAAACTGGGGGAATAGCTAGCAATTTCTGCTCCTGTTCTAAGAGGTGAACTCTGCCACAGAAAATGGGGGTATTGCCCAAACCTTAGAAAAGGGTTCAGATGACAAACACCAGAGTAAGATCTGATCTTATGGTGGTTCTAAAATATGTCCATGCTTTTTTTAAAATAGTCCTCTCTTCAGGAAGTCAAGTTCAATTTCCTCTCCCCCACCCCAAGTGGGCTATAATTAGTGACTAACTTCTGACAATTAGAATAACGTAGGAATGACGGAGTATGACTCTGAGAGTAAATCATAAAAGACATCAGTCAGTCTTTCTTGGATCATCAGCTCTGAAGAAAAACAGCTGACATGTCCTGAGGACACTCAAGCAGCCCTGTGGAAAGGCTCACATGGAGAGAAGTGAAGGGCTCCTGCCAACAGTCAGCCAAATGTTTGTTATTTTAAGCCATTAAGTTTGGGGTTAATTTGTTATGCAGTCACAGATAATTAATACAGGTCTTCATTCTAAAAGTAATGGGAAACCATTGAAAGGTTTTAAACAAATTGGAGCAGTGACATGAATTTGCTGACATGTAAACAGATGAGTAGTATGGCCTAAGAGCCAACAGAGGATGGTGGAGACACAAAAGGGAGAGAAGAAATTTCTACTGAGGAGGATATTTATTAGGAACCTCTTATTTATAAAGAGTTTTGAGGAAAAAGAAGTCAAATTAGGGACAAATTAGGGACTGGTGGCGCAGTGGTTAAGAATCACCTGCCAGTGCAGGGGACACGTGTTTGATCCCTGGTCCGGGAAGCTCCTGCATGCGGCGGAGCAACAAAGCCCATGCGCCCCAACTACTGAGTCCACGTGCCTCAACTACTGAAGCCCACATGCCTAGAGCCCATGCTCTGCAACAAGAGAAGCCACCACAATGAGAACCACATGCACCACAACAAGGAGTGGCCCCTGCTCGCCACAACTAGAGAAAGCCTGTGTACAGTAACGAAGACCCAACGCAGCCAAAAATAAATAAATAAAAGTAAATAAAATTTTTTTAAAAGTCAAATTAACTTAAGAAAAAAGTATTTGGCTCACATAAATGAAATGCTCAAAGAGGTAATGGCTTCAGGCATGGCTGGATCCAGGCATACTTCATCTTTTGGCCCTCTTGTTTCCTCTGTTGGCTTCACTCACAGCCAGGCTTACTCAAACAGCTCTAGGCTTCCATATCCATACTTCAGTAACCTCTGAGAGTGTTAGTTTCCCATTACTTCCAATAAAAGGCCCAGATTGGCTCTTACTGGCCCTGTTTGAGTCGCATGCATGCTCACCCCAACCCAGTCACAATAGGCTGGGATGGAATATTCTCATTGTCCAGGTCCAGGGGCACATGCCCATCACAGGAGCCAGCAAGAAGTGTTGGCTCTACCCAAACATCTCATGAATTCAGAGTAAGAGAGGGCCAGGACCCCGAAGAAAATTAAGAGGCTGTTTCCAAAGAGAAGAAAAGGGTTTAAATGTCCAGATCAGCATGGTCAGGAAATGTCTCAGAGAAGAAGGAATGCTTGAGAGGAGTTCAGAAAGCTGAATGGCAGGCATCTGGTGGGATAGCTGGAGGGAGGGAAGGAGGGACAAGAAGGACTCAGGAAGGACAATCCCAGCAACAAGAACAGCAAGTGCAAAGGCACCAAGGTGTGAAAAATCGGACCTGTTCAAGAGGGCTTGCCTGGAGCTCAGTGCAGCTGGAAAACAGAGAGGGGAGATGGGACAGGAGAGAGCAGTAGACACCAGTTTTGAAGGGTCCTGAGTGCCAGGCTGAGGAGCTGGGGATGCCAGTGGGTGTTGGGGAGAGAGTAGTTGAAGCTGAGGAGTGACTTGGTTAGGTCTGTGTTTTAAATAAGTCATTGTGGGGCTGATGAGGAAATTGGTGATACAGAGGCTATTATGTGCTTGCCCAATGCTCAAGCACTCCTTTTTAATAGACCCAGGTTTTGGGGGCTTCACTGGTGTGCAGTGGTTAAGAATCGCCTGCCAATGCAGGGGACACAGGTTCGAGCCCTGGTCCGGGAAGATCGCACATGCCACGAAGTAACTAAGCCCATGCGCCACAACTACTGAGCCCACGTGCCACAACGACTGAAGCCGGTGCACCTAGAGCCTGTGCTCCGCAACAAGAGAAGCCACCACAATGAGAAGTCCGCATACCGCAACAAAGAGTAGCCCCCACTCGCCAGCGTGGGGGCAATGAAGATCCCAATGCAGCAAAAACTAAATAAAATAAAATTTTAAAAAAATATTAAAAAAATAAAATAGACCCAGGTTTTGTTAGGGGAAACAATGTGTCCACCAGAATGAATGTATGTACTTCCCAGCCTCCTTTGCAGCTAGCCATGGCCATGTGTCACTGTCTGGTCAAAGAGATAACATCGGAAGTTTCTTGGTGCAGATTCAACTCTTTGGGTCTTCTTCCTTCCTCCTGCCTGAATACAAATGTGATGGAAGGAGTTGAAGGTACCATTTTGCAACCATGAGGGAAAAGTCTAGAGAATTGAAGAGACCAAAATCCTAATGACTTCAGAACCACCTTCACCCACCTCCAGACTTGGGGCTAAGTGGGGGATGAATAAACCCTCATTTTGTTTAAGCCCTTGTCATTTAGGTTTTCTATTATTTGTGTCGAAACAAAATCCTACATGGTCTAGGTGGTAATCAGGCAAGGTAGGAAAGAGTGAGGGTCCCTCTGGGACTTGTTTCCTAATTCCCTTCAGACCACCAACCCTCTAACCCTTCCTGCCCAGACTCTGCCACTTTCCAGCTATCCTGGCCTCCTCTTTTCTCCAAACAAATGTTCATTCCAAGACCTAGAGGGTGTACACCCAAGTCTATAAAGACCTGAGTCTGGCAAACCATGAAAACTCCCAGACACTCCATGTCCTAATAAGCCAGGACACAGGCTCACAGTATCTGAGACCAGGAATGAGGGACCAGGGGTGCTGCTGAGATTCGGGGAAGTAGCAGGACTAGCCCAGAGAGAGCCTCAGATCCCTCGTAGCCCATTCCCCTCCATCGCACTTGGTCCAAGGGGGCCTTCCTGAGAGCACTCCCAGACTGCCAACATCAAGGGCAGGCTCCCTGCTTCCACCACCAAGGGCCTGGGCAGCCTGCAATTCCTGGCTTTGCTGTCTCCAGAGTAGAAATTGGATGTAGATTCTCCCACTGGGTGGGGAATGAGGAGATATGAGGGCTGGAGGAGAGGTCACCTTCACAGTCCCTCCCTTTTGGTCACAGGAGTGTATTTCCCATACCTTGGAGCGGGTCCTATCTAGGCCCATAGCTGCTAGTATTAGTATCGGCTACTCTTTCCTGAATACGGGCTGTGTGCATGACAGTTTAGACACATCCTTATCACACTGAGTCCTCACAGAAGAGCTGTTACTCCCATTTTATGGAAAATGAAACTGAGGCTTAATGTTAAGTGACTTATCCAAGGTCACAAAGGTTTCAGCATTCAAACCCTCATCTGTCTGGCTCTAACACCCAGCCGTTCACCACTCAGTTTCTCTCAGCGTCACCTCCATTTTGCAAGCCACGCCAGACCTCCCCAGAGCCTGTGGGAGAAACCAGAAGAGAAAAGGGTTGGAAAAAATGGCAAAGTAATAATAATTGTCAATTCTGAGTAGCAACTGTATGCTATTACCCTGTGTGCTTTTTCTGTATTTTAAAACGTCCTCAAAATAAAATTTGTTTTAAAAGAAAGAAATGAAGGAAAGAAGCAGAAAGCGCAGGACTGGGTCAGAGGCTGGGGCCAGGCCTGTGCTGGAGTGGGGCCTGGTCAGGGGCTCAGGGCAGCCCTTCTGCACAAGAGCCCCAGTGTTCACTGGGCCCGGCTGCCATCCAAGAACAACAAGGTCGGCACCAGGCAGTGTCTACCCCCTCCCCACGACTCTGCTCCTAGGCAGGTGGGGGGTGGGGCCTGGCCTCAGGAGTCCCTCCTGGCCCAGCCTTGCAATCCAGGATTCCAGAGCCTGCCAACCCCTGCCTTGTGCCTGGTACTTCATAAGTGCCCCATCAATACTTGGCCAAATGGGCAGAGGGAGCAACACCCAGACCTATCACCCACAAACACACTCACCTTCAGGTGAATCTCCACCTTTCTGGGCCACAGTTAAGGATGGGGACAGAAAGTGGGCTGATGTGTTAGCACCAACCAGCCCAGCTCTGCAGAGAGTCACCCTGAGCTCTCCCTCCCCTTTTTGTTCCCAAAAGAGTAGGATTCAAGTCTCACTTCCATTGTTCACTTGCTATGTGACTTAGGGCAAGTCATTCCATCTGCCTGAGCTTCTGTTTTCTCACCAGCAAAAGGGAGCTAAGGATTCCTACTCCCATTTGGCTTGAGGGAAGGATCAAAGATACAATGAATGGATAACACCTAGCCTAGCCTGTTTCCTGGCATACAGTGGGAACTCAGCCAAGGTGAGGACTTCTTCCTTACTTCCTGTTCTGGTGAAACCCATTCTCTTAATTCATTCATTTCCTCCAAAACCCCTGAGGAAAAAGAAGTAGGGGGACTTCCCTAGTGGCGCAGTGGTTAAGAATCCTCCTGCCAATGCAGGGGACACGGTTCGAGCCTTGGTCCGGGAAGATCCCACATGCTGCAGAGCAAGTAAGCCCGTGTGCCACAACTATTGAGCCTGCGCTCTAGAGCCCACAAGGCACAACTACTGAAGCCTGTGCACCTAGAGCCCATGCTCCACAAGAAGTGAAGCCACCACAATGAGAAGCCCGCACACTGCAACAAAGAGTAGCCCCCACTTGTCACAACTAGAGAAAGCCCGTGCACAGCAACAAAGACCCAACACAGCCAAAAATAAATTAATTAATTTAAAAAAAGAGGAAGTAGGGGTGAGCCCAATTTTCTGGATAAAGAAACTGAGGCAGAGACAGTTAAAGACAGGATCACAGGATGGCAGGCTGCTGGGCCTCTGTTAGGAGTGTGGTGTGTGTGTGTGTGTGTGTGTGTGTGTGTTTGAAAGTCTTTGAGAGAGATTGCAAATGTAACTGGTGATAGATTGTTTGCAAGAGAGTGAGACCATGAAAGCAAGACAGGTTTGGATGTTTCTCCCAGACCCCCTCCGCATGTCTCCTTCTGTTCTCTGTTTACTTATCTATCTTTCCCCATTACAATGTCAGCCCCTTTATCCCGGAGACTTAGAACAGTGTATGCCGTATAATGAACCTTCAATAAACGTTTGGTAAATGAGTGAATGAATGAATGAATGACCTTGTGAGAGACGGTCAAACTCTGCAGAGGGTCAGAGTGAGAGGTTGTGTGTTTGGGAGGGGGGCTGGACAAATGTGTGCAGATGCGGGGGGTAGGGGCAGGATTGTCAGTCTAAAGGACTTGGGCATCTCAGGGGACAGAGATTGCACAACTTGGACTATGGAAGCCTTATTTTACTTTTGGCTCAGGTAAACCTGGGAAGTGCCTGGAAGCTGAATGAAAGCTATGTGGCAGCTCACCCCACCCCGCCAATAACCACATTCACTGAGGAGCCAGCAGAGGACCAGCGGTGGGGAGCTGAGTCTCTCCAGGAGTCTGGGAGGTCTGGTGAGGCCCTCTCTGGGCAGGAGGCTCCCACTTGCTGGGCATCCCCAGTGCCAGGAGCCTCATCTTTCCAGGGTGCTCCAGTAAGGAAGGAGGGGAATCAGGACAGTTTTTAAATGATAGCAAACTATTTTCTTGGAACTCTGCTCAGTATTCTGTAATAATCTAAATGGGAAAAAAATTTGAAAAAGAATCAATACATGTATATGTATAACTGAGTCACTTTGCTGTACACTTGAAACTAACACAACTTTGTTAATCAACTATGTTCCAATATAAAGTAAAAATAAATAAAATAAAATAAAAAATAGGGCTTCCCTGGTGGCACAGTGGTTGAGAGTCCGCCTACCGATGCAGGGGACACTGGTTCATGCCCTAGTCCGGGAAGATCCCACATGCCGCGGAGCGGCTGGGCCCGTGAGCCATAGCCTCTGAGCCTGCGCGTCCGGAGCCTGTGCTCTGCAACGGGAGAGGCCACAACAGTGAGAGGCCCGCGTACCGCAAAAAAAAAATTAAATAAATAAATAAAATAAAAACTAAAAAGATAACCAACTATTTTCTGATTTATCTTTGGGAGGAGACCATTATTTTGTTTGAGAAGGAAAAGGAAAAATATAACTTTAATGGGCCTTTTAGTTATGCAAAGGAAAAGCCTCTATCTTATTGGGAGTAAGGGCAGAGAGGGCTAGACTTCTCCGCATAACAAAGGAAAAGGAAGCTGCTTCCCCTAGGGCAGTGTCTCCACCAGCCAGAGCACTGACCAGGAGGCGTGCAAGAGACCCCAGTTGAATGAAGGGTTTCCTTTCTCCTCCAGAAGCCTTCAGAGGAGCACGGGGCTTGGACTTAATGTGAGGGTTGGGTAGAGGTCAAGGGTCGGCTAACCTAGGACATGCTCAGCAGAGATGTGGGTGCAGGTGAGACAGACCTGAGCCTAGAGGAGCGCGGTAGAGCTATTCCGGGTGCACCTATTGTGTACCAGGCACTTGAGATATAATGGTATGGCCTGCAAGCAGTTCCTGCCTTCTATTTACAGAATTAACTGTTTAGTTACAATTTTGGAACATGTGATGAGGAATTAACAAGTCCTAAATAATCACAGCTAACATTACAAAGCAAGTGCTATATGTCAGGTAGTGTTCTAAAGGCTTACACATAAGAACATGTCTACTTTATTTTTTCTTTTTATTGAGGTATAGTTGCTATACAATCGAATATATATATATATATATATATATATATATGCCACATCTTTTTTATCCATTCATCTGCTGATGGACGATGCTTTAGGTTGCTTCCATATCTTGGCAATTGTAAATAATGCTGCTATGAACATTGGGGTGCATGTACCTTTTCAAATTAGTATTTTCATTTTTTTCCATATACACCCAGGAGTAGAATTGCTGGGTCATATGGTAGTTCTATTTTTAGTTTTTTGAGAAATCTCCATACTGTTTTCCACAGTGGCTGCACCAATTTACATTCTCACCAACAGTGTGTGAGGGGAACATGTCTACTTTTTGCAACCACTTCTTGAGGATGATACTATCATTATACCTGTTTTACTGATGAGAAAACGAAGACACGGGCATGGAGTAACTTGACAAGGCCACGTGTGATGGTGCTGAGATTTGAGTCCTGCAATTAGTGATCTGAATCACTTCACTCTCTGCTTCTATCCCCATGCTCACAGGAGAGAAGACGTGGAAGAGGAACTGGCAAGTTAAGAGGGCTTCTCTGGGGACATGAGCTGAGACCTAAGAATGAGGTGGAACTATCCAGACCTAGAGCGGAAAGCTCATCCCAGGAAGCGGAACCACATGTGCAAGGCCCAGAGGTAGGGTGGGAGCAAGGAAGAAGTGAATGAAGGCTTCATCTGGAGGCGTGGGCGTGACCAGGTCATGCTAAGAATCTCTATAGGAAACTATTGGGAAGTTTTAAAGAGATGGTTGTGGTCAGTACAGCCAGATTTGTATTTTAAATATCACTCTGAAGGTTGTGAGGAGAACGGATGGGGGTGGGGGCAGAGGGGGTGGTCTTATGACCATTGCGCAGAAGACAGAGGAGCCAGGTTAAGCCAAGGTCTGCGGAGGTGGCAGCTCTGGACTGCTGGGTCTTGTTCCCTGGGAGGTGAAAAGCAGGGGATGGAGCGATGGACTAAAACTTGGAAGCCAGGCCTGGGTGGGGCAAAAGAGGCGGAGTCTGAAGGGGTGTGCCAGCCGGGATTGGGCTGGCCTCCTAGGGTGCTCGGCGCATTTGGGTTTGAGGAGTGGCCTCCAGGTGAGCGAGACGCTGTGCCACCCGCTGTCAGGAGATGATCTAGGCCAGGCGGGACCAGAGATGGGCGGGGCGCTGGGCCTTTGCAGGCCAAGCAGCTGTCAGGATAGAGCTGGTCCAGGAGGGGCGGGGCCCGAAGTAGGTGAAACCCGAGGTGGGCGGGGCGTTGGGCCGCCCGCGGCCACGCCGCTGTCGCGGGTGCATTCCTGGCTCTCTGGCCGGGGGCTGAGCAGCTCCAGAGCGGAGTCTTCGGTCTCCCTGGGCGCGGGGGTAGGGGCTGGCGGGAGCTGGGACCGGGGCCACGGAGGACCCAGGTGAGTCGGAACCTTGTGCCGGGAGCGGGGCCATCTAGAGGTTCGAGGTGAGCCGGGACCCTGTGCAGGCCCAGGCCGCGCTCTCAGCCGCCAGGGGGCGAGCGGCGGCGGGGCTCCGGGAGCTGACCCCTCCCAGCACTGGGAACCTGGGCGTCCGCTCGGCGAGGGGGTGAAGGGGACGGTAAATCAGTAACCCAAAGCGCACACAAGGGCCTTTTGTCCCGCTCCGTCCAAAGAGCACCCTGGCCGCGGAGCTGGTTACTCATTGCCCACCGGGGCGGGGGCGGGCCAGCTGTCCCTGCAGCTCCCTTCAGGACCCGCTGACAGGCACTTCCCCTCAAGGTGGCCGGGTAGGGCTGGAGGAGGAAGAGCGCGCTGGTCCCTCTGCTGCTGGACCGTGTGCGCGCCCCGAATAGAAATGAGCAAGTTGAGACTCCGAGAGGTGCAGCCATTTGCCCAGGCTCCCCAAGCGCTTGAGTGCGAGAGGCTGGAGAACGCAGGACTACTTGATGCCAGAGTCAGGCCCTTCGACCCCACGTGCAGGGCAGTCAGTCGGTCAGCTGCGGGCAGGTGACCCGACTAAGGTTCTGAGGTCAGGGTAGCCTGGGGGTGGGAATAAAATCCCTGGGCCTCTCACTCCACTCCCAACCCAGAGAACTGCCCTCCCTGCAGAGCAGAGCGGAGTGAGGGGATTTCACAGAGACGGGGCAATGGAAACCGGGGGTGGGCACAGAGACAGTGGCATCTGAACCAGCTGGAGAAGTGGGGGCAGAGAGGTATGGGCAAGAGAGAAGACATGCCCGGTTTGGAAAGCCAGTGGCTTCCCAGTGCTGAAGAAGCTGACTGTGCAGCCAATGAGATTGACAAAGGCAGGGAGGGAGGCCTTGGATGCTGGATAAACAGTGTGGACTGGATCCTGCTGCACACAGGCAGCCATTAAGGGCTTGTAAGCTGGTGGGTGTTGGGGGGTGGGGGGCGGAACATGGCAGACTTGTAACTTTTAAAACACTGCTGGAGAACCCAGGGAGACGTTTGCAAAGGCCCAAGCTAGAGATGACCATAGCGTGCTCTGGGTTCAGGCAGGGAAGGTGAGATGGACTAGAGGGAGATTGGACAGGTTGTGCTCCAGCTGTAGGGGCAACCCAGGGAAGAAGCAGTTCAAAGAGGGAGATAATGGCTTTGGCCAGGACAGGCTAAGTGTCCCCTGCCTCAGAACCAGAGCTGGACAGGGGGGCAGTGGCTGAGGAGAGAGTGTGCAGTGGAATTCCCGGGCAAGGTGGATCCAGAGACACCAGTGCCACCTGACTGTTACCCTGCCCCAGGTGACAGCCAGTAAGCCCCTGGGACTACACTAGTCACCCTCTTCCCCTGCCAGCTGAGGCTCAGTTTTGAGTGTTCCTTTCAGAGGATAGAGACGTCGTTGGTGGCATTTGGAGGAGGGTAACTAGATGGGGTGGGAGTGTACATCACACCTGACAGGAACAGCACCCGCAGCGAAGGTGACTGGCCGAGAGCTGAACAAGGGTGACAGTCATGGGGACGGGGAAGGGGAAGAAAACATTCCAACATTCTGTGTGCCCAGCCCTACATACATTCTCTTTTCTCCTCAAAGCAGTCCTGTGAGGACAGCAGCCCAGAGAAGGACAGGGACTTGCAAGTTGGTAAGAGTCAGGATTTGAAGTTGACTCTGTCAGACACTGGAGTCTACATTCTTTACAAGAGCTTGTGTGCCTCTGACGGAGCTGTGGGGACACAAAAAAACAGAGGTAACCCCAGAATGCAATTCTGGTTCAGAATGAGGAAGAGCTTTTGCTTGCCGTAGAATGTACTGCCTTGTTAGTAGTGAGCACCCTGCCACTGCAGGTATCCAAAGCTGGTCATGGAAATGTCAGCAATGCTGTAAGGAGTGGGGGTCAGATCAGATAACATCCAGATGCTGAAGTTTGGCCTTGTATTATAATTCAGATTTTTTTTCAGTAATAAATTCATTTATTCAGCAAAAAATAAATTATGTGTGCTGAGAGAGAGCAGAATACGTGTCTCCATTCTCTGCTTCCTTCCAAGGAAAGAATCCCAAGCCTGCCCTTTTTGTGAACTTGTGCCGGGGTCTCAGCAGGACCCAAGGAGAGCAGGAAGCCCAGCCCCGGCTCCGCACCACACAGCCTACCGTGGGGAGGCCTTGGGCTCTGACAACAGCAGAGCTGGTTCTAGTCTCTGCCCTGACGCTGCCTAGCAGGGGCTTGAACAAGTTGGCATTTCTTGTCTCAGTTTCCTCATCTGCAAGATAGCGGCGTAGCGCCAACAAAGGTGCACGTCTAGCAGGAGTTCTTCGCCCTTTCTGTTTCAGGAAGGCAGTCAGTGGGAGGCCCAGCCTGGGTCCCTGCGAGCAGCAGGAAGGAGATGTGGCTGCTGTTGGCCCTGTTGGGGGTCCTGCTGGGGGCACCTGGGGCTCCAGCTTTGTCCCTTGAGGCCTCTGAGGAAGCGGAGCTGGGTATGGCCTCTAACATGGGAGAGGGTGGCAGGGGTGGGAAGAGTGGGCATCAGGAGGGGGCTGCTGGCTGAGCAAGGCTGGAGAGGATCCTGGCCCAGGCTCTGAGGAGGTGGCAGCAGGGCAGGACCAACCACTGAGACTCAGTGTCTGGCTCCCAGCAAGCATCCACCTATCTCTGTGTCCACAAGAGAGACTGGACTTGCAGGGTGCAGGGCCCTGAGGTGGGCCGCAGAGCTGGTGGTGAGCCCCTTGGCTGTGTGTGTGTGTGTGTGTGTGTGTGTGTGTGTGTGTTCTGTGCACTGGGTGTGTGGCTTGGGAGGCCCAGCCAGCATGTGTGGTGTATGCACTGTGAGTGTGATGTGCCCCAGAGGTGTAGGCGTGTGCCCTATATGTGGCACCTGTAGCATGTGCCTTGTGTGTGTATGTGTCTCTTGGGACAGTGGCATGTCCTGTCCAGCATGTGTGCCATGCACCATGTGTGTGATATGCACCAGAGGCATGGCATTTGCCCTGCACATACCGTCTGTGGTTGTGCATGTGGTTGTGTGTATGTGGAAGAGCAACGGTGTCCAGCATGTGTCGAGGGGTTGCTCCTGCCATGAGTGTGCAGCAAGTTCTCTGTATGCAGGGGGCTGACTCAGCTCACTGACCTCTGCCCTCGGCCCACAGAGCCCTGCCTGGCCCCCAGCCCAGAGCAGCAAGAGCAGGAGCTGACTGTGGCGCTTGGGCAGCCTGTGCGGTTATGCTGTGGGTGGGCTGAGCGCAGTGGCCACTGGTACAAGGAGGGCAGTCGCCTGGCACCTGCTGGCCGGGTACGAGGCTGGAGAGGCCGCTTGGAGATCGCCAGCTTCCTACCCGAAGACGCTGGCCGATACCTCTGCCTGACACGAGGCTCCATGCTTGTCTTGCACAATGTCACCTTGGTTGTGGATGGTAAGGGGGTCTGGCAGTGGCTAAGGGGTCCCTGGGGAGAGAAACTCTGTCCTGGGCCTCAAATGCCTCCCTCTGTCCCTGACATAGACTCCATGACCTCCAGCAATGGTGATGAGGACCCCAAGACCCACAGAGGCCCCTCGAATGAGCACGTTTACCCCCAGCAAGGTCAGTGTGACTCCTCAAGGACTCATTCCCCTGTCTTCCAGCTGGTCACTGAGAAGAGATCTGTGTGTAAACAGGTGGTCCTCCTGAGGGCACTGAGTTCTCCCTTCCCCTCCCCGCCAGCA
Organism: Phocoena sinus; assembly: GCF_008692025.1. Classification (NCBI taxonomy): domain Eukaryota; kingdom Metazoa; phylum Chordata; class Mammalia; order Artiodactyla; family Phocoenidae; genus Phocoena; species Phocoena sinus. The sequence goes on along the minus strand of NC_045765.1, from coordinate 19,622,055 downwards.
CCCTACTGGACACACCCCCAGCGCATGGAGAAGAAACTGCATGCAGTGCCTGCAGGGAACACCATCAAGTTCCGCTGTCCAGCTGCAGGCAACCCCATGCCCACCATCCGCTGGCTCAAGGATGGACAGGACTTCTATGGGGAGCATCGCATTGGAGGCATTCGGGTGAGTCTCCGGGTTCCTCCACCGGTCCCCTCAAGTCAAACCCACAGTTCTTTCTCTACTGAGAAAGGCAGCTGCAGGGCCCCAGAAGGAGCACTAGACTGTGGACTTGGACAGCTCTGGTTCAAGTTCCCACTCTGCCACTCTCTTGCAAGTGACTTAACCTCCCGACCTTAGCAACTCCATGTGTAAAGTGGGAAGGATCACTGACCAGCAGGTATTAATATGTTTTAGCAGCTCATTCTCATAAGACCCTACAGGGTCAGTTCCAGGCTGTAGTCTCAGAGGAAGCTGAGACTCAGAGAGGGCAAAAACTGGTTCAAGGTGGCACAGCTCAGAAGAAGTAGAGCTAAAACTCAAGGACTTGAACTCACGGCTCAGATACTTCTTGGGGCCTTCTCCTTTGTTCCAAGGTCCCTAGCCTTGGCGTGGCCTCCCCAGGGCCTAGAGAGCTTGAGAAGACCCCCGCGGGCAGAATATAGCCTCCTCATGCTCTGGTCCCCTGGATGGGCATGGTTCGGTGGCCCCTCATGGACACTTCTCCTGCTCCCAGCTGCGCCACCAGCACTGGAGCCTGGTGATGGAAAGCGTGGTGCCCTCGGACCGTGGCACATACACCTGCCTTGTGGAGAACTCTTTGGGCAGCATCCGCTACAGCTATCTGCTGGACGTGCTGGGTGAGCGGGCGGGCGGGCAGGCGGGCAAGGCGGTGTCAGGGTGGGAGCCCTGACCCTGCCCTCAGGTGGGACCCAGTCTGGCAGGCAAGATGGACTTTTAGATGACTCACTTAAGCTACTCAAATTATCCAGGTGGGTCCAAGAGAAGCACAGGGGATAATGTGGGCTTGGAGGAGCAGGGTTGGGCTGAGGAGAAACATGGGAAAGACATCCAGGCAGAGGGCACAGGCTGAGTAAAAGCCCTAGGCATAAAGAACACAATGCATTTGTGGGGACGTGTATGCCTAGAGTGTGGCATTTAAGCAGAGAGCCAGGCCTGGAGGGTTTTTGAGTGCTAGGCTGAGAAGTTGTCCTTGACCCCAAAGGCAATGGGGAGCCATGGAAGGTTTAAACAGTGTAAGAAGGGGATGAACAAGGTCTGAGCTGAGTATCAGGAAGGTCCCTCCCTTGAGCTGGTGGGGGGAGGCTGGAGGCAGGTGACCAGGGTGCTTCTGTGGGTGCCTGGTCAGGGCTGACGGCCCGGCCCCGCCCCAGAGCGGTCCCCGCACCGGCCCATCCTGCAGGCGGGGCTCCCAGCCAACACCACAGCTGTAGTGGGCAGCGACGTGGAGCTGCTCTGCAAGGTGTACAGCGACGCCCAGCCCCACATCCAGTGGCTGAAGCACATTGTCATCAACGGCAGCAGCTTCGGTGCCGATGGCTTCCCCTATGTGCAAGTCTTAAAGGTCCAGTCCCTGCCAGCACCTGACTCTACCATTCTCCCACGGGTGGTAGGGAGTGGTCCCCAGCTCCCTTCCTGGCCGCAGTGTGGCCCCAGGCCCTTCTGTGACCCCTGAATGTGTCCCCCTTCCCCAGACAGCAGACATCAATAGCTCAGAGGTGGAGGTCCTATACCTTCGGAATGTGTCTGCTGAGGATGCAGGCGAGTACACCTGCCTGGCGGGCAATTCCATCGGCCTTTCCTACCAGTCAGCCTGGCTCACAGTGCTGACAGGTGAGCTCCTGAGGGGGCCAGGAGAGGCTGCGGGATTCTGCTGTGGTTCCACAGTGGGCTGTGACCTGTTGGGTAGATAGTCTTCCTTGGCCTGTGGGGTCTGGATTTGGGATGAGGTGTGTGGATTTGTGTGTTTGATTCTGCTTGTAGCAGTCCCTCTATGCGTGTCCACATGTGACTGTCCGTGTGACTCTCTGGGGTGTTGGTATGAGGGACGGGGTGTAAATGCAGTTTTCTCGGTGTGTGTCCCTATGTATGTTGGGAGCTATGAGGGCCTCAGTTAGAGGGAATGGGGCCAGCCATCTGATCACTGACTGGTCAGTTTCTGTCTGTCTGTATGTCTCCCTGTGGGCAGAGGAGGATCTCATGTGGTCGGCAACAGCGCCTGAGGCCAGGTACACGGACATCATCCTGTACACATCAGGCTCTCTGGCTTTGATGGTGCTCCTGCTTCTGGCCGGGCTGTATCGCAGGCAGGTGCTCCTCGGCCGGCACCCCCGGCAGCCTGCCACTGTGCAGAAATTGTCCCGCTTCCCTCTGGCCCGACAGGTACCAACCATGCTGTCCCCCACCTCTGTGTCCCCGTAATGAGGCTCTGGGCCTGCTTTCCTGCCTCAGCTTGGCTTCAGCCGACAGACCAAGTCTCTCACTTTGCAGTTCTCCCTGGAGTCAGGCTCCTCGGCCAAGTCAAGCTCATCCCTGGTGCAGGGTGTCCGTCTCTCCTCCAGCGGCCCCCCCTTGCTTGCGGGCCTCGTGAATCTAGACCTACCTCTCGACCCACTGTGGGAGTTCCCCCGGGACAGGTATGCGGTGCTGAGTGAGGGTGGGGATCAGACTCTGGGCAGGAATGATGCCCTGAGGGCTGAGGCCTCATCTCTCTCATCTCCAGGCTGGTCCTGGGAAAGCCCCTGGGCGAGGGCTGCTTCGGGCAGGTGGTGTGTGCAGAGGCCTTTGGTATGGACCCCGTCCGGCCTGACCAAGCCAGCACTGTGGCCGTCAAGATGCTTAAGGGTGAGTATGGCGGCCTAGGAGAGATCCAGTGGCCTTGGGAGTAACAGACGGGGCTCTCAGTGCTAGCGGGTGAGCACTGAGGGCCAAGAGAGGCCACGCAATCCCACCCGAGGGCCTGGGGCCCAACTCTGCTACTGATCCTGGCAAGTCATTTCTGAGCTTCGGTTTCCTTACGTGTCACGTGGAGTAAATAATAGTCCCTGCCTCCCAGCCCAAGGTTTGTGGGAAGTGCCTGGTGCCTAAAGTCTTAACCATTGGGATGATGATGACTACAAGGGTTTAGGGTGATGGGTTTGATACCCCGTGTCAGCCTTGGCCTCAAATAACCTTGTCAGCCTTGAAGGCCTCCACCTCATTCCCCCGCGATTCCCCTGCAAATTGCACCCTCAGCCTCCCCCGGGCCCTGTCGCCCTGAGTTCACCACTGTCTCGGAGAACAGCCCAGGCAGCAACCCCAAGGGGCTCAGAGCACACCTGGGACCCACCATCGGGGCCTCTTGCTGCTGTTCCCCAGCCCCCTCTTCAAGAGCAGCCCAAACTGCTGTTCTGCTTCCCCCGGCCCCTCCTCTCTGCACAGCTGGGGCCACCTGGCACTTTCTGGGAGGCAGGGATTGAGAAATGTGCATTGTGAGGTCTGGTGGGGAGGGTATGTCATTGGCCCAGGGCCACAGGTCAGCCCCAGGGGCTCAGCCCCTGGTCCTTAGCCTTCTCAAAAGAAGCTGGAGCAGTGTCTTCCTGGCCTCCCCGTCTGCACCCCACTGGCAGCTCCCTGAATTCCCAGGCCAGATGGACGCCAGGCCTTGGTCAGACAGACCTCAGGTCTCCAGCCCACTTCCCGCCCCCAGGAGTTCTCACCCCATTCAGGGAGTAACACCAAGCCCTCCAGACAGAGCTTCCTTCCTGTTCAGAGCTCTTCCCTCTCTCTCCTGTTTCCTGGTCCCACTCACTGGCAGGCCTACCACTTTTTTCTTTTTTTAATTAATTAATTAATTTTTTGGCTGTGTTGGGTCTTCGTTTCTGTGCGAGGGCTCTCTCCAGTTGCCGCAAGCGGGGGCCACTGTTCATCGCAGTGCGCGGGCCTCTCACTGTCGCGGCCTCTCCCGTTGCGGAGCACAGGCTCCAGACGCGCAGGCTCAGTAGTTGTGGCTCACGGGCTTAGTTGCTTCGCGGCATGTGGGATCTTCCCAGACCAGAGCTCAAACCTGTGTCCCCTGCATTGGCAGGCAGATTCCCAACCACTGCACCACCAGGGAAGCCCAGGCCTACCACTTTTAGATCCTTGATCTTGTTGCATCCTTGCAACTGCTATGGGAGTAGGGCACGATCCATTGTCCCGTTTCATACAAGATAATCCTGAGGTTCAGAGAGGTTAAGAGCTTGTTTCAAGGCCACACAGCCTAGCAGGAATTCAGGCCCAGACCTTCCTGACTCATGAGTCCAGGGCTCCGTGTCCTGTCCCCAACCCAAAGTCTCGCTTACGTAGTCACCCTGGCTGTCATCCTTACAGACAATGCCTCCGACAAGGATTTGGCAGACCTGGTCTCTGAGATGGAGGTGATGAAGCTGATTGGCCGACACAAGAACATTATCAACCTGCTGGGTGTCTGCACCCAGGAAGGTGGGGTGGGGCAGGGCTAGGGACGGGGACGGTTGGGATGCAGAGTCACAGCCTCAGTAGCTTCCCTGTCCCCCCTCGCCTCTGTAGGGCCCCTGTACGTGATTGTGGAGTGTGCCGCCAAGGGAAACCTGCGGGAGTTCCTGCGGGCCCGCCGCCCCCCAGGCCCTGACCTCACCCCTGACGGGCCTCGGAGCAGCGAGGGGCCACTCTCCTTCCCTGCCCTGGTCTCCTGCGCCTACCAGGTGGCCCGGGGCATGCAGTACCTGGAATCGCGGAAGGTACAGGCAGCGGGCAGCACTCTGGACCACTCCAACTGCCCCATCCCCACACTTTCATGCCCTGCATTAGATGCCCCAACTTCTCCCTCCCCTTTTTCATTAGCCTGTGTCCCTGAGTCCTTCTGTAACCCCTCAGTCCTTCTGTACACAGTTGAAACTGCATATCCCCATTCCTTCCTCACATACTCCCTACCACACAGGTAGGAAGAGGCAGTGCAGGAGAGAGGGTGTGGGCCCTGAAGTTAGTTGGCTTAGGTTTCCTCTCTGTGACTCTTGACTTCCTCTTCTGTAAAATGGGTGGATGATCCCTACCCCGAGGGTTACTGTGAGGTCCTGTGTGCCCAGCTTCCTGCTCTGTCCTCATAAACCTAAGACCCCTGCCCTGCCCCCAGTGCATCCACCGGGATCTGGCTGCCCGCAATGTGCTGGTGACCGAGGACAATGTGATGAAGATCGCTGACTTTGGGCTGGCCCGCGGCATCCACCACATTGACTACTACAAGAAAACTAGCAACGTAAGGGAGGCAGGGCAGAACTCAGTAGGGGCGGGGCACCGGGACCTGTGGGACTTAGCAGCAATGTGCCCTCTTCTCCCCTCCAGGGCCGCCTGCCTGTCAAGTGGATGGCACCTGAGGCCTTGTTTGACAGAGTCTACACACACCAGAGTGACGTGTGGGTCCTAGAAGCTGGGGCCCGGGGTGTCTGCAGGCGATCACAGAAAGGGCAAAGCTCTTGCCCCGGGTCGCACAGCCCTGGGACCTGAATGGGACTAGACTCTAAAAGAAACCCTAATCCTGACCCCCATGGTGGATCATAGCTGTGGGCTCCCCCATCCTAGTCCCAGGGGTAGGGAGTGAAGCTGTGCCCTGCTGAGCCTGGGTTCTGCCTCCAGGTGGTCATTTGGGATCCTGCTGTGGGAGATCTTTACCCTCGGGGGCTCCCCGTACCCTGGCATCCCAGTGGAGGAGCTGTTCTCGCTGCTACGAGAGGGGCATCGGATGGACCGGCCCCCACACTGCCCCCCAGAGCTGTGAGGCCTCACCCCACTCTCCCGCGCTTTCCAGTCCTTACCCTCTGCCCTGACCTTGACCTCAGGGCCTGGCCATAGAGAGTGGTTAGCACTAACACTGTCACCACCTCCTCCTCAGCCCAGCAGGGAGGTCCTGGCCTGGTACCCTTCCACTGAATGGCCTCACTTACCCCACATCAAACCCTACCCCTTCCTCACACCCCCCCAACCCAGGGCCATGAGGTCCCCGCTCACCCAGGCCTGAGGCTCCTTCTGACCCTCCCCCACACCTCTCCCAGGTACGGGCTGATGCGTGAGTGCTGGCACGCAGCACCCTCTCAGAGGCCCACTTTCAAGCAGCTGGTGGAGGCACTGGACAAGGTCCTGCTGGCCGTCTCTGAGGAGGTACTGTGCCCCTATTGTCCCATGACCCCCCTGTGCCCACTGCCCTCTGGGCCTTGTCCCACCTGACCACCAGGGCTGACCAGCACTGTTCCCCATAGTACCTCGACCTCCGCCTCACCTTTGGACCCTACTCCCCTGCTGGCGGGGACGCCAGCAGCACCTGCTCCTCCAGCGACTCTGTCTTCAGCCACGACCCCCTGCCCCTGGGGCCCAGCCCCTTCTCCTTCCCTGGGGTGCAGACATGAGAGTGGCACAAAGTTGTATGGGCAGGCCGGCCGTCAGCCTTGGGCCTCCTGGCTGAGCTGCAAGCTGGTGGTGCTTGACCTTGGCACCCCCAGGCCCTGACCTAAAGGTACTGTCCCAGATCTCTGGTTCTGCTTTGGGGAGGTCTGTATTTGGTCCTGGGGTCCCCAGCTGAGACTCCTGCTCTGGCCTCTGGGTCTCAAGCCAGAGTTCAACCCCAGTCTCAAGGCCTTGCCCTTGCCTTGGAGTCATGGCCCCAGTGTTCTAATGGCTTGTTAAGGTTCTGCTTGGCCTCCTGGGCCTGGGCACTCGGTCCTTGTTCCAGGGCTTTGGTTGGTCCTGGCTGTAGGGCTGTCCTAAATCTCCCCACTTCCCTACACCAAGAAAGGTCTTGGGCCTCTGAACCCCATGTCCCCAGACCTCCCCTGCCTCCCCTCTGCTGCTTATCCCAGCATCTCGGCGGAAGGAGCACTGGCCCCTTTGCTAGCTGAGAGGCTGGAAGCCTGCCAAAACACAGAAGCAAATGGCCTTTTATAAATTATTTTTTTTTTGCAATAAACCACTGTGTGCCTGCCTGGTGACTTCCCTGCAGCGGGTGGAGGGGGAACAGGGTGGAGAGATCCCCGAGCTGGGAGTTTTGCCTGGGTGACACAGACTGAGAGCTCCATGCCCGGCCCTGGGTTTACATCCACCTCCAGCTGCGTCAGGGTGGACCTAGGAGCCTGTGTGAACCTCTGTCTTAGTCTGTCTGTCTTACCAGCACCATCTTGTATATGTGATAGTGTGAACGAGTGCTAACGGGCAGAGGAGTCCACACGGCACCATCCACTTGGCAGGACTCCTGTACCCTCTGCATATGCGTATGTGTGTGCGTACCCTGGGACTGTCCCCAAGGGAGCTGGCAGCACCCCTCCCCCATCTGCTCAGCATTAACCAAGCTGACCGTTAACACAGCGTGAAAGCCTGAAACTCAGCTTCGAGGCTGCTGCCCGCTCCCACGCTCTGCGGCTCAGGCTGGGGGCTTGTGGGGGCTGTGCCCGCCCCGCCCCACCCTGGCCAGTCTCCCAGGCAACAGCTGGTTGCCGCCTGGCTGGGCTGCAGCTGTCTCTGCCTGCCTGGTCCTCGCCTGGGGAGGCCATCATGGCCCTGTTCTCAAACACCCTCTGGGGGGTGGAGGGATCAGCTTCCCAGGGCTCTGAGCCTGGAACCCTCTCCAGCTCCATCCCAGTGGTTACTGCTGCTCTTCAGCCCCTGAATCACAAGGAAGAGGTAGGTACCAGACCCAGTGCCTGGTGCTCTCTTCTGCCCTGCCCTGCTGGAACAGGGGTGCTCACCAGGACACATCATTTGTGGAAGCTGCCTGGATTGCCCCCATGGCCTCTCAGCGGGTGGTGGCTGAAAGTACATACAGGGTCAGAAGGGACTGGATATAAGGATTTGGGACTGGGGCCGTCCTGGAAGACTGAGCAGCAGCTCATGGCCATGCTTCTCTTCCTACTCCAGGTCTCCTGACACACCCATTGTGCCCTCTTTGCTTCACTGTGTCCCAAATTGAACTACTCATTTTCCCCCCAAAACTGTACCTCCTCCAGGATGCCCCATCTCAGAGGAAGCACCAGGCCTAAACCCAGGGAGTCATCCCTGACCACTTCCTTTCCTTTAAGAGCCCTGTTCCCTAATGGATGGAGAGAACACTGGACTTGGAGCCAGGAAGTTCAAAGCCTGCCACTTCCAGTGTCCCAAGGCCAGTGCTCTCACTTCTTTGATTGTCACTTTCTTTGCCTATATGAATGGGGTGCTCCTGCCTTGCCTACCTCCCAGGGCTTAGGGTTTAGGATGAAATAGGTCTTGGATGAGCACATGTTTAGGGAAGGACGCCCTGAAGAGTTCACATGGGTCATGCCAAGTGTTTCGCTAAGAAAAGGTGCTTGGGGCTTCCCTGGTGATGCAGTGGTTAAGAATCCACCTGCCAATGCAGGGGACACGGGTCTGAGCCCTGGCCCTGGAAGATCCCACATGCCGCGGAGCAGCTAAGCCCGTGCACCACAACTACTGAAGCCCGTGTGCCTAGAGCCCATGCTCTGCAACAAGAGAAGCCACCGCAATGAGAAGCCCGTGCACGGCAACGGAGACCCAACACAGCCAAAAATAATTTAATTAATTAATTAATTTAAAAAACCAAACAGGTGCTTGGCCTTTGCGGCGGCCCTGAGTGTCCCCCTCCCCGCCCAAGGTCTCCTCCATCCCCTTCCCTCCCATTCCCTTGCAGGTGGCTCTACAGGCAGCTTCCAAAAGCAGCTCTTGGCTTATGCTCCCCCTGCACTCAAGAACCCCCTCTGGCTCCCTGGAGTCCCCCAAACTTTCTGACTGAGCCCCAGTCCCCACTGGGGTCACTGGCCAGTGACTGTGTTCTTCACCAGCCTAGCCCATCACAGGAGAGGCAGATCCCTCACAGCCTGCCTGGGGAGGAAAAAGGTTGGGAGGCTACAGCAGTGTGTAAGGTCAAGAGGGTGACAAATGAGAACCCCCACTTTCCACTTTCCCAGTGTGAGCCCACTGCTGTGCAAGGCTCAGCCACCCACCACTCTCCCTCACCACAGCCTCGCCAGATAAAGATTTGTATCCCCAATTTAATGGTAGAGAAACAGGATGTGATGGGCACAGGGTCACAAGGGTTAGGGTCTAAGGAAGGAGATGAGTTGATCTCCCCACCCCAGGTTCCCGGCAGGTCCTGTATACATGGGAGATTCACCAGAGTGACAGGAGCAGCTGCCGCCTGGTAGATCCTGGGGTCCAAGAGGGGCTCAGCTGCCCACCCTGTGCCCCCTCCCTGCTAGCATCCCTGGCAGGCACGTGCTTACTGGGGCCTTTCCACATTCCTCACAGCCCATGTCAGAATGAGACAGATGCTACTAATTCCCCCGTGCAAGCTTTGCCGCTCCATCTCCCCTCCCCCAGGCCTGCTCTGGGCATCATGGCAGCATGTGGAGCCTGACCCCCTTGGTCTGCCTGGGTTCTAAGCAGCTTCCTAGCTAGTGACACCCGCCTCAGGAGCCTTTCCGAAAAGCACTGGGTCACCTCCGGACTCTACCACTTGCTGGCTGCTTGTGTCACTCAAGGCTCTGGTGGGAGCAACAGATAGACAGCCACTCAGATGTCAGAAGCCAGAGCCAAGGGGCAAGAGGCTGCTGGGAGGGAATCAGCGCCTGGGAGGGAGGGGCAAGCTGGCCACAGTGTGTGTGTGTTGCTGTGACTGAAGTTACCTTCTCTGAGCCTGCAACACAGGAATGACAACATGCCTTGAGGAGTGGTTGTAAATGTTCAGTCAAAAATGGCTGTTGCACGGGGATTAGGAGGGAATGGCCCCCAGGCCTGGGTTGCCATGATCTCATGCCCTTTCCGTGGTAGCGCTTCCCAGGAAGGCATTCTTGTCCCCATTGCCCAGATGAGGACACTGAGGCTCAGGAGGAAGTGACTGGCCCAAGGTTACATGGGGGCAAATGGGAGAGTTGGTGCTTGGGACCAGGTGCCTATCCCACTGCGAGGATCATTCCCAGAGCCCTGGTGGCCCAGCCGTTCTGAGGACCAGGAGAAGCTCTGGATTTCCATGGAGAAGAGGATACCTGTTAATGGAATATCCATGCACACTGGTGGATGGTCATTCATGACACCCAAGCACAGAGTTGCTTGGTCCAGCACTTTGCGCCCCAGCCCTATGGCCTCCATCCCTGCCACCTCAGGGGCCTCACATGGGCTGTTCCTTCTGGGGGACACTCCTCTTCACCCCCTCACCTGGCTAAGCCCCACGTGCCCTTTAGATCTCACTTAAACCTCATTTCTGGGGTCAGCCTCCCAAGGGCCCCTTCCAAGTTGGGCGCCCCCTTCATGCTGAGCCCTCCTATTCAGAGGCTCTCATTGCTATAGAGAAGGATGCCCACAAGAGTCTCCTCCCCACAAAGTGTGATCCCCAGGAAGCAACCACTGTTTTGGTAGGTTTTTTTGTTTTTGTGTTTCTAGAATAAATTTATTCACTTTATTTATTTTTGCCCGCGTTGGGTCTTCGTTGCTGTGCACGGGCTTTCTCTAGTTGCGGCGAGCGGGGGCTACTCTTTGTTGCAGTGCTTAGGATTCCCATTGCAGTGGCTTCTCTTGTTGGGAGCACGGGCTCTAGGCGCGCGGGCTTCAGTAGTTGTGGCACGCAGGCTCAGTAGTTGTGGCTCGCGGGCTCTAGAGCGCAGGCTCAGTAGTTGTGGTGCACAGACTTAGTTGCTCCGCGGCATGTCGGATCTGCCCGGACCAGGCCTCGAACCTGTGTCCCCTGCATTGACAGGCGATTCTTAACCACTGAACCACCAGGGAAGCCCGCTTTGGTAGTTTTTTAATCAGTAGTTCTAAAATTTTAGCATGTATCAGAATTACCTGGAGAGGTTGGATTGCTGGGTCCCACCCCAGAATTTTGTATTTGGTAGGTTTGAGGTAAAGCCTGGAAATCTGCATTTCTAACAAGTTCCCAGGGGATGCAGATGCTGGGCTGGGGCCACACTTTGAGAACCACTTTTTTTTTTTTTTTTCCGTACACGGGCCTCTCACTGTTGTGGCCTCTCCCGTTGCGGAGCACAGGCTCCGGAGGACGCGCAGGCTCAGCGGCCATGGCTCACGGGCCCAGCCGCTCCGCGGCATGTGGGATCCTCCCAGACCAGGGCACAAACCCGTGTCCCCTGCATCGGCAGGTGGACTCTCAACCACTGCGCCACCAGGGAAGCCCTGAGAACCACTTTTTAAAGAGGCATTCCGTGTTCATGGTTTAAATAATTGAAACAAAAACTTCAATGGCACAAAAAGTTTTCAATGAAAAACTACCCCCTTGTACCTACTCTATCTCTCTCTCTCTCTCTCTCTCTCTCTCTCTCTCTCTCTCTCTCTGCTCCCCAGGGAAAACTGCCCCCATTTTCCAAGTCGTCTTGCATTGCCCCCCTTCCCCTGCCCATGTTCATGTAGCCCTTGATCCAGGTTAGCGGTTACTGTCCTTGCCCTCCCAACTCCCACTCAGGGCAGCACCAGGCAGAAGTGAGGCAAAGTAAAGAGTTGAAGAAAGGGAGGGATGGAGGAGACCCACTCTCAGGTACAGACACAGGTGTGCGCTGCCACTGCCCGCCCCTTCCCACACTCCGGAACCCTAACTGGGAGCCCCCCTCCCACCCTGCCACCTGCTATTGGATTTAGCCTAATCCCAGAGTATGTGTGTGAGGCAGCTGCAGCTCTCTCTGGGGGGAGAGGGCCCCCCTCCAGAGGAAATCGCCTTTTATTCTCTTGCTACCGAAATCTGACCTTCATCGGCACCTGGGCCCCGAGGCTGGGGCCTGTCCGCAAGAAGTGGCTAAGGAGATGGCGTGAAATTGCCAACAGCTGAACTCACCCTGCCTCTCCCTGCTTCCTCTCCTACCCAGTCGCAGCTCACATGCCACAGCACCAGCCCCTTCCAGGCCCCCTAGTGCCAACCTCATGTTCTTGTGCTGGTACTTGGGGCCCAGCCTGACCTGGCCCTACTGATCGCACCCGCTGACCCTGCAGCATATGGCTGTAGGCTTCTCGCAGCTTTTGAACCTCCAGACCATCCTTGTTCCCTTCAGGGCTTGGCTCAGCTATCACCTCCTCCAGGAAGCCCACGCTAATCTCACAGCACTGCCTAGGCATTCTGCCTCTATGCACAACTGGAATGACCCATTTATGGCTCTCTCTGTCTCACTCAGGGCAGGGGCCTCATGGGCTCCCCCTTTAAGTCAGGTCCAGTGCAGGGCAGGCCCACAAAGTTTTGTCAAACGACTGAATGACCTGGTAAGGGCGATGATAAGGCTCCTGGTCAGGGAGGCCCTTTCCCTTACCAGCTGAGACCCCTAGGAAATCAGGTTCCGGGAGAGGAGGGTTGGCTCAAAAGGCTGAGATGGCCAGACCCATATTGGACAGCACAGCTCTACAACCTTGTAAAAGGGGTAGCCCTTGGATCCTGGGGGACTGAGATTATTATAATTGCTGGGGGACCCACTGCATGTGCTGAGGAAAGCTTCACCTCACATAGCTGAGCTTCTGCCTCTATGGTGTGGCCCCTTCCAAGCCACCCCCTGAAGGCAGACAGGCTAGAAATAAATGATGGACAGCATGGAATTCTCTAGAGCAGCACTGTTCAGGAGAACCGTCTGCAGTGATGGAAATATTCTCTATCTGTGCTGTCCACTATGGTAGCCACTGGCCACGCATGGCTATTGAGCACTTGAAATGTGGCTTGTGTGACTGAGGGATTATTTTATTGTAATTAATTTAAATATAAGTTTAAGGAGCTATGTATTGACAGGACAGCTCTAGAGCCTTCACAAAGGGGCTCTAAGTGTTCTGATGGGGAATTTGCTCTGCGTTACACTACTGAGGGGAAAATTCAAGATGAAGCAGGGCACGCAAGTCCCTGTGAAACACGTACCTGCAGTTGTAGGGATGCAATCGCTTGGGAAGGGTGGGCAGGTGGTCACCATGGCTGCTTCTGGGGAGGGGAACTAGGTGGCTGGGGTCAAGGAGGGAGGAGACCTTTGTTTCTTTTGATTTTTGTACCTGATACGTGTATTATTTATCTACAAAAATTGAAATTTGAAATTTTTTTGAAAAAAAAAAAAGCGGTAATTCCCTGGCAGTCCTGTGGTTAGGATTCTGTGCTTTCACTGCTGTGGGCCCAGTTTCGATCCCTGGTTGGGGAACTAAGATCCTGCAAGTTGCACGGTGTAGCCAGAAAAATAAATTAATTAAAAGAAAAGAAAAGTAAAAATACCAGAGGAGAAAAGTATCCCCTCTGAGTACACACCAGTTTCCAAGGCTGCCTGGCCCAAACCTCAGGCTGCCCCAGAGCCAGTTTCAGAGTTTCCAGGGCCCAACACCCTCCTACACAGCCACACTGTCCTCCTGCCACTTCACACACCAGCCCAGGCTGAACCCAGGCCCACGGGACGAAGCCTGAACTGACCCCTGCCCACTCCCCAAACTCCTCGCATACCCCTCCCCCATCGATTCTCCACCTCCAGTGACCTTCTTTCTGTTTTTCCACCACCCCAAGTTCATGAGAACCTCCGGGCCTTTTACTTGCGGGTCTCTGCTTGGAATGCTAGTCCACTGGTGTTTCTGGCTAGCTGTCAGAACAAAGGTCATCAGGACTTCCCTGGTGGTCCAGTGGTAAAGAATCAGCCGTCCAATGCAGGGGACGCAGGTTCGATCCCTGGTCAGGAAACTAAGATCTCACATGCCGTGGGGCAACTAAGCCTGCGCACCACAACTACTGAGCTCTTGAGCCTCAACTGGAGAGCCTGTGTGCCACAGCTACAGAGCCCACATGCCCTGGAGCCTGTGTGCTACAGCTAGAGAAGAGAAAACCTGCATGCCACAACTAGAGAGTAGCCTGCATGCCTCAACGAAGAGCTTGCACACCGCAACGAAATATTCCACATGCCTCATCGAAGATCCTGCGTGCCGCAACTAAGACCCGACACAGCCAAAAATAAATAAATAATAAACAAATTTTTTTTTAAAAGTCAAACACAAAAAAGTGATATAGGGCTTCCCTGGTGGCGCAGTGGTTGAGAATCCGCCTGCCGATGCAGGGGACACGGGTTCGAGCCCTGGTCCAGGAAGATCCCACATGCTGCAGAGCAACTAAGCCCGTGTACCACAACTACGGAGCCTGCGCTCTAGAGCCTGAGAGCCACAACTACTGAGCCCGCGTGCCGCAGCTACTGAAGCTTGCGTGCCTAGAGCTCGTGCTTCGCAACAAGAGAAGCCACCGCAGTGAGAAGCCCGTACACTGCAACGAAGAGTAGCCCGGCTCGCCTCAACCAGAGAAAGCCCACGTGCAGCAACAAAGACCCAATGCAGCCAAAAATAAATAAAATAAAAATAAATATTTTTAAAAGTGATATAAATTATGAAAGAAAAAAAGAATGAAAGTCATCTCCTAAGAGTGGACTCTCCTGACCGCTCTGGCCAAAGTACCCACCCCGTTATTCCATATTTTAGCCCCTTGTTTGTTTTCTTCTGTAATTATCTTTTTTTTTTTTTTTTTTTTTTTTTTTTTTTGCGGTACGTGGGCCTCTCACTGTTGTGGCCTCGCCCGTTGTGGAGCACAGGCTCTGGACGCGCAGGCTCAGCGGCCATGGCTCATGGGCCCAGCCGTTCCGTGGCATGTGGGATCTTCCCGGAGCGGGGCACGAACCTGTGTCCCCTGCATCGGCAGGCGGACTCTCAACCACTGCGCCACCAGGGAAGCCCTGTAATTATCTTATTTGCTCACTCTTTACTGGCTGCCACCTCACTAGAAGACGGGCTCTGAGAAGCCGAGGGACTGTCCCATTCACAGTTGTACCTGAATGTCGACAACGGGGCCTGGCGCATGGTAAGTGCTCCCTAAATGTTCACAGAATGAATACCTGTTGAATGAATTTCTCAGATTCAAAATTTAAATTCCAGGCTGGTGAGCTGATCTCAAAGAGGCTTCCCAGCCCCTTTAGGAGCTAAGACAGTGCCCCCCAAAGTACACACATAGTCTTGGACCACAGTGATGAGCCCTACAGTGTCCACCGAGGGATGGTCGACCCTCCTCTCACCCTCTGATGTGGGGCTGGGAACCCCAAGAGGGCTCAGAACCATCACTGCCCTTACAGCACCTAGGCTCAGGGTGTCTGCCTATAAGCCAGCATTCTCCCACACTGTGTCAGGACAGCATGGGGCACCTAAGGAGGGCCTGCAAATCCACAAGGAAAAGACACCTCAAAATACTACAGGGACTTCCCAGGTGGTCCAGAGGTTAAGACTCTGTGCTTCCACTGACCGGGTTCGATCCCTGGTCAGAGAACTAAGATCCCAGCAGCCACACGGTGTGGCCAAAAATTAAAAAAAAAAAAAAAATTTTTATGGTGAGGGTATGATGAGGTGATTGAATGACAAGGAAATCAGAGGTTAGCAAGCTTATGAAGAGACCCTGAAACTCAAGAATTATGCAAGAGATGCTCTCATTTTGCACTTATCAGACTGGTAAAAGTTAGCAAGCTAAAGAATGCCAGGTGTTGACAGGGATATGGGGGGCCCACCTGGACTGTGGGTGCAGCTATCCCAGAGCCACCTGGGAGCTTTCAGCTAATTATATAAACGAATGTTCTATGATCTAGCAATTTTTCCCTGAATATATACCACCCCCTTCCCCAAATCCTCACACAGGACCACATGGGGAAGTTTGGAGGAGGGGTTGGAGGCAATCTGGAGTCCATCACTGGGAGATGGATGCATTACATGTGCAGAAGACCCAGTGGATGCGCAGCCATGTGAAGGGACCTCAGAAGCCAGTGCTGAGTGGAATTCCAGGGTAAGAAATGTAGTGAGCTCGAAAGCATAAAGCCATTTGCACAAAAGAAATGATGACACAGAGAACACACATGTTACAAGAACACACACAAAACCATTAGCAAGGCTGCCTGGGGCGCAGGGAGATAAGAGTGGGGAATGAGGCCCAAAGGGAATTGAAAAGCAAACAAAGGAATGAAGCCCGGAAATGAAGCCCAGGAGCAATGTACGCCCAGGGCAGGGGTCAGTGATGCTTTCCAGAGGAGGTGACGTGGGTGACCAAGCTGAAGAAGAAACCACAGAAGAGGGCTGGAAGGCACAGTAAATCAACAAACGTTTATTGAGCATCTACTATATACCAGGTGCCATTCTAGTCAGTGGTTATACCCTGTGATGAAGACAAGCCCCTGCCCTGAGGAGCTGGAAATCTAGAGGTGGGGACAGACATTAAATAAACACCCATGGGCTTCCCTGGTGGCACAGTGGTTGAGAGTCCGCCTGCCAACGCAGGGGACACGGGTTCGTGCCTCGGTCCGGGAAGATCCCACATGCCGCGGAGTGGCTAGGCCCTTGAGCCATGGCCGCTGAGCCTGTGTGTCTGGAGCCTGTGCTCCGCAACGGAAGAGGCCACAACAGTGAGAGGCCCGCGTACCGAAGAAAACAAAAAAAAACACCCAGGAAAGCGTTGACTATAATTAACACAGACTCTAAAGATCGATTGGCTGCAGCTGTGAATGTCTACCATGGGGACTGATCCTGGTCCGACCCAGGGAAGGGCTCCATGAGGAAGTGTTATGTGAGTTGAGGGAGGGGAGCATTTGGCCTTGTGATGACTGTACAGAAAAGCACTCCAGGCAGAGGGAACTGTCGGCACAGAGGTTTGGAGGCAGGCAGGAGTGGGGAGAATCTGAGCCACTCCAGTTCAGCCAGGGGACAGAGCACAGACAGAGTGAGGGAGGACATGCTGCCGGATGAGGCCACACCACAGAGTGCCTTGCAGGCTTCGGATTTCACTCCCAGAGGAGTGTAGAGACCAGAGAGTGAGGGGCTGCTAGCGCAGATGTGGGGAGATGGGCGAGTGGACTTTTTTAGTTCCTGGTTAGAGCTGGAAACTGGGACAGCACCCCCAAAGGACACACGTGGTCTCCCAAGGTGACGGAAGTAATGAGTCCCAGAGCATCCACAGAGGGACTGTCCATTTCCCCTCCCATCCTCTGGCCTGGGACCAGCACCATCCTGCACAGCCACATTGCAGGCCCCCATGGTGGCCAGGCTATGGGAAGAAGTGGAAATTGAAGGATGTCTTTAGAATAAGAGGGCTTGCTAACGGTGGCGGGGAGGGGGAGAGGAAGGTGGTCAAGAACTTGGAGGTTCTTGGGCAATGGCCAGGAGCTGGGTGAACAGGCTGGGTCCCTGTGAGTGTTTCAGGGGCCTGACAATGGGCTGCATGGAGGAGGGTGAGGCACACAATGGTGAAAATCTAAGTCAGACTAATGTAACCTGCTTGACCCTGAAAAAAATCAAACGGGAGCCAGTACCACCCCAACTCTCCTGTCCTGTGACTTGCATCCCAACCACCCCTTGGGCCCTTGGCCTCCTCCTCTCCTTTCCTCACTCACCTCTTCTTTCCTCTTTGGTCTCTGCACCCTGGGAGGGGTCTCCAGAGCAGGGAACAGGGTGGAGGGGACATGCTGTGGTGATGGTGCCACCTCCTGGAGGCCACAAGAAGTGTAGCATCCCACTTCAGCCTCGTGTTGGGTGTGGCTGGGGCCTTGGGCTGTACCCATAGAGGTTTCAGGTGGGGATCCTGTGAAGAGATGACTTTCCTTGCTGGTGATCACGTCATTCCTGGAGGACTGTTCAGTTCTGGGTGCTCCATTTTTCAGAGCAGTGCTGATATGCCCTCTCTACCCTACCCAGGGGAACCGCTGTAACCGTCCCTGCTCAAAACCCTCCCACTGCCCTCGGAACGGGGGTAAGGATTTGACCCTGGCCTTAGGCATGCCTTGTTCCTATTAGCTTCAATCCCTACCTGTTCCCCTCCCCCAACACATGCAGCTCCATCCCTTTACACAGGTTGTTCTCTCTTCCCTACCGGTTTTCCAAACTCTACTCCTCTTTCAGGTCTCAAACTCTCCATTCCTCTCCCCACCCACTAGAACTTCCAGCACCTCCACATTAACTACGCAAAGAGAGGAGGGAAGAGTGTTTCAGTCTATGGGAACAGCATTTGCAAAGGTCTAAGGTGGCTTCAAGGAGATGGGAAGGGCCAGAGACCAGAGAACGTGACAGAGCTGGTAGGGCTATAGCAACTGACCACACATGGCTCACGGGCAGTGGTGAGGGGCTGAGTCCCCAGCGAGCAGTGGGAGGACAAGATCTTCAGCAGCAAAGGACATGATCAGATGTGTGTTTGGAAAGGTCAACATGAGGTTACCCAGTGAGAAAGGCACTGGAAAGCCTAGAGTGGGTGTTAGGAGAACAGGTAGGGGTACATAGGTGATAGCTGATGGGAGCTTGGTCCCCTGAGCCCCTACTTTTTGCTGGCCGGGTCCTGAGTTGGGGCTCCCAGTCATTGATTCCAGCCTCCCTAATGGGACCCCGACTTACCCCAGTTGTGTTCCATACCAGCTCTGACTGCCAGCTGTGATACCCTCCCCACTTCTCATCCCTGGTGTTATGTCCCCAAACACTGCCTGTCCCCTGGAGCCAGCACCTGTGCCTTGTGGGGGCTGCCATCTCATTTAGAGGAAGACAGGATGCTTGAGCTCAAAGTTGGGAAGTCAGTAGTGAGCAACAGAGGTGGGATTTGAAGTGAGGTCTGTCTGCCTTCTCCACCATACTAGGTGTCCTAGCAGTTATAGGCAGGGCTTTGTCACCTGATGGCTGTGCGACTTTGGGTGGATCACTTTACCTTTCTCTGCTTTGGTGTCCTCTTCTATAAAATAGGGGCAATCATAGCAAACTGCCCAGCAGGATTTGTGAAGAGTATATGGAAAAAATGCCCATAAGGGGTCCAGCACCAGACACACAGTAGGTGATCAATACATGGCTGCTGTTCGCGTGAATACAGTCCCAGGAACTTAACATGCTTACTGGGGAAATGTACTTCAGGGTCCCGAATCAGGGGGAGGACAAAGGGAGCTCAGGAGAGATGGGAAGGGAGGAGAAAACAGAGGGATCATCTCGAGTCAGGTCTGGAGCTAGATGGCCCTGATTTCCAAGCACAGGGCAGGTGTCAAGGGTACCAGCTCTGAAAAGGCTTGAATGACACAGTGCAGAACCACCAAAAGTTCTACAGTTAGAAAAGGCACAGCCAGTGTCCTAAACCTGGGTGGGATGATTTCTCCTCCACAGGTGATAGCACTGACACTGGAGGCCTGACGGAGCCTAGACAGCAGAGCACTGGCAGCAGGGAGCAAATTCTCAGGTTTCAGAAAGCCCAAGTCTAGGTAGCCCTTTTCAGGCCGAAGAATCTCCCTCATGTAATTTCCCATCTCGTCACACGGTGGCGATAGTGCACCACTGGGAAAATCATCTTTACCTGCTGTCTCTGGGCCAAAACAATAGCTAAGTACCAATGCCTGCTAGGTGCCTCTAAGAGCTCTGGGAAAATCCCTACAAATCTCTATGAGGTAGAGTCTATTCATATCTCCAACTTACAGGTAGAAATGTAGGCTCACAGAAGTCCAGTAGGACCCATATGATCACCCGACCAGGATTTGAACTCTGGTCTGTATGTCTCCCAGTCTGCCTGCAGCAGTTGCCTGTCCTAGGATGGCAGCTCCTGGTTCTCTCTCTTGCCCCGTCACTGAGCAGTGCTGCCTTTGTGGAGTAGACTGCCCTGGGAGTAGAATATTAGACAGGACAAGGAGGACTTTCACTTCAGCTCTTTCTTGTTTACCTTGTTTACCTCACTTATGTAGCTTTTGCATTGAAGGTGAGGTGATGGGACAGTTCCCATTCCTGGCATAGAGAGGAGCTAGGCTGAGGGATGAGGCAACTAACACTGAGCACCTCCTCTGTGCCAGGCACCATGCCAACATTCATTCCTACATGAATTCAGCACACAGTAATGAAGAACCCACTGTGTGCTGGTCACAGGTGACACAGTACTCCCAAGCTTTTGGCACACAGCAGTAAATACTTACATATTTATTTTATATGTAAAGATATGTTTTTAAATATTTATACTGTAAATGAGCCCTCAGCTTAACAAATATTTATTGAATGAAACACCTGCCTTCAGCCTTAGGTACCAGTGAGACATTCAGGTAGCAAGTTTGGAGCTGAAGGACAAATCCAAGCTAGAGGCTGAGGCTCAGAAATTACTGGCATTTAGGAGATGCCAGTGACCAGATGGGATCCCTCAGGGAGTCTGGGTAAACAATCAGCAAAGACAGGGAAAAGGGGAGGCATGCCCATGATGGGGCGGCACAGAGGGCTTGGGAAAGAGGTAGGAAGGGACCAGACAAGAGTGGGAGCTCCAGGAAATCTTGTCGGTTCCAAAAGGGTCAACAGAGTCAAATGCTGCAAAGTGGAGCAACAAAGATTATGAAATACCACCGGTTGTGGCCAGAGTGGGACTGCTGGTGATCTGAAGCCAGACTTAAGTGGGACGAGGAGGGAGATGAGAAAGGGAGGCCAGGGTCAGTGGAGGCAAAAAAAAAAAAGGCAGAGTCTGGCTGTAGAGGCGTTGAAATCTTTCTCTTAACAGGGGAAGAGACTACACGGTTTGTGGGCGGCCAGGAAGGAGCAAAAAGACAGGAAGGCTTGGAGCTCCAGGGGAGCAAAAGGAGAAAGATGCACAAAAGCGGGAGGAAGCATTAGGGCGGGACCCAAAGCCCAAGAGGAAGGCTGGTCCAGTCCTCTTTTCTATCTCTGAGCGATGGGGCAGGGCTAGGGGCAAATTCTGATAAATAGGCGTAAAAGGCAACCGCCGGCTGGAACTAGGTTACGCCAGACATTGAAAGCCTTTTCCCAGCGCGGCCCCACGCATGATACAACCTTTTCTGAGGCTCCACGCAGGCAGAGCAGATCGCCCAGCCCACCTCCTGGCCTCTGGTGATTGGCCCGCGGGAGACACCTGACCGAGCCGGCCAATCAGAGGCGCTCTCCCAGGAACGAGGCCCCCACGTGTGGGGCAGAGCGGAAGATGAGCTGTTGTGGGACCCCGGGGCTGTGCGGGTGGCGTGGGTACAGCCATTCTCAGCCCCTGCGGAACTCATAAGTTGAGGCCCGGCCTCCCCCAACTCCGCCCGGTTCCTGCCTATCCGGCTGCTACGACCCCAAGTCCTTTTTGCTAAATCTCCTTCTCTCCTGCCAGCTACTGCGGCTAAGCCGCGGTATGGTCATCCCTGTACCACTGCCTTGACTGGTCCAAAGTGGTGATTTGGCGGAAGACAGACCCAAGTTCCAGTCATCGTGTGACCTACGACAGGTGTTTAACATTGCTGACGCTCATCTGTAAAATGGGATTCTTAATGCCTACTGAGGTGTTTTTGTGAGGATTGTAAAGCCCAGTGCCTGTACACCGTGAGCTCCCAAAAACATTGGTTATATTTTTTATGATTGTTGATATTCCTACCTTTCAGGAATTCACAATCCTCATTACACATGACCTTGTGTTAAGGTTATTTTTTATTCCTCTTCTCTTATTAGAATGTAAACTGCTTGTCCATGGGAATGTGCCTGTATGCCTTTTTAGTCTTCCAACTCCATTATCCCTTTACTTGGTCTGACAAGGGTAAATTTAACCTACAGAAACAGTAGCGGGACAAAGTATACAAAATCATGGAATATATAGCACGGAAAATCTCAGCAGTTAGCTGGGGATATTCATAATGCAACAGTGATGTACTGGAAAAAAAACATCTTAGATAACTGCCAAGTACCAGCTCTGTGAGCTCAGGCAGATCTTGACCTCTGCACCTCGTGAGAAAAATAATCATGACTGTAACAACTGCAGGACTCGCCATGTGCTAGACACTATTTGAAGCTCATATTAACATTTCAACAACATCACTTGACAGAGGACACACAGGCACAGAGAGGTTCTATTACTTAAGTTCACACAGCTATTAAAGCGGTAGAGCAGCGGTTCAAGCGAGGCTTCTGGGCCAGAGGCTGTACCCATAACTTCACTGTGTGCTACCTCTCAGGCACCAGCACAGGCAGCTGGCACACTGAAGACCCACTACACAGAACTATGGAGAGGGCTAGGGCTAACAGGGCAAAGTTTTCTGCATCCAGGAACCAAAGGAGGCCAGTATGGCTGAAGGGTGTAGAGGCAGGGGAACAGAGTAGACAATGAGGCTGGACTTGCAGGCAGGTTCACATCTTGCACAGTATTCTAGGCCACAGTGAGGAGCTGGTGTCAGCACAGTGGAAGCATGTGACTAGGTGTTCCGAGGGCATTTCAGACCCCTTGTTGCCACAGACCCGAGATGCAGAAGGCAGCAAGGGCCTCTCTCTTACTGTTAGCTTCAGTCCCTGCCCAGCCTGGAGATCCAGGGCCTATCATATCCCTAAGTCACCTGGCTGTCCTCCAGGGTCCCCTCCCTGGGCAGGGCTAGAGATGCCACCACCTTGAGGCCCCCTCAACTCCTCCCCTCTGGTCTCTTAATTGCCTTAGGCTCATTAATATGACTAATTAGATAGACCTTCTGAAATCACCTGCATCCTCCCATTGGCTACTATACAAACCCTGAGATGCCCTATTATTTAAGGCCTCTGCAAGTATCCCTGGGGCTTATTATGAACTCTAGACACATCAACTGACTCTCCAGGCAAGGGGCCCAGGTTTTGTGGGAGCAGGGAAGCGCTTTTGTTGACTGTCATACCTTAGTTGTTCATCTCATTGGTTCTGTCTTATCACTGACTCCTCTGGAAACTCCCTGGCATTCTCCTCAGGAAATGTTGCCTGTGGTCAGGGGCCCTGTGCTATGGCTTCCCTCCTGCCTCTGCCAGCCTGGGGCCCAGGGCCAACTTCACATGCACCCTCTCTAGCACTTCCCCCCTTGACCTTTCATCTGATAACCTTTTCACCCTAGAACCCTGGAGGGGATCCAATCATGAGTGGAGGGTGCCCACTGGTTAGGCCCAAGATGGGCTCCAGCCCCAAGGTCACTCAGCTGTCCTCAGCTTCCTTGAGCCTGCAGCCCCTCCCTTCCCCTTCACTTCCTATCTCTGGAGAAAACAGAGATACTGGGTGGGACCTCTCTCAATTTCCTTCCCTTCCCACTTAAAACATAGCTGAGGCCCCTTGCCTTTCCCTACATGTCCTCTGCTCTGTGGTCCATCCATCCACCCATGACCCCATTCATACACCCTGCACCCCCTTGACCTCAGTGACTTCTCATTATTGTACCCTCAACTTTCCCCTCTCA
The DNA here is from genome assembly GCF_008692025.1 of Phocoena sinus. Lineage (NCBI taxonomy): Eukaryota > Metazoa > Chordata > Mammalia > Artiodactyla > Phocoenidae > Phocoena > Phocoena sinus. The sequence continues at coordinate 19,598,902 of NC_045765.1, read as the reverse complement.
ACTGGCTTCTTCCCAAAAGCATTGTACTTATTAGAGGATGTATTCATTCAATCCACAAATATTTATCAAGCATCTACTCTGCACCAGGCCTTGTTCTGGGCATTGGGAACAGAGCAGTGAACAAGTCCTAACTTCTTGGTACTTCCATTCTAGACAGTGAGAAAGATGGAGGTGTGGACCAAAAAAAAAATCAGGCAATTAAGACTTTGTAAGTTGGGGGGAGGGATATATTGGGGGTTTGGGATTAACATGTACACACTGCTATATTTAAAATAAAATGCCTCTCCATAAAAAAAAAGAAAAGACTTTGTAGTACTGGCATAAAGATAGATCTATTGATCAATGGAATAGATTGAGAAATAAAAAAGAAACCCATGCTTCTATGGTCAATTGATTTTTCGACAAGGGTGCCAAGACCATTATTCAAGAGGAAAAGATGGTCTCTTAAAAAAATGGTGCTGGAACAAGTGGATATCCACATGCAAAAGAATGAAGTTTGATCCCTACCTCACACTATAGTAAAGTAACTCAAAATAGACCAAAGTCCTAAATATAAGGGCTAAAACTACAAAAGTTTAAGGAGAAAGCATAGGGATAAATTTTCATGACCTGGGTTAAGCAATGCTTTCTAAGATATTACCAAAAAGCACAGCAACAAAAGAAAAAAATAGATAAATTGGACTTCATCAAAATTAAAAGCCTTTGTATTTCAAAGGATACTATCAAGAAAGTGAAAACGGGGCTTCCCTGGTGGCGCAGTGGTTGGGGGTCCGCCTGCCGATGCAGGGGACACGGGTTCGTGCCCCGGTCCGGGGAGATTCCCACGTGCCGCGGAGCGGCTGGTCCCGTGAGCCATGGCCGCTGAGCCTGCGCGTCCGGAGCCTGTGCTCCGCAACAGGAGAGGCCACAGCGGTGAGAGGCCCGCGTACCGCAAAAAAAAAGAAAAGAAAAGAAAGTGAAAACACAACCTACAGAATGGGAAAAAATATTTGTAAATCTTATATCCAAAAAGGACTTGTATCCAGAATACGTAAAGCATCCTTATAACTCAACAACCAAAAAAGACATTACCCAATTTAAAAAATGTAAAAAAAAAAAAAAAAAAAAGTGCAAAGAGGGGACTTCCCTGGTGATCCAGTGGTTAAGAATCCGCCTTCCAGTGCGAGGGATGCGGGTTTGATCCCTAATCAGGGAACTAAGATCCCACATGCCGCAACTACTGAGCACACAGGCCACTAGAGAGAAGCCTGCGCACCGCAATGAGGAGCCTGCGCTCTGCAGTGGAGGATCCCACAAGCCGCAAAAAAGATCCCACATGCTGCAACCAAGACCCAACACAACCAAAATTTTTTTTAAAATGTGTTCTCTTTTTTTTTTTTTTTTTTTTTTTTGCGGTACGCGGGCCTCTCACTGCTGTGGCCTCTCCCGCCGCGGAGCACAGGCTCCGGACGCGCAGGCCCAGCGGGCCCATGGGCCCAGCCGCTCCGCGGCATGTGGGATCCCCCCGGACCAGGGCACGAACCCGTGTCCCCTGCATCGGCAGGCGGACTCTCAACCACTGCGCCACCAAGGAAGCCCTAAATGGGTTCTCTTTAAAAAATAATAATAAAAGATCAAAAAATGTGCAAAGAATCTGGATAGACATGTCTTTTTAAAAAATAATTTATATTTTTTGGCTGCGGTTGGGTCTTTGCTGCTGCACGCGGGCTTTCTCTAGTTGCAGCAAGCAGGGCCTACTCTTCCTTGCGGTGCACATGCTTCTCATTGTGGCAGCTTCTCTCGTTGTGGAGCTCTGGCTCTAGGTGCGCGGGCTTCAGTAGCTGTGATGCGTGGGCTCAGTAGTTGTGGCCCACCGGCTTGGTTGCTCAGCGGCATGTGGGATATTCCTGGACCGGGGCTCGATCCTGTGTCCCCTGCATTGGCAGGCAAGTTCTTAACCACTGCGCCACCAAGGAAGTCCCTGGATAGACATGTCTTAAAAGGAGATATACAAATGGCCAATAAACACAAGAAAATGTGCTCAACATCACTAGTTGTTAGGGAAATGCACACTGACTGCTAATGGGTACAAGGGTTCTCTTTAAATGATGAAAATGCTCTGGAATTAGATAGTGGTGATGGCTGCACAACTTTGTGAGTATATTAGAAACCACTGGGGAATTCTCTGGCAGTCCAGTGGTTAGGACTCTGTCCATGAAAAAATTTGTACACAAATGTTCATAGCAACATTGTTCATAGTAGCCCCAAAGTGAAATCATCACTGATAAACAAAACATCAACTGATAAATGAAATGTATATCCATAGAATACAGTATTATTCAGCGATAAAAAGGAATGCAGTACTGCTACATGCCACAACATGGATGAGTCTGGAAAACATCATGCTCAGTGAAGGAAACCAGACATAAAAGACCACATACTGTATGATTCCATGTATATGACATATCCAAAACAGGCAGACCTGTAGAGACAGAGAGTAGATGAGTGGTTGTTAGGGCCTGGGGGGAGGGAGGGAATGGGGAATGACTGACTGCTAATGGGTACAAGGTTTTTCTTTAAGTGATGCAAATGCTCTGGAATTAGATAGTGGTGATGGCTGCACAACTTTGTGAGTATATTAGAAACCACTGGGGAATTCCCTGGCGGTCCAATGGTTAGGACTCTGCCCTCTCACTGCTAAGGGGCTGGGATTTACTCCCTGGTCTGGGAACTAAGATCCCACAAATGCAAGGTGTGGCCAAAAAAAATTTTTTTTTTAGTTAATTTAAAAAAAAAAAAAGAAAGAAACCACTGGATTGTACATTTAATTTTATTTTTAAAATTTTATTTTTTGGCTGCACCACATGGCTTGTGGGATCTTAGTTCCCCGACCAGGGATTGAACCCCAGCCCCCTGCAGTGGAAGCTCAGAGTCCTAACCACTGAATCGCCAGGGAATTCCCAGATTGTACACTTTAGAAGGGTGAAGTTCATGGTATATGAATTATATCTCAATAAAAAGAAAATAAAGAAATAAGTAGGGAAAAATCAGATCATTTCAGAGAATGGTAATTGCTATAAGTTACCTCGACAGGAAGATGTAATAGAGTGACCTTGGGTCAATTAGCGGTCCTCAAGGTGAGGGAGAAGCCAGGTGAGCCTGTCTGAAGAGGGACTCTTGAACTGATAGATGGAAAGAGCCCTGGCAGAGCTGGGAGCGGAATCTTCCAGACATAGGAACACAGGCCCTGAGGTGGAATGGTTTACACAAGACCAAGTCCCTTCTGCCTTTAAAAAAAGCCCTCCCTCCTAGCCCCTCTCCAACAGTTGCTGCCTCCTGTTCTACACAGAAACATATTTTCCAGTCATGGTTTTTGCCTAAGGTCTTCACCTGGGGGATGTGAAGACTTTCCAGATTGTTCCAAGCATAGTTGGAGTTAAGGGTACAAATTCCCAGACCTTTAACTTCCATCTGAACTCCTTGATCTGCCTGAGAAAACACCTCTCTCTAGTTCTTTCAGATGGCTTCCCACTCATGAGAGAAAAGCCACATCTCACCCAGATGAATTTCCCTGAATGGGCACCTCTGGAGAGGAAGGTGCTGGAGAGCCCTCAGAGCTTCCCAAGGACTTACTTCACCCAGTAAACTCAGGGCAAGGCTTTGGCCTTGTCTGTCAGTCCTAGAATTAGAACCCAGCAGGGCTGTCATGGGGAGACATATTAACATGCTGGTTTTAATTGAGAAGTGGAGTCAAATCTTTTCCGATTGAAAGTCAGTCTGAGTGCTGCTTCAGCAACACATATACTAAAACTGGAACACCACAGAGAAGATTAGCCCGGCCTTTGTGCAAGGATGATATGCAAATTCATAAAGCATTCCATATTCTTATATTAAAAAAAAAGTCAGTCAGTTGGCTGAGGGATTTGATGATGGGGCCTGGTTTTGGCATTTCAGACACATGAGAGACGTTTTCTATAAATTGATAGAGTTGAATCTACAGCCCCAAGGTTTTGATTAAGATATACTTAAAGCACACATATAGTACACCAAAAATTATATTATTTAAATATATGACTTAAAATTAGATATCGACTTTCAAAGATGAGTGGGTATATACATATTCTCTTAAAATTATTTTCTTATAAATTTATTTACTTATTTATTTTTGGCTGCATTGGGTCTCTGTTGCTGTGTGCAGGCTTTCTCTAGTTGCAGCGAATGGGGGCTACTCTTCGTTGCGGTCTGTGGGCTTCTCGTTGCGGTGTCTTCTCTTGTTGTGGAGCATGGGCTCTAAGCATGCGGGCTTCAGTGGTTGTAGCACATGGGCTCAGTTGTTGTGGCGCACGGGCTTTGCTGCTCCGCGGCATGTGGGATCTTCCCCGACCAGGGCTCGAACCCGTGTCCCCTGCATTGGCAGGCAGATTCTCAACCACTGTGCCACCAGGGAAGCCCCTCTTGAAATTCTTTAAAGGGGTACTTGATCAAAAAATTTGGAAGACTGGGCAGTCCAGTGGTTAAGACTCCGCACTTCCGCTGCAGGGGACCCAGGTTTGATCCCTGGTTGGGGAACTAAGATCCTTCATGCTGCTCCACATGGCCAAAAAAGGAAAAAAATTGGAAGACCATCCACTTTACTAAACCCTTACCCCAGAGTCTCATCCCTGCCTTTATATTACCTGACCTCCTTTTAGTATTTATTGAATGACTACTGGGTATAAATTCTGAGCCACCCCATCACTTGCCAGAGCAGGACCTTTTATAAGCCACTGCTTCTTTCTCAGCCTCTGTTTTCATCTGTAAAATAGGATAATATCCTCTTTTTGCAGGGAGAAGATGGGTGGTTGGGTGTAAAATGGTAACCCTTAGGCAGGCAGAAGGTAGAGCCACTCTCCTGGCCACAGGCTACAGACCTCCCCCTTCCTCTGACTGCATCCCCCCAGAACCCAGCATTCTTCAACTTCCCCTTCTTCCCCTGGGAATCAGTATGTTCAGAAGTGCTCCTCTGGAGGCTAAGGGTACATCTGAAAAATCAAGTGCCCAGAGAAGGAGAGGTTTGGGGTTGGGGAGGGAAGACTGACCTGTTGGGCTGGGAAGCCTGGTGGCATCTGAAGGAGGTGTCTTGTGAGCAGCTGCTCTGTGTAGGCCCTGCCTACATTCACATATTTAATCTGCACAACCACCCCATTTGTGAGGCTCAGGGAGAGGATGGGACTTGCTGGTAAGTGGCCCCGGCTGCAATTTGAACCGACATCTATCTAACTCCAGATCCTATAGGCTCTCTTACACTTTCTGAAAGTGTTGTCTGGCACAGAGACTTGTGTGTTCCCCAAACATCCCTGAATCCTTTTAGGGATGGTTTTACACAATCATTTAGTCCACAATTTGAGCTATAATTCTTCTGTCTTTTGGAGACACAGACTTAGAGAAGAGGGGAGGGGATAGATGAAGCATTAGGAAATGTTTTCCCAGCACTTACCCTGATCCTCACAGTCCTGGGCTTGGTCACTGGAGGTCAGAGAAGCATATGCGCTCTGTCTTGTATAAGGGGCTCACCAACTGGCTGGGACCAGAAATGTAAAGCCAATAGTTACTGCAGGGGCTCATTCAGGGAAAAATGACTGCCTGTAAGGGTGGAATCAGGGGAGACTGCCAGGAGGAGGAATCTTCTAAACTGGGCCCTGAAGGATGAGTAGGAGTTTGCATGACAGGGGAAAAGGCAGAGTGACCAGCATGAGTGCAGGCTGGATGGGATGTGGCCTGTCCTGGCACAGTGAGTATACTGGGCAGCTGGGGAAGTGATGAGGGCAGGAGGGCAGGGATTAGTGGCCACTACACACAGGGCTTTCAAAAAACAATGTCTGAGAGACAGAACAGTTGAAGGTGAAAATTTGAGTCCCTGGGGTGGGGGCTAGGGCTGGGGCTAGAGGGTCAGATTAGCTGACATTTTGGGTAGGAAGGAAACTACTAGAGGGTTGCATGGCTTCAAATGTGGCCAAACCTTCCTCGATCTTAAGTTCCTGATCCAGTTCTGGGGAAACCACTCGGTGAGAGAGAAAGAAAACAATTCTTGGACCCATCACAGGGATGGTTGTGGTGTTCACCAGATTAGTTTGGGACTAATCACCAAAGGCCTCCAAACCTGGCTGTTTCATCAGAAAGCAGATGAAGAGCTTGCACTGGGAGTTGGGGTTGGGAGTTTGACTTTGAATAGGTCAC